>NC_090699.1:15525173-16196958 GCF_040954835.1 Lepisosteus oculatus
TTTTACTGTCAGTGCTGCATTCCGGGCCCCCAGTTATCTTTAGGATGAGTGATAATTTGCTCCTATCTGCACTTTTAGTTTTCGGACAGTTTTGGTCACCTTTTTGTATATTGCCCTATGTAGTGATTTTATCCAAAACTGAGCCAGATGAAAAGTGTGATGAAAACCTGTTCTAATGGGTAAACTCTCTTCATTTTGTCATTTAAAGTGTAGCTAAAAGTGCAACAGTGGGCAAAATTCTATGGTTCTTGTAACCCTAACCCTAGCCAGGCATTAAAAGCATGCCGATTTAACTACCATTTAACAGCATTTTTCAGTTTAATGAAAATTTGCCTAAACCAGACAGATTATTAAAGAAGATACATTTCCTAGAGGTTTTAGAAACCGTTTTGATAGTTTGAGACTGATTTTTTGGAGTTTGAGGAAAAAATTCAACTTTGATGTTTGGAGGGCTTCTGAGACACCCTGCCGGAATGCACATTTGAAACCCTAGCTAGGGTTAGGGTTAGCATTCCCACAACAGGTAGAAGTTTTTTACTGTCAGTGCTGCATTCCGGGCCCCCAGTTATCTTTAGGATGAGTGATAATTTGCTCCTATCTGCACTTTTAGTTTTCGGACAGTTTTGGTCACCTTTTTGTATATTGCCCTATCTATTGATTTCATCCAAAACTGAGCCAGATGAAAAGTGTGAAGAATACCTGTTCTAATGGGTAAACTCTCTTCATTTTGTCATTTAAAGTGCAGCTAAAAGTGCAACAGCGGGCAAAATTCTATGGTTCTTGTAACCCTAACCCTAGCCAGGCATTAAAAGCATTCCGATTTAACTACCATTTAACAGCATTTTTCAGCTTCATGAAAATTTACCTAAACCAGACAGATTATTAAAGAAGATACATTTCCTAGAGGTTTTAGAAACCGTTTTGATAGTTTGAGACTGATTTTTTGGCGTTTGAGGAAAAAATTCAACTTTGATGTTTGGAGGGCTTCTGAGACACCCTGCCGGAATGCACATTTGAAACCCTAGCTAGGGTTAGGGTTAGCATTCCCACAACAGGTAGAAGTTTTTTACTGTCAGTGCTGCATTCCGGGCCCCCAGTTATCTTTAGGATGAGTGATAATTTGCTCCTATCTGCACTTTTAGTTTTCGGACAGTTTTGGTCACCTTTTTGTATATTGCCCTATGTAGTGATTTTATCCAAAACTGAGCCAGATGAAAAGTGTGAAGAATACCTGTTCTAATGGGTAAACTCTCTTCATTTTGTCATTTAAAGTGCAGCTAAAAGTGCAACAGCGGGCAAAATTCTATGGTTCTTGTAACCCTAACCCTAGCCAGGCATTAAAAGCATGCCGATTTAACTACCATTTAACAGCATTTTTCAGCTTCATGAAAATTTGCCTAAACCAGACAGATTATAAAAGAAGATACATTTCCTAGAGGTTTTAGAAACCGTTTTGATAGTTTGAGACTGATTTTTTGGAGTTTGAGGAAAAAATTCAACTTTGATGTTTGGAGGGCTTCTGAGACACCCTGCCGGAATGCACATTTGAAACCCTAGCTAGGGTTAGGGTTAGCATTCCCACAACAGGTAGAAGTTTTTTACTGTCAGTGCTGCATTCCGGGCCCCCAGTTATCTTTAGGATGAGTGATAATTTGCTCCTATCTGCACTTTTAGTTTTCGGACAGTTTTGGTCACCTTTTTGTATATTGCCCTATGTAGTGATTTTATCCAAAACTGAGCCAGATGAAAAGTGTGATGAAAACCTGTTCTAATGGGTAAACTCTCTTCATTTTGTCATTTAAAGTGTAGCTAAAAGTGCAACAGTGGGCAAAATTCTATGGTTCTTGTAACCCTAACCCTAGCCAGGCATTAAAAGCATGCCGATTTAACTACCATTTAACAGCATTTTTCAGTTTAATGAAAATTTGCCTAAACCAGACAGATTATTAAAGAAGATACATTTCCTAGAGGTTTTAGAAACCGTTTTGATAGTTTGAGACTGATTTTTTGGAGTTTGAGGAAAAAATTCAACTTTGATGTTTGGAGGGCTTCTGAGACACCCTGCCGGAATGCACATTTGAAACCCTAGCTAGGGTTAGGGTTAGCATTCCCACAACAGGTAGAAGTTTTTTACTGTCAGTGCTGCATTCCGGGCCCCCAGTTATCTTTAGGATGAGTGATAATTTGCTCCTATCTGCACTTTTAGTTTTCGGACAGTTTTGGTCACCTTTTTGTATATTGCCCTATCTATTGATTTCATCCAAAACTGAGCCAGATGAAAAGTGTGAAGAATACCTGTTCTAATGGGTAAACTCTCTTCATTTTGTCATTTAAAGTGCAGCTAAAAGTGCAACAGCGGGCAAAATTCTATGGTTCTTGTAACCCTAACCCTAGCCAGGCATTAAAAGCATTCCGATTTAACTACCATTTAACAGCATTTTTCAGCTTCATGAAAATTTACCTAAACCAGACAGATTATTAAAGAAGATACATTTCCTAGAGGTTTTAGAAACCGTTTTGATAGTTTTAGACTGATTTTTTGGAGTTTGAGGAAAAAATTCAACTTTGATGTTTGGAGGGCTTCTGAGACACCCTGCCGGAATGCACATTTGAAACCCTAGCTAGGGTTAGGGTTAGCATTCCCACAACAGGTAGAAGTTTTTTACTGTCAGTGCTGCATTCCGGGCCCCCAGTTATCTTTAGGATGAGTGATAATTTGCTCCTATCTGCACTTTTAGTTTTCGGACAGTTTTGGTCACCTTTTTGTATATTGCCCTATCCATTGATTTTATCAAAAACTGAGCCAGATGAAAAGTGTGAAGAAAACCTGTTCTAATGGGTAAACTCTCTTCATTTTGTCATTTAAAGTGCAGCTAAAAGTGCAACAGCGGGCAAAATTCTATGGTTCCTGTAACCCTAACCCTAGCCAGGCATTAAAAGCATGCCGATTTAACTACCATTTAACAGCATTTTTCAGCTTCATGAAAATTTGCCTAAACCAGACAGATTATTAAAGAAGATACATTTCCTAGAGGTTTTAGAAACCGTTTTGATAGTTTGAGACTGATTTTTTGGAGTTTGAGGAAAAAATTCAACTTTGATGTTTGGAGGGCTTCTGAGACACCCTGCCGGAATGCACATTTGAAACCCTAGCTAGGGTTAGGGTTAGCATTCCCACAACAGGTAGAAGTTTTTTACTGTCAGTGCTGCATTCCGGGCCCCCAGTTATCTTTAGGATGAGTGATAATTTGCTCCTATCTGCACTTTTAGTTTTCGGACAGTTTTGGTCACCTTTTTGTATATTGCCCTATCTATTGATTTCATCCAAAACTGAGCCAGATGAAAAGTGTGAAGAATACCTGTTCTAATGGGTAAACTCTCTTCATTTTGTCATTTAAAGTGCAGCTAAAAGTGCAACAGCGGGCAAAATTCTATGGTTCTTGTAACCCTAACCCTAGCCAGGCATTAAAAGCATGCCGATTTAACTACCATTTAACAGCATTTTTCAGCTTCATGAAAATTTACCTAAACCAGACAGATTATTAAAGAAGATACATTTCCTAGAGGTTTTAGAAACCGTTTTGATAGTTTGAGACTGATTTTTTGGAGTTTGAGGAAAAAATTCAACTTTGATGTTTGGAGGGCTTCTGAGACACCCTGCCGGAATGCACATTTGAAACCCTAGCTAGGGTTAGGGTTAGCATTCCCACAACAGGTAGAAGTTTTTTACTGTCAGTGCTGCATTCCGGGCCCCCAGTTATCTTTAGGATGAGTGATAATTTGCTCCTATCTGCACTTTTAGTTTTCGGACAGTTTTGGTCACCTTTTTGTATATTGCCCTATGTAGTGATTTTATCCAAAACTGAGCCAGATGAAAAGTGTGATGAAAACCTGTTCTAATGGGTAAACTCTCTTCATTTTGTCATTTAAAGTGTAGCTAAAAGTGCAACAGTGGGCAAAATTCTATGGTTCTTGTAACCCTAACCCTAGCCAGGCATTAAAAGCATGCCGATTTAACTACCATTTAACAGCATTTTTCAGTTTAATGAAAATTTGCCTAAACCAGACAGATTATTAAAGAAGATACATTTCCTAGAGGTTTTAGAAACCGTTTTGATAGTTTGAGACTGATTTTTTGGAGTTTGAGGAAAAAATTCAACTTTGATGTTTGGAGGGCTTCTGAGACACCCTGCCGGAATGCACATTTGAAACCCTAGCTAGGGTTAGGGTTAGCATTCCCACAACAGGTAGAAGTTTTTTACTGTCAGTGCTGCATTCCGGGCCCCCAGTTATCTTTAGGATGAGTGATAATTTGCTCCTATCTGCACTTTTAGTTTTCGGACAGTTTTGGTCACCTTTTTGTATATTGCCCTATCTATTGATTTCATCCAAAACTGAGCCAGATGAAAAGTGTGAAGAATACCTGTTCTAATGGGTAAACTCTCTTCATTTTGTCATTTAAAGTGCAGCTAAAAGTGCAACAGCGGGCAAAATTCTATGGTTCTTGTAACCCTAACCCTAGCCAGGCATTAAAAGCATGCCGATTTAACTACCATTTAACAGCATTTTTCAGCTTCATGAAAATTTACCTAAACCAGACAGATTATTAAAGAAGATACATTTCCTAGAGGTTTTAGAAACCGTTTTGATAGTTTTAGACTGATTTTTTGGAGTTTGAGGAAAAAATTCAACTTTGATGTTTGGAGGGCTTCTGAGACACCCTGCCGGAATGCACATTTGAAACCCTAGCTAGGGTTAGGGTTAGCATTCCCACAACAGGTAGAAGTTTTTTACTGTCAGTGCTGCATTCCGGGCCCCCAGTTATCTTTAGGATGAGTGATAATTTGCTCCTATCTGCACTTTTAGTTTTCGGACAGTTTTGGTCACCTTTTTGTATATTGCCCTATGTAGTGATTTTATCCAAAACTGAGCCAGATGAAAAGTGTGAAGAATACCTGTTCTAATGGGTAAACTCTCTTCATTTTGTCATTTAAAGTGTAGCTAAAAGTGCAACAGCGGGCAAAATTCTATGGTTCTTGTAACCCTAACCCTAGCCAGGCATTAAAAGCATGCCGATTTAACTACCATTTAACAGCATTTTTCAGTTTAATGAAAATTTGCCTAAACCAGACAGATTATTAAAGAAGATACATTTCCTAGAGGTTTTAGAAACCGTTTTGATAGTTTGAGACTGATTTTTTGGAGTTTGAGGAAAAAATTCAACTTTGATGTTTGGAGGGCTTCTGAGACACCCTGCCGGAATGCACATTTGAAACCCTAGCTAGGGTTAGGGTTAGCATTCCCACAACAGGTAGAAGTTTTTTACAGTCAGTGCTGCATTCCGGGCCACCAGTTATCTCTAGGTTGAGTGATAATTTGCTCCTATCTGCACTTTTAGTTTTCGGACAGTTTTGGTCACCTTTTTGGATATTGCCCTATCCATTGATTTTATCCAAAACTGAGCCAGATGAAAAGTGTGAAGAAAACCTGTTCTAATGGGTAAACTCTCTTCATTTTGTCATTTAAAGTGCAGCTAAAAGTGCAACAGCGGGCAAAATTCTATGGTTCTTGTAACCCTAACCCTAGCCAGGCATTAAAAGCATGCCGATTTAACTACAATTTAACAGCATTTTTCAGCTTCATGAAAATTTGCCTAAACCAGACAGATTATTAAAGAAGATACATTTCCTAGAGGTTTTAGAAACCGTTTTGATAGTTTGAGACTGATTTTTTGGAGTTTGAGGAAAAAATTCAACTTTGATGTTTGGAGGGCTTCTGAGACACCCTGCCGGAATGCACATTTGAAACCCTAGCTAGGGTTAGGGTTAGCATTCCCACAACAGGTAGAAGTTTTTTACTGTCAGTGCTGCATTCCGGGCCCCCAGTTATCTTTAGGATGAGTGATAATTTGCTCCTATCTGCACTTTTAGTTTTCGGACAGTTTTGGTCACCTTTTTGTATATTGCCCTATCCATTGATTTTATCAAAAACTGAGCCAGATGAAAAGTGTGAAGAATACCTGTTCTAATGGGTAAACTCTCTTCATTTTGTCATTTAAAGTGCAGCTAAAAGTGCAACAGCGGGCAAAATTCTATGGTTCCTGTAACCCTAACCCTAGCCAGGCATTAAAAGCATGCCGATTTAACTACCATTTAACAGCATTTTTCAGCTTCATGAAAATTTGCCTAAACCAGACAGATTATTAAAGAAGATACATTTCCTAGAGGTTTTAGAAACCGTTTTGATAGTTTGAGACTGATTTTTTGGAGTTTGAGGAAAAAATTCAACTTTGATGTTTGGAGGGCTTCTGAGACACCCTGCCGGAATGCACATTTGAAACCCTAGCTAGGGTTAGGGTTAGCATTCCCACAACAGGTAGAAGTTTTTTACTGTCAGTGCTGCATTCCGGGCCCCCAGTTATCTTTAGGATGAGTGATAATTTGCTCCTATCTGCACTTTTAGTTTTCGGACAGTTTTGGTCACCTTTTTGTATATTGCCCTATGTAGTGATTTTATCCAAAACTGAGCCAGATGAAAAGTGTGAAGAAAACCTGTTCTAATGGGTAAACTCTCTTCATTTTGTCATTTAAAGTGCAGCTAAAAGTGCAACAGCGGGCAAAATTCTATGGTTCCTGTAACCCTAACCCTAGCCAGGCATTAAAAGCATGCCGATTTAACTACCATTTAACAGCATTTTTCAGCTTCATGAAAATTTGCCTAAACCAGACAGATTATTAAAGAAGATACATTTCCTAGAGGTTTTAGAAACCGTTTTGATAGTTTGAGACTGATTTTTTGGAGTTTGAGGAAAAAATTCAACTTTGATGTTTGGAGGGCTTCTGAGACACCCTGCCGGAATGCACATTTGAAACCCTAGCTAGGGTTAGGGTTAGCATTCCCACAACAGGTAGAAGTTTTTTACTGTCAGTGCTGCATTCCGGGCCCCCAGTTATCTTTAGGATGAG
Organism: Lepisosteus oculatus; assembly: GCF_040954835.1. Taxonomy (NCBI): domain Eukaryota; kingdom Metazoa; phylum Chordata; class Actinopteri; order Semionotiformes; family Lepisosteidae; genus Lepisosteus; species Lepisosteus oculatus. The sequence continues at coordinate 15,532,139 of NC_090699.1, forward strand.
TGATAATTTGCTCCTATCTGCACTTTTAGTTTTCGGACAGTTTTGGTCACCTTTTTGTATATTGCCCTATGTAGTGATTTTATCCAAAACTGAGCCAGATGAAAAGTGTGAAGAAAACCTGTTCTAATGGGTAAACTCTCTTCATTTTGTCATTTAAAATGTAGCTAAAAGTGCAACAGCGGGCAAAATTCTATGGTTCTTGTAACCCTAACCCTAGCCAGGCATTAAAAGCATGCCGATTTAACTACCATTTAGCAGCATTTTTCAGCTTCATGAAAATTTGCCTAAACCAGACAGATTATTAAAGAAGATACATTTCCTAGAGGTTTTAGAAACCGTTTTGATAGTTTGAGACTGATTTTTTTTCGTTTGAGGAAAAAATTCAACTTTGATGTTTGGAGGGCTTCTGAGATACCCTGCCGGAATGCACATTTGAAACCCTAGCTAGGGTTAGGGTTAGCATTCCCACAACAGGTAGAAGTTTTTTACTGTCAGTGCTGCATTCCGGGCCCCCAGTTATCTTTAGGATGAGTGATAATTTGCTCCTATCTGCACTTTTAGTTTTCGGACAGTTTTGGTCACCTTTTTGTATATTGCCCTATGTAGTGATTTTATCCAAAACTGAGCCAGATGAAAAGTGTGAAGAAAACCTGTTCTAATCGGTAAACTCTCTTCATTTTGTCATTTAAAGTGCAGCTAAAAGTGCAACAGCGGGCAAAATTCTATGGTTCTTCTAACCCTAACCCTAGCCAGGCATTAAAAGCATGCCGATTTAACTACCATTTAACAGCATTTTTCAGCTTCATGAAAATTTGCCTAAACCAGACAGATTATTAAAGAAGATACATTTCCTAGAGGTTTTAGAAACCGTTTTGATAGTTTGAGACTGATTTTTTGGAGTTTGAGGAAAAAATTCAACTTTGATGTTTGGAGGGCTTCTGAGACACCCTGCCGGAATGCACATTTGAAACCCTAGCTAGGGTTAGGGTTAGCATTCCCACAACAGGTAGAAGTTTTTTACAGTCAGTGCTGCATTCCGGGCCACCAGTTATCTCTAGGTTGAGTGATAATTTGCTCCTATCTGCACTTTTAGTTTTCGGACAGTTTTGGTCACCTTTTTGGATATTGCCCTATGTAGTGATTTTATCCAAAACTGAGCCAGATGAAAAGTGTGAAGAAAACCTGTTCTAATGGGTAAACTCTCTTCATTTTGTCATTTAAAATGTAGCTAAAAGTGCAACAGCGGGCAAAATTCTATGGTTCTTGTAACCCTAACCCTAGCCAGGCATTAAAAGCATGCCGATTTAACTACCATTTAACAGCATTTTTCAGCTTCATGAAAATTTGCCTAAACCAGACAGATTATTAAAGAAGATACATTTCCTAGAGGTTTTAGAAACCGTTTTGATAGTTTGAGACTGATTTTTTTTCGTTTGAGGAAAAAATTCAACTTTGATGTTTGGAGGGCTTCTGAGATACCCTGCCGGAATGCACATTTGAAACCCTAGCTAGGTTTAGGGTTAGCATTCCCACAACAGGTAGAAGTTTTTTACTGTCAGTGCTGCATTCCGAGCCCCAAATTATCTCTAGGATGAGTGATAATTTGCTCCTATCTGCACTTTTAGTTTTCGGACAGTTTTGGTCACCTTTTTGTATATTGCCCTATCCATTGATTTCATCCAAAACTGAGCCAGATGAAAAGTGTGAAGAAAACCTGTTCTAATGGGTAAACTCTCTTCATTTTGTCATTTAAAGTGCAGCTAAAAGTGCAACAGGGGGCAAAATTCTATAGTTCTTGTAACCCTAACCCTAGCCAGGCATTAAAAGCATGCCGATTTAACTACCATTTAACAGCATTTTTCAGCTTCATGAAAATTTGCCTAAACCAGACAGATTATTAAAGAAGATACATTTCATAGAGGTTTTAGAAACCGTTTTGATAGTTTGAGACTGATTTTTTGGAGTTTGAGGAAAAAAATCAACTTTGATGTTTGGAGGGCTTCTGAGACACCCTGCCGGAATGCACATTTGAAACCCGAGCTAGGTTTAGGGTTAGCATTCCCACAACAGGTAGAAGTTTTTTACTGTCAGTGCTGCATTCCGGGACCCCAGTTATCTCTAGGATGAGTGATAATTTGCTCCTATCTGCACTTTTAGTTTTCCGACAGTTTTGGTCACCTTTTTGTATATTGCCCTATCCATTGATTTTATCAAAAACTGAGCCAGATGAAAAGTGTGAAGAATACCTGTTCTAATGGGTAAACTCTCTTCATTTTGTCATTTAAAGTGCAGCTAAAAGTGCAACAGCGGGCAAAATTCTATGGTTCTTGTAACCCTAACCCTAGCCAGGCATTAAAAGCATGCCGATTTAACTACCATTTAACAGCATTTTTCAGCTTCATGAAAATTTGCCTAAACCAGACAGATTATTAAAGAAGATACATTTCATAGAGGTTTTAGAAACCGTTTTGATAGTTTGAGACTGATTTTTTGGAGTTTGAGGAAAAAAATCAACTTTGATGTTTGGAGGGCTTCTGAGACACCCTGCCGGAATGCACATTTGAAACCCGAGCTAGGTTTAGGGTTAGCATTCCCACAACAGGTAGAAGTTTTTTACTGTCAGTGCTGCATTCCGGGACCCCAGTTATCTCTAGGATGAGTGATAATTTGCTCCTATCTGCACTTTTAGTTTTCGGACAGTTTTGGTCACCTTTTTGTATATTGCCCTATCCATTGATTTTATCAAAAACTGAGCCAGATGAAAAGTGTGAAGAATACCTGTTCTAATGGGTAAACTCTCTTCATTTTGTCATTTAAAGTGCAGCTAAAAGTGCAACAGCGGGCAAAATTCTATGGTTCTTGTAACCCTAACCCTAGCCAGGCATTAAAAGCATGCCGATTTAACTACCATTTAACAGCATTTTTCAGCTTCATGAAAATTTGCCTAAACCAGACAGATTATTAAAGAAGATACATTTCCTAGAGGTTTTAGAAACCGTTTTGATAGTTTGAGACTGATTTTATGGCGTTTGAGGAAAAATTCAACTTTGATGTTTGGAGGGCTTCTGAGACACCCTGCCGGAATGCACATTTGAAACCCTAGCTAGGGTTAGGGTTAGCATTCCCACAACAGGTAGAAGTTTTTTACTGTCAGTGCTGCATTCCGGGCCCCCAGTTATCTTTAGGATGAGTGATAATTTGCTCCTATCTGCACTTTTAGTTTTCGGACAGTTTTGGTCACCTTTTTGGATATTGCCCTATCCATTGATTTTATCCAAAACTGAGCCAGATGAAAAGTGTGAAGAATACCTGTTCTAATGGTTAAACTCTCTTCATTTTGTCATTTAAAGTGCAGCTAAAAGTGCAACAGCGGGCAAAATTCTATGGTTCTTGTAACCCTAACCCTAGCCAGGCATTAAAAGCATGCCGATTTAACTACCATTTAACAGCATTTTTCAGCTTCATGAAAATTTGCCTAAACCAGACAGATTATTAAAGAAGATACATTTCATAGAGGTTTTAGAAACCGTTTTGATAGTTTGAGACTGATTTTTTGGAGTTTGAGGAAAAAAATCAACTTTGATGTTTGGAGGGCTTCTGAGACACCCTGCCGGAATGCACATTTGAAACCCGAGCTAGGTTTAGGGTTAGCATTCCCACAACAGGTAGAAGTTTTTTACTGTCAGTGCTGCATTCCGGGACCCCAGTTATCTCTAGGATGAGTGATAATTTGCTCCTATCTGCACTTTTAGTTTTCGGACAGTTTTGGTCACCTTTTTGTATATTGCCCTATCCATTGATTTTATCAAAAACTGAGCCAGATGAAAAGTGTGAAGAATACCTGTTCTAATGGGTAAACTCTCTTCATTTTGTCATTTAAAGTGCAGCTAAAAGTGCAACAGCGGGCAAAATTCTATGGTTCTTGTAACCCTAACCCTAGCCAGGCATTAAAAGCATGCCGATTTAACTACCATTTAACAGCATTTTTCAGCTTCATGAAAATTTGCCTAAACCAGACAGATTATTAAAGAAGATACATTTCCTAGAGGTTTTAGAAACCGTTTTGATAGTTTGAGACTGATTTTTTGGAGTTTGAGGAAAAAATTCAACTTTGATGTTTGGAGGGCTTCTGAGATACCCTGCCGGAATGCACATTTGAAACCCTAGCTAGGGTTAGGGTTAGCATTCCCACAACAGGTAGAAGTTTTATACTGTCAGTGCTGCATTCCGGGCCCCCAGTTATCTTTAGGGTGAGTGATAATTTGCTCCTATCTGCACTTTTAGTTTTCGGACAGTTTTGGTCACCTTTTTGTATATTGCCCTATGTAGTGATTTTATCCAAAACTGAGCCAGATGAAAAGTGTGAAGAAAACCTGTTCTAATGGGTAAACTCTCTTCATTTTGTCATTTAAAGTGCAGCTAAAAGTGCAACAGCGGGCAAAATTCTATGGTTCTTGTAACCCTAACCCTAGCCAGGCATCAAAAGCATGCCGATTTAACTACCATTTAACAACATTTTTCAGCTTCATGAAAATTTGCCTAAACCAGACAGATTATTAAAGAAGATACATTTCCTAGAGGTTTTAGAAACCGTTTTGATAGTTTGAGACTGATTTTTTGGAGTTTGAGGAAAAAATTCAACTTTGATGTTTGGAGGGCTTCTGAGATACCCTGCCGGAATGCACATTTGAATCCCTAGCTAGGGTTAGGGTTAGTATTCCCACAACAGTTAGAAGTTTTATACTGTCAGTGCTGCATTCCGGGCCCCCAGTTATCTTTAGGGTGAGTGATAATTTGCTCCTATCTGCACTTTTAGTTTTCGGACAGTTTTGGTCACCTTTTTGTATATTGCCCTATCCATTGATTTCATCCAAAACTGAGCCAGATGAAAAGTGTGAAGAATACCTGTTCTAATGGGTAAACTCTCTTCATTTTGTCATTTAAAGTGCAGCTAAAAGTGCAACAGCGGGCAAAATTCTATGGTTCTTGTAACCCTAACCCTAGCCAGGCATTAAAAGCATGCCGATTTAACTACCATTTAACAGCATTTTTCAGCTTCATGAAAATTTGCCTAAACCAGACAGATTATTGAAGAAGATACATTTCCTAGAGGTTTTAGAAACCGTTTTGATAGTTTGACACTGATTTTTTGGAGTTTGAGGAAAAAATTCAACTTTGATGTTTGGAGGGCTTCTGAGACACCCTGCCGGAATGCACATTTGAAACCCTAGCTAGGGTTAGGGTTAGCATTCCCACAACAGGTAGAAGTTTTTTACTGTCAGTGCTGCATTCCGGGCCCCCAGTTATCTTTAGGATGAGTGATAATTTGCTCCTATCTGCACTTTTAGTTTTCGGACAGTTTTGGTCACCTTTTTGTATATTGCCCTATCCATTGATTTCATCCAAAACTGAGCCAGATGAAAAGTGTGAAGAATACCTGTTCTAATGGGTAAACTCTCTTCATTTTGTCATTTAAAGTGCAGCTAAAAGTGCAACAGCGGGCAAAATTCTATGGTTCTTGTAACCCTAACCCTAGCCAGGCATTAAAAGCATGCCGATTTAACTACCATTTAACAGCATTTTTCAGCTTCATGAAAATTTGCCTAAACCAGACAGATTATTAAAGAAGATACATTTCCTAGAGGTTTTAGAAACCGTTTTGATAGTTTGAGACTGATTTTTTGGCGTTTGAGGAAAAAATTCAACTTTGATGTTTGGAGGGCTTCTGAGACACCCTGCCGGAATGCACATTTGAAACCCTAGCTAGGGTTAGGGTTAGCATTCCCACAACAGGTAGAAATTTTTTACTGTCAGTGCTGCATTCCGGGCCCCCAGTTATCTTTAGGATGAGTGATAATTTGCTCCTATCTGCACTTTTAGTTTTCGGACAGTTTTGGTCACCTTTTTGTATATTGCCCTATGTAGTGATTTTATCCAAAACTGAGCCAGATGAAAAGTGTGAAGAAAACCTGTTCTAATGGGTAAACTCTCTTCATTTTGTCATTTAAAGTGCAGCTAAAAGTGCAACAGCGGGCAAAATTCTATGGTTCTTGTAACCCTAACCCTAGCCAGGCATCAAAAGCATGCCGATTTAACTACCATTTAACAGCATTTTTCAGCTTCATGAAAATTTGCCTAAACCAGACAGATTATTAAAGAAGATACATTTCCTAGAGGTTTTAGAAACCGTTTTGATAGTTTGAGACTGATTTTTTGGAGTTTGAGGAAAAAATTCAACTTTGATGTTTGGAGGGCTTCTGAGATACCCTGCCGGAATGCACATTTGAAACCCTAGCTAGGGTTAGGGTTAGCATTCCCACAACAGGTAGAAGTTTTTTACTGTCAGTGCTGCATTCCGGGCCCCCAGTTATCTTTAGGGTGAGTGATAATTTGCTCCTATCTGCACTTTTAGTTTTCGGACAGTTTTGGTCACCTTTTTGTATATTGCCCTATCCATTGATTTCATCCAAAACTGAGCCAGATGAAAAGTGTGAAGAATACCTGTTCTAATGGGTAAACTCTCTTCATTTTGTCATTTAAAGTGCAGCTAAAAGTGCAACAGCGGGCAAAATTCTATGGTTCTTGTAACCCTAACCCTAGCCAGGCATTAAAAGCATGCCGATTTAACTGCCATTTAACAGCATTTTTCAGCTTCATGAAAATTTGCCTAAACCAGACAGATTATTAAAGAAGATACATTTCCTAGAGGTTTTAGAAACCGTTTTGATAGTTTGAGACTGATTTTATGGCGTTTGAGGAAAAATTCAACTTTGATGTTTGGAGGGCTTCTGAGACACCCTGCCGGAATGCACATTTGAAACCCTAGCTAGGGTTAGGGTTAGCATTCCCACAACAGGTAGAAGTTTTTTACTGTCAGTGCTGCATTCCGGGCCCCCAGTTATCTTTAGGATGAGTGATAATTTGCTCCTATCTGCACTTTTAGTTTTCGGACAGTTTTGGTCACCTTTTTGGATATTGCCCTATCCATTGATTTTATCCAAAACTGAGCCAGATGAAAAGTGTGAAGAATACCTGTTCTAATGGGTAAACTCTCTTCATTTTGTCATTTAAAGTGCAGCTAAAAGTGCAACAGCGGGCAAAATTCTATGGTTCTTGTAACCCTAACCCTAGCCAGGCATTAAAAGCATGCCGATTTAACTACCATTTAACAGCATTTTTCAGCTTCATGAAAATTTGCCTAAACCAGACAGATTATTAAAGAAGATACATTTCCTAGAGGTTTTAGAAACCGTTTTGATAGTTTGAGACTGATTTTTTGGCGTTTGAGGAAAAAATTCAACTTTGATGTTTGGAGGGCTTCTGAGACACCCTGCCGGAATGCACATTTGAAACCCTAGCTAGGGTTAGGGTTAGCATTCCCACAACAAGTAGAAGTTTTATACTGTCAGTGCTGCATTCCGGGCCCCCAGTTATCTTTAGGGTGAGTGATAATTTGCTCCTATCTGCACTTTTAGTTTTCGGACAGTTTTGGTCACCTTTTTGTATATTGCCCTATGTAGTGATTTTATCCAAAACTGAGCCAGATGAAAAGTGTGAAGAAAACCTGTTCTAATGGGTAAACTCTCTTCATTTTGTCATTTAAAGTGCAGCTAAAAGTGCAACAGCGGGCAAAATTCTATGGTTCTTGTAACCCTAACCCTAGCCAGGCATCAAAAGCATGCCGATTTAACTACCATTTAACAACATTTTTCAGCTTCATGAAAATTTGCCTAAACCAGACAGATTATTAAAGAAGATACATTTCCTAGAGGTTTTAGAAACCGTTTTGATAGTTTGAGACTGATTTTTTGGAGTTTGAGGAAAAAATTCAACTTTGATGTTTGGAGGGCTTCTGAGATACCCTGCCGGAATGCACATTTGAATCCCTAGCTAGGGTTAGGGTTAGTATTCCCACAACAGGTAGAAGTTTTATACTGTCAGTGCTGCATTCCGGGCCCCCAGTTATCTTTAGGGTGAGTGATAATTTGCTCCTATCTGCACTTTTAGTTTTCGGACAGTTTTGGTCACCTTTTTGTATATTGCCCTATCCATTGATTTCATCCAAAACTGAGCCAGATGAAAAGTGTGAAGAATACCTGTTCTAATGGGTAAACTCTCTTCATTTTGTCATTTAAAGTGCAGCTAAAAGTGCAACAGCGGGCAAAATTCTATGGTTCTTGTAACCCTAACCCTAGCCAGGCATTAAAAGCATGCCGATTTAACTACCATTTAACAGCATTTTTCAGCTTCATGAAAATTTGCCTAAACCAGACAGATTATTGAAGAAGATACATTTCCTAGAGGTTTTAGAAACCGTTTTGATAGTTTGACACTGATTTTTTGGAGTTTGAGGAAAAAATTCAACTTTGATGTTTGGAGGGCTTCTGAGACACCCTGCCGGAATGCACATTTGAAACCCTAGCTAGGGTTAGGGTCAGCATTCCCACAACAGGTAGAAGTTTTTTACTGTCAGTGCTGCATTCCGGGCCCCCAGTTATCTTTAGGATGAGTGATAATTTGCTCCTATCTGCACTTTTAGTTTTCGGACAGTTTTGGTCACCTTTTTGTATATTGCCCTATCCATTGATTTCATCCAAAACTGAGCCAGATGAAAAGTGTGAAGAATACCTGTTCTAATGGGTAAACTCTCTTCATTTTGTCATTTAAAGTGCAGCTAAAAGTGCAACAGCGGGCAAAATTCTATGGTTCTTGTAACCCTAACCCTAGCCAGGCATTAAAAGCATGCCGATTTAACTACCATTTAACAGCATTTTTCAGCTTCATGAAAATTTGCCTAAACCAGACAGATTATTAAAGAAGATACATTTCCTAGAGGTTTTAGAAACCGTTTTGATAGTTTGAGACTGATTTTTTGGCGTTTGAGGAAAAAATTCAACTTTGATGTTTGGAGGGCTTCTGAGACACCCTGCCGGAATGCACATTTGAAACCCTAGCTAGGGTTAGGGTTAGCATTCCCACAACAGGTAGAAATTTTTTACTGTCAGTGCTGCATTCCGGGCCCCCAGTTATCTTTAGGATGAGTGATAATTTGCTCCTATCTGCACTTTTAGTTTTCGGACAGTTTTGGTCACCTTTTTGTATATTGCCCTATGTAGTGATTTTATCCAAAACTGAGCCAGATGAAAAGTGTGAAGAAAACCTGTTCTAATGGGTAAACTCTCTTCATTTTGTCATTTAAAGTGCAGCTAAAAGTGCAACAGCGGGCAAAATTCTATGGTTCTTGTAACCCTAACCCTAGCCAGGCATCAAAAGCATGCCGATTTAACTTCCATTTAACAGCATTTTTCAGCTTCATGAAAATTTGCCTAAACCAGACAGATTATTAAAGAAGATACATTTCCTAGAGGTTTTAGAAACCGTTTTGATAGTTTGAGACTGATTTTTTTTCGTTTGAGGAAAAAATTCAACTTTGATGTTTGGAGGGCTTCTGAGATACCCTGCCGGAATGCACATTTGAAACCCTAGCTAGGGTTAGGGTTAGCATTCCCACAACAGGTAGAAGTTTTTTACTGTCAGTGCTGCATTCCGGGCCCCCAGTTATCTTTAGGGTGAGTGATAATTTGCTCCTATCTGCACTTTTAGTTTTCGGACAGTTTTGGTCACCTTTTTGTATATTGCCCTATCCATTGATTTCATCCAAAACTGAGCCAGATGAAAAGTGTGAAGAATACCTGTTCTAATGGGTAAACTCTCTTCATTTTGTCATTTAAAGTGCAGCTAAAAGTGCAACAGCGGGCAAAATTCTATGGTTCTTGTAACCCTAACCCTAGCCAGGCATTAAAAGCATGCCGATTTAACTGCCATTTAACAGCATTTTTCAGCTTCATGAAAATTTGCCTAAACCAGACAGATTATTAAAGAAGATACATTTCCTAGAGGTTTTAGAAACCGTTTTGATAGTTTGAGACTGATTATTTGGAGTTTGAGGAAAAAATTCAACTTTGATGTTTGGAGGGCTTCTGAGACACCCTGCCGGAATGCACATTTGAAACCCTAGCTAGGGTTACGGTTAGCATTCCCACAACAGGTAGAAGTTTTTTACTGTCAGTGCTGCATTCCGGGCCAGCAGTTATCTTTAGGATGAGTGATAATTTGCTCCTATCTGCACTTTTAGTTTTCGGACAGTTTTGGTCACCTTTTTGTATATTTCCCTATGTAGTGATTTTATCCAAAACTGAGCCAGATGAAAAGTGTGAAGAAAAACTGTTCTAATGGGTAAACTCTCTTCATTTTGTCATTTAAAGTGCAGCTAAAAGTGCAACAGCGGGCAAAATTCTATGGTTCTTGTAACCCTAACCCTAGCCAGGCATTAAAAGCATGCCGATTTAACTACCATTTAACAGCATTTTTCAGCTTCATGAAAATTTGCCTAAACCAGACAGATTATTAAAGAAGATACATTTCATAGAGGTTTTAGAAACCGTTTTGATAGTTTGAGACTGATTTTTTGGAGTTTGAGGAAAAAATTCAACTTTGATGTTTGGAGGGCTTCTGAGACACCCTGCCGGAATGCACATTTGAAACCCTAGCTAGGGTTAGGGTTAGCATTCCCACAACAGGTAGAAGTTTTTTACTGTCAGTGCTGCATTCCGGGCCCCCAGTTATCTTTAGGATGAGTGATAATTTGCTCCTATCTGCACTTTTAGTTTTCGGACAGTTTTGGTCACCTTTTTGTATATTGCCCTATGTAGTGATTTTATCCAAAACTGAGCCAGATGAAAAGTGTGAAGAAAACCTGTTCTAATGGGTAAACTCTCTTCATTTTGTCATTTAAAGTGCAGCTAAAAGTGCAACAGCGGGCAAAATTCTATGGTTCTTGTAACCCTAACCCTAGCCAGGCATCAAAAGCATGCCGATTTAACTACCATTTAACAGCATTTTTCAGCTTCATGAAAATTTGCCTAAACCAGACAGATTATTAAAGAATATACATTTCCTAGAGGTTTTAGAAACCGTTTTGATAGTTTGAGACTGATTTTTTGGAGTTTGAGGAAAAAATTCAACTTTGATGTTTGGAGGGCTTCTGAGATACCCTGCCGGAATGCACATTTGAAACCCTAGCTAGGGTTAGGGTTAGCATTCCCACAACAGGTAGAAGTTTTATACTGTCAGTGCTGCATTCCGGGCCCCCAGTTATCTTTAGGGTGAGTGATAATTTGCTCCTATCTGCACTTTTAGTTTTCGGACAGTTTTGGTCACCTTTTTGTATATTGCCCTATCCATTGATTTTATCAAAAACTGAGCCAGATGAAAAGTGTGAAGAATACCTGTTCTAATGGGTAAACTCTCTTCATTTTGTCATTTAAAGTGCAGCTAAAAGTGCAACAGCGGGCAAAATTCTATGGTTCTTCTAACCCTAACCCTAGCCAGGCATTAAAAGCATGCCGATTTAACTACCATTTAACAGCATTTTTCAGCTTCATGAAAATTTGCCTAAACCAGACAGATTATTAAAGAAGATACATTTCCTAGAGGTTTTAGAAACTGTTTTGATAGTTTGAGACTGATTTTTTTTCGTTTGAGGAAAAAATTCAACTTTGATGTTTGGAGGGCTTCTGAGACACCCTGCCGGAATGCACATTTGAAACCCTAGCTAGGGTTAGGGTTAGCATTCCCACAACAGGTAGAAGTTTTTTACTGTCAGTGCTGCATTCCGGGCCCCCAGTTATCTTTAGGATGAGTGATAATTTGCTCCTATCTGCACTTTTAGTTTTCGGACAGTTTTGGTCACCTTTTTGTATATTGCCCTATCCATTGATTTCATCCAAAACTGAGCCAGATGAAAAGTGTGAAGAAAACCTTTTCTAATGGGTAAACTCTCTTCATTTTGTCATTTAAAGTGCAGCTAAAAGTGCAACAGCGGGCAAAATTCTATGGTTCTTGTAACCCTAACCCTAGCCAGGCATCAAAAGCATGCCGATTTAACTACCATTTAACAGCATTTTTCAGCTTCATGAAAATTTGCCTAAACCAGACAGATTATTAAAGAAGATACATTTCCTAGAGGTTTTAGAAACCGTTTTGATAGTTTGAGACTGATTTTTTGGAGTTTGAGGAAAAAATTCAACTTTGATGTTTGGAGGGCTTCTGAGATACCCTGCCGGAATGCACATTTGAAACCCTAGCTAGGGTTAGGGTTAGCATTCCCACAACAGGTAGAAGTTTTATACTGTCAGTGCTGCATTCCGGGCCCCCAGTTATCTTTAGGGTGAGTGATAATTTGCTCCTATCTGCACTTTTAGTTTTCGGACAGTTTTGGTCACCTTTTTGTATATTGCCCTATCCATTGATTTTATCAAAAACTGAGCCAGATGAAAAGTGTGAAGAATACCTGTTCTAATGGGTAAACTCTCTTCATTTTGTCATTTAAAGTGCAGCTAAAAGTGCAACAGCGGGCAAAATTCTATGGTTCTTGTAACCCTAACCCTAGCCAGGCATTAAAAGCATGCCGATTTAACTACCATTTAACAGCATTTTTAAGCTTCATGAAAATTTGCCTAAACCAGACAGATTATTAAAGAAGATACATTTCCTATAGGTTTTAGAAACCGTTTTGATAGTTTGAGACTGATTTTTTTTCGTTTGAGGAAAAAATTCAACTTTGATGTTTGGAGGGCTTCTGAGACATCCTGCCGGAATGCACATTTGAAACCCTAGCTAGGGTTAGGGTTAGCATTCCCACAACAGGTAGAAGTTTTTTACTGTCAGTGCTGCATTCCGGGCCCCCAGTTATCTTTAGGATGAGTGATAATTTGCTCCTATCTGCACTTTTAGTTTTCGGACAGTTTTGGTCACCTTTTTGTATATTGCCCTATGTAGTGATTTTATCCAAAACTGAGCCAGATGAAAAGTGTGAAGAAAACCTGTTCTAATGGGTAAACTCTCTTCATTTTGTCATTTAAAGTGCAGCTAAAAGTGCAACAGCGGGCAAAATTCTATGGTTCTTGTAACCCTAACCCTAGCCAGGCATTAAAAGCATGCCGATTTAACTACCATTTAACAGCATTTTTCAGCTTCATGAAAATTTGCCTAAACCAGACAGATTATTAAAGAAGATATATTTCCTAGAGGTTTTAGAAACCGTTTTGATAGTTTGAGACTGATTTTTTGGCGTTTGAGGAAAAAATTCAACTTTGATGTTTGGAGGGCTTCTGAGACACCCTGCCGGAATGCACATTTGAAACCCTAGCTAGGGTTAGGGTTAGCATTCCCACAACAGGTAGAAGTTTTTTACTGTCAGTGCTGCATTCCGGGCCCCCAGTTATCTTTAGGATGAGTGATAATTTGCTCCTATCTGCACTTTTAGTTTTCGGACAGTTTTGGTCACCTTTTTGTATATTGCCCTATGTAGTGATTTTATCCAAAACTGAGCCAGATGAAAAGTGTGAAGAAAACCTGTTCTAATGGGTAAACTCTCTTCATTTTGTCATTTAAAGTGCAGCTAAAAGTGCAACAGCGGGCAAAATTCTATGGTTCTTGTAACCCTAACCCTAGCCAGGCATTAAAAGCATGCCGATTTAACTACCATTTAACAGCATTTTTCAGCTTCATGAAAATTTGCCTAAACCAGACAGATTATTAAAGAAGATACATTTCCTAGAGGTTTTAGAAACCGTTTTGATAGTTTGAGACTGATTTTTTTTCGTTTGAGGAAAAAATTCAACTTTGATGTTTGGAGGGCTTCTGAGATACCCTGCCGGAATGCACATTTGAAACCCTAGCTAGGGTTAGGGTTAGCATTCCCACAACAGGTAGAAGTTTTTTACTGTCAGTGCTGCATTCCGGGCCCCCAGTTATCTTTAGGGTGAGTGATAATTTGCTCCTATCTGCACTTTTAGTTTTCGGACAGTTTTGGTCACCTTTTTGTATATTGCCCTATCCATTGATTTCATCCAAAACTGAGCCAGATGAAAAGTGTGAAGAATACCTGTTCTAATGGGTAAACTCTCTTCATTTTGTCATTTAAAGTGCAGCTAAAAGTGCAACAGCGGGCAAAATTCTATGGTTCTTGTAACCCTAACCCTAGCCAGGCATTAAAAGCATGCCGATTTAACTGCCATTTAACAGCATTTTTCAGCTTCATGAAAATTTGCCTAAACCAGACAGATTATTAAAGAAGATACATTTCCTAGAGGTTTTAGAAACCGTTTTGATAGTTTGAGACTGATTTTTTGGAGTTTGAGGAAAAAATTCAACTTTGATGTTTGGAGGGCTTCTGAGACACCCTGCCGGAATGCACATTTGAAACCCTAGCTAGGGTTACGGTTAGCATTCCCACAACAGGTAGAAGTTTTTTACTGTCAGTGCTGCATTCCGGGCCAGCAGTTATCTTTAGGATGAGTGATAATTTGCTCCTATCTGCACTTTTAGTTTTCGGACAGTTTTGGTCACCTTTTTGTATATTTCCCTATGTAGTGATTTTATCCAAAACTGAGCCAGATGAAAAGTGTGAAGAAAACCTGTTCTAATGGGTAAACTCTCTTCATTTTGTCATTTAAAGTGCAGCTAAAAGTGCAACAGCGGGCAAAATTCTATGGTTCTTGTAACCCTAACCCTAGCCAGGCATTAAAAGCATGCCGATTTAACTACCATTTAACAGCATTTTTCAGCTTCATGAAAATTTGCCTAAACCAGACAGATTATTGAAGAAGATACATTTCCTAGAGGTTTTAGAAACCGTTTTGATAGTTTGAGACTGATTTTTTGGAGTTTGAGGAAAAAATTCAACTTTGATGTTTGGAGGGCTTCTGAGACACCCTGCCGGAATGCACATTTGAAACCCTAGCTAGGGTTAGGGTTAGCATTCCCACAACAGGTAGAAGTTTTTTACTGTCAGTGCTGCATTCCGGGCCCCCAGTTATCTTTAGGATGAGTGATAATTTGCTCCTATCTGCACTTTTAGTTTTCGGACAGTTTTGGTCACCTTTTTGTATATTGCCCTATGTAGTGATTTTATCCAAAACTGAGCCAGATGAAAAGTGTGAAGAAAACCTGTTCTAATGGGTAAACTCTCTTCATTTTGTCATTTAAAGTGCAGCTAAAAGTGCAACAGCGGGCAAAATTCTATGGTTCTTGTAACCCTAACCCTAGCCAGGCATTAAAAGCATGCCGATTTAACTACCATTTAACAGCATTTTTCAGCTTCATGAAAATTTGCCTAAACCAGACAGATTATTAAAGAAGATATATTTCCTAGAGGTTTTAGAAACCGTTTTGATAGTTTGAGACTGATTTTTTGGCGTTTGAGGAAAAAATTCAACTTTGATGTTTGGAGGGCTTCTGAGACACCCTGCCGGAATGCACATTTGAAACCCTAGCTAGGGTTAGGGTTAGCATTCCCACAACAGGTAGAAGTTTTTTACTGTCAGTGCTGCATTCCGGGCCCCCAGTTATCTTTAGGATGAGTGATAATTTGCTCCTATCTGCACTTTTAGTTTTCGGACAGTTTTGGTCACCTTTTTGGATATTGCCCTATGTAGTGATTTTATCCAAAACTGAGCCAGATGAAAAGTGTGAAGAAAACCTGTTCTAATGGGTAAACTCTCTTCATTTTGTCATTTAAAGTGCAGCTAAAAGTGCAACAGCGGGCAAAATTCTATGGTTCTTGTAACCTTAACCCTAGCCAGGCATTAAAAGCATGCCGATTTAACTACCATTTAACAGCATTTTTCAGCTTCATGAAAATTTGCCTAAACCAGACAGATTATTAAAGAAGATACATTTCCTAGAGGTTTTAGAAACCGTTTTGATAGTTTGAGACTGATTTTTTTTCGTTTGAGGAAAAAATTCAACTTTGATGTTTGGAGGGCTTCTGAGATACCCTGCCGGAATGCACATTTGAAACCCTAGCTAGGGTTAGGGTTAGCATTCCCACAACAGGTAGAAGTTTTTTACTGTCAGTGCTGCATTCCGGGCCCCCAGTTATCTTTAGGGTGAGTGATAATTTGCTCCTATCTGCACTTTTAGTTTTCGGACAGTTTTGGTCACCTTTTTGTATATTGCCCTATCCATTGATTTCATCCAAAACTGAGCCAGATGAAAAGTGTGAAGAATACCTGTTCTAATGGGTAAACTCTCTTCATTTTGTCATTTAAAGTGCAGCTAAAAGTGCAACAGCGGGCAAAATTCTATGGTTCTTGTAACCCTAACCCTAGCCAGGCATTAAAAGCATGCCGATTTAACTGCCATTTAACAGCATTTTTCAGCTTCATGAAAATTTGCCTAAACCAGACAGATTATTAAAGAAGATACATTTCCTAGAGGTTTTAGAAACCGTTTTGATAGTTTGAGACTGATTTTTTGGAGTTTGAGGAAAAAATTCAACTTTGATGTTTGGAGGGCTTCTGAGACACCCTGCCGGAATGCACATTTGAAACCCTAGCTAGGGTTACGGTTAGCATTCCCACAACAGGTAGAAGTTTTTTACTGTCAGTGCTGCATTCCGGGCCAGCAGTTATCTTTAGGATGAGTGATAATTTGCTCCTATCTGCACTTTTAGTTTTCGGACAGTTTTGGTCACCTTTTTGTATATTGCCCTATGTAGTGATTTTATCCAAAACTGAGCCAGATGAAAAGTGTGAAGAAAACCTGTTCTAATGGGTAAACTCTCTTCATTTTGTCATTTAAAGTGCAGCTAAAAGTGCAACAGCGGGCAAAATTCTATGGTTCTTGTAACCCTAACCCTAGCCAGGCATTAAAAGCATGCCGATTTAACTACCATTTAACAGCATTTTTCAGCTTCATGAAAATTTGCCTAAACCAGACAGATTATTGAAGAAGATACATTTCCTAGAGGTTTTAGAAACCGTTTTGATAGTTTGAGACTGATTTTTTGGAGTTTGAGGAAAAAATTCAACTTTGATGTTTGGAGGGCTTCTGAGACACCCTGCCGGAATGCACATTTGAAACCCTAGCTAGGGTTAGGGTTAGCATTCCCACAACAGGTAGAAGTTTTTTACTGTCAGTGCTGCATTCCGGGCCCCCAGTTATCTTTAGGATGAGTGATAATTTGCTCCTATCTGCACTTTTAGTTTTCGGACAGTTTTGGTCACCTTTTTGTATATTGCCCTATGTAGTGATTTTATCCAAAACTGAGCCAGATGAAAAGTGTGAAGAAAACCTGTTCTAATGGGTAAACTCTCTTCATTTTGTCATTTAAAGTGCAGCTAAAAGTGCAACAGCGGGCAAAATTCTATGGTTCTTGTAACCCTAACCCTAGCCAGGCATCAAAAGCATGCCGATTTAACTACCATTTAACAGCATTTTTCAGCTTCATGAAAATTTGCCTAAACCAGACAGATTATTAAATAATATACATTTCCTAGAGGTTTTAGAAACCGTTTTGATAGTTTGAGACTGATTTTTTTTCGTTTGAGGAAAAAATTCAACTTTGATGTTTGGAGGGCTTCTGAGATACCCTGCCGGAATGCACATTTGAAACCCTAGCTAGGGTTAGGGTTAGCATTCCCACAACAGGTAGAAGTTTTATACTGTCAGTGCTGCATTCCGGGCCCCCAGTTATCTTTAGGGTGAGTGATAATTTGGTCCTATCTGCACTTTTAGTTTTCGGACAGTTTTGGTCACCTTTTTGTATATTGCCCTATCCATTGATTTCATCCAAAACTGAGCCAGATGAAAAGTGTGAAGAATACCTGTTCTAATGGGTAAACTCTCTTCATTTTGTCATTTAAAGTGCAGCTAAAAGTGCAACAGCGGGCAAAATTCTATGGTTCTTGTAACCCTAACCCTAGCCAGGCATTAAAAGCATGCCGATTTAACTACCATTTAACAGCATTTTTAAGCTTCATGAAAATTTGCCTAAACCAGACAGATTATTAAAGAAGATACATTTCCTAGAGGTTTTAGAAACCGTTTTGATAGTTTGAGACTGATTTTTTGGAGTTTGAGGAAAAAATTCAACTTTGATGTTTGGAGGGCTTCTGAGATACCCTGCCGGAATGCACATTTGAAACCCTAGCTAGGTTTAAGGTTAGCATTCCCACAACAGGTAGAAGTTTTTTACTGTCAGTGCTGCATTCCAGGCCCCCAGTTATCTCTAGGATGAGTGATAATTTGCTCCTATCTGCACTTTTAGTTTTCGGACAGTTTTGGTCACCTTTTTGTATATTGCCCTATCCATTGATTTTATCAAAAACTGAGCCAGATGAAAAGTGTGAAGAATACCTGTTCTAATGGTTAAACTCTCTTCATTTTGTCATTTAAAGTGCAGCTAAAAGTGCAACAGCGGGCAACATTCTATGGTTCTTGTAACCCTAACCCTAGCCAGGCATTAAAAGCATGCCGATTTAACTACCATTTAACAGCATTTTTCAGCTTCATGAAAATTTGCCTAAACCAGACAGATTATTAAAGAAGATACATTTCCTAGAGGTTTTAGAAACCGTTTTGATAGTTTGAGACTGATTTTTTGGAGTTTGAGGAAAAAATTCAACTTTGATGTTTGGAGGGCTTCTGAGACACCCTGCCGGAATGCACATTCGAAACCCTAGCTAGGGTTAGGGTTAGCATTCCCACAACAGGTAGAAGTTTTTTACTGTCAGTGCTGCATTCCGGGCCCCCAGTTATCTTTAGGGTGAGTGATAATTTGCTCCTATCTGCACTTTTAGTTTTCGGACAGTTTTGGTCACCTTTTTGTATATTGCCCTATCCATTGATTTCATCCAAAACTGAGCCAGATGAAAAGTATGAAGAATACCTGTTCTAATGGGTAAACTCTCTTCATTTTGTCATTTAAAGTGCAGCTAAAAGTGCAACAGCGGGCAAAATTCTATGGTTCTTGTAACCCTAACCCTAGCCAGGCATTAAAAGCATGCCGATTTAACTACCATTTAACAGCATTTTTCAGCTTCATGAAAATTTGCCTAAACCAGACAGATTATTAAAGAAGATACATTTCCTAGAGGTTTTAGAAACCGTTTTGATAGTTTGAGACTGATTTTTTGGAGTTTGAGGAAAAAATTCAACTTTGATGTTTGGAGGGCTTCTGAGATACCCTGCCGGAATGCACATTTGAAACCCTAGCTAGGTTTAAGGTTAGCATTCCCACAACAGGTAGAAGTTTTTTACTGTCAGTGCTGCATTCCGGGCCCCCAGTTATCTTTAGGATGAGTGATAATTTGCTCCTATCTGCACTTTTAGTTTTCGGACAGTTTTGGTCACCTTTTTGTATATTGCCCTATCCATTGATTTCATCCAAAACTGAGCCAGATGAAAAGTGTGAAGAATACCTGTTGTAATGGGTAAACTCTCTTCATTTTGTCATTTAAAGTGCAGCTAAAAGTGCAACAGCGGGCAAAATTCTATGGTTCTTGTAACCCTAACCCTAGCCAGCCATCAAAAGCATGCCGATTTAACTACCATTTAACAGCATTTTTCAGCTTCATGAAAATTTGCCTAAACCAGACAGATTATTAAAGAAGATACATTTCCTAGAGGTTTTAGAAACCGTTTTGATAGTTTGAGACTGATTTTTTGGAGTTTGAGGAAAAAATTCAACTTTGATGTTTGGAGGGCTTCTGAGATACCCTGCCGGAATGCACATTTGAAACCCTAGCTAGGGTTAGGGTTAGCATTCCCACAACAGGTAGAAGTTTTATACTGTCAGTGCTGCATTCCGGGCCCCCAGTTATCTTTAGGGTGAGTGATAATTTGCTCCTATCTGCACTTTTAGTTTTCGGACAGTTTTGGTCACCTTTTTGTATATTGCCCTATCCATTGATTTTATCAAAAACTGAGCCAGATGAAAAGTGTGAAGAATACCTGTTCTAATGGTTAAACTCTCTTCATTTTGTCATTTAAAGTGCAGCTAAAAGTGCAACAGCGGGCAAAATTCTATGGTTCTTGTAACCCTAACCCTAGCCAGGCATTAAAAGCATGCCGATTTAACTACCATTTAACAGCATTTTTCAGCTTCATGAAAATTTGCCTAAACCAGACAGATTATTAAAGAAGATACATTTCCTAGAGGTTTTAGAAACCGTTTTGATAGTTTGAGACTGATTTTTTGGAGTTTGAGGAAAAAATTCAACTTTGATGTTTGGAGGGCTTCTGAGACACCCTGCCGGAATGCACATTTGAAACCCTAGCTAGGGTTAGGGTTAGCATTCCCACAACAGGTAGACGTTTTTTACTGTCAGTGCTGCATTCCGGGCCCCCAGTTATCTTTAGGATGAGTGATAATTTGCTCCTATCTGCACTTTTAGTTTTCGGACAGTTTTGGTCACCTTTTTGTATATTGCCCTATCCATTGATTTCATCCAAAACTGAGCCAGATGAAAAGTGTGAAGAATACCTGTTCTAATGGGTAAACTCTCTTCATTTTGTCATTTAAAGTGCAGCTAAAAGTGCAACAGCGGGCAAAATTCTATGGTTCTTGTAACCCTAACCCTAGCCAGCCATCAAAAGCATGCCGATTTAACTACCATTTAACAGCATTTTTCAGCTTCATGAAAATTTGCCTAAACCAGACAGATTATTAAAGAAGATACATTTCCTAGAGGTTTTAGAAACCGTTTTGATAGTTTGAGACTGATTTTTTGGAGTTTGAGGAAAAAATTCAACTTTGATGTTTGGAGGGCTTCTGAGATACCCTGCCGGAATGCACATTTGAAACCCTAGCTAGGGTTAGGGTTAGCATTCCCACAACAGGTAGAAGTTTTATACTGTCAGTGCTGCATTCCGGGCCCCCAGTTATCTTTAGGGTGAGTGATAATTTGCTCCTATCTGCACTTTTAGTTTTCGGACAGTTTTGGTCACCTTTTTGTATATTGCCCTATCCATTGATTTTATCAAAAACTGAGCCAGATGAAAAGTGTGAAGAATACCTGTTCTAATGGGTAAACTCTCTTCATTTTGTCATTTAAAGTGCAGCTAAAAGTGCAACAGCGGGCAAAATTCTATGGTTCTTGTAACCCTAACCCTAGCCAGGCATTAAAAGCATGCCGATTTAACTACCATTTAACAGCATTTTTCAGCTTCATGAAAATTTGCCTAAACCAGACAGATTAGTAAAGAAGATACATTTCCTAGAGGTTTTAGAAACCGTTTTGATAGTTTGAGACTGATTTTTTGGAGTTTGAGGAAAAAATTCAACTTTGATGTTTGGAGGGCTTCTGAGACACCCTGCCGGAATGCACATTTGAAACCCTAGCTAGGGTTAGGGTTAGCATTCCCACAACAGGTAGAAGTTTTTTACTGTCAGTGCTGCATTCCGGGCCCCCAGTTATCTTTAGGATGAGTGATAATTTGCTCCTATCTGCACTTTTAGTTTTCAGACAGTTTTGGTCACCTTTTTGTATATTGCCCTATGTAGTGATTTTATCCAAAACTGAGCCAGATGAAAAGTGTGAAGAAAACCTGTTCTAATGGGTAATCTCTCTTCATTTTGTCATTTAAAGTGCAGGTAAAAGTGCAACAGCGGGCAAAATTCTATGGTTCTTGTAACCCTAACCCTAGCCAGGCATTAAAAGCATGCCGATTTAACTACCATTTAACAGCATTTTTCAGCTTCATGAAAATTTGCCTAAACCAGACAGATTATTAAAGAAGATACATTTCCTAGAGGTTTTAGAAACCGTTTTGATAGTTTGAGACTGATTTTTTGGAGTTTGAGGAAAAAATTCAACTTTGATGTTTGGAGGGCTTCTGAGACACCCTGCCGGAATGCACATTTGAAACCCTAGCCAGGGTTAGGGTTAGCATTCCCACAACAGGTAGAAGTTTTTTACTGTCAGTGCTGCATTCCGGGCCCCCAGTTATCTTTAGGATGAGTGATAATTTGCTCCTATCTGCACTTTTAGTTTTCGGACAGTTTTGGTCACCTTTTTGTATATTGCCCTATCCATTGATTTCATCCAAAACTGAGCCAGATGAAAAGTGTGAAGAATACCTGTTCTAATGGGTAAACTCTCTTCATTTTGTCATTTAAAGTGCAGCTAAAAGTGCAACAGCGGGCAAAATTCTATGGTTCTTGTAACCCTAACCCTAGCCAGGCATTAAAAGCATGCCGATTTAACTACCATTTAACAACATTTTTAAGCTTCATGAAAATTTGCCTAAACCAGACAGATTATTAAAGAAGATACATTTCCTAGAGGTTTTAGAAACCGTTTTGATAGTTTGAGACTGATTTTTTTTCGTTTGAGGAAAAAATTCAACTTTGATGTTTGGAGGGCTTCTGAGATACCCTGCCGGAATGCACATTTGAAACCCTAGCTAGGGTTAGGGTTAGCATTCCCACAACAGGTAGAAGTTTTTTACTGTCAGTGCTGCATTCCGGGCCCCCAGTTATCTTTAGGGTGAGTGATAATTTGCTCCTATCTGCACTTTTAGTTTTCGGACAGTTTTGGTCACCTTTTTGTATATTGCCCTATCCATTGATTTCATCCAAAACTTAGCCAGATGAAAAGTGTGAAGAATACCTGTTCTAATGGGTAAACTCTCTTCATTTTGTCATTTAAAGTGCAGCTAAAAGTGCAACAGCGGGCAAAATTCTATGGTTCTTGTAACCCTAACCCTCGCCAGGCATTAAAAGCATGCCGATTTAACTACCATTTAACAGTATTTTTCAGCTTCATGAAAATTTGCCTAAACCAGACAGATTATTAAAGAAGATACATTTCCTAGAGGTTTTAGAAACCGTTTTGATAGTTTGAGACTGATTTTTTGGAGTTTGAGGAAAAAATTCAACTTTGATGTTTGGAGGGCTTCTGAGACACCCTGCCGGAATGCACATTTGAAACCCTAGCTAGGGTTAGGGTTAGCATTCCCACAACAGGTAGAAGTTTTTTACTGTCAGTGCTGCATTCCGGGCCCCCAGTTATCTTTAGGATGAGTGATAATTTGCTCCTATCTGCACTTTTAGTTTTCGGACAGTTTTGGTCACCTTTTTGTATATTGCCCTATGTAGTGATTTTATCCAAAACTGAGCCAGATGAAAAGTGTGAAGAAAACCTGTTCTAATGGGTAAACTCTCTTCATTTTGTCATTTAAAGTGCAGCTAAAAGTGCAACAGCGGGCAAAATTCTATGGTTCTTGTAACCCTAACCCTAGCCAGGCATTAAAAGCATGCCGATTTAACTACCATTTAACAGCATTTTTAAGCTTCATGAAAATTTGCCTAAACCAGACAGATTATTAAAGAAGATACATTTCCTAGAGGTTTTAGAAACCGTTTTGATAGTTTGAGACTGATTTTTTTTCGTTTGAGGAAAAAATTCAACTTTGATGTTTGGAGGGCTTCTGAGATACCCTGCCGGAATGCACATTTGAAACCCTAGCTAGGGTTAGGGTTAGCATTCCCACAACAGGTAGAAGTTTTTTACTGTCAGTGCTGCATTCCGGGCCCCCAGTTATCTTTAGGATGAGTGATAATTTGCTCCTATCTGCACTTTTAGTTTTCGGACAGTTTTGGTCACCTTTTTGTATATTGCCCTATCCATTGATTTCATCCAAAACTGAGCCAGATGAAAAGTGTGAAGAAAACCTGTTCTAATGGGTAAACTCTCTTCATTTTGTCATTTAAAGTGCAGCTAAAAGTGCAACAGCGGGCAAAATTCTATGGTTCTTGTAACCCTAACCCTAGCCAGGCATTAAAAGCATGCCGATTTAACTACCATTTAACAGCATTTTTCAGCTTCATGAAAATTTGCCTAAACCAGACAGATTATTAAAGAAGATACATTTCCTAGAGGTTTTAGAAACCGTTTTGATAGTTTGAGACTGATTTTTTGGAGTTTGAGGAAAAAAATCAACTTTGATGTTTGGAGGGCTTCTGAGACACCCTGCCGGAATGCACATTTGAAACCCTAGCTAGGGTTAGGGTTAGCATTCCCACAACAGGTAGAAGTTTTTTACTGTCAGTGCTGCATTCCGGGCCCCCAGTTATCTTTAGGATGAGTGATAATTTGCTCCTATCTGCACTTTTAGTTTTCGGACAGTTTTGGTCACCTTTTTGTATATTGCCCTATCCATTGATTTTATCCAAAACTGAGCCAGATGAAAAGTGTGAAGAAAACCTGTTCTAATGGGTAAACTCTCTTCATTTTGTCATTTAAAGTGCAGCTAAAAGTGCAACAGCGGGCAAAATTCTATGGTTCTTGTAACCCTAACCCTAGCCAGGCATTAAAAGCATGCCGATTTAACTACCATTTAACAGCATTTTTCAGCTTCATGAAAATTTGCCTAAACCAGACAGATTATTAAAGAAGATACATTTCCTAGAGGTTTTAGAAACCGTTTTGATAGTTTGAGACTGATTTTTTGGCGTTTGAGGAAAAAATTCAACTTTGATGTTTGGAGGGCTTCTGAGATACCCTGCCGGAATGCACATTTGAAACCCTAGCTAGGGTTAGGGTTAGCATTCCCACAACAGGTAGAAGTTTTTTACTGTCAGTGCTGCATTCCAGGCCCCCAGTTATCTCTAGGATGAGTGATAATTTGCTCCTATCTGCACTTTTAGTTTTCGGACAGTTTTGGTCACCTTTTTGTATATTGCCCTATCCATTGATTTTATCAAAAACTGAGCTAGATGAAAAGTGTGAAGAATACCTGTTCTAATGGTTAAACTCTCTTCATTTTGTCATTTAAAGTGCAGCTAAAAGTGCAACAGCGGGCAAAATTCTATGGTTCTTGTAACCCTAACCCTAGCCAGGCATTAAAAGCATGCCGATTTAACTACCATTTAACAGCATTTTTCAGCTTCATGAAAATTTGCCTAAACCAGACAGATTATTAAAGAAGATACATTTCCTAGAGGTTTTAGAAACCGTTTTGATAGTTTGAGACTGATTTTTTGGAGTTTGAGGAAAAAATTCAACTTTGATGTTTGGAGGGCTTCTGAGACACCCTGCCGGAATGCACATTTGAAACCCTAGCTAGGGTTAGGGTTAGCATTCCCACAACAGGTAGAAGTTTTTTACTGTCAGTGCTGCATTCCGGGCCCCCAGTTATCTTTAGGATGAGTGATAATTTGCTCCTATCTGCACTTTTAGTTTTCGGACAGTTTTGGTCACCTTTTTGTATATTGCCCTATGTAGTGATTTTATCCAAAACTGAGCCAGATGAAAAGTGTGAAGAAAACCTGTTCTAATGGGTAAACTCTCTTCATTTTGTCATTTAAAGTGCAGCTAAAAGTGCAACAGCGGGCAAAATTCTATGGTTCTTGTAACCCTAACCCTAGCCAGGCATCAAAAGCATGCCGATTTAACTACCATTTAACAACATTTTTCAGCTTCATGAAAATTTGCCTAAACCAGACAGATTATTAAAGAAGATACATTTCCTAGAGGTTTTAGAAACCGTTTTGATAGTTTGAGACTGATTTTTTGGAGTTTGAGGAAAAAATTCAACTTTGATGTTTGGAGGGCTTCTGAGATACCCTGCCAGAATGCACATTTGAAACCCTAGCTAGGGTTAGGGTTAGCATTCCCACAACAGGTAGAAGTTTTATACTGTCAGTGCTGCATTCCGGGCCCCCAGTTATCTTTAGGGTGAGTGATAATTTGCTCCTATCTGCACTTTTAGTTTTCGGACAGTTTTGGTCACCTTTTTGTATATTGCCCTATCCATTGATTTCATCCAAAACTGAGCCAGATGAAAAGTGTGAAGAATACCTGTTCTAATGGGTAAACTCTCTTCATTTTGTCATTTAAAGTGCAGCTAAAAGTGCAACAGCGGGCAAAATTCTATGGTTCTTGTAACCCTAACCCTAGCCAGGCATTAAAAGCATGCCGATTTAACTACCATTTAACAGCATTTTTCAGCTTCATGAAAATTTGCCTAAACCAGACAGATTATTAAAGAAGATACATTTCCTAGAGGTTTTAGAAACCGTTTTGATAGTTTGAGACTGATTTTTTGGAGTTTGAGGAAAAAATTCAACTTTGATGTTTGGAGGGCTTCTGAGACACCCTGCCGGAATGCACATTTGAAACCCTAGCTAGGGTTAGGGTTAGCATTCCCACAACAGGTAGAAGTTTTTTACTGTCAGTGCTGCATTCCGGCCCCCAGTTATCTTTAGGATGAGTGATAATTTGGTCCTATCTGCACTTTTAGTTTTCGCACAGTTTTGGTCACCTTTTTGGATATTGCCCTATGTAGTGATTTTATCCAAAACTGAGCCAGATGAAAAGTGTGACGAAAACCTGTTCTAATGGGTAAACTCTCTTCATTTTGTCATTTAAAGTGCAGCTAAAAGTGCAACAGCGGGAAAAATTCTATGGTACTTGTAACCCTAACCCTAGCCAGGCATTAAAAGCATGCCGATTTAACTACCATTTAACAGCATTTTTCAGCTTCATGAAAATTTGCCTAAACAAGACAGATTATTAAATAGATACATTTCCAAGAGGTTTTAAAAACCGTTTTGATAGTTTGAGACTGATTTTTTTTGGTTTGAGGAAAAAATTCATCTTTGATGTTTGGAGGGCTCCTGAGACACCCTGCCGGAATGCACATTTGAAACCCTAGCTAGGGTTAGGGTTAGCATTCCCACAACAGGTAGAAGTTTTTTACTGTCAGTGCTGCATTCCGGGTCCCCAGTTATCTTTAGGATGAGTGATAATTTGCTCCTATCTGCACTTTTAGTTTTCGGACAGTTTTGGTCACCTTTTTGTATATTGCCCTATCCAGTGATTTTATCCAAAACTGAGCCAGATGAAAAGTGTGAAGAATATCTGTTCTAATGGGTAAACTCTCTTCATTTTGTCATTTAAAGAGCAGCTAAAAGTACAACAGCGGGCAAAATTCTATGGTTCTTGTAACCCTAACCCTAGCCAGGCATTAAAAGCATGCCGATTTAACTACCATTTAACAGCATTTTTCAGCTTCATGAAAATTTGCCTAAACCAGACAGATTATTAAAGAAGATACATTTCCTAGAGGTTTTAGAAACCGTTTTGATAGTTTGAGACTGATTTTTTTTCGTTTGAGGAAAAAATTCAACTTTGATGTTTGGAGGGCTTCTGAGACATCCTGCCGGAATGCACATTTGAAACCCTAGCTAGGGTTAGGGTTAGCATTCCCACAACAGGTAGAAGTTTTTTACTGTCAGTGCTGCATTCCGGGTCCCCAGTCATCTTTAGGATGAGTGATAATTTGCTCCTATCTGCACTTTTAGTTTTCGGACAGTTTTGGTCACCTTTTTGTATATTGCCCTATCCATTGATTTTATCCAAAACTGAGCCAGATGAAAAGTGTGAAGAAAACCTGTTCTAATGGGTAAACTCTCTTCATTTTGTCATTTAAAGTGCAGTTAAAAGTGCAACAGCGGGCAAAATTCTATGGTTCTTGTAACCCTAACCCTAGCCAGGCATTAAAAGCATGCCGATTTAACTACCATTTATCAGCATTTTTCAGCTTCATGAAAATTTGCCAAGTATTTTGTTGTTAAAATTGGGTTTCCAATAACGCCACAGCTAACTCTTGTTTTTTGTCCACTATAACAGACAATCTCCCTTGCTTTTAACCGAGCGTTTCATAATTTTCTAAAATGAAAATGATTTAAACTATGCGACAGTTTTCTGGGGTGTGCCTATACCAGAGATTATGGCACAGCTTCAGAATGGTGATTGGCTGACACCATCTGACACCCCTCTGATTGGGGAAAAAAGACCTGCCGATCTGTTCTACATACCAGGAAGACAACAGAAGATGATTTTTTCTATTCGAAACCTGTATTTTAAACGTTTAATTAAGAAGTAAAAACCTTACAGGGTACAATGATTTCTAAGTTGATCAGGAGGAAGAAAAATCCCCCGTGTTTCGCGCATAAAAAGTAGTTATTAACTATCGAAACCTGTTTTTATTTTGCCTGGCAATCTACCTGAATGCCCAACTTCAGTATCTGAGAAGAACCACAATTGAACTAGTGTTGATAATAAGAGAGAGTCCCGTTACCCCCATTTTGATTTAAATCGCAAATGCGTGTTTAATTAAATCTTTTTTTATTCACAATCAGACAAATGCAACGTAAATCATTATCTTTGTCTACTAAGTATCTTAATGAACTTTCAGCATAGTCTTTTCCCGTTCAGATTTATTTTTCTTTGGATTTTGGGATCAAACGTGGAAAGATTAGATTGTAATCGTTTTTATTTTTTAAATACATTTTAGAAAAGTGTAATCTATAGTAAAAAGCTGTATTTATTTAATACCACTCGATACTTATATCAATGGAGTTTAGTTGATACTGTTTAAACTTTTAATTGTTTTAAATTGTATTACAGCATTGTACGCATGCTTAAAAGAGAAGAGAGAAAATGCAAGCCTTCTTCAGGTGTGAGGGTCTTCTGCTCAGAATGAAACGCTAAAATGTAATAACTGTAATAAATGTAATAACGTAATGTAAACTGGTTCAGTTATGATTTGGGCTTAATTGAGGTTGCTGCCTTTCATCTCAAATCCTGCTTGAATCCTTCTAAACTAAAAATTAGACACAAGACGAGAAGAGGGTCTGGTGAAACTTTTTTAATTTCTTTTTTTTTTCTTGGAAAAATATCTTACCCGCTGCAATGCGGGCACAGAAGTGTTAAAAAAAAAGTCAGACAGGCGGGGGGAGGGGGAGTTGTGAAACTGTTACCTGGATAAAGAGGTATCCGGGTAACAGTGAAACGGGCGACAGTCTGGGGAGATCGCCCGTTTTCCATGTCAATAGTTTCCTGGTTCCGCACCCCTTGGTGTTACTCTCTCTCTCTTCTCTCTCTCTCTCGCTCTCTCCCTCTCTCTCTCTCGGGCTCTTGGCGGGCTTGTCTCGTGTCTCTCTCTCGTCTGGGCACGGGAGTGCTGCTGGAAGGTGTTGACAGAAATCAACATCGTCATCAGCTCGGAAGACTTCAGTGCTTTGTGTATATTCTAATGGCAGTGGGGGCAGGGCGTGTGGGGACAGGTTTGGTTGAAATGGCATTGGGGATCTGTGTTCTTCACACCTGAAACCTTTTCTCTGAAAGCATTTTCTTCCCAGTTTAGCCGATCTTCTTACAGCATGTTACTATTTTAAGTGCTTAACGCCATTTTTTGACCATGCATGGATATTCTTATGTCTATATCATCTGAAGGGAATCTGTTACACTGCATCATACCACGTTTCGATGCGACACGCCCACCGTGTTGTACCGTGGTGTACCCCACGCATTTTGAATGGCGGCATCTGTATCTTCTTTAATAATCTGTCTTGTTGAGGCACATTTTCATGAAGCTGAAAAATGCTGTTAAATGGTAGTTAAATCGGCATGCTTTTAATGCCTGGCTAGGGTTAGGGTTACAAGAAAAATAGAATTTTGCCCGCTGTTGCACTTTTAGCTGCACTTTAAATGACAAAATGAAGAGAGTTTACCCATTAGAACAGGTATTCTTCACACTTTTCATCTGGCTCAGTTTTGGATAAAATCACTGCAAAGGGCAATATACAAAAAGGTGACCAAAACTCTCCGAAAACTAAAAGTGCAGATAGGAGCAAATTACCACTCATCCTAAAGATAACTGGGGGCCCGGAATGCAGCACTGACAGTAAAAAACTTCTACCTGTTGTGGGAATGCTAACCCTAACCCTAGCTAGGGTTTCAAATGTGCATTCCGGCAGGGTGTCTCAGAAGCCCTCCAAACATCAAAGTTGAATTTTTTCCTCAAACCCCCAAAAATCAGTCTCAAACTATCAAAACGGTTTTTAAAACCTCTAGGAAATGTATCTTCTTTAATAATCTGTCTGGTTTAGGCAAATTTTCATGAATCTGAAAAATGCTGTTAAATGGTAGTTAAATCAGCATGCTTTTAATGCCTGGCTAGGGTTAGGGTTACAAGAACCATAGAATGTTGCCCGCTGTTGCACTTTTAGCTGCACTTTAAATGACAAAATGAAGAGAGTTTACCCATTAGAACAGGTATTCTTCACACTTTTCATCTGGCTCAGTTTGGGGATAAAATCAATGAATGGGGCAATATACAAAAAGGTGACTAAAACTGTCCGAGGACAGTGCAGATAGGAACAAGTTATCACTAATCCTTAAAAATAATGTTCGAATATATATAATGTTCATTTCAGGTGGGAAGCTGCGTCAGCATGTGAAGGCTGCAAAGGAACAAATAAAAGGCTCATTTCGACAATACAGTGAGTGCCGAGCGCACAGCGGGTGAGAGTACAGCACAGCAGAGCTTCACTTCAACAGGACTCCTAGGAGGGAAGGGCTGTCCGGTATCGCCGGCTGTTCGCTGAACTACCAGATGACATATTTCAAGCCCAAATCACACTCGTATATGAGAAAATATATATGTATATACTTTACATGACTGCGAGGAATATAAAACGTGGTTGCAACATAAGAATGCCGAGCTGCTAAAATCGTTCGTTAATTTGTAATTATCAACAGGTCTAATCACTTATATCAACTGAAATCGCTGATTAATACCGCCAGATACTTTAATTTATTAAATGTATTGTACAACTGATTTCTTACCTTTATTCCTCCTACTCTCATTATTTTGTGAATGTCCGCATGAATTGTAATAAGCACCTTAAGAAAACTCAGAAAGCGAACACCAGATACTGAGCTCTGGCCCGTTCATTCCGGTGCTCTCTGGTCTTTGGCGACACCTGGTGGACACAGCGGTCAGTCCGCCACGTCCCCCGTGATCAGGCAGCGCGCGTGTTACAGCCTGGAAGACGCTCAGGGCGAAACCGGTTTCATTTCTGTCTCCTTTCTAATCCGCTCCGGGATGGAAGATGAAAATGACGTGTGAAAGTGGGAGAGACGTTTCCCACGACACCCAGAGCGCTCAGTTATATCACATGCTTGCCTTGTACTCTATTTCTGAACGTTGTTTGTCTGATGTGCGTTTCTAAGTTTTGTAGTCATCGGTTAAATGCGCTTTCTATCACTACGCGTGGTGTTCTGCTTCTCTTTTCTTCAGCTCGGCGTTTGAGTCCTTTGGGGGGGAATATTGTCAGAGTTACAACAGTCACACGGAAATAATGTTCGAATATATATATATAATGTTCATTTCAGGTGGGAAGCTGCAACAGTCACACGGAAATAATGTTCGAATATATATAATGTTCATTTCAGGTGGGAAGCTGCGTCAGCATGTGCAGGCTGCAAAGGAACAAATAAAAGGCTCATTTCGACAACTGAATCGTCACCCTTTTTTCGCGGTCTTTCTGAAGAGAACGATTTGAAAACAGACTGACAAAGACACCTGAAGAAGGCTCCACGGCCGAAACGTTGTGTTTTCCGTCTTTTCTTTTCAGCATGGAATAAACCTTTACTTGTTCATTTGCAGCCTACGCATGCTGACGCAGCTCCCCACCTGCACTACTGTGTGGGTCGTTTGTCTAGGGGTATGATCCCCGCTTCGGGTGCGAGAGGTCCCGGACGAGCCCAGTTCTGTTCTGTGATGATTGGAAGACGTCTCAAGCTCACCTCTTATCTACTGTGTATCTGAAACGAGTAGACTAGAGGAGTAGGGAAGTTTATTGCCACATGAACATTTGAATTCTTATTCTCACTGATCTCTCCGGACAACAACAGACACCACCGCACAATGGAGACAGTACATTACAAACAATAAATAACAACACGAGCAATCAATATGTTGTGGGAATAGTAGTGAGAAGTATGTAGTAATGATAAAAAACATAGTAGACCATGAGAAAGAGCAGCGTGTGGACATGCATTGAGTCTGAGGCCCTGCAGTGAGCTGTTGAGGACGCGCACTGCAGTGGGATAGCAGCTGTTCTTGAGTCTAGTGGATCTTGTTTCAACAGCGCAGGAGGAAGAACAGTTTGTTCCCGATGGGTGGGATCCTACATGTTCAGCTCTCATCCAGCCTCGTTAGCGCAGTAGGTAGCGCGTCAGTCTCATAATCTGAAGGTCGTGAGTTCGATCCTCACACGGGGCAGGATCGCTGCTGTTTTGGGCTCTTCGCAGATGAGACGTTCACTCGCACACACTCGCGTTCATCCCTTCCTCGCCGACTAAGAGGTGTTTAGTCCGCGATCGACGGTTCGATCCCTTGCCGTGATGCTCGGCGTCCACTAACAAATTTTTAAAATAATGATACATGAGAGCAGCAGAGAAACTCCGAGTAGTGAAGTTGTTTCCACGACCGGTTGTTGTAAACCAGCAGTCAGCCCGCCAGCTCAAACACCTCGCTATAACCTCACAGTGAGCGAGGAGTGATCACGATGCGCACTCCGCTGTGCTACTACAGTCGTTTCATAAAAGCAGAAAATACGAGGAGAGCTGGACGTATGTTCTTGCAATCATGGAATAAAACAGGGCTTGTCTGCAATTTGAAGCCGGGACCTCTCGCAACCAAAAAGCAAGAGCCAGAGAGGTCGTGAGTTTTCTGATTTCAAGTTTGTTTCTCACATGTGTGCGATCGCACAGAAGACTCGTGAGGAGTTCAGTGTGTCCGGGACGGAGCTGCTCACATGCACAGCGAGGGGGATTAGCTCAAATGGTAGAGCGCTCGCTTAGCATGCGAGAGGTAGCGGGATCGATGCCCGCATCCTCCAGCTTTTGCGCTCTATGTACTAGAGAGGACAGGCTCCTGTCTTCCTTGCCATGTTGTCATTGCGTCGAGCGCTGTAAGGACGCGATGACATCTCACCCCCATGTTTTCAATTACAGAGCTTACAATTACTTAACCCTTCCACGGAAAACCTGTTAAAACAGAGGAAAATCCGCGGTGTATTTGATAGACTATTCATTTTCTAACTCACAGGGTTCAGTCTTAATTAAACCCACGTCAGAATGTGTCCCTTTCAACCCATTATTATATAATACAGTGAGTATTATATGTCCACCTGAAGAAGGCTCCACGGCCGAAACGTTGTGTTCTCTTTCTTCTTTTTTTTCAGCCTGGAATAAACCTATTATTTGTTCCTTTGCAGCCTACGCATGCTGACACAGCTACCCACCTGAACAAATACAGTGAGTAGAAGTTCAGGTGGGTAGCTGCGTCAGCATGCCTAGGCTGCAAAGGAACAAGTTCAGTGTTCAGTATTGTATACACTGTAATATAAGTACAGTATAATACAGTGAGTGCCGAGCACACAGCGGGTGAAAGTACAGCACAGCAGAGCTTTGCTTCAACAGGACTCCTAGGAGGGAGGGGCTGTCTGGTATCGCCGGCTGTTCGCTAAACTACCAGATGACATATTTCAAGCCCAAATCACACTCGTATATGAGGAAAAAATATAAATACTGTTTTTTTAATTAATACGAATATACTGTGCAGTCATGTGAAACGGAGATGCAACATGATGAATACCGCGCTGCTAAATCCTTTCTTAATTTTTGTCAATTATAACACTTCAATCAACAGACATTGTTCATTAATCCTGTAGGATATTGTGAAACATTAAATGTATTTTACAACTAATTCGTTACTTTTATTCCTCCTACTCTCATTATTTTGTGAATGTCCGCATGAATTGTAATAAACACCTTAAGAAAACTCAGAAAGCGAACACCAGATACTGAGCTCTGGCTCGTTCATTCCGGTGCTCTCTGGTCTTTGGCGACACCTGGTGGACACAGCGGTCAGTCCGCCACGTCCCCCGTGATCAGGCAGCGCGCGTGTTACAGCCTGGAAGACGCTCAGGGCGAAACCGGTTTCATTTCTGTCTCCTTTCTAATCCGCTCCGGGATGGAATGATGAAAGTTTGAGAGACCTTTCCCCCGTCCCCCACGACAAGATTCCACACTCAGACCGTTTAGTTATAACTCATGCTTGCTTTTTACTCCATTTGTCTAGATTAGTATACAAGGGCAAGGGGGGGGTTAGAGACAGTGGAAGCGGGGACAGCGTGGGATTCTGGGAAAGGCTTCAGTTGCAGAGGTCGGTGGTGCAGCATCGCGCGTTGACGTAGGAGCTGCTCTGAAGCATGAAGCAGTCGGAGGCCCGGATGCACCTTCGGAAATGCCCGTCTGAGGAAACGACAGGGGATGACATCAGTGGAGGAATAGGAGAGAGACCCGCCCTCCACGTCAAATAACAATTGAAAATCTGATTTAGCGGGGACCTCTAAGACTCTCTGGACTGGGGCTGGAGCCCCTCTGATTGAGGGGGACCTATAAGACTCACTGAACTGGGGCTGGAGCCCCTCTGATTGAGGGGGACCTATAAGACTCACGGGATCAATAAAGTATCTATCTAATATTATTTGCACACTATCTGTTAGAAACCATAGAAATTGTTACGGACAGTGTCCATGTTAACATAAAGAGAAACTGTCTTAAGTGACTGATATCCAGTAGAAAGATGTCGACCTACAGAGAGGGTAGTTGAAGACAGCAGTGATGCAGGTGTCCTGTTGGTATCCACAGGTCTCCACTTTGGTGGTGCAGGAGCCATAGCGACCCACAGCCACACAGTTATTACATCTCAGAGCTTCTCCTGCAACCAGAATGAACACAGACACTGAGACACTGCAGGAGGAACAGAGTGACAGTACAGGACATCACAGTACAGTGACAGTACAGGACATCACTGAGACACTGCAGGAGGAACACAGTGACAGTACAGGACATCACTGAGACACTGCAGGAGGAACAGAGTGACAGTACAGGACATCACTGAGACACTGCAGGAGGAACAGAGTGACAGTACAGGACATCACAGTACAGTGACAGTACAGGACATCACTGAGACACTGCAGGAGGAACACAGTGACAGTACAGGACATCACAGTACAGTGACAGTACGGGACATCACTGAGACACTGCAGGAGGAACACAGTGACAGTACAGGACATCACAGTACAGTGACAGTACAGGACATCACTGAGACACTGCAGGAGGAACACAGTGACAGTACAGGACATAACAGCTGGGGAGAACAGTGGACTTAACACAGCCCAGAGCCTGCAGGACAGCAATCAGAGAGAAACAGTGAACTCAACACAGCTCAGATGCAGCAGGACAGCAGTCAGAGAGAAACAGTAAACTCAACACAGCTCAGATCCAGCAGGACAGCAGTCAGAGAGAAACAGTAAACTCAACACAGCTCAGATCCAGCAGGACAGCAGTGAGGGAGAGAGAGTGAACTCACCACAGCTCAGAGCCAGCAGGACAACAGCAAGAAACACTTGCGATTTCATCTCCATGGCGTCTCACAGCAAAACGAAGTGTTAATTCCTGGAATTGGAAACAGAAGCAGTAATAATGATCACACAGCCTACATGAAGAATCACTGCTGCTGGGAAATTGCAGGGTCTCAGCTGAGAGGGTTAAAGACAATGAATCTGCGAAGTGAAAAAAGCCCTTTGAGGAATGGGAGTCATGGTGAACGAGCAGTAGAACAGAGATCTATGCCATTTCTGAGCTCTTATCATTCGAAAAGTGCACTTCCTTCGTTTTGAATAGCTGCTGGTGTTGGTGGGAAGATTTTCAGTTTGGTTGCGTCTCTCTCTTGCTGGCTGGAGTGCGCTGCTCTGAAGCTCGGGCCTTGCTCCGATATCTCGTTTTCTATAGAAACGGTCGCTAGATTTGACAGTCTTTCTTGTGACATTGCAGTTGTTTTTAATAAATTTTGATTTGGAGAAGCTACGTTTTCCACTGGCGACCGATATTGGCAAAGATAAATATATCCGGAGAGCTACAAAAGTATTCGGTAACGTGTCCAGCGAATTATTGCTGCAAATATATTGCAATACTTCAACGGGTGTCATACTTGATTTTAGAACACAACTGAAGTTTTTAGTTCCTCATACGTCGATGTCCCGTCAATATCACATTCCTTACTACGTTCAGCAGTCAATTTCAATTGTACATTTTCACACTGTTGCAGTAGTTCACGTTCATCGTAATTATTCAAATTACATATGTCACCCAGAACACTGAAAAGGCCATGATAGTCCTTCAGTATCGTAACCCTTTCTTTTAAAGATGATATTGTTGTATACAATATAGAAGAAAAGAAATTGATTTTGAAGTTTAGTTTCGGATCATAGATGGGCTGGAAATGAGTCTTGGATGAGTTGAAATGAGGCTTTTCCTCCGTTTTCTAGTATTTTCTGTGTTGGAGAAGTTGTCAATGTCAAGAGACTCTGCAATTTGTTTAGCATCAATAACATTTTTCGGAAACATCATCGCCGCATTTTTCTTCAAAGAACTTCTTAATCCCTTCCACTCTTTCAAGGGCATTATGTACATTGAATTTTGGTTCCTGCATCATTTGGCTGACAACATTCATTTTACTTAAAACATCATCTCAAATCAGCACTGAGCAAATCAAGTTAAAAGTGGATATTTTCGAAAGTATACCTTGCTTGCATTCTAGAATCTATACCTTTATTAATATCATCAACAATTTCTAAAAGAGCATTGCATACTGCCTCTAATTGAGTTTTTAGAGGCATGATGGCATCAACTTGACTTTCCCATTGCATATTCGACGATAGATTCAAATCTGTTTTCTATATATATATATGTGTGTGTGTGTTTATAGCCTCTCTCACTCTCACTCTCACCTCACCTCTCACCTATGATCTGAACCTCACAGTGCCTTCTTCCTTTCTTTCTTACCAAAAACCCAAACACACATTGAAATCTACCTCTACCATACATGTCAATAGCTCACTCCCCATCATTTCTATCCTTTATTTCATTCTGTTGATGCATATTTTTGCACATCTGTTGTTGTTTTGCACACTGCCTGTTGTCTCTGTCTTTCTTTTATTATACAATTGTATTGTTGTTGTTTTTTTTGTACTACTTATCGTCTGAGAGCGAGCTAATTAGCATTTCGTTATACCATATACCTGTATGTGAGTATAGTGACAATAAACTTGAACTTGAATAATATATAAAATGTGTTTTCTATATATATATAGATGTTGTTACATCAACAAGGTCTTTCGATTATCGAACTCCTTCCTCCCGCGTAAGTCGAAGTGGAACAATATCGTTCCTGTTAGAACGAGACATGTTACTGCCATCTGCCAGAGAATTGTCATTATAAATATACACCCATCTTTGGAGTCAACACAAATTTGAAACATTTTCGAAATAATAAAGATATCTACGATGTGAATGGCGCCCCCTTAGATGTGGCGCCCTTGCGCAGTGCAGAACCTGAGCAACCGTACGCGGCGGCCCTGGGTCAAGCGGAGAACAGCGGTCAGCACGGAGGGGACACCAGGACAGAGCCTAAGAGCCGTGCAGGGGCAGGTCTGAATTGGCAAGGTGACGAACTGCGCGCGGGTGTGGCCGATCACCCACCGGCGCGCGTCCTCACACCAGCAGGTTGATTGACCGGTGTGGTGATTCTCGCCAGCACGAGAACCCCGCTGTTGAAAACACCTTTCTGATTGGTTCAATGAGGTTCTTTCAACATGGAGTTATTTCGGTTTTCCAGCTGCCAAAAAAATGGCAGACTAACAAAACACAGAACCATTCACGATCATCTTTAAGGATTGTGCCATTCTATTTACATGAACATACTGTGGTAATGAATTTAGTCACATTAAGCAGCAAAGGTGGTCTGTGGGTTAATTCATGCTTTTATTTAGTGTCTGCTGTCTCCTGTAAATTATGCAGTTATAGGGTCTCTGGTTTTAAAAGTGAATCATGGGTATAGATCTGAAATTGGTCTTGTTAAGTCTGGTGTTCCTCAGGGCTCAATACTGGGCCCCTTGCTCTTCAGAGTTTACATGTTTCCACTTAGCTTTTAAGATCACATGGCCTCAGCTATCATTTCTATGCTGATGGTACTCAAATATTCTTCCATACATAACCTGACACTGATGTGACTGTCTCTATTCTATTTAATTGCACCACTGACATAAAAACTTGGATGACTCAAAATGTCCTTAATCTTAACTGTGACGAGACTGAAGTCATGCTTATTGGTACCCCCCATTAACTTTGTAAAGCCAATCCTGTAACCCTATCTGCAGATGGTTCTGTACTTGAGCTTCAGTCTGAATTGCAAAACCTTGGGGTGATATTCAATTCTGGCTTAACATTTGACCCACATGTGCAGCATATTGTCAAAACACCTTTTTTCACCTCAGAAATATCACTAGACTTCGCTCTATGTTATCACTACCTGTGGCTGAAAAGCTGATCAACACATTTGTGTTCTCTCGAATTGGCTAATGTAATGCTCTACTCGCTAGGGTCACTAAATCTACTTTGAACAAACTCCAGTATGTCCAAAATCCAGCAGCCAGAATCCTGACCAGGTCTAGTGCAAGTGATCACATCACTCCTATCCTGGAGTCCTTGCACTGGCTTCCTGCCACATTCCGTGTGGAATTTAAAATCCTCATGCTCACCTGTAAGGCTCTGCATGGCTTGGCACCTCAGTACCTGTCTGAACTATTATTGCCCTACTCCCCACCTCGCAACCTTGCTCTTCTAATTCTGGTCTCCTTACTGTCCCCCAAGCCCGTCTACATTGTATGGGCGACAGGGCCTTCACCTGTGATGCCCCCAAGCTCTGGAACTCTCTGCCCAAGGATATCAGAGAGTCACCTTCTCTAAACGCCTTCAAATCCAGACTCAAAACCCTCTTCTTCAGAAGAGCCATTACTGAACTGGCTCCATTCTTTACCCCTCTGCTTCCACTTTTCTTAGTACCACCACCCAGGTTCTCCTCTGTATATTATAATTGTGTTTTATCTTGTGTATTCTCTTTATTTATTGTTGTTGTCATTCTGTAAAGTGCTTTGAGAAGCCACCTTTAAAGGCGCTATATAAAATAGTTTATTATTATAATAACCTGCCCCCTGTGTTAACTATCCCTAGATTATTGCCCCTTCACAGACACACAGCAGAAACTCAAGAAAAGATTTAAGAGAGCTGATGAGTATGATTAATAGTAATAATAATAAACGTTCGTGTTTATTATTGGTTTCGTGGTTCATGTTCCTACAGTAAGTGTCCCACTGGATGATCTCCAGGACTCTCTAAGGAGTATTCACCTGACAGCTACAGATGGGGGCCCTGTGACCTAGACCAGGAGTAAAGTAGTCTGATTCGACTTGTGCTTCAGGTACTTAATTAATCAATCAACCTTAATTGCTTAATTGTCTCAGGCTATCATCACTTCCTTATTAAAGATTAAGCTTGAACAAAGACTGAAGTCAAATCTTCAAAGGAATTAATTACTCTAATTCCGTGTCTGAAACATTTCTCTTCTACTGCCCACAGGGCAACAACAACAAGTTCTCCAACTGTATCCCCGTTTCTGTGTCATTATCACTACAGCGCGGACACTGACAGAGCTACTTGCCCAGACACTACAACACCATCGTACGAGACCTGATGAATTACACTGTACTGCCACTGTTTTACTGTCATAGTTAGTTTACAAAATGCTCATGCTGTGCACTGAGGACAATTGAAGTGATATCTTCAGTGTGGAGGAGAACAGAGTGATCAGATAGGGGGATTATTAGGAGGCCATGACTGGTAAAGGACAGGCGGACATTTGGACAGAATACCATTATAACACCCCTACTTTTCTCGAGAAACAGCCTAGGATTTTTTATGACCACAGAGAGTCAGAAACTCAGTTTTTTTGTCTCTTCTGAAGGACAGCACCTTTTTTACAGTTGAGTGTCTACACTGGTGCATTAGGACCCACACCGACTGCAGGGTGAACACCCCCTACTGGCTACCTCTTCCAGCCTCAGTTTCTCCCAGGAGTCTCCTCTGCAGGTACTGACCAGGCTCACACCTGCTGAACTCCAGTGGGCTGTCAGCTCAGAGCTGCAGGGTGATCATAGCTATCATCCCTATCACAGCTTCTGCTCCGACGGACTGATATCAGGCTATTTGCTGACTTGGTATCATTTTAATTTTCCACCTCCACTGCATTGAATGTGTAATTTTTTTAAATAAGTAACACAATATTTT
This sequence comes from Lepisosteus oculatus, assembly GCF_040954835.1. NCBI lineage: Eukaryota > Metazoa > Chordata > Actinopteri > Semionotiformes > Lepisosteidae > Lepisosteus > Lepisosteus oculatus. Next base: position 15,572,041 of record NC_090699.1, read on the forward strand.
GCACAAACCACACTGAGTCTGAACTTAGTTCAAGTAGGTAGCTGCGTCAGCATGCGTAGGCTGCAAAGAAACAAGTAATAGGTTTATTCCCTGCTGAAGGGAGAAGAAAGGAAACACCACGTTTCGGCTGCGGAGCCTTCTTCGGGTGTGAGAAAGACGGGGAAGTCAGCCGAGATTATACAGCATGACGAAGAGATCTACAAAACGATTTAGAGGACGTCTGATCAGACGGAGGCTGAGTAGTTCAAGTCCTGAACTAATGTATCTATCTGAAACTGAACTAACGTATCTATCTTCCATGAAGCCACGAGGAATCGGAGGTGCTGCATTTATTCGTGCGTTACACACTGTAACCAATAGGGGGCAGCACCTCCACGCTTTACTCCCTGTCTTTGGATGCTGAAAACTGATTAGTATCAGCTGTATACCGTACCTGTGGAGTGTAATAAAAACTACCGAACGAGCTGCAGCAGCAGTAGTAAAAGTGTCTATATAATATAGAAGCAATGTTGATTATTATAGTGAAAGCGGACGTGTGTTGCGGGTTCTCCGGACGTTTAAGGCAGTCCCTGCAACGAGTTGGCAATACAGCACAGAACATCACTGGAGCCTCCCTTCCGTCCATTCAGGTCACACACAGTACCACAAAGGCTGCACACACAAAAAGCCTCCAGTATTGTGGACGATCCCTCCCACCCCTCCTGCAACCTCTTTGCCCTCCTACCGTCTGGTAAAAGGTATCGCAGTATGCAGGCCAGCTCCACCAGACCCCCCAACAGCTTTTCTTCACAAGCTCTTCAACACCCTGGTACCTACTGCACCTACTCCAAATCTGGAAACCTGCTTCTTTTTTGCCTATGTCAGGCATACTGTCCGCTGTATTCTTTGCACAATCCTGTCAAGTCAATTGCACTATGCACATTGCACTTTATGTGCCCTGCACCCTGTACCCTGTCAGAAATGTCTACGTGTACATAGACTGTAGCATTGGCTTGTCAGTGTCTGCCTGTATTCGCACCGCAGACCTGGAGAGCGACATCTCGCTCCCCTGGATACTTGTATATGGCTGGACGGACAAATAAACTTGAACTTGAGTTTCGTCCCTAAACTGGAGACACCCTACAGAACGAACAGACGCTCACAAACACCAGGAAGCGCACACATCCACGTCGCACTCCGGTCACTCCGCCAAGATCCCCGCAAGACGCGAGATGCAGTGAGAGCTGGCACCTCTGTTTGTAGACACCCCCTTTAATGGGAGGACAAGCATCCTTAAATATCCCCCCACCCCACAATCCAAGATCAGGGTCTCAGTGACCCTGAAATCCCGTCCCGGGCGCTTAACATTTTTCAGAAATAACCTGCCGACAAGTAAAAACGGCGTTTTTACAACGGTTCTCGTTTACAGATCCTATCTGTCGCTCCGGCTCCGCTATTACAACGACTGGCGCTGGAGGTCAGCGCAGACCGAACCGGGCTGCCCGTCCCCCCAGCCCGGAGCCCCGCTTCGCTTCCGGGAGCCGCACACGTCCGCCTCACCTGGTCTCGGGTGGCGCCGGGGCTTCGGTGCGACTCGGCGGCCGCGGTCCCGGTCTTTATACCGCCCTCGCCCGCCCCGGCCCCCGCGCGTACGTGCCCGCCGGGGCGCCATTGTCCACTGTGGCTGTTGAAGGGAGATGGGACCCGAGGCGGCGAAATGTAGAGCGGTTCTCGGATAATGTGTCAGCTCACCCTGGAGGTGTGTGGGGGGGACAGAAAACTCAGATATGCTTACTGCCTCCCCCCTTCGCAGCGAAAAGAGGGAGTGCCGGTATCCCCTTCCCAAATTCCAAAGAAAAATAAAAGAAAACAACACACTTGATATCGGTAAATACGAGCCGGACACAAGCCCGTTAGCTCAGCACCAGGTGTGAACCACACACCACACACCGGACGAGCCCCGCCTCTGGCTCATCCACCCCGCCCGCTGGATTGCGGGGAAATAGAAATTGATTCCCGGACCCAGTCAGGGGAGGGGCGCCTCCAGATCGCTTCGGGGGCCGTGACAAGATCGGCCCGGAAGCGAACTCGAGACGTTCTTTCCTCTTCGCTCGGGGGACGAGCGGACACCCGAGCCGCGACCGTGGAGACCCGCCCGCACTGCCGGGACTGTACAGACCTGCGACGCCATAGCCGGCCCCTTGCGATGGTGCTCCGCACCGCGGATTATAATCGGGCCCGCATTCGATCCAACGAGATTCAGACTGTGGACAGCGCATTTATAAATTAGGGGGCCGTTTATTTACTTACTTAAAATGCGCCGGGACCGCGTACCGGGGCAGGATACCGAACCCATACAAACACTGTCCCTTCAAAGACAGTAAACAATAAATGCCCCGTTTTAGAGGAAAACTGCTTTCCCTAACAAAATCGAGGGGAGTGGTACCTGAAGAAAGTACTCACTCCCTTACAATAATGTCTCCTTTTGTCCAGTCACAAGTGGACCGAACAGTAAACGTTACGTTATTCGACAGTAAATATCGCAGCGTTCCGGCAGCGGGCTGCCCCCTGAGGACCGAGGACTTGTCCCTCCAGCCCGCCAACTCCAGCGGACTCGCGTCCCCCCTTTTCCCCTTCTGTATAAATAGGGGACCCCCGACCCCCCTGTGCTCATTCTCGCGCTAAGCCCCCGAAAGAGCCGTTGTCTCCGGATCCTTTCCCGCCCCTGGCGACAGTCTGTGTGTGAGCCGCTCTCCCGTCCCCCGTTCCCCTCCGCTCGACCCGGCGGAACTGTATGGGTGGAAAAAAAGAGTATAATGTCGGGGGGAAAAAACTACAGAAAAATCGCACATTACAATAAGCCGGCGGTGTAACTACAGCAGTGGTTTTCCAACTTTTTCGGTGACGGAACCCTTCTCTGTCGAAGAGGATGTCGCGGATCCCCAGAAACCTTTTTTCTTACTTTTCAGGATTAGCTATGGCGGTGATCTGCAAAAGGCATTCTAGGACTGCTATTCAGACGCAATTCAGCCAATTATTAAGGAAGAAACTATCGATCGCTTTTGTTTTAATTGTAAGCATTGTATGAGCCCATCGAGTTTATTTCAGTCATTTCTTAATCGCAGGAGGCCAGCAGCCATATCACTCTGCAACTCACAGCGGGCAGCCCTCTGGAGCTCAGCAGGGCTGAGCCTGGTCACTACCTGGATGGGAGACTCCTGGGAAAAAACTAAGGTTGCTGCTAGAAGAGGTGTTAGTGGGACCGGTCTGTGCGGGTCCTAATGCCCCAGCATAGTGGCGGGGACACTATACTGTAGTGGGCGCTAAACCGAGGTCCTGACTCTCCGTGCTCATTAAAGATGCCCAGGTACTTTCTCGAGGAGAGTAGGGAGTTATCCCGCTGTCTGGCCAAATTTCCCCCCTCAGTCTTTACTGTGGCCCCCAGATTGTCCCTATGTACGATTGGCTTGCACTTGCCCTGCCCTGCGGTGGAGGGGCGCCCCATCCACTCGGGCTTCACCTCGACCCTCAGCAGGAAAAGCGGAAGTGAAAACGGATGGATTAATCACACGAGAGCTTGTCTACGATTAGCACCCCTACAGTTCAATAAAGCTTAATCACTGAAATACTCGTTGAGAGTAAAATAATCAAAGTCTAACCACTGGTTCGACCAAGTTAGAAGAAAACCAGAGAAGGTTTCCTTCTGGTTTGAAAGCTTTTATTTTTTTACATTGTTAACAAAGGGGAAAAAAACAACTAATAGATTTATAGAACCAGACGACACTTACTGTGGTCTAACTGGGCACAGATAGGAAAAGTTGGTAGCAAAATGACTAAAACACAGTGAGACAACAATACATGAGTTTTTTTTAAAAAGAGCACTGATCATTTTGAATCAACATTTATTTAAATCCAGCAGGAACAGAACAGTCTCAGTGTGATGAGTGAGTCTGCCTTTTACTCCTACAATTTCCTTTATATTTGGAGTTATAGATGTGAGTTGCAGACTCGTGTTCGGCTCTGCATCCGATCTGTTGCGCTACTTCCAATTTGTGGACACGTATGATGAAAATCCGGTTTCACGCAGGTAGTTGGTCACAAACGGGTGAAGAACAGAAAGAGCTTTCTCTGATAATACTAGATATTCGTTTTCGGTGCTGCACCAAAACTCTGGCAACAGCACTTTCTGTTCCTTCACCCGTTTGTGACTAACTACCTGCGTGAAACCGGATTTTCATCATACGTGTTTGATGAAAGCTGTTTGCAAGGACGAGTCTGTAAATCGGGTCAATGAACTTCTCATATTCTTGTGACGTGAAGTCACATTATTTTTCACATTTTTCTTCTTTTTTTTTCTCTCGTGGTTGCAGTGATTTCAGCGCCGCGATCTGTCTACCCAGTAACACGCCATTTTCTCTCATTGCGAGAGTTTTTGAGATTTGCCGGCGGGCGAAATGGCAAACATCTGTATCTCCAAGCAAGACAGAAGAGCAGATGGAAGAGGGAATTTCATCCGACACCTCTGAGGTGCCTTCAGGCTCTAGCAGCGAAAGTACAGAAATGTATGTTAAGAGAGTGAATTTGAAGATGACGTTTCAGAAGATATACCTATTGTTTCTGACTTCCTGGAGCCACGCAAAGCCATCGTGACACTTTTTTTTTATTATTGATAGCAAATATTTATTTTTCTTGTAGCCTATGTGAGAGCTCACGGAACCCCTGCGGAACACAGTTTGAGAACCACTGGTGTGACGTGGCCAGCGAACCCCCAGTCCTCCACTGGAGGGGGCTGCAGGAGCGGCCATCCTGCCACCAGAGGGCGTCTCACAGCTGTAAAGAGTTTCTCCCGGGAGTCTATGAGCCGCCGATGGGATTACAGACGAGCGGTTTGAGTTTGAGTGCGTGAATTAGTGTTGAAGATTGGGGGGGGTGCTGCTGGAATCAGTTTTTTTTTTGGGGGGTGGAGAGTGGTTTTAGGTCAAAGGAAAGGCTGGTTAATTGAAACTGTGTAGGAAACACTCCACATAAGGGGGTTACGGGGTTCAGATCCAGAGGATGGGTGGCACTGTACCCTGGAGTGAGGTGCTTTGCTCCACACGGACAACTGCATGAGTGGGGCGAGGTGGGGCAAATTCTGAATGGGGGGGTAGATAGCACACTAGGGTGGGATGTAGCTCCTTCTCTGGATAATAGGCGGATCGGCAGCAGGAGTGGGAATGGCAGTATCGGGTTCTAGCAAGAGCAGTCTGGCTGTCACAGGAAATGGGTGTCAATAATAATCGTTATTTTATATAGCGCCTTTAAAAGTGGCTTCTCAATGTGCTGTAAGTGAATGGAGAAAATGCAGAATGTGAGGAGACTGGAGAATTACACAACCCAAATCGACTTTTTTGGAATACAGTAGGAAAGAAAAGCAATTAAAGAAAAGCCCTTCTAGAGAAGAAGGTCTAGATTTGAAAGAGTTTAGGGAAGGTGACTCTCTGATATCCTTAGGGATAGAGATCCAGAGCTTTAGGGCGCAGCAAGAGAAGGCCCTGTCACCCCCAGAGTATAGACGGGCTTAGGGGACAGACAGGAGACCAGAATTGGAAGAGCAAAGATTGCCAGGTGGGGAGTAGGACGATAGTAAATCAGACAGGTACAGAGGTGCCAAGCCATGCAGAATCTTATACTGTAGGTGAGCATAGGGATTTTGAAGTTGACACGAAACATGACAGGAAGCCAGTGCAGGGTCTCCAGGACAGGAGTAATGCGATAGCCTGCACACGACCTGGTCAGGATTCTGGCTGCCGAATGCAGGCCATGCTGTAGTTTGTTCAGTGTGGATTTAGATACCCCAGCGAGCAGGGCGTTACAGCAATCAGTTGGGACAGTGGAGAGCAGACATCCTGGCTCTACCAGCAATAATAGCAGAAGTGTCACCCTGGTGTCTATTTCCGTCTCCTCTGGGCCACCAGCGCTCCGATCCAGAGTTTCAGTTCCTGTTGCGGCCTGGCCAGGGAGGACTGGGAGGCCCGGCGGCTCCCCAGTCTGCCACCATCAGCACCAGCCAGCCGTTTTCTAACCACTTCTTTCAATTCAGTTTCACGGGGCAGCTGGAGCCTGTCCCAGCATGCAAAAGGCCCGCGGCAGGACACACCCTGGACAGGACGCCAGTCCAAGGCTGGCTACACGCTCACACACCAGGGTCAATTTTCCCAGAAGCCAATGTGCCTGTCAGCATGTCCTTAGACAATGGCAGGAGGAACATACAAACTCCACACAGACAGCACCCCAGAGCTGGTGGTGATGTGCTTTCCCAAGTCATGTCTATGGGGTTTGACGGATTTTGTTTTCCAAGAAACCCACATCATATCAGGTGGTGGCTACTAGTCCTAAGATCAGTTGAGAGGCCATGAATGCGAGAGGCCATTAGGCACATTTTACCTTTGTAAGCCAGGGTATCGGCTCCAACAACAGGGTTGGGGCAGCTTGTTCCACACTCCCACCACCCTGTGTGTAAAGCAGAGTCTCCTGTCCCGACTGGAGGACCTCATCCAGCTGTTCCCTGTGAGGGGACAGGGAATCTGCTCCAACAACGTGACGCCGTTTTAAATTAACTTTCACCCGTGCCCTGCGGTTCACGTTCCACTGTCCACTGCTGAGCTCTGCGGGGAGCACAGCGCTAAGCGCCTCATTGTCTTGTGTTCCGTTTTACAGCAGCAGGCGCACAAGGCCGGCCGCTTTGTGGAGCACAGGAGCGTGTTCATCTTGAGCGCCCCCCGGCCGTCTGAGCCCCCACTGGCTCCGGACCCTCCGGGCCGAGCGGTCGAGAAGCTAAGCCCCAGCCCGCACACACCGCCAGCTCATCCTGCAGACGAGTTCACAGGGGCCTTCTTTCTGCTGCTAAGAAAGTGTTGCATAAAAAAAACAACAGGAAATCACATGGTACATCGGCGTGGGGTTTGAAATCAACCGTTATTTCCTGCTTGTGGCCACAGATCTGTAGTCCGTGGATGAGCAGAGATGACTCCTGGTCGGATTTTATTCTCCCTAGGGATCCTCCTCTCTGGTAAGACCCTCGGGGACTTTAATCCTCTGTGCCACAGCTGGGGTGGGGGGAGGTAGTGTTGGGGGCACTGCAGTTTTATGAAGGGGTTTGTGCAATAACCTGAATGCAGACTGGAAGAGAAACTGCAAGCGAGCTGTTTTTTGAAAAGCTCTTATGCTCAGTACAGAGGTCTGAGCAGGAAAGTGAGACTGAGCCCTGGACTATCTGGAAACAGCATGCTGACCGCACGGAGAAGCCCAATTGGCCCGTCAGTAGGACCCAGTGCCATCGATGACTTGGGAAATAAGAAAGGGCTGAGATTACAGTTTTGCAGGGCAAAAAGTTGTTTTCCAGCGGAATCCCACAGCCTGATGCTGGGGGCCGAGGTGCTGGGAAATGGGGTGGGGGTAGGGGTGGGGCAGGGAGTTTTGGGGTCCCCAGAGTGGGAGAAGGGGAGACTGGCGATGGGCGGTCTGAAATGTGGGGCCAGGGGAGATCTCAGCCGAAACACGGTACGCTCCCCAGATCTGGGGCCACTCGTTCAGCTGTTCGCTTACCGGTACCCAGTCTGCCCAGGGACTGGGGGCTCGTCAGCCCACCCCTGAAAAGTAGCCGCACATCCTTAGTGCAAGGCAGGCATGTTGCCCTTCTGCAGATGAGGCGCGCGGTGTCGCAGTGTCAGTCTCTGATGTGGGTCCACTCCGACCCCAAAGTCTGGTTCCAAGCAACTTTCTCAGAACTTGTAGATCCAAGAACCCCCAGCAGCTCAGAAACTGAATTCAGCATCTGCACACAAGAGACATGTTACTTGAACAGAAAGTAGGATGTAAGCTGTAATAGTGGGGTATTTTTTTTTAAAGAAACGTGAACAGGAAACCACCCTCTTGCCACCCTGTGTAATAGTACTGTGTTTTTCTGAAAAAGCAGGCTCTGTGAATTGCCTAATCCTTGAAGAACAAGCTCTTCTCACGACTTGCTGCGCGTTTATCACACACGTGCACATGAGGCCCAGAGACCCCAGATGCGCGAGGGGTTCTTCTCAAAGTGCGCAGTGTTCCTGGCAGGCCAGAGGGCGTCCCTGGGTGCACAGGGGTGCGCAGGACCCCACTCCTGGCTTTGCCAAATCTCAGTAGGAATACTCTCCAGCTAAGATTTCCCTCAGAGCGGTTCTTGGCCCAAGCAAAGGAGATGAGGATTGTAGCGAGCAGTGCATCGTAAAACACGGCAACCGGCCATCAGTGGGAGCCGGAGCTGTGGAAAACCCGCTGTAAAACAGTGAAACTGGCCATCGGTGGGAACTGGAGCTGTGGAAAACCCGCTGTAAAACAGTGAAACTGGCCATCAGTGGGAACTGGAGCTGTGGAAAACCCACACGCAATTGCGACCGGTCCCAGAGGCAGCTGAGACAGGTCCCACTGAGTTGGCAGTGTGGAGGAGTGGTCAGGGGTCTAGACTTGGACCGTGAAGGTTTGGGGTTCAGATCCTAAGGGGGGTCATTGCTGTCTGACTCTGGAAGAAGCAGCCCGCATTCCAGCAAAGTGCCCAGCTGTGTGGATGGAAACAGACCGGAGTCTGACCGATGTCTCAATCCGGGCGTGGAGGAGGAGGAGGGGGGCATCCTCTTGGATCAGGTCAGATCACAGGAATCTCAAGGTTTCTGTAAAACGGTTCTGTGCTGATATCTCTGGAAATAGCGTAATACAGTACATGCCTGCAGTTCCTCTGCAAACAGTTTCCAGAAGTCAACACTCATGTCCGCTGTGAGCTGTCGAATTTAGTGTCGCATTTGCATCTCGATTCAATGAGGAGTGGTGTGTAAACCATGGGACCTGTCTGTGCGCTGCATCCAGCACTGAGAGTTCTGTAATACAGTTAAGCAGGAGAACAGGAGGGTGGTGGGAGTATGGAACAACCTGCCCAGCCATGTTGTTGAATACCCTGACTTCTCTCAAGAGACAGCTGGGTGAGATACAGGGATCAGTACAGGAGACAGTACGTTACACAGAGAGTGGTGGGAGTGTGGAACAATGGGGTTTTCAGCCAACATCTGGCGCTGTCTCTCTTTTTCCTGCACTGACCGCCATTTGTTCTGTTATTCTACCTCTAATTAAAGACCTCTAAGCAGAGAGCTGTGGTCTCTGTGGGTTTGGAGACACCAGACATCTGCTGTAGCTGCCTTGTGATCAGTGTGTTTAAAGTGTGTTGTGGGTTACATTAAAAGCCCCTATTTCAGCAGTGACGATGGATGCAGAGGAAGAGAGAACTATCTGGTCAAGAAAGCAGAACAATGGATCTTTCTCTCTCTCTCTCTGAGCTTTAAAATCTAGGGCACAGGGTCTGTGCTCATCTGTAACCCGTCCTGCCAATTCTGACCAGGACAAGCCAGAGCAGAGGTTTTTGTTTTAGACCTGCTTTCAGCTTCTAACAGACCAAGCAGGATTTGTCATTAGCGTCAGCCCTGTACTGGCCTGTCACCTCCGTGGGCCCGTCGGATCGCGTCGCACTCATCTGCGTCTGCTCACGATCGACTGATCAAGCAGTAAGAGCTGTCGAGGCAGAAATCAGTCCGAGCCACTTCTAATTAAAGACCTCTAAGCAGAGAGCTGTGGTCTACGTGGGTTTGGAGACACCAGGCATCTGCTGTAGCTGCCTTGTGATCAGTGTGTTTAAAGTGTGTTGTGGGTTACATTAAAAGCCCCTATTTCAGCAGTGACGATGGATGCAGAGGAAGAGAGAACTATCTGGTCAAGAAAGCAGAACAATGGCTCTCTCTCTCTCGCTCTTTCTCTCTCTGTTGCCCTGCTCTGCGCACGCAGTTGTTTGTGGGCCACCCCTGAAACTGGATCTGCGCCCCTTCCGTCTGGGCTGGAGTCCAGATGAGCTCTAAATGGGCTGCGGGTTTCTGCCCTCGGGGTTTAGTGACAGGAACGATCTCCTCTCTGCGTCTCCTTTCTGATACAAGCAGCGGACAGAGCTGGTTTCACGTCAGGTTCAGAACAGGTGCCCCCCTGCTGCTTTTAAACACGTCCACTGCTCATCCATTGGAGACAGGAGCAGCTGGGAATGACGGAGAAAGGTGGGAGACTCCGGCGAACACGTTCCCATAACGAGTCTTATCCGTGGCTGAGTTTGTGCGAGATTGTGGGGAGCGCTTTTCAAAACATGGGGTCCTAGCCTTGGCCGAATCCTACCACAGCAAACCGAAGAGGGACGAGGTCTGAATCCCAGGGCACGGCGTCCGTGCTCATCTGTGACCTGCCAATTCCGACACCTTGGCCAAATACCCACAAGCCCTCAGTGAGGCCTTCCTAACGAAGCTGGGCTGGACCAAACACCAAGAGACAGACGGCTCCATCGGGACCAGGACAAGCCAGAGCAGGGTTTCCCGAGCCCGATCCCGGGAAAAAGGCCCCTCCGTGGCTCCAGCCGAGATCTGAATCACGAATTGATTGGGAGGTTTTTCTTTTAGACCTGCTTTCGGCTTCTAACAGACCAAGCGGGATGTGTCATTAGCGTCGGCCCTGTAACGGCCCTGTCACCTCCGTGGGCCCGTCGGATCGCGTCGCACTCATCCGCGTCCGCTCACGATCGACTGATCGAGCAGTAAGAGCTGTCGAGGCAGAAACCAGTCCGAGCCGCTTCAGGAAAGAAGCTTCAAGTTCTTCCCCGATGTCGGTGAAGTTGGGTAGTTTTGAAACTAGGGACTGCGATCGGAAATAAAATCTCCAATCAGCACTGGAGATCCAGAGCTCAGCAGCAGAATTTGCTGTCACCCCAGATAGAGGAGCTCTTACCAGTTCTGTACTAAAGAGGTGGTTGACCACGAGCCGCGCTGATAAAGAGAAACAGAGGAGATCAGATGATAGCTAGAGGGAAGAGCTGCAACTATTGTTTTCAAGGTTTACATGACACCATGTCCTTCGTGCTATCTGTGTGTATCTGCACTTCATGCTGTAGGGGGGTGACGCAGCGCGCTGCAGCACAGCGAGCCTCTATCCTTCCAGCCTCCCGTCGCCTCATCCAGTTCAGGGTTGCGGGGGAGCTGGAGCCTATCCCAGCAAGCAATGGGCACAAAGGCAAGGCAAACCCTGGGCAGGACACCAGTCCATGGCAGGGCAGACCCACGCACACCAGGGACAGCTTCCCAGAAGTCAGTGAACCCACCGGCATTTCTGTGCAGTGTGAAAACGGGCGCACCCAGAGGAAACGCGCGTCAACCTGGAGAGAACGTGCAAACTCCACACAGACAGCACCCCGGGAACTGAAGCCAGGGCCCCAGCATGGCGATGCTGATTGCTGCTTTTTTAAAAAAAAAAGCAATATCTTAAGAGAGCTGCAGCTCCTCGCTCGAGAGCTTGAGTTTGGTTTCACCCGGCAGCGCCTGTGAAGTGGGGGCCTTGATCACACCCACTGGCCAGCGATGTAGAGCTGTAGAAATTCCTGTCAGAAGCAGCTCTCTGGTCGGTGAAGGCGTGCAGATGTGACAGAGTGCGTGATCGGAAAAACAGAGAGTGCATGTCACGCGCGTGCTGGGTGTCGTCTCTCTGTGGCATGCTAGAAAGTATCTACTGGGGCAGGAGTAGGGGCTGTCCACCCTTGACGAGGGCTAATTAGACCGGGAGGTGGCTGGCCGGGAGCCCAGATTGAGTGGGGGCAATGGGGGGGGGGATTTGACCTCTGCTGACCCCGCTGGGAATGACCTCATCGCACCAAGCTTAACGCACAACCCTGCTCCCCAGCGGGGAGCGGCTCACAGTGCTGCCTGCCCTCAGCCTCCTCCTCCAGCCGGGCTGCTGAACCACAGGAAACTAGGTGGTTGAGAATAAAACTGCGCGCCTCTTCCTGCGTCCATTTTCGGCACGTTAAAAACTGGACAGTTGTGCGCGTGCTAAAAGAAGTAGGGCTGAGCGTACAAATTAAGAGGACATCATGTTCTTTATCCCCGAAGAGGAATAGCAACTTTCAAATCTTGTAAAATGGCAAAGAAGCTGCGGAAGTGCATTTAAAACAGAGAACAGGAGACACTACTTTACACACAGGGTGGTGGGAGTGTGGAACAAGGGGCCCAGTCATGTTGTTGAAACCGATACCCTGACCTCTCTCAAGAAACAGCTCGTTGAGATCCTCCAGTCAGGACAGGGGACACTGCTTTACACAAAGGGTGGCGGGGGTGTGGAACAAGCGGCCCAGCCACGTTGTTCAAGCCGATACCCTGACTTCTCTCAAGACATGAATTAGCTACCACTCGGGCCAGACGGGCGGAATGGCTCCTCTGGTCTGTCAGCTTTATGTTTTTACACTCCTCTTTGTCCTTTCGAGTTCTTTTTCTTGAACAGTTCAGTGGTTCTGTGCTCTTATTTCTTCCGCCTCCGCTAGCGGGGCGCAGAGGAAAATCGCCACGCGGCAGGCTCGCGAGCTGAGGCTCCAGGCGGCGGGGGGGCTGCGTGGGCCGGCGCAGCTCGTGCCCGCGGTCGGTTTGCGCGGGGGGGGGGGGCGTGGCTCCGCGGAAAGTGGGTCGCCGCTGTGTTGCGAGAGGTCGGATTTCTTCGCCGCGCCGCTCGGCTCATGCGTGACCGAGTTGTGGTTCGGACTGGGTGTCCGATCCCGGCTCGAGTTGCACACAGATACTCCTGTGTGGGTTAATTCCGGGACAGAGAGAGAAAGAGAGGAATGTGGATTTTTATCTTTCACCACCTGCCGCGGACTCATTTTCAGACTTGCGGGGGGTAGACAGGCCGTGGTTTCACTGTGTTTGCCCCCTGGCGTGTCCGGCCCGGGGAAGGCGCGCCGGCCGCCCGTCTCTCGTCAAGAAAGACGGCCGCTCTTGGCGATGCGGTGCGGTTCCGCCGGTGGAAGTCAGGGACTGGATCCCTGAGGAGTTTCAGTGACACGCTCGCCGAAACAGAGGGCTATAACATGCAAAGCAGTTGAAGGGGGCAGACCGGAGCTCAGTGCTTCCGCTACCGCCTCGCCTGCCTCAAGATAAAACCGTTAATCTAACACCTGTCTCCTGTCTTGTTGTGTGTTTATGACTGAATGTTTCCATGTTTTCTCCTCTCTCTCGCTGTGTCTTCTGTTCTGTCATGTGTGCTTGTTATTGAGGGATTCTCTGTTGTCTCTCCTCTCTGTCTCCTGTCCTGTTGCATATGTTTATTACTAAGGATTTCTCTTTTTTCTGCTCTCCATCGCTGTGTCTCCTGTCCTGTTGTGCGTGTTTATTACTGAGGGATTCTCTGACTTCCCTCTGAACAAAACGATGTGACTTGTGCAGCTGATTAAGGTAGAGATCACTGGAAATACTCTTGGGAGCCACAAGTGCCCATCCCTGACTTCTACTGAGTCACTTAACTTAACTCAGCTGTCTCACACAGCACCAACAGGGTCACACTCCCCTCTCTCACACTCTCCTGTCTCACACTCTCCTGTCTCACACAGCACCAACAGGGTCACACTCTCCTGTCTCACAGCACCAGCAGGGTCACACTCCCCTCTCTCACATTCTCCTGTCTCACACAGCACCAGCAGGGTCACACTCACCTGTCTGACACTCACCTGTCTCACACAGCACCAGCAGGATCACACTCACCTGTCTCACACAGCACCAGCAGGGTCACACTCCCCTCTCTGACACTCTCCTGTCTCACACAGCACCAGCAGGGTCACACTCACCTGTCCCACACTCACCTGTCTCACACAGCACCAGCAGGGTCACACTCCCCTCTCTGACACTCTCCTGTCTCACACAGCACCAGCAGGGTCACACTCACCTGTCCCACACTCACCTGTCTCACACAGCACCAGCAGGGTCACACTCACCTGTCTCACACTCTCCTGTCTCACACAGCACCAGCAGGGTCACACTCACCTGTCCCACACTCACCTGTCTCACACAGCACCAGCAGGGTCACACTCACCTGTCCCACACTCACCTGTCTCACACAGCACCAGCAGGGTCACACTCACCTGTCTCACACTCACCTGTCTCACACAGCACCAGCAGGATCACACTCACCTGTCCCACACTCACCTGTCTCACACAGCACCAGCAGGGTCACACTCACCTGTCTCACACTCACCTGTCTCACACAGCACCAGCAGGATCACACTCACCTGTCCCACACTCACCTGTCTCACACAGCACCAGCAGGATCACAATCACCTGTCCCACACTCACCTGTCTCACACAGCACCAGCAGGGTCACACTCCCCTCTCTGACACTCTCCTGTCTCACACAGCACCAGCAGGGTCACACTCACCTGTCCCACACTCACCTGTCTCACACAGCACCAGCAGGGTCACACTCACCTGTCTCACACAGCACCAGCAGGGTCACACTCACCTGTCCCACACTCACCTGTCTCACACAGCACCAGCAGGGTCACATGTCTAAAAGTGACATCGCTATGAACGCTTGGGCACCACGCTCCACTTCAATTCACTGAACCAGTGACCTTACTGCTCTAGATCTTTTATCCAGTACGGGGTCGCAGGAGAGCCGGAGTCTATGTCCACAAGCGGGATAGCAGCACCTAGAGTAAGAGCTAGAATGAACCTGAGACAAATAATCTAAAGGGTGATGCTGTCGGCAGAGATCAGCGCAAACTGGTGCAGGGCTTCACCAACCCTCCCTTGTTTCACCAGGAACGTTGTAGTCTCTGCCTTAGGCCTATGCGCAGAGCTAAGTTTCTGCTCAAGTGTCAGGCTGGCGGCCTGTTTTATTTTTAGGTGCCTGCTTCTGGTAAGTGTCCGAGGCCTCAAGGGTTGGGTCCCACCACGAGTTCCCCAGAAGCTATTCCTGGCTGAGGCGCTGACACCTCTGCTGTTCGGGCCTCGTTCTCAGGCCCTTCTTCCCACACTGCCCTCCGCTGGGCAGGAACCCTGACGATGCACGCAGGCCGGATAGCGCCCGCTAGCCCCCAGAATGCCACCATTTCTTTGGGGAGTTCTTCCAGTTCTCACTAACTTTAAAAGGCCGCTGATGTGCAGGTTTGACAGATACAAGGGAAATGGGAATCCATCTCCTTAAGAGCCTTATTGCCACATCTGCCAATAAGGCAGACATTACATATGCTCCCACTACCCTGTGTGTAAAGCAGAGCCCCCTGTTCTGACTGGAGGATCTCATCCAGCTGTTTCTTGAGAGAAGTCACAGTATCAGCTTTAACAATATGGCTGGGCAGCTTGTTCCCCACTCCCACCACCCTGTGTGTAAAGCAGAGCCTCTTGTTCTGACTGGAGGATCTCATCCAGCTGTTTCTTGAGAAAAGTAAGAGTATCAGCTTTAACAACATGGCTGGGCAGCTTGTTCCCCACTCCCACCACCCTGTGTGTAAAGCAGAGCCTCCTGTCATGACGTTAGGATCTCATCCAGCTGTTTCTTGTAAGAAGTCAGAGTATCAGCTTTAACAACATGGCTGGGCAGCTTGTTCCACACTCCCACCACCCTGTGTGTAAAGCAGAACCTCCTGTTCTGGCTGAAGGAGCTCATCCAGCTGTTTCTTGAGAGAAGCCAGGGTATCGGCTTCCACAACACGGCTGGGCCGCATGTTCCCCACTCCCACCACTCTGTGTGTAAAATAGAGCCTCCTGTCCCGACTGCAGGATCTCATCCAGCTGTTTCGTGAGAGAAGCCAGGGTATCGGCTTCCACAACACGGCTGGGCAGCCTGTTCCCTTGATGGTGGAGGCTGAGAAACTTGGTAACGCACTGTCGTTATTCTCCAAGGGAACAAGTAATAGGTTTATTCCATGCTGAAAAAAAAGAAGAAAGAAAACACAACGTTTCTTCTTCAGGTGTAAGAGAGACAAGGCAGTAGGCAAAGGTAATGTAGCGGGAGAACAAAGGCTGGGAGAGAGGAGGAGCGAGGGGCGGGAGCAGGGGACAGAGAGGCCAATCAAGAGGTGTGAAGTCAGGATAGGTGTAGAGAGGTGTGAAATGAAACCTCCAATGAACTGTTATTCTCCAAGTACTCATGAACACTGATACTGTGGCAGGAACTTCGAAAAGGCGTACCTGGAATTCCCAGACTCGGGGGGACTCATTCGTTCGCACTTCTGCCCTGTTCCTCCTCCTCCTCTTCCTCGATCTGACGTCTGCATGAGACTGAGAAACAGCCCTGCCGCGCACAGCACAGACTTCAGGGGAAACTCTCCTCTCGGCCGGCCGCTCATCTCAAGAGAGCACTCCACCTTACTCACAACCCCAAGCCTGGGAGGAGTTTCACGGTATGACACACAGGAACCCCACACAAACACAGGGGGAGCACGCAAACTCCACACAAGACAGCACCCCGGGTCTGGAATTGAACCCAGCACCCCAGCCCTGCCAGGCTCACCACCTACACCACCGTGACACCTTAAAAAATTCTCTGCACGCTTAAGTCTTGAGGGGTGTCATGCCTCGTGTGTTTACCCTCTCTCTCTGAAGCTTTGTGCAATGTCCCAGGACACCCGAGAACCCATGTAGTGGAGCCAGTTCTGGCAAGGTGACGTCATCGCCCTCCCTGCGCGTAGCAGGGACCTGGGCTGAGGGAGGTCTCCTTTAGCTCACCCGGCTGGTTCCTTGTTGTGTTCCGCCGAAGACCCGGGTTCGCGCCCCAGGTGTCGCGGGACAGAGCAGCGGGGTAGGGGAGTGAGGGCACAAGCCCGCGCGGAACTACGACGGCCACACCCAGCCAAACTGTATCTGCTCGAGCAGCGATCAGACCCCCCCCGGCCACTTGACCGGTGGAATCGAGCTGAGCGCTGGTGACTGAAGCCGGGGACCCTCTGCAAGACTGAGAACAGACAGGCCCTGCGAGGGGAGGCATGAGGCCCGAGCCTCAGCCAAGGGGGGATGGTCCCCCACTTCAACCCTCTGGCTGTGTTTCTCGACTTGAGGCGAATTTGGACCTTTTACCATATACTGTGACTCTTGACTCAAGTCAAAAAAACTCGAAACTTGTGAAAAAACATCCCCCCTTTCAGCACTGAATCGACCCTTCTTTAGGAGTTTCAAAATGGCCGCCTAAAGCTTCCGATCATGCCATTCGTTACTTTAAAATATTTTTTACCCCATCTACCCGAAATAATGAGGGGGGGGCTCGCAATGTGAAAGGGGGCCTCACCTGAGCTCTTGGAGCACCCGAGAACAGGTCTGGAGATCCCCTGAGAAAGCAGCGTGGTGTTCACACGCGAGTCACGCAGGCAGCGCCGCTTTGCAGCTGCCGGGGGGTGCGTGCGATGTGTGATATTTACAGCCATTGCGCGAAGAGCACAACACACCACAGAAATCACACCCTAGCTTCGTAGAATGAATAGTTCTATATATATATTAAAAAAAAACACAGCGCATATTTTCCACGGCTTATCAAAAAGAAAACAGCAAAAAAAAAAACAGCATCTCCCTCATTTCTTCGAGCGAAGGTTGGGTAACTTGTTTCGCGGTTGCTCAACGGTAAGGCGAGAGATCTGACACTCGACTTCAGGGCGCGGGCGCACATGGCCGCGACACCTGCAGCCGCCTCGGTGCAGACGGGGCCGTGGGGGAGACGCGTGGAACGGCACCGCGGCGGCCCTGTTTGTCACAGCTGCAGAAACACCGCCGTCCTGCCGTCGCCACTCGGCACTCCCGCGCACAAATAAAAAACAACAAAACAAAACAAAACCCGCCGTCCCAGGAACGTTGAATGTTGTGGGGACGTTTCCAAGGGGACGCAACTATATTTGTATCTTACCTGATCTCCTTTTTGTATCAGTAGAGCTCGGAGCGTGACGAAAGCTGAGGTCTGCTGTTCTCGGAAGAGCTCGCTAGTTCTGGATAACGGTTTTCTTATTCCCGCTGTCAGTGAATGTCCGTTTGGGCTGTCTCTGATGTTAGGGAAACAACACCGGCTGTTGGAGAAATTCGACTACAGTGGTCCTGCGTCCGTTTTGCTCTGATCTTAATCCTGTAGTGTCCAGTGGGATTCAAGTCCGTCCGCCATTTTTGTTTGTCGGGCTCTTGAGTTAACCTGTCCGCCGCCTTTGTGAGGCCTGAGTTTTCTGTGTTCGTTCAGACAAGTGCTTCAGAGTCCGATTGCTACGACCTGTTTGGTTGCTTTGTGTCCCCAATTTCAGAGACGAATGCATATAAGGAAAAACACAGTGCTGCCTCCCAGTGCTCTCAGTGCTGGGTTTTTGAGTTCAATTTCAGGAGTACTGTCTGTGTGGAGTTTGCATGTTCTCTCCGTGTTTGTGTGGGTTTCTTCAGGGTGCTCCAGTTTCCTCCCACAGTCAAGAGCTGGTAGGTTAAAGGGCTTCTGGGAAAACTGGCCCTGGCCTAAGTGTGTGTTTGTACCCTGCAATTGACTGGTGTCCCATCCAGGGTGTATCCTGCCTTGTGCCCATTGCTTGCTGGGATAGACTCGGTCACCCCCATGAGCCGATATTGTATAAAGTGATTATTGAAAGCGATCTTCTCTCAGTGTGATGTTGTGGACCTGGAGTGTGTTAAGTAGCTGTGAGGCCGAGTCCCATGAGACTTAATAGGTCCCCCTCAATCAGAGGGGCTCCAGCCCCAGTCCAGTGAGTCTGATACATTCATTGATCATTGATCAGTTAAGGATGATTCACCAAGGAGGTGAAGAGGGTGACTCACCCCTCCCTGACTCAGCCATCGCCACTGTGTCATAGTGGGAAACTGAAATGTCTTTGTTTCGGAAGAGATGTGAAACTGCAAACACAAAAACAAACCCCTCTCTGCTCTCCACCTCCATCTCCAGCTATAACTCACGCTGCAGGTCTGACGAGGCGACAGCCTGTTCTAACCCTGGCTCCGTGTGTCAGAGCATACAGAGCAAACGTTATGAAGTGGAATACACTTGAACACGATGTGATGTCCAAATTGCAGTAGATTTCCTGTGATAGGCTCTCTCTAGACAGGATCTTCACCACCCGACGCGCCTGATTCTAAGTAATGGTCTTGCGTACGCCCTTGCTATAAAAAGACATGCAGTATGCAGGGGAGTAATAAAGATAAATATATTTCTTTAAAACCCCTTTTCATCTTGGCTGATAGAATAGCCTCGTATTCTTAATAAACACTCAGAAGATCAGTCTAAATAAATTTACACATTCCATGTGCATGATGCTGAGCTAACCCTTAGCAGCTACATCACCCTGCAGTCTGGGTGGGTCCTAATGTTCCAGTATAGTGACTGGGGCACAATACTGTAAAAAGGTGCTGTCGTTTGGATGAGACGTAAACCTGAGGCCCTGACTCTCTGTGGTCATTAAAAAACCCAGGTTGTTTCTAAAAAAAAATAGGGGTGTTTCCCCAGTGTCCTGGCCAAATTTCCCCCTGTCCTTTACCAGTCATGGCCTCCTAATAACCCCCCTCTCTGAACTGGCTTCCTCACTCTGCTCTCCTCCCCACTGAGAGCTGGTGTGTGTGAGCAGACTGGAGCATCATCCAGGTGGGGCTGCACACTGGTGGTGGTGGAGAGGAGTCCCCATTACCTGTAATATGTCCCAAAGAGCGCTCTATAAGAAAGGAATTAATAATTCATTACATTTTGAGACTGAACACAGCTGCCACCTCACTCAGGTCTGCAGCCCGAACTTGAGCCTCTAGAATGTCTCTTTCTGTTCCTCACCTGTCCCTCTCCTTCTGCTTCGACCCGCTGAACGGCGAGGCTGCTGGTGCAGACACTCAGAGCCTTGCAGAAATACTCAGCACCTGGCAGAGTTTTCACACCCTGTGACAGAAATCGGGTGGCTGTGAATATGAAAGACCCTGTTATTCTCTTCAGCTGTATGAAGACAGGTTTGTGCTTCTAGACAGAAGGGCCCAGGCTCAGCAGAGACAAGCACCATGAAGGTCTGCTTTGCATTGCGGCTGATATCAATTTACCATTTAATGGGGAGGCTGAACAGGTCTGTGAGATCCTAGATTTCAGTCTGGAAACATGGAAATGACTCTCCTGCTGCTGTTTCGTTGTCATTAGGAGTCTCCTCTAGCCCAGCGTTTCCAGTTTTGTGTTTATAGTTCAGTCTTACAGAGGTATTCAGAGTCTCACAGTTTTCACACCCTGTGACTTTAGAGCCTGCAGTCATGGCACTTCGAAGCAGCATTAGGATTTGTGATAAACACCACCGACCCGACACATCAACAACAAAAACAGAATTAAATCAATTATCAATGCAAAATAAAAATGTAAGAATCGTGATTGCATGCAAATCCTTTGCCTTGGTAAAAATAGATTAATTTAGGTGCACCTAATCACCTTAATGAGCCACACAGTTAGTTTAGTAGCCTCTGTCTGTGCAGTAATATACTGTTTCTCATGAGTTCAGAATAAACTGTAAAACTGTGTCTGTAAGACCCTGCAGTTAAGTGGTGAATTACAGCCAGAGACTCAACCCAGGAGCTTTCAGAACAACTCAGGGATAGAGGTGCAGAAAATCACAGGTCAGAAGACATTAGAAAAACATTTTGAAGAGTCTCGACATCTCTAAGAGCTGGAAGGGGTGGACCGTTAAGAAGTTGAGGCAGGCAGACACTGCCTGGACCAGTCTGTGTCTCTAAACCAGTAGGACCTTGGTCACAGAGCTCCTGGCTGATGTGGCAGAAAATGTCCAGCAGTCAACAGTGCCCCCGTCTCTCCAGGCCAGGGGGCTTGTATGACCTGAGAAAAACTCCAATCCCTCGTGGAATTTGGAACAAAGCGCCCAGGTGATTCTGCAAACATGTGGCAGAAGGTTTAGTGATCAGACAAGACAAAACTGGACCTTTCTGGTCCGAATGCAAAGGGTAATATCTAACACAACCCCAGAATGGTGCGTCACCCAGTCAGAACCATCCCCGCCGCGAAATTCTGTTTGAATTTCTACCCAGAACACACCTTGGGAGAAGAAAACTTTCATTTCCCAAATCAAAAGTTTAAATGGCGCAATCATAGGCTTGAATTGAGAGATCTTATGTAATTATGGGCGGCACAGTAGTATCCTGACCTGGCCCTGGTGTGTGTGTGTGTGTTTGTGTCTGTCTGCCCTGTGATAGTGTGTGAGAGTGTGTGTCTGTGTGTGTCCTGTGATGGACTGGTGTCCTGTCCAGGGTGAACCCTTGCTTGTGCCTGTTGCTTGCTGGGATAGACCCCAGCTGCCCCACCGACCTGAACCGCATGATGTGGATAGAAAATTAATGGGTGAGATCATGTCAGTAAGAGAGATCCCAGAAGATCAGATCAGTAAGAGGTTGTGTGAGAACTAAAACTAACTAAAGAGACAGTCATAATGAAATTAACAAGTGGAGAAGAATTACATGTCTTTCAAACCCTTGTCCCAGACGTTACAGTCATGGTGGTGGTTGACTAAGAAATTTCATCTGACACCTTTGGAGAAGAGAATTAATGTTTCCTGGACACGTCACTTCTGCTCACAGCTCTTAAAGGGGACGGAGGGGAGACCCATCACTGATCTTTTCAGAGTACATGCATCAAACACGCTGGAAAGATCTGGCCAGCAACGCTGAGTTTTACTCCAGTGGTGTTAGGAAAAAATTTCGCAGTGCAGTCCTGTCACCTGGGAGCTATGGTTTTTCATTTTAAAATTGCTTAGAAAGAAATCATCACAGTGTGCATAACAGTATCCCCCCCAGTAGTAAACACCTACAATAACAGTGACAAGAACTCTAACGAGCTGCAAGTCCAGAATATCTTCCGTCTTAAAGGGGGCCAATGGGCTTCACACACAGGAGGGAAGACAGAGGTGCTTTCAGCACTGGACTGCTGCTGCTGCTCTAAGCAAAGGTCCAGTTTTTGGTTCTGGCCCTGTCCATTCTGCCCGATTGGTAGTTAAAAAAAATATCCCCATCCCAGCTGTTTCTCGAGAGAAGTCAGGGTATCGGCTTCAACAGCATGGCTGGGGCAGCTTGTGCCCCACTCCCACCACCCTCTGCGTAAAGAACTGCCTCCTGTTCTCAGTTGTAACGGCTCTTCCACCCTCACCACTCCCGATTGTTTGGATTCAGCTTTGAATTCCTGTCCTCCCGTCTGTCAGGCCTGACCAGAGCGGCCGGGCCAGTCTTCCGAGCTCTTTTCAGGAAAGAGGGGTTTTTCTCCACCTGGGCGAGGTGGCATGAAAGGCGACAGAACCGTCAGGCCGGCGGGTTTTGCCCTGGACCCCAGGGTGTCCCAGTCTGTGATAGGCTCCCTCCCTAATGTGACCTGTCTTGTGTCCGACAGCGGGCGGAGTCTCCGAGGGCTTCAACATTGACACCACCAGCCCCATCATCTACAGCGGGAGCTCTCAGGACTACTTCGGATACAAGACCATCCAATACGGAGCGGGACAGGAGAAATGGTGAGCTATTCCAATCTCAGCTCCGTACAGCATCCCTGGAGACTTGACACTGCTCACTGCGAGAGTTAGACGTTTCCTAATGCTCCTGAGGTGACTGTCCTCGCCCACGGGAATTGGGTGATTATATTTCTCACGGCGTTCCCATGATGAAGGTGAAAGCCCTGTTTTTATTTCAGCAACAGAAGATCTGATGGGCTGTTGTCCTCTCCAGTGTGTGTGTGTGTCCTGTGATAGACTGCTGTCCTGTCCATCGTGTTTCCTGTGACGGACTGGTGTCCTCTCCAGTGTGTGTGTCCTGTGCTGTGTGTGTGTGTGTCCTGTGATGGACTGCTGTCCTGTCCATTGGTTTCCTATGATGGACTGGTGTCCTCTCCAGTGTTTGTGTCCTGTCCTGGGTCTGTGTGTGTGTCCCGTGACAGACTGGTGTCCTGTGTGTATGTATGTCCTGTGATGGACCGCTGTCCTATCAGGTATGTGTGTTCTGTCCTGTGTGTGTGTCCTGTAACAGACTGGTGTCCTGTCCCGTGCGTGTGTCCCGACTATGATGTAATATTGACGTAATACTGTGCTAAAGTGATCACCCTCAAAGAGTCGAGCGCCTGGGGTGTGTGTGTGTGTGGTACCCGCGCTCAACTCGGAACGCATTTCGCTTTCACGCCCTGCGCAGCACATCGCTAAAAAAAACAACAGCTCTCCGCTGTTCTCGGCAGCCGCCTCCCCCCAGGATGTAAGGTTAAGCTGCGCCGACACTTTCAGCTCTCCGCTGCGAGGTCGCTGCCAGCCGACTGAAAGGGGCTCGAGCGGGAGATCAAGGCGAGATGGGCGCGCGGGAGAGGTGCGGTGCCGTTTCCAGCGACCGGTCCGCGTTTCCTCAGCCTCACAGCCAGAATTCGGGATCCGGGGTAACCCGCTCCCAGACTCGGGACCAGAACCGCGTTTTCGGTTTTTTTTTTTTGTGTTGTTTTTAAAAAAAAAAACACGACCTCTCGGGCGTCTCAGTTCGGTTTTCTTCGCAGAAAAAAAAAACATTTCTGAGAGGCATCCCGTGACGCCTTTCGGCTTCTAAGACACAGTAGGTCAAGTGTCAGGAGTGCCAGAAAGCTGAAAGGGCATCCCTGCCTCTCTCTTCCGCTCTCTCCTGCTCTCTTCTGTAGTTTCTCTCCCGTGGTTTGGCGAACTCGAGGTGTCAGGACAGACCTGGCCTTGAGAGGCCGTCGCAAAGCATCTAGAACTTTCTCAGCCCGGTGCTTCCGGAACATTCTCAGAGGCCCAAGGCTTCTAGAATACTCCCACGTCAGTGGTCATCCATGAGGATCAAATCATTTGTTCAACTTCAAGTTCATCATCCATATCCATGATATGGTTTATCATCCATATGCACCCGGGTACAATGAAAGGCTTACTTGCACGTTCTCCTCACATGTCAAACGACATAGCGGATGACATAAAATATGGCGTAATACTGACTTAGAAAATGACATCACAAATGTGTCATCCCGGACTAGGGACCAGAACCGCGTTTTCGTGCACAGGGGCCATGCTAATCATGCTACTGGTCTTCAGGCTTTAGGTCTCCGTATAGAGCTTCTAGAGATTACAGAACCTCTTACTTGCCTGGGTGCAGGAAGCTTGAGAAATTAGTCTTCGCTGTTTCTCCACCAAAAAGGAGAAGTCCCGGGAGGGGCTCTGGGCCATGACCACAGCCACTGAGAGTCCACAGCCACTGAGAGTGGGCCCCTCCCCCAGAACGTAAACAGCGCCCCAGATGACGATCCTGCCAAGGGGAACCACCACACCCCCAGATCTGGGGTGCTTGATCGGCAAGATCGTAAAGGTATTGAATATCCATTAAGAGGTTGGAGGTGCGTATGAACTCTTTAAGGGGCACAACGAACGTTAAACGGGCTGAGGGGCGCAGTGGTGTACACCAGGGACCCATCTTAGGCCCCATTGCTCTTCCAGTCCTGTTTCAGCCATTTGGATTCCAATGGGGCTTCCTCGGCAAACAAATTAAATTTGTTTCTGGAGACTTCCGGAAGGACCTAGACGAACTCGTGGAGGAGGCAGTTCAAATTCAGGCCCGTGAATTTGATTTTTGAAGGTGCTCCGTGCTCCTTGCATGTCTGCGAGAGCTGAATTGGAATCCCTGGGAGTTACGCCTAAGCTCTGCAACGCACTGGTGCTCTCTGAGTATGCTGTGCTCGGTCTGGGGCACCTCATCGCTTAAAGGGGTATGATCGACTTTAGGGGTTCAAGCAGGGAGCCGCGTCAAAGGAAGAAGTAAAGGTTTATTGCATGCCGAAAAGAGAAGACAAGAAACACCATGTTTCAGGTGTGGAGCCTTCTTCAGGTGTCAAGAAGCCTTTTATTAATTGATGACCACGCCTGAATCAATCGGCAGGAACAATACTTTTCTATTCCGGTTGTTAGATCTCCCCCTACAGGCCGGGGTCGGAGAAACGAAATGTTCGAGCGAGAGCAGAGCCGATGCAGAGCTCAAATCCCAGAGGGGTCAGGTCTTCACTCGGAGGACGCGGGCAGCCAGCCGGCCTGGTGTCGCAACAGTAGTCCCTTCCCCCTTAAGCGCGCCTCGGACCTTTCACTTTGGACATGATTTTGTGCACCTGTCCCCTTTTTCAGCCTGTTCCCTGTCCACCTTTTAAAGCCTGGCGCTGACGTTAATCCCGGCTCTGCCCTGGAAGCGCCTGGTCCAGTTAAGGTTTTAGTCTCTGTTCCCGTTCCCCTTCCGCCGGTTCCAGTTTGTATCTTGTCTGTTCCCGGATGGACCCCCCAGCTTTGGACTTTACTCGTGTTTGGATTCCCCCTTTGGATTTCTACTGGGTTGTTTGCCCCGGACTCACCCCCCTGGACACCTGCGCACTTCTGACACGCCCCCCCGTTTTCATCCCCATATTCCTGCATGACTTTTTCCCAGTGTTTCCTCACTCCATCTCGAATTGTGTCGTCTGCATAGGGTCTGGAAAGAACTGTTTGTTACATCCTGGCACTCGATCTGCAACACTCAGATTAACGAGGAGTGTTGCTCAATATTTGGTGATAAAGCATGTCATGAAAGTTCTAGGACATTTATTGTAGCAGATTGGTGTTTGTATCATAGGAAGGAAGAGGAGGAGCTGTACTGAGTTGTTTATCACTTAGCTTCCTCTGTTATATCCTCTCCCACACTCTGCCTTGTGCGTGCGGTTGAGCACATCAAGATTAAAATGTTATTAAGTTAATACGCTGATATGACCCGTGACCTCTGAACTTCCACACTGAATTCCGAGTGAATTCTCACACCTGAATGAGAGGGCATGGTTGGAAACTACAGGGAGGTGCCACTAAAACTGAGGACTGGAGGCACTACTTTACACAGAGGGTGGTGGGAGTGTAGAACACGCTGCCCAGCACTGTGGCTGAAGCCAAAACCAATATCAATTAACTACTAACTAACAAATGGGCTACAATGGCCCTTTCTCTTTTTTTCCACAAGTTTTCCTTTGTGGATTTTCCTCTGGTGTTGTGTGGATTTCCAGTAAGATGTTCTGGTGTGGTTGTAGTGTGCTTTCACTGGGCTTTGGTACACTGCACAATGTAAACACTTCATGGGGTTTTGCTGGATGAGGGGGGGTGGAGTTGTGTTAAACACAGTGAGGTCTGAGGTGTTGATGGATGAAGGGGGGTGGAGTTGTGTTAAACACAGTGAGGTCTGAGGTGTTGATGGATGAAGGGGTGTGGAGTTGTGTTGGACACAGTGAGGTCTGGGGTGTTGATGGATGAGGGTTGTTGAGTTGTGTTAAACACAGTGAGGTCTGGGATGTTGATGGATGAGGGTTGTTGAGTTGTGTTAAACACAGTGAGGTCTGGGGTGTTGATGGATGAGGGTTGTTGAGTTGTGTTAAACACAGTGAGGTCTGAGGTGTTGATGGATGAAGGGGTGTGGAGTTGTGTTAAACACAGTGAGGTCTGGGGTGTTGATGGATGAAGGGGTGTGGAGTTGTGTTAAACACAGTGAGGTCTGGGGTGTTGATGGATGAGGGTTGTTGAGTTGTGTTAAACACAGTGAGGTCTGGGGTGTTGATGGATGAGGGTTGTTGAGTTGTGTTAAACACAGTGAGGTCTGAGGTGTTGATGGATGAAGGGGTGTGGAGTTGTGTTAAACACAGTGAGGTCTGGGGTGTTGATGGATGAGGGGAAGAACAGGTGTGGCCAAATGAGATCAAGAGAACCCAGGGTCTTCCTCTGTTCCTTCTGGAAAAGGACCAGCGTGACAGATAACCTCGAGATAACCTCAGAGGAGGCCAGGGAGGACCGAGTGTGTGGACGAGATATGTAGGGCGACGTGTCACAGGTGTGAAACTCTGAGCCCAAGAGTCCACGAGCTGGTTGGAAACTACAGGGAGGTGCCACTAAAACTGAGGACTGGAGGCACTACTTTACACAAAGGGTGGTAGGAGTGTAGAACACGCTGCCCAGCACTGTGGCTGAAGTCAAAACCAATAACAATTAACTACTAACTAACAAATGGGCTACAATGGCCCTTTCTCTTTTTTTCCACAAGTTTTCCTTTGTGGATTTTCCTCTGGTGTTGTGTGGATTTCCAGTAAGATGTTCTGGTGTGGTTGTAGTGTGCTTTCACTGGGCTTTGGTACACTGCACAATGTAAACACTTTATGGGGTTTTGCTGGATGAGGGGGGGTGGAGTTGTGTTAAACACAGTGAGGTCTGAGGTGTTGATGGATGAGGGTTGTTGAGTTGTGTTAAACACAGTGAGGTCTGGGGTGTTGATGGATGAGGGTTGTTGAGTTGTGTTGGACACAGTGAGGTCTGGGGTGTTGATGGATGAGGGTTGTTGAGTTGTGTTAAACACAGTGAGGTCTGGGGTGTTGATGGATGAAGGGGTGTGGAGTTGTGTTGGACACAGTGAGGTCTGGGGTGTTGATGGATGAGGGTTGTTGAGTTGTGTTAAACACAGTGAGGTCTGGGGTGTTGATGGATGAGGGTTGTTGAGTTGTGTTAAACACAGTGAGGTCTGAGGTGTTGATGGATGAGGGTTGTTGAGTTGTGTTAAACACAGTGAGGTCTGGGGTGTTGATGGATGAGGGTTGTTGAGTTGTGTTAAACACAGTGAGGTCTGGGGTGTTGATGGATGAGGGTTGTTGAGTTGTGTTAAACACAGTGAGGTCTGAGGTGTTGATGGATGAGGGTTGTTGAGTTGTGTTAAACACAGTGAGGTCTGGGGTGTTGATGGATGAGGGTTGTTGAGTTGTGTTAAACACAGTGAGGTCTGAGGTGTTGATGGATGAGGGTTGTTGAGTTGTGTTAAACACAGTGAGGTCTGAGGTGTTGATGGATGAGGGTTGTTGAGTTGTGTTAAACACAGTGAGGTCTGAGGTGTTGATGGATGAAGGGGTGTGGAGTTGTGTTAAACACAGTGAGGTCTGGGGTGTTGATGGATGAGGGTTGTTGAGTTGTGTTAAACACAGTGAGGTCTGGGGTGTTGATGGATGAGGGTTGTTGAGTTGTGTTGGACACAGTGAGGTCTGGGGTGTTGATGGATGAGGGTTGTTGAGTTGTGTTAAACACAGTGAGGTCTGGGGTGTTGATGGATGAGGGTTGTTGAGTTGTGTTGGACACAGTGAGGTCTGAGGTGTTGATGGATGAAGGGGTGTGGAGTTGTGTTAAACACAGTGAGGTCTGAGGTGTTGATGGATGAAGGGGTGTGGAGTTGTGTTAAACACAGTGAGGTCTGGGGTGTTGATGGATGAGGGTTGTTGAGTTGTGTTAAACACAGTGAGGTCTGAGGTGTTGATGGATGAAGGGGTGTGGAGTTGTGTTAAACACAGTGAGGTCTGGGGTGTTGATGGATGAGGGGAAGAACAGGTGTGGCCAAATGAGATCAAGAGAACCCAGGGTCTTCCTCTGTTACCTCTGGAAAAGGACCAGCGTGACAGATAACCTCGAGATAACCTCAGAGGAGGCCAGGGAGGACCGAGTGTGTGGACGAGATATGTAGGGCGACGTGTCACAGGTGTGAAACTCTGAGCCCAAGAGTCCACGAGCTGCAGTGTGCGGAGGAGATATTGCTGCGCATGGCAGCACTGCTGCAGGAGGAGAGTGTGTGGGAGAGGGGAGAAGCAGAGAGGGTTTCCCTGCAGGCTGAAAGAGGCGTGGCTATGCACAGCTGGAGAGCCCGTCGACATACCCAAGCTGCTGTCACACACGGCACACTGCACCACTGTAAGTCACTGCACCGTAAACCATAATACACCGTAGTACAGTCATATCACAGTAAAGCAAAGTCACATTGCATAGCAAACCATGATACAGTACATCATAGCACAGTGACATCACAGTAAACCACAGTAAGTATAGTGTCATAGTAAACCATAAAACATCATAGTACAGTCATTGTGTAGTTAACTATGATACAGTACATCATACTACAGTCATATCACAGTAAACCATAGTACAGTTATTGTATAGTAAAATACGCTGTAGAGGACTGACTGCTGGGTAATACGGTTTTCTGTGGACTCTGAAAAGGGACTGAACGCATTAGGAACATCTTAAGTTGTTGACAGTGTAGAAATCCGACTGTGGGCACTGCGGAGTGGAAAACTTCATAGTAAAGTCACTTCATAGTATATAAAACTGGAGTCAGATCACTTAAAACCACAGTACTTCATAGCAAAATCATATAATATTCTCTTTTTTATTTGAACAAGTATTTAGATTTGGAAGACGATAAGAGCAAAAACTGTCTCTAAAGGGCCATCTGACCCTCTCTGCTTTGCTCTTCAGTTTGTGGCTGTGGCAGTGCTTTTTCTATCGAATGTTTCTCAGCAGTTTTTTTATCAGGCTGTTTGATTTCTTGGCAGACACACAGTGGGGGGGGCAGGCCCTTCAGCCTAGGGGAATTAATGGGCACAGGAAGTGCCGTGTGGCTCAGGGTGGGACTAAGCTGAGACATGGCAGTGGGATCCCAGCAGGGCAACAGCTCACGCTCTCCGCACTAAATTTAGAGCGCTTGATCCTCAGGGGAGAGACAGTCATTCTCGCTTGGGCTCCCATGCAGACAATCGACAGACTGTGACAAGATGGCGGAGAGCAAGGAGGCCGATATAGACGGCAACAACAAAGCACTGACAGGAGTCAACGTGGAGCTCACTCCCACGACTCCTAGGCACCGTATTTGAGTTCATATTTACTTTCCCAGCAATTACTGACAATGGGAATTAACACTTTGTCTCCACTGGAAACAGAGTCATTTTCCACCTGGCATGATGTCCCCTCAAACATTTTGTAAGATCTCTGGACGTCTTTACAGTAGAAGTCTGGTTTACGGCTTAAATTAGCCACTTGCCAGCATTATGACACTGGACAGCACCAACCCAAAGACAGGTCACAGAGTCTCGTTCGCAGCTAGCTAGCTAGCATCCAAACACCCCTGTCTAAATCTTTACGGATTCTGTAAGGAGCATGCCCTACCTACAGAAAGCACAGCTTGGATGGGGGCTGTTTGTGATCCCGACTCTCCAAGTGGACATGACTGAGGTCTGGGGGTTCTGCAACTGTGCTGCAACTGATGCCAGTTTCTTGTGGTTTCTTACCACACTGTTGTGCTGTGAATTGAGTTCGCCTGCCTCATGCTTTACTGACACCAGGGGCCCGTTTAGCAGACGGGTGCAAAAACCTTCGTCAGAGGGGGTGCAAACGAAACCGCACGCCTCCGCAGCCTGGTAGTGTGCGGCGCTCTTGCGAGTGAGTGTCTGGGGGGAGTCTGCATGTTCCTCCTGAATGGCAGTCATTCAGGATTGACCTACCCTACTCCCTGTAGGGTGATAAAGAGCATGATAAAGACAGTTTGGGCCTGTCTTTAAAAATGCAGTACAGAGGCGAAACAGTTAAACAGTTAACTAGCAAGGGACTTTTTGACATGTTTGGCTCAATGTAATAGTGAGAATCACTATACATAAAAGTGAAGCAGAAGTTGAACTCAGAGTCAAATTGCAACAGCGGAACTGGGGAACTAAAGCTGCTGAAATCAAGCCAAATTAGATGACTCTTTCTCAATAGTTTAAAAGAAAGGTTCCTTTTACAAGAATGTTTTGAGATCTCCTCTTTCTCTCACTGAGTCTCCTGTCCTGTTGTGTGTGTTTATTAATGAGGGATTCTCTTTGATCTCCTCTCACTGTGTCTCCTGTCCTGTTGTGTGTGTTTATTACTAAGGGATTCTCTGTGATCTCCTCTCACTGTGTCTCCTGTCCTGTTGTGTGTGTTTATTAATAAGGGATTCTCTGTGATCTCCTCTCACTGTGTCTCCTGTCCTGTTGTGTGTGTTTATTACTAAGGGATTCTCGTGATCTCCTCTCTCTCAGTGTGTCTCCCGCTCTGTTGCAAGATAGCCCGGGCTGCCTAATCCCAGCCCTACCGCCCCCCTGGTGGCACTCTGCTACCCGTGCCCTGCCACTGGGAATCCCGGTCACAGTTTGCTTGCGACGTGATCCCGCGGTGAGCTCTGGGCCCTGGAGCTCAGTTTGCTCTCTGAGAGAGAGAGATTCTCTGCCGGTGGATCCAGCTGTAGACCTTTCTAATAAAAACACTTCCTCGCTAGTGCGGCTTCAGATTCCTAATGGCTATAAAACTCTCCCAGAGTAACATGAACCAGGAGGCTCTACTTTACACAAAGGGTAGTGGGAGTGTGGGACAAGCTGCCTAGTCGTGTTGTTGTTGGAGCCGATACCCAGACTTCTTGCAAGAACCAGCTGGATGAGATCCTCCAGTCAGGACAGGAGGCTCTACTTTACACACACGGTGGTGGGAGCGTGGAACAAGCTGCCCAGTCATGTTTTTGAAGCCGATACCCTGATTTTTCTTCATGAAGCAGCTGAGGGGATCATTTAACGTCCAAATACCAAACAGGCTGGAAGGGCCAATTATCCTCCTCTCATCTTATGTGCTCATGTAATTACCCCCCTCGATCGAGGGAACGTGCAAGGAGGGCTGAATGGGAGCTCGGACTCCGTGAGGGGCCCATGAGGGGTCTGCAGAGGCCCTGCAGTCGATTTTGCAAGATAAGAATAGGGTGAAATTGAGGTGAACTCACAGACGTGCATGTTTTCTCACGTTCCACCTCCCCACCCCCCACACACACACACACCCACACACGCGCGCCCAGCGGACTTCGTGAGAAACACGGCTGTTTGTCGAGTGTGAGAGGTCTCGGCGCTGCAGGGTGAGATAAGAGCTCGCTCTCGAGCTGCGCCGTTTCCCAACGCCGAGACCAGCGGCGCGCTGAGAACCGACACAGCTCGGCTCCTGAATTCATCTGCACCCATGTCTGCTTGTTCTGCTTGGGGTTGTCTTCCTGTCTGCAGAGGCACAAAACAGCCCACGCCTCAACATCTATAAGGGTCGCTCTCTCTCTGGTAGCCTGGCCAATTACCCGGCCATTATCTCTGTTATTGCTCCACACTCCCACCACCCTTTGTGTAAGGTAGTGTCTCCTGTCCTAACTGCAGGATCTCATCCAGCTGTTTCTTGTAAGAAGTCAGAGTATCAGCTTTAACAACACACTGGGCTGGGCAGCTTGTTCCACACTCCTACCACCCTGTGTGTAAAGAAGAGCCTCCTGTTCTGACTGGAGGATCTCATCCAGCTGTTTCTCGAGAGCAGCCAGGGTATCGGCTTGTTCAACAACAAGGCCGGGCAGCTTGTTCCACACTCCCACCACCCTTTGTGTAATGTAAAGCCTCCTATGCAGGTGGAACAAGTTGCCCTGTCATGTCGCTGAAGGAACAGCTGGATGAGATCATGGCGTCAATTAACCAAAAGCTACCAAGCATTTAGGTTGGCCCAACAGCTTCCTCTCATCTGTGACCATTTAATGTTGTTAAATTTCTTTTTCAGAGGAGTGTGTTGAGGGAGTCTGACTACCCTTTGTTCTGTGTTTCAGGATCATCGTCAGCGCTCCATTAAAAGACAACAGAACTGGAGGAATCTACAAGTGTGCTTACGAACCAAACTCCTGCCAGCTTATCTTAAATGAAGGTAACCTGCCCCTGAGAGCGTCCTGGACAGCTCCCTGATTCTCCTGTGACTTAGAGATACCAACTGAGAGAGGGGGAGTTTTGACCTGGCTATGAGGGCACTGAAGGACTAGGCACACAGGGCATGCTCTGCCAAAAGCAAGAGTCTCTACAACATACACCTGGTTTAAAGTCCAACTCTACCTTTCAGAAATTCACTTCTGTTCTTGTCGGCTTAATATCTCAAAAGCCTACCAGGAATCCGTGTATGAGATTGGTTGTCAGGACAGAGAGCTCATTTTTGCTTCTATTTTACAACCCAAATGAAGAGAGGGAGAGTCTCGCAATGCGTTTTTAATATTTGGAAGGTCTTGTTTGCTGTTATGTCTTTGGCAGCGCAGTATTTCAGCACTCCTCTTAATAAAGCTCTCTGAATTTGAATGGGGGAGAGAGAGCAAAAGCACCGAAACAGAAAAGGCCTTGTATCCTTTCTGCCATTATCCGACTGTCATTTATTACCTTACTCCAGGTAAGACTCCCAGCAGCCCGGTAGAGTGCAAGGCAGAGCTACTTGTGGGACAGGACACACATACTTGTGCAAATAGGGGCAATGTGTTAACTGCCCACCCACCCCTTCTCCAGTGTATCTTTTAAAGAGGAAGCAAGTCAGAGCACCTGGATAACTCCCATGAACACAGAGGGAACATGCAAACTGTATTGAAGAACCCAAGGTCAGATCAGAAGATGCTCTGTCCCTTGTCAATGACAAGTATGTACACTACATCACATTAGGACAAAGGTGGGTCTGGTCTCTGGTCCTGTCTCTCAGGTGAGAGAGAAGGTGGCGCTGGTCTCCGGTCTGTCTCTCAGGTGTGACAGAAGGTGGCACTGGTCTCTGATCCTGTCTCTCAGGTGAGAGAGAAGGTGGCACTGGTCTCTGGTCCTGTCTCTCAGGTGAGAGAGAAGGTGGCGCTGGTCTCTGGTCCTGTCTCTCAGGTGAGAGAGAAGGTGGCACTGGTCTCTGGTCCTGTCTCTCAGGTGAGAGAGAAGGTGGCACTGGTCTCTGATCCTGTCTCTCAGGTGAGAGAGAAGGTGGCACTGGTCTCTGGTCCTGTCTCTCAGGTGAGAGAGAAGGTGGCGCTGGTCTCCAGTCTGTCTCTCAGGTGTGACAGAAGGTGGCGCTGGTTTCCGGTCTGTCTCTCGCGTGTGACAGAAGGTGGTGCTGTTCTCTTGTCTGTCTCTCGGGTGGGACAGAAGGTGGCGCTGGTCTCCTGCAGTTGCTTCAGACTGTGGTGTGTTTTTTGTGAAAAGCTGTTCTCTCTTCTCTCTAGTTACGGTCATGGACTCAGTGAAAGCTGTGGGACTGTCCCTTGCTGCCAGGATGGGGAGCAACCCTCAGCTCACAGTAAGTCTCCTTCCTCTTCCTCACTGTCCTCCTCCTCTTCCTCACTATACCCCAAGCACTCCTCTTTCTCACCCAAGCCCACTGCCCTCCTCTTCCTCACCCTACACCACTACCCTGCTCTTCCTAACCTCATTGCCCTCCTCCCCTCTTCCTCACCTCACCACTCTCCTGCCCAATTCCTCACACCACTACCCTCCTCCTTCTCACCCTCCTGCCCTCCTCCCCTCTTCCTCACCCTACTCCACTACCCTCCTCTTCCTCATTCACTGCCCTCTTCCCCTCTTCCTCACCTCAGTGCCCTCCTCCCCTCTTCCTCAGCCTATTCCACTGCCCTCCTCTTCCTCACCCCACTGCCCTCCTCCCCTCTCTCTAACATCACTCCACTGCCCTCCTCTTCTTCACCCCACTGCCCTCCTCCCCTCTTCCTCTTCCTACTCCACTGCCTTCCTCTTCTTCACCCCACTGCCCAACTCCACTGCCTTCCTCTTCCTCACCCCACTGCCCTCTTCTAGTTCACCCCTTGTCCTCTTCCTCCTCTTCCTCCTGCTCCTCCTCAGCGCCCCTGCCCCTTGCTCCCCTGGTACTGGCTCTGGAGATCTGACCTGTGGCTCTCCTTCCGGACCTGCTCCTCCTCAGCACTCCTGCCCCTTGCTCCCCTGGTACTGGCTCTGGAGATCTGACCTGTGGCTCTCCCTCCAGACCTGCTCCTCCTCAGCGCCCCTGCCCCTTGCTCCCCTGGTACTGGCTCTGGAGATCTGACCTGTGGCTCTCCCTCCAGACCTGCTCCTCCTCAGCGCCCCTGCCCCTTGCTCCCCTGCTGTGTGGCTCTGGAGATCTGACCTGTGGCTCTCCCTCCGGACCTGCTCCTCCTCAGCGCCCCTGCCCCTTGCTCCCCTGCTGTGTGGCTCTGGAGATCTGACCTGTGGCTCTCCCTCCGGACCTGCTCCTCCTCAGCGCCCCTGCCCCTTGCTCCCCTGCTGTGTGGCTCTGGAGATCTGACCTGTGGCTCTCCCTCCGGACCTGCTCCTCCTCAGCGCCCCTGCCCCTTGCTCCCCTGCTGTGTGGCTCTGGAGATCTGACCTGTGGCTCTCCCTCCGGACCTGCTCCTCCTCAGCGCCCCTGCCCCTTGCTCCCCTGCTGTGTGGCTCTGGAGATCTGACCTGTGGCTCTCCCTCCGGACCTGCTCCTCCTCAGCGCCCCTGCCCCTTGCTCCCCTGCTGTGTGGCTCTGGAGATCTGACCTGTGGCTCTCCCTCCGGACCTGCTCCTCCTCAGCGCCCCTGCCCCTTGCTCCCCTGCTGTGTGGCTCTGGAGATCTGACCTGTGACTCTCCCTCCGGACCTGCTCCTCCTCAGCGCCCCTGCCCCTTGCTCCCCTGCTGTGTGGCTCTGGAGATCTGACCTGTGGCTCTCCCTCCGGACCTGCTCCTCCTCAGCGCCCCTGCCCCTTGCTCCCCTGCTGTGTGGCTCTGGAGATCTGACCTGTG
Source organism: Lepisosteus oculatus (assembly GCF_040954835.1). Lineage (NCBI taxonomy): Eukaryota > Metazoa > Chordata > Actinopteri > Semionotiformes > Lepisosteidae > Lepisosteus > Lepisosteus oculatus. Next base: position 15,607,292 of record NC_090699.1, read on the forward strand.
ACTCTCCCTCCGGACCTGCTCCTCCTCAGCGCCCCTGCCCCTTGCTCCCCTGCTGTGTGGCTCTGGAGATCTGACCTGTGGCTCTCCCTCCGGACCTGCTCCTCCTCAGCGCCCCTGCCCCTTGCTCCCCTGCTGTGTGGCTCTGGAGATCTGACCTGTGGCTCTCCCTCCGGACCTGCTCCTCCTCAGCACCCCTGCCCCTTGCTCCCCTGCTGTGTGGCTCTGGAGATCTGACCTGTGACTCTCCCTCCGGACCTGCTCCTCCTCAGCGCCCCTGCCCCTTGCTCCCCTGCTGTGTGGCTCTGGAGATCTGACCTGTGGCTCTCCCTCCAGACCTGCTCCTCCTCAGCGCCCCTGCCCCTTGCTCCCCTGCTGTGTGGCTCTGGAGATCTGACCTGTGACTCTCCCCCCAGACCTGCAGCCCCTCCCTGGCCCACGGCTGCGCCTCCAACATGTACCTGAACAGCATCTGCTACCAGTTCGACCAGCACCTGCAGCTCACCGGCAACCTCACCCCCTCCTACCAGGGTAAGGGCCGCCCACTCGCCGCGGAGGGGGCATGTTTCTGAGTGGGGCCACCAGCTGAGTGGGCTTGGATCCCAGGCTGCCACGCAGCTGTTGTTCACCTTGGGCTGAAGTCCCCGCCTGCGCTGCTCCAGGACAACACCCAGCCATGTGAGCGGCTGCCCATGTTAAATCATCAGCACAGTCAATGAGTAATTCCAGGCAGGAGTCAGCGCTGTGGTGTTCGGTCCAGTACCCTGACTTCTTCCAGCCCAGTGAGCGAGAAGGCAGTGTGGATCAAGCTGTCCAGCCATCTTGTTGCAGCCGGTACCCTGGATTCTCTCGAGAAACAGCTGGATGAGATCCTCCAGTCAGGACAGGAGACTCTGCTTTACACACAGGGTGGTGGGAGTTGTGAACAGGCACATACTTTTATTTCTTCATGTACAGCTGGAATCAGCTACCAAACAGGCTACAAGGTCTCATTTGTAACCATTCTTCCTTAAAACTCCAGTATTATAGTTCACTTATTTATTCACTGTTTTAATCCAGAGCAACTGAAATTTGCCATTTTCACAGCTATGTGTTTTACGGGAGTGATTCAGTGCCGTGAACTGCTCACGTTGTGCAATACCAGAGTCTCACCTGGGATTCGAACCCAGGACCTTCCCGTTTGGAGTGTGCGGCCCTGACCGCGGCACCACGCTGCCGCCCCGCGCCGCGCCGCGCTCAGGGCCGAATTCCCGACGTGTGTTTTCCCTGTGGGCCAGGCTGCTTCAAGAGAGACGTAGACCTGGTGTTCCTGTTTGACGGCTCGGAGAGCCTGACTCCCGCCGACTTCGAGAAGAACAAGGAGTTCATCGTGGACATCATGAGGAACCTCACCAACTCCTCCATCCAGGCAAGTGGGAGGCCGCGGCGGCTGCAGTCTGCTCCTCCGGGGTCCGCGGTCCAGTCCTGATCACCGCCACGGCTGCAGACCCCACTGACTTCGGTGATCGTGACATCGCTGAAGTGCCAGATTGCATCGCTGTGCATCGCGAGTCCCTGGCCGTTGGGCACAATGATCGGCCCGGCATGGGCGTGAGTGTTAACGAGATCTCGCAGTTGTAATGAACGGACCCTATGCGGACGGCACGATCCAGGGAAAAGTGCAGAAACACGGGGGGGGGGAGTCATGCAGGAAACGGGAATGAAAACAGGGGGCGTGGCCTTGGAGCGCTGGTGTTCGGGGGAGGTGTGGCCGAGGCGAACGATCCCGGAGAAGATCCAAGGGGGAATCCAAATGTCCCAAACCGGGCGGTCCATCCAAGACCAACAAGATTTAAAAATGGGAACCGGGTCGGAACCGGCACGGGAAAGGGAGCAGGAACAGAAACTAAAACCTGGACGGGACCAGGCGCTTCCAGGTCCCAGACTCGCCTGGTACGGAAACCAGAGCAGAGCCCGGATTAATGTCAGGGGGCGGCTTTTAAGGGGGGCTGGAAGGAGGCGAGATTTTGGCTAAGATCAAGTGTAGCGTAGTGGTGCACAAAATCAGGTCAGACGGGAAAGAGCCGGAGCGCCCTTAAGGGGGAGGGCTACAATCGTGACAGCAGTGACACAACACTGGGAGTTGGGAGAGTCCTGCTGACTAACTGCACCTTTTCCCTTTATTAAGTCACCGAAAGCTGCTTTGTCCAGCTAGCGTTCAGTCGTGGCACTGGCGTATTTACAGGCATTGGACACAAACATGGGAACGTGGGAAGTAATGTCTCTTCAGAAGGCATCGGATAGGTAGATATGTGTGTGTCCCGCCTTCTAGCACCCCGGACCGAACTTTACAGTCAGCTGGTCTGCAGTCGCTCGTGGACTCTGGGTCTGTCTGCTTCCGGGTCTCAGGATGATGTGAAGGGACCGCAAGACCGTACCTGTTGTGTTTCGCCGTGGCGTCCAGGAGCTCGCCGGCTCGTAGACGCGTCTGTCTGTATTCCTTGTGCGTTCCTTGACGTTTCTCTCTGTGTCACTGCCCTCCAGTTCGCTGCGGTGCAGTTCTCCACAACGTTCCGGACGGAGTTCACCTTTGAACAGTACCAGCAGCGCAAGAACCTTGCAGGGCTGCTGAAGGACGCGGGCCACATGAAATCTCTCACCAACACCCACGAAGCTCTGGACTTCACTGTGTAAGCCTCCATCCTCTTCGTTTTCATGGTGTCCGTGTTAGAGGAGATCCTCCAATCAATGAGCTGCTAGAAACCAGAGGTTAGATGGGCCTTGTGGACTGCTGTCTTAGGTGGTCTAGAGACAGAGGACAGGACTCGTCCCCCAAGAACAAAAATAGCACTCAGGGCCAAGAAAGTGTAGTGAAACAAGTCTGAGATAAACACAGAGAAATCGGTGTCGATCGTGAGCCCCTGACGCCTTTCAGAGCACAGTGAAATCTGTGTGCACATCACTGATGTGGCATATCTGACAGAAGGAGCTGTGTGTCGTGGAAGTGAGGTGCCTCACTGCATGGGTTGGGTCTCGTGGAAGAGGATATGTCTCATGTTCGCTGTTCAAACGTGTCTAGCTTAACTGGATGTATCCCATGGCATGGGTCTAACTGGAGCAGGTGTGTCTCACAGAAGGGGGTGTGTCTGTCTGTAGGGGGTGTGTCCCACAGGAGGGGGTGTGTCTCAGGGGTGTGTCTGACCACAGGCGGTGTGTCCCACAGGAGGAGGTGTATCTCAACTGAGGGGGTGTGTCCCACAGGAGGGGGTGTGTCTAAGGGGTGTGTCTGATCACAGGCGGTGTGTCGCACAGGAGGAGGTGTATCTCAACTGAGGGGGTGTGTCCCACAGGAGGGGGTGTATCTCAACTGAGGGGGTGTGTCCCACAGGAGGGGGTGTGTCTCAGGGGTGTGTCTGACCACAGGCGGTGTGTCCCACAGGAGGAGGTGTATCTCAACTGAGGGGGTGTGTCCCACAGGAGGGGGTGTGTCTCAGGGGTGTGTCTGATCACAGGCGGTGTGTCCCACAGGAGGGGGTGTGTCTCAGGGGTGTGTCTGACCACAGGCGGTGGTGTATCTCAACTGAGGGGGTGTGTCCCACAGGAGGGGGTGTGTCTCAGGGGTGTGTCTGATCACAGGCAGTGTGTCCCACAGGAGGAGGTGTATCTCAACTGAGGGGGTGTGTCCCACAGGAGGGGGTGTATCTCAACTGAGGGGGTGTGTCCCACAGGAGGGGGTGTGTCTCAGGGGTGTGTCTGATCACAGGCGGTGTGTCCCACAGGAGGAGGTGTATCTCAACTGAGGGGGTGTGTCCCACAGGAGGGGGTGTGTCTCAGGGGTGTGTCTGATCACAGGCGGTGGTGTATCTCAACTGAGGGGGTGTGTCCCACAGGAGGGGGTGTGTCTCAGGGGTGTGTCTGACCACAGGCTGTGTGTCCCACAGAAGAGAGTACAGCGTATCTCAATTGAGGGGGCATGTCCCACAGAATAAGGTGCATCTCAATTGAGGCGGGGTGGGGGGGTGTCTCAGGGCTGTGTCTGACCAGTGGGGTGTGTCCCACAAAAGGGAGTGTGACTGAAGAGGTGCCTTTGTGCGTGTCTTACAGGAACCATGTTCTGTACAACAAAACAGCTGGAGCCAAAGACAATGGCACAAAGGTCCTGATCATTATCACAGATGGAGACCCCACTGACTTTGATGATTATAACATCGTCGACACTCTGAATAATAAAGGCATCATTCGCTATGTGATTGGGGTAAGTCTCAGTTTATTAAAAACAGCTTCTATGAGTTTTTCTTCATAATAACAAAAAACTTCATTTGTAAATAGCACCTTTAAAACGTGCGTCTCAAAGTTCTCTACAGAACAATAGGTTTAATTTTTCATTTTTGATTTGTCGTTTGTCTTTCTGTTTTTTTCTGTTCGGACACGTTTGTTAATGTCGTGTTTGTTTAGTTTTTCCTCACCTTGTGGTCACGAATGTAGGAGAGGAGTCACTGTGCCCTGACACAAGGATTTGTATACTCTGTTTAGTCCAATTCTTTTTCTGTACTCCAATAAGAAAAAATAGGAATGGGAGTCAGAAGAGAAAAGCAATATATTGCAAGTATATTGTAATTATTACTGCTCTATTTCTAGTTTTCCGTGATTAAAAGGTGTTGCAAGTTCCAATTGCCTTCATCCTGCAAGTAAAAGAGATGACGTTTGGGCTGGGCTCGGGGATAAGAATGAATGTGATATATTGTATTTCCAAAAGAGAGCCATCCAGTGGAAGAAGATGAACTGAAATGGAAGGAACAGGAGGGGAGGGGTGTATTTTAGGAACAAGTAAAGCTTTATTCCATGCTGAAAGGAAAAAAAGGAAAAGAAAAGAGACACAACGTTTCGGCCGTGTGGCTCTATTATGAAAGGGGTACTTGCAGGTTAGGAGGTGCGCTATGGAGAGTGTGCTCCCGTGCGGGATCACAGTGTGGTTGGGCAGCAGCTCGTCGTCTGAGCGGAATGCTGTTCCAGGGGGTGATCGGGTCGGCCCGGCCCCTCGCTGCAGTACAGCTCCCCTCTGTTTCAGACATTTCTACAACTCGCTGTCTCAGGAGGGCTGGCAGTATGGCTAAGGACACCAGTCAGCCTGGTTCCTCACTGTTCTCCCCTTCCCTCTGGTGGGCGTGACAGGAGTATAAAGGCAGGAACCTCCGGATTCAGAGACCGATTCGTCCTGCAAGCTGTCAGATTACTGAACCCGACCCCGACCACTGGCGCACACTGATGTGTTTTTTCCCCACACTGCTTCTCTGACTTTTCTTTAACGTTATTTAACTTGTTGTTGTTGCTGCTGCTGTTCTGAGTTTATGTTTTTTTGGCGATTCCTTTAATGTCTCTGTATAGGAGCCACATGTGCAAATAAGCAGTTCCTTGCACTTGTGTGTCTGACAATAAACCGAACTGAGCCTATTTTAATAGGAAATATTGCTCCATGTACTGTACTATACACACATTTATTAAGGATTCTGAGGGCAGACAGATTTTGGTTGACGTTTCTATCGATCACTTAGTTATCTTTAATCTTTCAAACGTCTGTGCTCCAAATTCCGATGCTGCTGCCTTTTTTAAATAATACGTGGAACACGTGAAGTGTGAAGTTGATTGTTCTATAATGGGGGGAGGCTTTAATACTGTTTTGAAGACTCATGTGTATAGACAAAGAGCTAGCCAATATAATCCACACCCAAACACATTTTAATCTAGTTCACGCAGGGAGTGGCATCAGTCTGCGTAGGCTGCAAAGGAACAAGTAAGGGTTTGAAAGAGAAGATAAAGAAACTCAACGTTTCGGCTGTGGAGTCTTCTTCAGGTGACATTTTGAACTATTTCTTATTTATTGTCCTCCTCGGCTTTGGTTGATATGTGCAGGTTTAAGAAATCCAGATTTAAGATGTTATATGGGGCAAAATAGCTGGTTTTTGTCAGATTTCAGATCAAAAGGCTAGTTGTGATGGCTTGACATCTGAGGAACAATCGTTTCAAGCAGTAGAGTCCTTCTGTCCTGGAAAGTCTCCAGGCTGAGATGGGCACCTGACTGAGCCGTATAGAGTATTTTTAACTGAGATAAGAGGCTTTCAAATTGGAGGAACTCTCTCCCACGCCGAGGGAGGGATTTATTTCACTATTATAAAAGCATGATTCAGTTAAGAAAACTGACGAGCTTTGACTTTATTATGCAGTGATAATCATATTTCATCTAAATGTTTGGCTCTTAGCTTCAGGATAGTGACTGATAAAATATACATACAAAGGACCAAAAGGGGGGTTTACTGACAGTTGATATATTGGTGATACATTGATCCTGTAGATTGTTATGGAAATGAACAGATGCGCAGGGTTATTATTTAGTGCAGATTTGGAAAAATACTGTTGCTAATTTGAAGCGGGTCCATTTGTTTAGATGTCTGCAGTATGTTAATTTTGGTAGCTCTTGTTGTCCTTGGCTTGAGGCACTGGGTCTGAAACCCATAAGTAAATTTGCAAAAAAAGTGGATATTTATCAGAAAGATTTGAACTGACGAGTGGAGTAAGACAGGAGTGTCCTGTATCTCTTTATTTATTCCTATAGAAACCTTGACTATATGTTTCAGAAATAATAATAACAATATATATGCTATTCCACATACATTTTTCAGGTTTTGGGAAGAGCTGTTTAATGTTCCTGTTCCTTAAGCAACGCTGTTTAAGTTGATTCACGGGACTACTATAAACTCTGCCTTACAACTTCAGTTTAAGATGATTTATACTATACTTTTCTTTCTACAAAAAAATGTCAAGCATTTGCGGTGTTGTAGAATCTTGTATTTGTTGGTTTTGTGGTGAAGATGATGAAGATTCATTTCCCTCATTTTGGTATTTTCCAGAAGTGGACAGACTTTGAGTATCAGTACAGGACTGGTTACTTCCTATAACAGACAACTTCACGGTTACACTGCAGGTTATAATATTCGGGGATCTTGGGATGGATTGTAAGATTGTGTTTAATACACTACCACTACTTTCCAAAGGTATATAATATATGAATATGAATATATGAATATGAAATTATTATTAAATTAAAATATTGAATAAAGCACACCAAAAGAAGGCTCCACAGCCGAAATGTTGTGTTTCCTTTCGTCTCCTTTCGGCCTGGGATAGACCTTTGACTTGTTCCTGAATATTAAATTATTTTAAGCATACTGCAGAACATTATTATATGTTGGAAAAGATTATGTTGGGGGAAAATGTGATAGAAGAGTTAAAAAAATTGAGGGGTTTAAAAAAATAGAAATGTTTCATCTTGAAAGACAGGGAAATAATGAATAAGTTCTGGTAACTGTATTGGACAGAAGACTATTGATTAATGCTCTATTTAGTTTTTTTTTCCTTTTCCTTGTGTGTGTTTTTATGTTGTTTGTTGTGTATTGTTTTGGGTGTTTTGGGTTGTTTTGTCGTTCTTTTTTATCTCTGGAATTATTTGCTTGATCACGTTTTGTGCTGTTTGTTTGTTAAAGAGAGAATAGTTTCAAAAGCAGTTTGGGTGCAAATGAGAAAAACTACTGTAACACTAATCCTTTGACACCCGTGTGCGAACTGCCCGGAAGTGTAGTGAATGAGCCTTCCAGTTACATCTGCAGCTCAAATCTGTGGAGCAGTAAAGCATAACGAGGGCTTTTCTTTGCGACAGGTTGGGAATCTCGACCTCAGAAACCTGAAGAAACTCTCCTCTGAACCCAAAGAGAACAACACCTTCTACATCCAGAACTACGGAGGACTGAAGAATGTCCTGGACAACCTGCAGAACAAGATCTACAGCATTGAAGGTACCGGCTCCTGCTCACTGTCGCGGTCCTGCCACTAGGCGGCGGGGAGGGCCATCTGCCTGTGCTGCACCTTCAGAGGGGACTGGACTTCGAAGGCAAACAGCTCAGTGAAGTCAATTCGGCCAGGGGAAAGACAAAGGGCACCTGGACTTTGCAGAGCTCAAGAAACTCCCACACCTGTTAGAGACTCAGGACGCACACTCCCCAGTGACAGCACATTACAGTACAGTACAGTACAGTACAGTACAGTACAAAGCCAGCAGCCATATCACCCTGCAACTCACAACTGACAGCCCACTGAAGCTCAGCAGGTGTGAGCCTGTTCAGTACCTGGAGGGGAGACCTCCTGGGAAAAACTAAGGTTGCTGCTGGAAGAGGTGTTAATGGGGCCAGCAGGGGGCGCTCACCCTGCGGTCCATGTGGGTCCTAATGCTCCAGTATAGTGACAGGGACACTATACTGTAAACGGGCGCCGTCCTTCGGATGAAACATAAAACCAAGGTCCTGACTCTCTTTGGTCATTTAAAATCCCAGGGCCTTTCTTGAAAAGAGTAGGGGTGTAACCCCGGCGTCCTGGCCAAATTTCCCATTGGCCCTTACCAGTCATGGCCTCCTAATAATCCCTATCTATGAAGTGGCTTCATTACTCTCCTCTCCTCCCCACTAATAGCTGGTGTGTGGTGAGCGTTCTGGCGCACTATGGCTGCCGTAACATCATCCAGGTGGGGCTGCACACTGGTGGTGGAGGAGGGGATCCCCATTACCTGGGGATATCCAGAAAACCGCTATATAAGTGTAAGCAATTATTATTATTATAGTACATGCCTCTAGAGGGCGCTGTGTTGGTTCAGTGCCACTACCTATGGTGCAAAGAATGGTTTGCATGTAGGCAGGAAGCTGTTTAGTATTTAAGAAGGCAGTATGAGGATCAGGGAGCATCTTGGAGTGCAACCAATGTAGCAGTGGGGTCAGGTAACCAAAATGAAGCCAGCCCCCAGCCACTGATCAGTAATCTCAGATTTCCTCTGACCGTCTTCCTCCGACTGGGCAGGTGCCTGAGGATGGCCCCCCAGTGCCTTCTGGGTATTGTAGTTTCAGACAAGAGCCACCATCTTGTTTGACCCTGTTGCCCTCTTACACGAGGTAGCGGGTGTTTCCTGACGCACAACAGCCGCCCCACAGCTTCTAACCTGTCACAAACAGTTCTTTCCGGGCCCTATGCGGACCACACGATGCGGAATTGTGAGGATACACTAAGGAAAATAGTCATGCAGGAGAAGGGTCTGGAGACGGGGGGGGGGGGGGGGGTGTCTGAGGAGTGCAGGTGGCCAGGGGGAGTGAATCCAGGGCCAACAATCCAAGGGTAAAACCAGAGGGGGAATCCAAAGCAGGAGGTTGAGTCCAAGACCAGGGGATCCATCCGAAGTAATTAAAAACAAGAACCGGGTCAGGTCGGGACCGGCGGGGCAGGGAATCAGGAACAGGAAACTAAAACCATGACGGAGCCAGACACTGCAGGACCCCGGCTCTCACAAAAGGAGATTCAATGAGAAGCCTCAAGCAAACGCCTGCATCTGGCTTTAAAGGTGAAACTAAAGAGGGGCTGGGCAAAGGAACAGGTGTAAGCAATGGGGGAAAACGAGGAAGGGCTGGAGCGCCCTTAATTCAATTCAATTCAATTCAATTCAACTTTATTGTCATTAAACATACACAGGTGCACAGTATAATGAAAAGTGTTTCTCATTAGTCACTCAGGTGCAGTATATAAATAGGACAGAAGATAAGACAATAGACAGTTACACAATAGCAATAACAGTAACATGTAATAACATAACATAAATAACATGTAATCAAGTCATCCGAGAGCTAATGAAGCCGCTGCGTCCATGCGCGCCGCCATCTTGAATATGCGGGAATATCCCCCTTAAGAGGAGGAGTAGCGATCGTGACATAACCACAGAGCACTCACTGGTTGTGGGGGTTGTGTTAGCCTTGAGAAACTGGCCAATTGTTCAGCCCACGCGACAGCCCTGAAATCCCACATGCATACAAGGCAAGGACTGCGGCTCTAGCAGGATCTCCACATGCAGATCCGCTCCAGGTTTTGCCAGCTGCCGGCTCCCCTGAAGAAGCCAAGAGCAGAGGAGCTGTGAGGCGTCAGTGTCCTCTGACCCCCTTTTCCCAGGAGCCTGTCTGGGAGCCTACAACTATCCAGAACAATCCCACACCGTCAGAAGGTGTCAGACAGTATCTTCCCTGTGTGATAACCAGTGACTGTGATCTGTGCCCAGTGATCAGGGGTTAATCAGAGGTCAGAATCCTCCCATTCTGCATGATCTAGCTGAACCAGAAACAAAACCAACTTAAAACTGAGAACGTAGCAGTCTTAGTCTTAATGGAGAGTGTGTGTTTGTCTTTAGGAGCTGAAAGCAGTCAACCAGTTCACATTCATCCTGTCATTCAGTCCTTTAAGGGGTTGAGTGTGTAACTGAGAACTGGGCAGGAGCGAAAACCCGGCGTGCGGTCCAGGATCCGCACCCCTGGGCTAGCGGCCTCACTGACCGACTCCCCGTCTTCCCTGCAGGTGTGAGCAGCACCAACAAGAAGAAGTTTGAGAAGGAGATGTCCCAGACCGGATTCAGCGCGCTCTACAACGAGGTGAGTCGGGGTAGCAGTGTAGCACAGCAGACAGGGTCCCGGACTCCTCACCAGGAGGTTGTGGGTTCGAATCCACGGTGGGGTGGTGCTGTTGTACGCTTTGCGTCACACCCGTCACCCCCCAGTGGATCCCAGTAAACACATCCAGCCGAGACGGGGCGACCGGGCAGGGTGTGAAATGCCTCGGGCCCGAGGCGGTTTGACCCTCGGCCCGCGACATCGCCCGGCCTGCGGTCCCGTTGCGTGAACCGGACAAGCTCCTTTGCTCCAGAACCTGCCCTGAAGTGAGGTGTGTGTGCTGGAGGTGACCCGGTCAAGCTCAGCTAGTGGGCCGTAGGGAGGTTCTCAGGCAGTGGTCACCAAGAGACATTGGGGCAGCTCATCGGGGGGGGAGACAGGGGGTGCGTGTGTTCTTGAGACTTCTCCCAGCCCTTCTGCTGCACAAATTAAAGCTCATTCCCAGCCGCCGCTGGACAGCGCTGTGACTGGATGCCACCTGGACGCCCACTAAGGAAGACCTCGTGGGAGAAATTCGGTTTTAATTCCGCCATATTATCCCTGTGGGCAGCATGGTAGTGCAGTGGTGAGTGTGACTGCCTCGCAGTGCCGGGGCCCTGGACTCAATGCTGGCCCTAGGGTGCTGTCTGTGTGGAGTGTGCATGTTCTCCCCATGTTTGCAGAGGCTTCCTCCAGGTGCTCCAGTTTCCTCCCAAGTTCCACAGACACGCTGGGAGGTTAATTGGCTTCTGGTGTGAGTGCGTGTCTACCCTGTGATGGACTGACATCCTGTCCAGGGCGAATCCTGCCTCGTGCTGATTGCTTGCTGGGACAGACTGCAGCTCTTCCACAACCTTGTACCATTTAAAGTGGGAGTGTGGAACAAGCTGCCCAGCCATGTTGTTAGAGACGATACTCTGACTTCTTACAAGACACAGCTGGATGAGATCCTAAAGTCATGACAGGAGGCTCTGCTTTACACACAGGGTGGTGGGAGTGTGGAACAAGCTGCCCAGCCATGTTGTTAAAGCCGATACTCTGACTTCTTACAAGACACAGCTGGTTGAGCTCCTCCAGTCAGGACAGGAGGCTCTGCTTTGCACACAGGGTGGTGGGAGTGTGGAACAAGCTGCCCTGCCGTGCTGTTAAAGCCGATACCCTGACTTCTCTCTAGAAACTCCCAAACAGGACGGGTGGGCTGCATGGCCCCCTCTATCTCATGACCTTTCAAATGTTCTTAAAAATGAATGTTTTTGACCATACGAAGAAGCCAAAGTGAGTCAGATTTGGTGGTTGTCTGAGCCGTGGCGGGGCTCGTTCTCTCCCAGGCCCGAGGCAGGAGAGTACACCTGCGCTGCAGGGCCAATGGAGCGTGTTTGTCCGCAGAGTGTCTGATACCGGTCCTCTCCCTCTGCTCTCAGGACTCCTTAATGTTGGGGGCGGTGGGCTACAACAACTGGCAAGGCTCCGTCAGCGAAATCTCCCCCAGTCTGTCCGAGACCCCTGTCATCCCGGTGAATGTGTCCGAAGACTCTTACCTGGGTGAGTCAGAGACGAACAGCCCCCCCCAGGGGCAGGCGGGTCGTACCAGCAGGCATTGCGGCTCCCGGAGGAGCTCCCGGTCCGGATCCGCTCCAGGTTTTACCAGCTGCCGGCTCCCCCTCTGTGAAAACCTGGACCGGATCGGGGGGCCCGGCTTCTGGGTAAGCCCGGCTGGACAGACCCGCGGGAGCTTCCGGCCGCTGCCCTCTGCCGGAAGCGTCATCATCATGGCCCGCGAGCGGCCTGAGAGGTGTGTGAGAGCGCCCGGCGCCCCCTGGCGTCTCTGACCCGCCCCGCGGTTTTCTCTCCCGCCCAGGCTACGCGCTGGCCCGCGGGCTCAGGGGTCCCTTCTCCCTGCTGGCGGCGGGGGCTCCCCGCGCCGAACACCGGGGCACCGTCCTGCTCTTCCGGAAGTCCGAAAGCAGCACCCGCTGGGAGGAGGCGTTCCGGCTGTCGGGGCAACAGGTAGAGTTGGGCCGCCGGTCCCAGGACCCCTCAGTCACCGCACCCGGAGTGCCTGAGCCCTCAGCCTAGCCAGCAGGAGGGGCTACAGCGCCCTAGACGGAGACAGGAGTCAAGGGCGGGTCTGCGGGTGAGCTCCTGCTTGATCACATGAATCTGAGGTAGCGCAGAAGAAGCACCGGCAAGACCACTGAAAACACAAGAATGATCGCAGATGAGGGGTCGCTTTGGTAGCTTAACCATTCTGTCTTCGATTATACGAAGTTAGAGTGATACACCACTATAAAGCCGTACTATCCGGAGAGCGATAAAGAGACAAAGTGCCCACATCCTCCCCCGTGTGCTCTATAAGATTAAAGAGATCGGATCAGATCACTTTATGAGCCATATACAGTTTCTTGCATTAGGAATTCGTCTTTTCCCCGACCCCTATCGTGCCCCCTGCTGGCAAGTAATAGGCAACAGCTCTCACTGACAGCGCTGCAGGCCACTGGGGTGGATGACTCTCTCTCTTCCCTGTTGGGCGGTTAGGGTAAGGGTTAGAATGAAGCTTCTTCAGAAGGGAACTCTGGGCATAGATTCAGACTGCAATGCCAATTTTGTCTAAGTGGGGGCCAGTCCTGGCTCCAGTCCCATCAGCTGCAGGACTGCACGCGCCAGCGCATGTAGCCTTTACAGGACCTGTGCTCACAGGGCGTGGGGTTCTGTAGGTGTGTGGTTTCCTAGTTGAGAAACTCCCGGTTTCCTCTTCTTGCTGCAAGCTTCCTGCAGTTGCATTAGGCTCAGGAGTTCCTGCCAGCTTGGTTTCATGTTTCCGGTTCATGTTGTTGACACATGTAGACTCTGCAAATCCTCTCTGCAGCACTCTCCCCTGTTGCAAAAAACAATGAAGATCTTAATCTTCAGTTCACCCTTATCTAGCCTCACCAGGCTGAACTGTAGGAAAGGTGCCCTGCAGTAGCCATCCATCCACCCATCCTCTAACTGCCCCTGCCAACTCGGGGGGCTGGGGGAGCTGGAGCGCGTCCCAGCAGTCCATCGCGGGACAGACACAGACACGCACACTCGCACCCGGGTCCATCTTCCCCGGAGACAATCCACCCACCAGCACAGTCTTTGGATTGCGGGAGGCAAACCGGAGCAGCCAGAGGAAATCCACGCGAACACAAAGACAACACGCAGACTCCCCACAGACAGAACCCCAGCAATTGGACCCAGGGCCCCAGAGCTGCGAGGCGGCAGCGATGATCGTCACAGCGCCATAAGAAGGGCTTTATTTGTCCTTGTTCGTGCTCCCCACTGCGGCTCCATGCTGTCCTCTGCTGCTGCCCATTTTACAGCATGCCTGCTCCCCTGTAGTTTCTCCCATAGTCCCTGTGAAAGTGATTCTCTGCTGCTGTTGTGGCTGTGGTCTCTGCTGCAACAGGGCTGCCTGACTGGCTGTCGGAAAACATAGAAACACGCTCCCCCTTTCCATCCTAGATCGGCTCCTACTTTGGAGGGGAGCTGTGCTCCCTGGATGTGGACTCAGACAACCAGACTGACTTTCTCCTGGTGGGGGCGCCACTGCACTATGAGGACCAGAGAGAGGGGATGGTGTTTGTGTACAAAGTGGCTGACGAGGTGAGGACAGCAGCTCACCAGAGAAGGCAGGAATAACCCGTTTACTAATGTATGATGTCGGAAAGGGCTCACTACATTATAGCTTATAGAAAAAACACCCATTTCAGTGCAGTGCAGACTGACACAGTATATTGTAGAACAGTGTGATCTAATACAGTATGGAGCTCTGTGTGGTGATACCCTATAGCAGACTATAGACCAGTACAATATGTTAATACACAGAGTAGAGTTCACTAACAGACCAACAGTAATCCCTTAATCCTTCATGTTTAATAAACAGACAACCTCCTGTAACGTTGGATCTTAGCTGACCAGATGTCCAGAAATGAACGAATCGGGTATCCAAATCTTAGTTGGCCAGGTGGCCTGACCCTCTGCCTTCTTACACATGTTCAGGCTGTAGGTAACCTGCTTGTGTTGCAGACAAGAAGCACTTGATGGGAATAATAAGCGCACTGTACCCTGGGAATGCCTGCTAGAGTGAGAAACCGTGCTGCAGCTCCAGCCTTGTTCTGATTGACCTGTTCCTGTTATTTTCTGGGCTCGCGGCTCTCGAGTAGAGTCCTGGAAAGACAAAGTCAACAGTGAAGGAACCTGTTCTATTCCAATGGCTTCCTATGACCTGCAATCCATTTCTCTTAGCTCCATGGCTCATGTCTGGGGTCCTGGTGTCTATGGGCCATTCATCACGGTCACAATGCTGTTGTTGGAGCAGTCCAGGGATGTGTCCTCTCAGCGCAAGGGGAGGAATGTGCACTGACTCCCTGTCCCGCTCCATGGTCATGTGCCGTTACCTCTCCACACAGGGGTTCCTCTCCCCGGTTCAGAACATCAGCGGGGCGACCAGTTCGCCCTTCTCCCGGTTCGGCTCGGCCATGGCCTCTCTACAAGACCTCAATGGCGACGGGCTCGATGATGTGGCAGTGGGGGCGCCTCTAGAGAATGACCACCGGGGGGCTCTCTACATCTACCTGGGTGACAGAGAAGATGGAATCAAGGCTCAGTACAGCCAGGTAGGGAGAGTAACTAATTAACAGAGACTTACTGTACTGTACTTAATTTACAGTTAGTACAGACACACTGACTGACTGGACACTCCAGTACATTAACACTGCACTGAGAGAGAGGGGTTCATACAGACACACTGACTGACTGGACACTCCAGTACATTAACACTGCACTGAGAGAGAGGGGTTCATACAGACACACTGACTGGACACTCCAGTACATTAACACTGCACTGAGAGAGAGGGGTTCATACAGACACACTGACTGACTGGACACTCCAGTACATTAACACTGCACTGAGAGATAGGGGTTCATACAGACACACTGACTGACTGGACACTCCAGTACATTAACACTGCACTGAGAGAGAGGGGTTCATACAGACACACTGACTGACTGGACACTCCAGTACATTAACACTGCACTGAGAGAGAGGGGTTCATACAGACACACTGACTGGACACTCCAGTACATTAACACTGCACTGAGAGAGAGGGGTTCATACAGACACACTGACTGACTGGACACTCCAGTACATTAACACTGCACTGAGAGAGAGGGGTTCATACAGACACACTGACTGGACACTCCAGTACATTAACACTGCACTGAGAGAGAGGGGTTCATACAGACACACTGACTGACTGGACACTCCAGTACATTAACACTGCACTGAGAGATAGGGGTTCATACAGACACACTGACTGACTGGACACTCCAGTACATTAACACTGCACTGAGAGAGAGGGGTTCATACAGACACACTGACTGACTGGACACTCCAGTACATTAACACTGCACTGAGAGAGAGGGGTTCATACAGACACACTGACTGACTGGACACTACAGGACATTAACACTGCACTGAGAGAGAGGGGTTCATACAGACACACTGACTGGACACTCCAGTACATTAACACTGCACTGAGAGAGAGGGGTTCATACAGACACACTGACTGACTGGACACTCCAGTACATTAACACTGCACTGAGAGAGAGGGGTTCATACAGACACACTGACTGACTGGACACTCCAGTACATTAACACTGCACTGAGAGAGAGGGGTTCATACAGACACACTGACTGGACTGCATTAGCACTGCATTTTGGTTCAAATCGGTTCTGTGTCTTTGTCTGTCCAGCATATCCTTGCAGAGACCCTGTCTCCTAGGCTCAGGTACTTTGGTCACTCTGTCAGTGGCTTGATGGACCTGAGTGCGGACGGACTGACGGACATCACAGTGGGGGCGATGGGAGATGTGATTGTTCTCAGGTAAATCAGCACTGTTATCCAGACACCGGTCACTGTCATGGCGTCCGCTGTCCTGACTGACCACCTTACTGTCCTGTGTCCAGACACTGGTCACGGTTACGGCGTCCGCTGTCCTGACTGACCACCTTACTGTCAAGTGTCCAGACACTGGTCACAGAGACAATGTCCACTGTCCTGACTGACCACCCCACTGTCCAGTGTCCAGACACAGGTCACGGACACGATGTACACTGTCCTGTCTGACCACACGACCTCCTGAGCTCTGTGCCTACCTCTCCAGGTCCCGGCCTGTCCTCAGTGTGTGGGGGCGTCTGTCCTTCGAGCCGACCCAGATCTCCCTGGCCCACTTCGACTGCCTGGGAGTGAGCTCCGAGAGCCCCGTCCTGAACCTGACCGTGTGCTTCAGTGTGGAGCTGGACACTAAAAACACACCCGGTGAGGAGCCAGATACTGTGGATTGACCGCAGCTCACTGACCCTCCCCTGCGCCCCCTTTCCTCTCTCACATCACTGAGCCTCCCCTGCGCCCCCTTTCCTCTCTCACATCACTGAGCCTCCCCTGCGCCTCCTTTCCTCTCTCACATCACTGACCCTCCCCTGCGCCTCCTTTCCTCTCTCACATCACTGAGCCTCCCCTGCGCCCCCTTTCCTCTCTCACATCACTGAGCCTCCCCTGCGCCCCCTTTCCTCTCTCACATCACTGACCCTCCCCTGCGCCCCCTTTCCTCTCTCACATCACTGACCCTCCCCTGCGCCCCCTTTCCTCTCTCACATCACTGACCCCTCCCCTGCGCCCCCTTTCCACTCTGAATGTGACCATCAGTGACCCCACTCCAATCCTGTACCCCACTGCTTTACAAATTACTCTCATAACCATATATCCCACTTCCCTATACCAGAGTAGCCCGATGCCCTGTGTCCTTAAGCTCATCACTACACCCTGCACCCCAGTCCCCCTCTGTACCCCTGACTGTCAGTGTGGTGTGTCCGAGCCCAGATACCTCTGGCCTGAATGTGACGTACCAGCTGGACCTGGACAGTGTGAGGCAGAGGAGCCGGGCGACGTTCAGCGGATCTAAGCTGGACCTGAGGAAGATCCAGGACACAGTCCAGCTACCGCAGAGAATAACCTGCCACACCAAGAGTGTCTACATGGAGGTAGGAGACCCCACACTGGTATAGGTGACACTCCTGAACAGATCACTTATTCCCACACAGTCTGTATCACTCCTGAACAGATCACTTATTCCCACACAGTCTGTCTCACTCCTGTACAGATCACTTATTCCCACAGTCTGTATCACTCCTGAACAGATCACTTATTCCCACACAGTCTGTCTCACTCCTGTACAGATCACTTATTCCCACAGTCTGTATCACTCCTGAACAGATCACTTATTCCTACAGTCTGTGTCACTCCTGAACAGATCACTTATTCCCACAGTCTGTATCACTCCTATACTGATCACTTATTCCCACACAGTCTGTATCACTCCCGTACCGATCACTTATTCCCACAGTCTGTATCACTCCTGAACAGATCACTTATTCCCACACAGTCTGTATTATAACCGTACAGATCACTTATTCTCACATAGTCTGTATCACTCCTGAACAGATCACTTATTCCCACACAGTCTGTATCACCTCTATTGATCTATTGATCACTTATTCTGTTGTAATCTGTGCACATCCTGAGTCTGACTGCATGACGCTCTCCAGTGGGGCCCGGTGTGCCGTCCTCTCTCTTTATACTTCACTCCAGGTGTCACTGTATTTCAGCCTGAAGCGGTGCCTCCTAGTGGCAGCTCAGTTCATGTCCCTAAAACCTCCCGCGAGCTGAGGAGCTGGGATAGGACAGGAAAACCACGGCGGCGCCCATGAAAACGCCCTCGCCCTCTCGCCGTGTCCCGATCTGGGAGAGCCAGCCGCAGAGCAACGCGAACACGCGGCCCCGAAGCCATACGCTTCGCAAGCTGCCCTGAAACCTCCCCACCGTTCTTTTGCAGAACTGCGTCAAGGACACGGTCTCTCCTGTAAAGATCAAACTGACCTTCTCGCAGACGGAGGGCCCCAGCTCCCCTGCTCTGACCCCCATCCTCAACATCGACAGCAGGAACGTCGAGTACATCGAGGTAAGCCCCTCTCTCTCTCGCAGCGGTATGTTCAACATGGACATTCGGCAGGGAGGTGCGCCCTGCAGCAGCGGTGGGGAGGGGTCTGTCCTCGTCCTGTAGGGGGCGCTGTGTCTGCAAGGTTTTCGAGCTCTCCTCAACGCAGCGGCCTCCAGAGGTTAAGAGATGAGTTAGGATGAAAACCGGGACCAGACCAGCAGGTCACGAGTTTGGGCGCCTCTTTCCCTGCAGTCTGTGGAAAAAAATTACCATGACTGCAGTTAGAATAACGTTAGAGGAATAGTCATGGAGCACATGACAGAGATATAACAGACAGAATGTAATTGCTGAAATTAATTCCTTACTGCAGTGTTTCACAGCCTCAGGATTGTGCTGCAGCCGACTTCTCAATCATAGGCTGATTTATTTCACATTTCTACTCCAGGCCAGCTTTTGGAATAGGATCGATCCCTGTGCTCATGGGGGAAGGTCAGGACCCTTTCGCCCTCACTCAGGTGTGTGAGCTGGAGTTGACCAATCAGACTTGAGCACTGACTCACGGTGGGCGGGTCTGACACAGTGCCCCTCCCATCGTGGGCGGGCCCAATACATTGTCACTCCCATTGTGGGTGTGCCAGATAGAGTGACACTCCCCTCGTGGGCGTGTCAGACACATTGCCACACCCTGCCCTCCCCCCCCCCCTCCCTGCCGCTATAGGCGTATTCTTAGACCCAAGGACCAAGTGTAGAAACCAGTCTATACCAGCAAGCAAATCAGTTACAGCCACTAAGCAGCCCTGGGAATTAAGGGCCCAGTTGGAACAAGGCCAGTGGACGGTGGATGGAGAACCCCTGCCTGGCTGGATTGTGCGAAGAAGTGTTATTCTGCCAGTTGGACCAGTGCTGCAGGACAGGGGGGGCACTGGGGGAGCTGGGGGTCTGATTGCTGTCACTCCTGCCTGTTCTCATTCCTCTTTCCAACCAACCCTTCCAAGGTTCCTTTCGAGAAGAACTGTGGTGCCAACGACACCTGCATTGCCGACCTGCACCTTGACTTCAACTTCTCGTACGTACCCCCCGCCCGTCCCGGTCCAGTGTGCCGCGCGGCCGCGTGAAGGAGCGGCGGAGCCTGAATTGACCCCTCTCTTGGCCTCCCCCAGCTCTCCCTCCCTGCTGGTGGTGCACCAGGGGCGCATCAATGTGATGGTGAAGCTGGCCAATCGGGGGGAGGACTCCTACAACACCTCTCTGCTTCTGCTCGTCCCCAGAGGCCTCTCCTTCTCCAAGATGGAAGTCATAGAGGTGAGGCGCCGGCCTGCCCTGTTCTGCAGGTGGTAAAGACAGCGCAACACTTAGACTTTGTACTACGAGCTTTACTGCTGCTGAAGTGTATCTATTGCTACAGTACCGTGTGCTTTACTGACTCTGTGCTGCTGCAGTGTATCTGTTGCTACAGTACCGTGTGTTTTACTGACTCTCTGCTGCTGCAGTGTATCTTTTGCTACAGTACCGTGTGCTTTACTGACTCTGTGCCGCTGCAGTGTATCTATTGCTACAGTACCGTGTGTTTTACTGACTCTGTGCTGCTGCAGTGTATCTGTTGCTACAGTACCATGTGTCTTACTGACTCTGTGCCGCTGCAGTGTATCTATTGCTACAATACCGTGTGCTTCACTGACTCTGTGCTGCTGCAGAGTATCTATTGATACTGTATCATGTGTTGTACTGGCTCTGTGCTACTGTAGTGTATTGATACTGTACCATGAGCTTTACTGACCCTGTGCTGTGTGCTGTAGTTCATTTATTGATACTGTACCATGAGCTTTACTGACCCAGTGCCGGGTGCTCTGTTGCAGGCTAGCCGGCGCACTCTGGCCAGTTGCAATGTAGAATCTCCGGAGAAGACTCTCTGTAGCGTCAGCCCTCCTGTCTACCGGGGCGACACCACCGTAAGAACTCGATGCTGTTGGTTTCTGTTCCTGTCTGTGACTCTCACGTCGTCTCTGTCTCTGTGTGAAACAATCCCATGCAGTAATTTATCAACAAGGGCCCTGAATCTCTCTCTCTCTACCGGTGTCTGTCACAGGCAGTATTTCTCAATCAGTTCAGAATCTCCCCTGAAGCAGATTGGAACGAGACCATGGAGATCACTGTGAAAGCACACAGGTGAGCCTCAGGGCACACAGCACACAGGTGAGCATCAGGGGACACAGCACAGAGGTGAGCATCAAGGCACTGGTGAGTATCAGGACACAGTACACAGGTGAGCATCAGGGCACACAGCACACAGATGAGCATCAAGGCACAGGTGAGTATCAGGGCACACAGCAGACAGGTTAGCCTCAGGACACACAGTACACAGGTGAGCACCAGGGCACACAGCACATGGTTGAGCACACAGCACACAATCAACCACACAACCACGCCCCAATGAGCCCCACAGCCATGCCCTGTCAATCACACAGCCAAGCCCAGTCAACCACATAGCTACACGTACAATCCCTTATAAAAGACCGTGTTTGAAATTCTGATGTGTTCTGCAGTGACAATGGAAAATTCTCCAATGAAACTGTCCTCACCAAGGAAATTCCAGTGCTGTTTGCCATTGACGTCACAGTCAAGGGGTGAGTCTCCTTCCGTTCCTCCATTCTCTCTCTGCACCAGCTGGGGTGACAGCTTGTGTACATTTCTAGCTCTTCATACAAGCATATGGATTGCTGTGTATGATCCACCAGGGTGGTGTGGGTAGCTATCTGGTCTTGTAATTAGAGAGTTGTCGGTTCTAATCCCAGCTGGGACAGTGCTGTTGTGCTCTTGAACGATGCATTTTACTTTACTAAAGGGTGTGGCTGACACTTTTAATCCAGGGGGGAATTTGCACCTATTTATAAAACTGTGTGTTTTACTGAAGCAGCACCTTCTTCAAGGTGGCCAACAGCACTGTCTCGCATGGGATTGGAACCCACAACCTTCCAGTTTAATTACAGGGCCCTACCTTACAGGACTGATTGATGCAGTCCAAACCACCAGGGCTTCTTCCCTGAGCAATCCGCAGTCACACCCAGAAAAGATCTACATGCATATTCATCGCCTCGTGATGTCACATGAGTCAAAGGAAACACCTCCTGACGTGTCGTTTTCCTTCTTCAAGGCTGGATTCAAATTACTTCAATTTCACAGTGGAGGACATTGCATCCACGGACATCAAGCATGAGTATGAGGTAAAGAATTCCCAGAATTCAGCACAAACGAACCCTTGACCCCCGAACCGCTTGACCTCAGAATTGAGGGACTAAATGTCTTCAGTCCTACTTAAGGCACTGACTCCATTAAGTCAAAGTGACTATAATAAATGGGTGTTTACCTCAGTGTTTTGCTCTGTCACAATTTGTGTAAAGGCACTACTTTGCGCACAAAGTGGTGAGGGTAGGGAACCCACTGCCCAGCCATGTTGTGAAAGCTGATACCCTGGATTCTTTCAATAGACATCTGGATGACATCCTCCAATTAGGAAAGGATTGTGGGAGTGATTGTCATTCTTGAATCGGGGATATCAGCTTGTTCCACACTCCCGCCACCCTCTGTGTAAAGTAGTGCCACCTGTTCCGGTTTCAAATGCACTTCCCTGCAGGGAAGCAGAGCATTCATATGTATTCATAAATTACTGAGACATTAATTATTGAGCTTCAGCAAGTGTGAAAATGAACAAAGATTTTCATTTATTCAGCGATGGAAGGCAGGATGGCGGAGCAGTGTTTAGCATTGCTGCCCAGCAGCACTGAGGCCCTGAACCCAATTCCTGGGGTGTTGTCTGTGTGGAGTTTGTACATTCTCCATGTTCACGTGGATTTCCTCTCATAGTCCAAAGACATGCTGGCAGGTTAATTAGCTTTTGTGAAAATCGGCCCAGGTGTGAGTGCGTGCATTTGTATCTGTGTCTGTCTGCCCCGTGACCCTCCCATTGCTTGCTGGGATAGGCTCTGGCTCCCCACCACCCTCAACAGAAGCAGTTAGCAAATGGGTACATAGGAACAGAGAAAGACGTGTCTTTCTGTGTGGAGTTTGCATGTCCACCCTGTACCGCCCTGTACGTCCAGGACAAGGCTCCAGTGTGCTCGAACCCAGGGAAATGATGGAAGAGTCATTCATGGCCAAAGTGAAGGATTTCTCTTAAGGGACGATGCATGTTGTTTCATGTAGTCCAGTATAGGCTGTTTTAGACTGTTAAAGTCACCTTTGGGGGCAGAGTGTGGCACGCCTGTGGGTGATGCCTTCAGTGCCAGGGACACCAGGGCTGTGTCTTGATCTCCTGGCTCTCTGGCGCTCTGCAGGTGAAGAATGAGGGACAGAAGGGTCTGCCCATCGACGTCGCCTTCACCATCCCCACCCAGTTTTCCAGCAACTTTTGGTGGAACGTCCAGAGTATCTCATCCGACATGGTAAGAACAGAGTCTGGCTTTCCATAGATGCTGAGAGATTTACCGATGAGGAAGAGCTATTCCATCTAAATCTGTACCTTTCACAGCTGCGGAAAAGAAGAAAATTAGTTTGTAACTATCACAAGGCTGACTTTGCACTCCCACCACTCTTTGTGTAAAGTAGCACCCCCCATATCTACTGATATACAATATATAACACAGATGTCTGTAATTTAAAGAGAACAGAGGCACTGTTCACTGTTAAAACTGTTCTTACTTGGTTTAATTAGCTGTTTCACAGTTCTGGGTGGGAGTTTAACCTTCTGTGCTTCTCATTAAGCCTTCTGTGTCCATGAGCTGGGGGCCGCGGGATTGATCTCTCTCCCTCTTTTCCCCGCAGGAGAAACTCACCCAGTGCGAGAACATAGCGTCGCAGACAGCAATGGAAATCAAAGTGAGCTCTTTCTCTCTCTCTCTCTCTCCCGCACTTCATCCTTCTCCTCCTCTTTGCCCATTTCTCCTCCACCCTGTCGTGTGCCTGACATCCCAAGAGTCCTCAGCAGGTGTGAGCCTGGTCAGTACCTGGATGTGAAACCTCCTGGGAAAGCTGAGGTTGCTGCTGGAAGAGGTGTTAGTAGGACCAGCAGGGGGCGCTCACCCTGTGGTCCATATGGGTCCTAATGCCCCAGTATAGTGGTGGGGACACTATACTGTAAATAGGCACTGTCCTTCGGATGAGACGTAAAACCGAGGTCCTGACTCTCTGTGGTCATTAAAAATCCCAGGGCGTTTCTTGAAAAGAGTAGGGGTGTAACCCTGGCGTCCTGGGCAAATTCCCCCTGGCCTTTCCCAATCATGGCCTCCTAATAATCCCTATCTATGAACTGGCTTCATCACTCTGCTCCCCTCCACACTGAGAGCTGGTGTGTGGGGAGCGTTCTGGCGCACTATGGCTGCCGTTGCATCATCCAGGTGGGGCTGCACACTGGGGGTGGAGGAGGGGATCCCCATTACTTGTAAAGCACTTTGAGTGGAGTGTCCAGAAAAGTGCTATATAAGTGTAAGCAATTATTATCATTATTATTATTATTATTATTATTATTATTATTATTATTATTATTAACGATTTGACTTTTGTCACTCCCCCAAAATATCAACGGAGTCAGAACTGGGGCTTCAGCTAAGGGGCTTCATACCCCAAGAGCCCTGGATGACGTCCGCCGGTGCACCTACGATCAGTAAAAATGTTTTGGGGCTTTTGGAACGGAGAGTGTTTTGCAGATGCAGGGAAGATTGATCACAAGTACTGGGGGGCTGGACATCTGTTGTGAGTCCAACTGCAAAGACAGGCCACAGAGACAGGTGGAGCTAATGCAGCTCTTCTCTACCAGCCTGCTATTGAACGGGTCTCCACCTGCTGTCCTTCCTGCTGGCTCGGTGGCTTCAGAGCAGCAGACTGGAGCAGGTTGTGAGAAAATAGAAAACTGTCCAGGCGCCCTCTGCTGGCGAAGGGTGGTACAGCAGGCCAATAACATCACAGAGAGGGTGACACACCCCCCTCTGCTGTAAACTTACACCCTTCCCATCTGGGACACCTGTCTGCTCCCCGAGGGGGTAACATTAATGCATCTAGGAATCTGTTTCCCCCCTATTCTGTTTCACTTCTGAATAATGCGAAATAGAGACGTCTTCTTTTACTGTAGCTTTTGTGACAGCACACGTTGCTGAAACACTGTCTGCCCTGACTTCCTTGTTGGCAAGGTTTTGTGGCCGTTATGATGACTCTGCCACAAACACAAACTTTAGCACCACCCCTTCCCCCGAGGAAAGGAGTACAGTCTGACCCCTATTCCAACTCATGGCCTCATCACCTCTGCCCCCTCGCTGCTGCCGCCATGTGGCCACAGCGATTAGTGCACAGTAGTGCCTCATCTCTGATTCCTCGAATCTGCTCTTAATGCCGATCCAGATCGCGTCACAGTGGTGCAGACTGACTGTGTGTCTCTGCGTCTGTGTTTGCAGGAATGCGAAGCCTTGAAGTGCAAGGTGATCGTGTGTCAGATAGCCATGCTGGAGAAGGGCTCCTCCATCCACATCAGTTTCTCTGGGCCGTCCAGCTTTAACGTCGAGGATCTGAAAGGGGTGAGTCGTGTGAACTGGGCAGGGCATGGGTTTTTTATCACTCAGTCACTGTGCTGCTTTCTGTTTGTGAAACAGAAGCCAAGGCTGCATGTGGAAACTGCAGGAAAGTGCATTTAACACAAAGAACAGGAGGCACGTCTCTACACAGAGGGTGGTGGGAGTGTGGAACAAGCTGCCCAGCCATGCTGTGAAGCATATGGCTGGATGAGATTCTGGGATCAATGATCTACACATGAGCGAATGTGTTCCCCGCCTGTGACAGTCTCCTGTTGTCCTCCATGCAGAAGCTGTCCTTCTCTGAGGAGAGGATCCAAGTGGACTTCTCCAGCTCTGCCCAGCTCAGCTACGACACCAGGCGCTACGTCCAATACAGTAGCTCAGGGGTCAGTGTCCACGGTGTCCTCCTGCGACAGTGCAGTGGGGGTCCCTGCCGAAGAAGAGAACACTCTCAGTAGCTCCCTCTCTGACTCTCACACCCAGCCTCCTGCTATCGTTCAGCTCCTGTGCCTCTCTGTGCCTCTCACCTCACTCCCCTCTCCTCCCTCACACTGCTTCCCAACACATTGTCTGAGTCCCCTTTAAGACCTCTGTCTCACTTCCTCTCTCAAGACTTGTCTCACTCCCCGGCTCCCTGGCTCATCTCACTGTCCCTCTCACTCCCTGTCCCACTTAGACCCTGTATCTCAAACTGTCAGTCTCACAATCGTCACTCTGCTGTCTCACTCCCTCTCCTTATACCTATCTCACTCCCCCTCGACGCCTGTCTCACTCCCTCTCCTGACACCTGTCTCACTCCCCCTCGACGCCTGTCTCACTCCCTCTCCTGACACCTGTCTCACTCCCCCTCGACGCCTGTCTCACTCCCTCTCCTGACACCTGTCTCACTCCCCCTCGACGCCTGTCTCACTCCCTCTCCTTATACCTGCCTCATTCCCTCTGCTGATGCCTGTCTCACTCTCTCTTCTGATGCATGTCTCACTCCCCCTTGACGCCTGTCTCACTCCCCCTTGACGCCTGTCTCACTCCCTCTTCTGATGCCTGTCTCACTGCCCCTTGACGCCTGTCTCATTGTGCCTCTCCCTCCCACTAAGACTCAATGTCTCGGTCTGTCCCCCTCACAGCAGTATACACACATATTCCCTAAGGAGCCTCCGAAAGGCTTCACCCCCACTTTGCTCACGTAACGAGGTCTGCATTAGACTGAGCAGCGACATCAGTGCCACTCCGTCCTTTGTGCAATGAATGGAGCAAGATCTGTGTCTTCTCTTTTTTCCAGGACAGCAAAAACAACCAGTTCCACAAGGCAAAGGTAATGCAGTTTTTTATTGCTTACAGCCCGGCGTGGCGCTATTCCAGGACAATCAGGGCCTTTGAAAAGCTGGACTGAGTGCTCCTCTGAGTGGCTGTCAGACAAGCCAGAGCTTCTTTCCAGCTTTGGCATGACCTGTCAAAAGAGCCATTTCAACACTTAACTTGGCTGACAAGTTTACCTAAGGTGACTTATAGCTGCACCCATGTGTACAGCTGGGGGGGTTTGCTGGAGCAGTTTAGGTGAAGTACCTCGATCAAGGTGAACACCAGCAGTGTCCCACCTGGGATTCGACCCCACAGCCTTCCATTTATGGGATCACATCATTTATAATAAGCTCAGATACTGGATCATTTCTGGACTGCAGACTGTACTGTATGGAAGTGTCTTTTTGTGAACCAGCTCATTGGTCAGAATCCTCAGACAGGACTGGCAGTGATACGGTCATAGGGACCGCATGGGAAGTTGGGAAGACCACCCTTCGGAAGTCTGGTCTCCTGGTCTCCGGGACGCACTCCTGCAGTCTGGTGCTGAGCATCGCAGTCCTAACAGCAGTCTTCCTGTCTCTCTCCTTCAGTTCCTTACCAAGGCTGAGCTGGTGATCCCCCCTCACACCGCGTTCATCACTGGTGTGGGGATTGGAGGAGGGCTCCTGGTGCTGATCATCCTCATACTGATTCTCTATAAGGTGGGCATCCTGTCAATCAGCCGAGGAAAACCCATCAGACAGCACGTCACTCAGTCAGTCGGGGTGTCTGCGAGTGTGTCACTCAGTCAATTAGTCAGGGTGTCTGCGAGTGTGTCAGTCAATTAGTCAGGGTGTCTGCGAGTGTGTCAGTCAGTCGGGGTGTCTGCGAGTGTGTCAGTCAGTCAGTCGGGGTGTCTGTGAGTGTGTCAGTCAGTCGGGGTGTCTGCAAGTGTGTCAGTCAGTCAGTGTGTCGGTCAGTCGGGGTGTCTGTGAGTGTGTCGGTCAGTCGGGGTGTCTGCGAGCGTGTCGGTCAGTCAGTCGGGGTGTCTGTGAGTGTGTCAGTCAGTCGGGGTGTCTGCGAGCGTGTCGGTCAGTCAGTCAGGGTGTCTGCGAGGGTGTCAGTCAGTCGGGGTGTCTGTGAGTGTGTCAGTCAGTCGGGGTGTCTGCGAGCGTGTCGGTCAGTCAGTCGGGGTGTCTGCGAGGGTGTCAGTCAGTCAGTCAGTCAGTCAGTCAGTCAGTCAGTCAGTCAGTCAGTCAGTCAGTCAGTCGGGGTGTCTGTGAGTGTGTCAGTCAGTCAGTCAAGGTGTCTGCGAGGGTGTCAGTCAGTCGGGGTGTCTGTGAGTGTGTCAGTCAGTCAGTCAGTCGGGGTGTCTGCGAGGGTGTCATCTGTGAAATGTCATCTCTGCTCCTTAGCTGGGCTTCTTCAAGAGGAACAAGCACAACTACGAGCAGGAAAGAGAGCAGGCGGCGATGCACGGCGAGCCTGGGGCCGAGCCGGACCCCGAGGCGGGGCAGGACGGGGGGGCCGTCCCGGGCAAGGCCCCGGCGGAGAAGAAGGGGCTCCTGGGTACTGACACCCCAGAGGGCGGCACGGACGATGAAATGGCCAATGGCAAGGAGGGGGTGAAGAACGGCAGCGAAGCCCAGGCGGAGAGCAAGTGAGGTCATCAGAGACGCCAGGCGCCCACAGACAACAGCTTCCTTCCGGCTGATGGCGACTCCGGCCCGGGAAAGCCCACTTCTGCCGGAGCTCGGCAGGCGCCGCTCAAAGTCACCCGTCTGGGGGAACGGCTGTGTATTTATCCTCCCGGCTGTCTTATTTTTCCAATCATATAATCGAACAAGAACTTGATTTTTTTTTTCCTTTCTCTGAACCACTCTCGGACCTGCAGGCTCGCCCCAGGGCCGCTCCCCCCTCGCCCCCCCGCGCTGGGACACCCGGAGGGCCCCAGTCCATCCGGGCGCTTCTCAACCAGAGACACCTGGGGCACTTCAGTCACCTTACACTCCCTAAAACAGGCGAGTCCTTCGAAGGGATCCCTGCCCTTTATAGCGCCCCCTCCCCTCAGTCCACCGCCGTCACTCCTGGCTGGAGGGATCCAATTAACACACCGAGCTGACCTTGAGCTCCACGTCTTCGCGCACTGAGGCTTCAGGGGCGATCTGCAAGACCTGCTGGGCGCAGGCCCCCGCGATCAGGGCTGCAGGTCCACACGGCGGGAAGGCTGTCCGATTCGCGAGCACGTCGGAGACGAGGGGGGGTCTTCATTCCAGCTCAGCCCACAGACGGCCCGGATCAGCTCGTTCTCTTGTACTTCCAGTACGTCCGGGACCGGGATCCGGACAGCCCTGGTCTCGGCAGCTGCAGCTCGGCAGTTCTGAGACGTGCGCTGTGAGACGGGCACCGTGCCTGCCCGTGCTCACAGGAGCGGATTCTGCCTGGCGACGGGCGAGGTGTGGGACTAGCAGGGCCCCTCTGCCGTTTGAGGAAGAGGATAGATGACTGGGAGACTGGAGTGCGATGATGTAAAATAACGCCGTCTGCTCTGAATGGGTGAAGCCGTAGCCTTCTCTCCCAGTCCTCACTGGAGACGTACTTTTCTCTGCAGGATTCAGGTTACAGTTAACTCCTCTGTACAGTGTGCGAGGAATCAATCAGAAAGCTAGAGCGAGAGTGATCCTGTCACGACTGTAGTCCCTCCTCCTTAAGGTGCTCCGGCTCGTTCACTTTTGAGTTGATTTAGTGCACCTGCTCCTGGTTTCTGCCTCCCTATAAGAGCCAGTCGCTCACTCTGTTCGGGCTCTGCATTGGTTCCCATATTGGAGCGTCTGGTCCCGTGTCCTCCCTGTTCCCCCCGACCCTCCACCGCATCCCGCTCTGGTTTGTGATCCTGCTTGTCTTCGTCTCGGGTGGACCGCCCGGCTTTGGACTTTTGCCTCGTCTTGAATTGCCCTTTGGACTCTGTTTTGGACAGTTTGCCCCGGACTCACCCCCCAGAACACCTTGGACACGCCCCCTGTTTTCATCCCCGCCTCCTGCATGCATTTTTTTCCCCCGTGTTTTCCTCACTCATCCCCAGATTGTGTCGTCTGCATAGGGTCCCAAAAGAACCCTTTCCTTACAGATCCTAGGTGGCACTATGGGTGTAAATAATTATTATGAGTTTTGCTCTTCAACACTTAAAATAAATCCTTTAAAGACGGAGTGCGGTCTTCTTTCTCTCTTCCTACCGCGTTGGCGGCAGCTGTGTATGAAAGGGGTCTGCACAATGGACACAAGGTTTTCCAGAGGCGGGTGTAGATCGAGGGGTCTCATCATCTGTGTGTGACGAGATGAACGTTAGAATGAGGACTCCTTGCAGTTACGTAGCGCCTCTCAAGCACGTTTCACTCAGGACACACCCCCACTTAGCCTTCCCCCAGTGAGGTAGAGCCCCCTCCTGGGTGACACGCAGCAACCCCCCTGCACACAGATCGGGGGGAGAGAGAGCAGCTGTACCCCAGACTGTACCCCAACCTGCACACAGATCCTGGGGAGCAAAGAGAAACTGTACTCCAGACTGCACCAGCAGATCAGGGGGAGAAGAGAGAATCTGTACCCCAGACTGTACCACAACCTACACATCAGATCAGGGGGGCAGAGAGAAGCTGTACCCCAGACTGTACCCCAACCTGCACACAGATCCTGGGGTGCAAAGAGAAACTGTACCCCAGACTGCACCAGCAGATCGGGGGGGAGCAGAGAGAAACTGTACCCCAACCTGCACAGCAGATCAGGGGGGCAGAGAGAATCTGTACCCCAGACTGTACCACAACCTCACATCAGATCGGGGGGCAGAGAGAAACTGTACCCCAGACTGCACCAGCAGATCGCGGGGGGGGAACAGAGGGAAGGGTGGAGCGGTGGCTCTGTGGCTGTGCCTGTGGCTGGAAGGTTGCCGGTTCAAATCCTGTGGCCTGCAGAGGAATCCTACTCCATTGGGCCCCTGAGCAAGGCCCTTAACCCCAACTGCTCTAGGGGTGCCTTACAATGGCTGACCCCAAGCTTCTCTCCCTGTCTGTGTTTCCATGGAGAAAAGCTGGGGTATGCAAAAAGATGAATTCCTAATGCAAGAAATTGTATAGGGCTAATAAAGAAACATTTTATTATATATAATATATTATATTATATATATATAATAATATATTATTATATTATTATTATTATATAGAAACTGTACCCCAGACTGCACCAGCAGATCAGGGGGAGCAGAGAGAAACTGTACCCCAACCTGCACATCAGATCAGGGGGACAGAGAGAAACTGTACCCCGCGTGGGTCAATGGGGAGCTTGATGGAGGCCAGGTGTGGAGCATAGTATGAAGCAGTTAATGGAATGAGCAGTCTGGTCTGTGGGACCCCATGTTTTGTGTTGAAATGGGGCTGAGTGTCTCCCAGCCATCATGTCCATGCAGCCTGCCCCTCTGCGCCACCCCCGAGTTCAGTCATCTGAACCGCATGCTCATCTTCCCTGCAAGACGATGTTGCCGTGTATCTCAAACCAGTTAAAGGGTCAGAAGGTCATCAATATTGAACAGTTCAGTTTTTCAAAGACGCTGTATGTTACTTCAAAGTATTTAGATAATATGCGTTCATCCTCCCAAGGGTGGCACAGTGGTTAAGCATTCAGAATCAGCAGTGAAACACATACCGGGGACACCAGTGAGAATGACAGGGAAGTGCAATTAAAAATTGAGGACAGGAGGCTCTACATTACACACAGAGTGGTGGGAGTGGGGGACAAGCCGCCCAGCCATGTTGTTGAAGCCGATACCCTGACTTCTCTCAAGAAACAGCTGGATGAGATCCTTCAGTCAGGACAGGAGGCACTACTTTACACAAAGGGTGGTGGGAGTGTGGAACAAGCCGCCCAGCCATGTTGTTGAAACCGATAGCCTGACGGCTCTCAAGAAACAGCTGGATGAGATCCTTGGTTTAATTAGCTACCAAACGGGCTGGAATGTGCGAATGGCCTCCTCTAGTCTGTGACCTGTCTGACCTCCCTGTGCTGTAAATAAGAACAGCGAGGAGCCGTGCTGCCTTTCACAGGTGCAAGAGATGGTTCTTGTAGCGGTTTTGCATTGCACTTGAAATGAAAGCCTGCTCTACAAAACGTGTTTATAATTGGTGGCTGAGTTTGTCAACCTTTCCAGAGGCAGTATGTACTTTACAATGGAGTAGATGGCGTGAACCTACGTGTGTCAGAGATAAATCCGGCTTTCTGAGCTTTCCTAGAAGCCCAGGAACCTACCAGACTGTCTCTGGACCGCGGGAGGAAACCAGAGGCCCCTGGGGGAGACCCAGGTGAGCGAGGCAGCAGCGCACTCACCACAGCGCCCTAAGAGGGTCCTGACTTTCCTTATTAGTGCTCTGCGGAACCGAGACCAGACAGCTCCTCAATACGCCAGGCGGAGAGGACAGGCTGCTGGACCGGGGACCCCCCACTTCAGCCAGAAAGACTCGGGGTACCGTAGGATGGAGGCGGGAGACGGACTCGGCACAGGATCTGCAGGGATTTTTTTTTTAAGGAAGAAAGGTATTGGAGTGATCACATGGAAAAAAATCCATCGGTCCGGTCATTTTCTTACTGCTTTATCCCGTGCAGCGCCGCTGCGGACGCCGGACCCATCCCGGTGCCGGATCCAGTTCAGAACAAGTTTCCCCTAAATCTCCTGCTGACCTTCCCGGATCCCTAAGGGAACAGGCAGCTCCCGCGAGAGGCTTCCTGCCTTCGCTTCTCCCGATACGGATAGGAAGAGCCCGTTGAGCGTGCGATTCTATTGGTGTCTTTGCTAGAGATTGCAGGTATATACTGTGTGTGTATTTATTTTACCGTCGCCACATGAACGAAATCTAACATCATCTGTACAAAAGACAGGGGAACCGGGAGCAAAGCACGCAAGGGCTGTGTGCATCTCCTCATTTGTGGCATATAACTCATTTTACACGTGGTGGATGAGAGACATCACGCGCGGATTTCGGAGAGGATTTGCGGGGAGGTACCGAGAAAAAAAAACAATCTTAAAAGCGACAGATGAGTCGTGGCCTGCGCTGTGTCGCCTCCTTGGTCGCGCCGAGCCTCGTTAGCGCAGTAGGTAGCGCGTCAGTCTCATAATCTGAAGGTCGTGAGTTCGATCCTCACACGGGGCAGGGCCGCGGCTTTTTTTTCTTTTCCTTTCTGATAGACGGCAGTGCAGTCGGACGTGATCTTGCCCACCTACCGCAGCAAAACTGGGGCATTTAGTCGACATGCCCCACTGGTTTGTGCTCACGATTCGACTGTCAGTCGCCACCCGCGGCTTTCTACAGCGTCTGGACGAGCACAGCGGCGAGCAGGGGCTCCTGGGCACGGGCTCCCGCGACTAGTTGTGTTTTACAGCGTAAATCCGTCTCCGTCGCTGCCCCCCGGAGTGCCGTACAACACACGAGGAGCTCTGGATATCACGCCATTCTTCATTCACAAGATCAAGAAAAAAAAGAAAAGTGTAAGGGCTCGTCCGGGATTTGAACCCGGGACCTCTCGCACCCAAAGCGAGAATCATACCCCTAGACCAACGAGCCGCGGAGAACAGCTCTTCGCAACGCAAGAAATGGCTTCTCGAGCTCTCTTGTCGCGATACCGAGAAAAACACCCAGGCGCGGGTGATGCCTTGACCGGTCTGTAGGTGGAGCTGTTGGATTGTTTTTCTGGTTTTGCGTAATCGGCGTTTTGCTTTTCCGCGTTGGAAAACGGCCGCCTTCGGATCCCGTTAGAGTGCTGTGCGTTGAGCTCTTGGATGACCTCGTCATGCATCTTTGGTATTTGTCATTCAAATGTAACTTGTGATGCAGCCCCTTTCATCCAGTCTTTGCAGGACGGTCCTGTGCTGTCCACCCATTTTCGCCATATTATTTTTCCAGCAATAATACAGTCAAAAAAGTATTTTTATATTGAATTGCTACTTTTTCCTTTGATAAATCACTAAGGATACATGTAATGGCAGTAAGTGGAACTGAGATATTTAGGTGTCTGAGAGCATTCCCCACTGTGGAGGTCCAGAATGACTGTGCTGATAATACCATAATAAGTGCAATAGTGATCCTTTATGTGCGTTACATTTGAACACATTCCTGTATTATGCCACTTCATCTTTTTCAAATTTTAGAGTCTGTTTAGTCATTTAGTGGAATATGTCCAACAGTGTTTAAATTTCTTCATCGCCCAGTGTCCCATCTGTACGCCTGGTTGGGGTCATACAGCTGGCTGGGCTGTGTCAGTGTGTCTCTGTGCTGTTGTGCTCTCTTCATGTAGAGTGTGATCTGGCTGTGGTCGGAGAGAGGAGTTTGTGGCCTGACAGTGAAGGCACTGATACAGGAGGGGTCCAGGTCGGTGATGGCGTAGTCCACCACACTGCTGCCCAGAGCTGAGCTGTAGGTGAACCTGCCTAGAGAGTCCCCTCTAGTCCTGCCGTTGACGATGTACAGGCCCAGCCCTTGACAGAGCTGCAGCAGCTCGCGCCCGGTGCTATTGACCGTTGTGTCATGGCTGCACCTGTGTGAGGTGACCGGTGTGTGGTACAGAGGGGATTATCCGAAATACATGAGTATTTCCCTGTGTGCTGGTGAAGTCTGCCAGTGTGCCTGTTCATGCATTGAGGTCAGCACAGAGCAGCACGTTTCCCTGGCCCTGGAAAAGACCGATCTCCGTGTGGAGACTGGGGAGAATTCCCTCACTGTAGTAAACCACACAGGAAAACCTAATTTTCTGTACAATTGATATTTCCTTTGATTTTAAGCCAAACTCGTGACTCTTCTCTCTTTACTAATTATATGGAGTGACTGAGCGCTCCTCTGTACTACACAATCATCCCCCAAGTCTCTGCCCCGAGTGATTTGGGGTTTTTTGATAGAGGCCACCATGATCTCCTCGTAGCCTGGGGGGGCAGTGGGTAGCCACGTCTCCCTCACACCACATCTCCTGTAGGATCATGATGTCTGTCTCCTTTACATTCTTGATAAACTCAGGATCAGTCCTCTTCTCTCTCTCGTCTTCATTCATTTCGTGCTCTGTCACTGTTGAACATTAACCCTTGATTATGGTTTTCATGATTTGTTATTAAGTTAATTAACCAGAATAAACTTCATAAACCCCCTTTGATCACTGTGTTTACCTGCCTCTTCACCTGCCTGTGGGTAAATATCACCTCAGACACCCCCCTGTCCCAGGCCCTGAGGAAGGCACTCAGGATGTGATCAGCAAGCGCTGACTTCATGGCCACCTGGATCACAACAATATAGTCTAATTTTACAGAGAGAATTTCACCTCCTTTTTCATCTTCAAGTGTTTAACCAGGTGTTTAAATTGGATTTAGATCTACTGAGTGATAGGAGCTGCTGCAGACATTTCTCCAGTCAACAAAGAAAGGAAACTCTCCTGCACCTCACTTCACACTGACGCCCCTCAAACACTGCAATATGTTCAGCAACAGTCCCGTCGCATCCTTTACAATAGAAAGAAGGACAAAAATATGGAACGCTTCACGAATTTGCGTGTCATCCTTGCGCAGGGGCCATGCTAATCTTCTCTGTATCGTTCCAATTTTAGTATATGTGCTGCCGAAGCGAGCACGACAATCTAGCCTGTGCGGGCGGTATTTATGGCAGGGCACATGAGATATGTCCCCCACTCATGGTGAGCACTGTAGTTCAGAATTCATGCCTAATATTATACATTAACATGTATGATCAGTATTATGTTTCAACAAATGTTTCTTAAGCAAATCACAATTTAGAGATGGTATTTTCTCTCCATTCAGAACCTTTTTAAAAACTTGTTCTTTCACATTGGAGCAGAGATCTCTGGGAAACGTCTGTGCAGCAGAGAGACTGACAGCCGTGGACTGTCCAATAGCAAGGGAGCCTGTGGAGAAGGCGGGACTTCCTCTCTGCAGGATTCAGGCCCGGCCCTGAGGAAGGAGGGGGAGATGTTTAAGTCCTTCAGACACAAAGACACTCAGAGCGACCTGCTGTTGTTCGGCTGCAGTCGCTTCTCCAGCAGGACCGGTGCTTCATGAACTCGTGGACTGAGCAGCGTTTCTCTGAGTGCAGACGGAGCTCCTGGTGTAGAATGAAATATCCACCACTGTAAACAGCAGGGCTGTGACAGCGACCCAGCAGGATCGGGGCTCCAGGCAGCAGAAGAGACCAGAAGGACTGTTCACTGTAATTAACTGGATCAGGGTTGATCAGGACAAGCGCTCATGGCACAAGCTTTAAAGAAGAGGAGGGTGATACTGACTTTCCTTCATCTCTGTGTCTTCTCTTCTGTTTCTCTCTCCTCCTGTCTTCAGTCTCTGTATGGATTTTGTGCTCTGTCACTGTCGAGCATTAACCCTTGATTATGGGTTTAATGATTTATTATTAAGTTAATTAGTCAGAATAAACCTCATAAACCCCCTTTGATCACTGTGTTTACCTGACTCTTCACCTGCCTGTGTGTAAATATCACCTCAGACACCCCCCTGTCCCAGGCCCTGAGGAAGGCACTCAGGATGTGATTAGCAAACGCTGTTAGACTTCATGGACATCTCGATCACAAGATATAGTCTCATTTCACAGCGAGAATAGAACTTCACCTCCTTTTCAAGTTTTCCGGTATTACACCAGGAGTTTAAATTGGATTTATATCTACTGAGTGATAGGAGCTGCTGCAGACATTTCTCCAGTCAACATAGAAAGGAAACTCTCCTGCACCTCACTTCACACTGACGCTCCTCAAACACTGCAATATGTTCAGCAACAGTCCCGTCGCATCCTTTATAATAGAAAGGAGGACAAAAATATGGAACGCTTCACGAATTTGCGTGTCATCCTTGCGCAGGGGCCATGCTAATCTTCTCTGTATCGTTCCAATTTTAGTATATGTGCTGCCGAAGCGAGCACGATAATCTAGCCTGTGCGGGCGGTATTTATTGCAGGGCACATGAGATATGTGCGCCATTTATGGTGAGCACTGTAGTCAAGAATTCATAATTATGTTTTCACATCAACATATATGATCAGTATCATATTCCAAGAAGTCTTTCTTCAACACATCACAATTAAGAGATGTTCTGAATGGAGCGAAAAAACCCTTTTAAAAACTTTTTTTTTCCACGGAGGCAGAGGAGAACTCTGGGAGATGTCTGTGCAGCAGAAAGACTGAGCCACGATCGTCCAATGGCAAGGGAGCCCGTGGAGAAGGCGGGACTTCCTCTCTGCAGGATTCAGGCCCGGCCCTGAGGAAGGAGGGGAGGAGTTTTAGTCCTTCAGACACAAAGACACTCGGAGCGATCTGCTGTTCGGCTGCAGTCGCTTCTCCAGCAGGACCGGTGCTTCACGAACTCGTGGACTGAGCAGCGTTTCTCTGAGTGCAGACAGAGCTCCTGGTGTAGAATGAAATATCCACCACTGTAAACAGCAGGGCTGTGACAGCGACCCAGCAGGATCGGGGCTCCAGGCAGCAGAAGAGACCAGAAGGCCTGTTCACTGTAATTAACTGGATCAGGGTTGATCAGGACAAGCGCTCATGGCACAAGCTTTAAAGAAGAGGAGGGTGATACTGACTTTCCTTCATCTCTGTGTCTTCTCTTCTGTTTCTCTCTCCTCCTGTCTTCAGTCTCTGTATCGATTTTGTGCTCTGTCACTGTTCAGCATTAACCCTTGATTATGGTTTTTATGATTTATTACGAAGTTAATTAACCAGAATAAACCCCATAAACCCCCAGGTTTTATCGCAAACGATTTGCGCCCCTACGCCGTCGTTGAAAAGCCCGGGCTTTCGCTGAAATTTCGCAAACGCTGGAGCCGAGATACAGCGTAGCGTCTCGGCATCACTTTAGTGAAACAGCAATACCAGCGCTCTACAACGACACCAAAACTCAGGTTTTGGATTCACTGAAGAAAGCCAATAGGGTGGCAGTAACCTGTGAGGTGTTTTGCATTTTCTATGTTACAAAAGCAGCACATAGTCACATGGTAAGAAAAAAAATCGAGAATCGATTTACAATCACAGTGTGGCACCCTGAATCGAAATCGAATCGAATCGTGAGGTGCCTAGAGATTCCCACCCCTACTTCTAAGGGTGAATATCTGCAGATACAAACTAAAAACACTCAAACAAAGTAATTTCGTTTTTAAACACCGACACACTCATTGCATTATTAAAAAGTAATTTTTTTTTGTATTGCAAAAGCCGATGAGCAAAATTGTACTTTAAATGACCAAAAGTTAGAAGGCACTCAAAACCGACTATGCAATGACTATTCGTGGCGAGGGTGTCATGCGCCACCTGGTGGCCGTGAGCAGATGCTGCAATCCGACTGAAATTGATAATACTGTACACTAGAGCAGCTAGTCTATTCCACAACTGATTGGCTCTGGATTTGCTGAAACTCATCCCAGAGCACCACTGAAGCACAGTTCCCGCCTGAGTACTGTGTGGCTGCGATTCTGGGCCAACAGCCTCACTTCTATTACAGCAGATCGCTTGGAGAAGCAAGAACACTAGCCGGGTCACAGGCAAAGTGGCCAGCCGGCCCATCCAGAACGTTTGTTAGTAGTTAAATGATCCCAGGATCTCATCCAGCTGACTCTGGAAAGAAGTTGTGGTATCGGCTTCAACCACGTGGCGGGGCAGCCTGTTCCACACCCCCACCACCCTTTGTGCAAAGCAGCGTGTCCTGTGCGGACTGGAGGATCTCACGCAGCACATTTCTCCCCAGGAATAACGCAGCTTGGACTGAGCATGACCCTGATGGTTCCTGCCTTGCACCCAGTGCTTCCCAGGATAGGCACTCTGAACTGGAAGAGTGGTGATTGAAAGTGATGTGATGGGATCCTGACATTATTGTCCACCTCCGTCTGCCAGGAACAAGTTGACTTTCCTGCGTTATCTGTTCTTCTACTCAGAATGCTTTTTAGTATATTTGAGCCTCCTTTAAAGACCAGTTTACAATCAAAACGACTGGAGGCCGTTCAGCTCATCGAGCTTGCTAGTTAAAAATTAATCCATCCCATTCAGCCATGTCTTGAAAAAAGCGCTAAAAAAAAGGTGGGTAGTTAGTCTGCAAAGGAACATTTATTCCATGCTGAAAAGAGAAGAGAGAGAACTGGGTGAAAGTTGCTGTATCCTCCAGTCAAGACAGGAGACACTACTTTACACGAAGGGAGGTGGCAGTGTGGAACAGGCTGCCCAGCCATGTTGTTGTTCTCTCTTCTCTTTTCAGCGTGGAATCTTCTTCTTCTTCACATTTTCCCACTTATGTGGGGTCTGCTTGTTTGCAATAAACCTATTAATTGTTCCAAGGAATTATTATAACTACCAAAGGAACATCCGTCCCAGTATCTCAGAAGGATGGCCCCTAACTGTCAGCACACAGGCCGAGGAGGGGGAGTCACTGTTCTGGCTCGCTGATACTCAACACTGTACAAAGGCAGTCCACCATGACGAGCACTGCTGCTCAAACAGGGATAATTGCCAAAGCTGCATGTCCTTTCAGTTCTAGTCCCCTCCTTTTCTCTTCTCACCTGGCAACAGTCAGGCCACACCCACTCGGTGCTAAGCACCTGTCTGGCCACACCCACTCCGCGCTAGACATTGGTCTGACCACACCCATTCGGTGCTAGACATCGGTCTGGCCACACCCACTCAGTGCTAAGTATTGGTTTGACCACACCCACCGAGTGCTAATCATCGGTCTGGCCACACCCACACACTCCTAGGAAAATAGTCTGAGCGCCCCAGCTCGTTGCTAGGCAACAGTTTGACCATACCTATTCATCACCCAGCGATCACATTTAAGAGCCTCCCACTGCACAAGGTCAGATGACCTTTTCCTGACCCCTAGGAGAAACTGATTCTGCCTGCTTGACAAGACGCCTCTCTTCTGTGGACGATTTCTGGCCCGAGTATTAGGTCATGCTGCTAGACAGCACCTCAGTTCCCATCAGAGAGCTGCTGCTGCAGCGCTATGTCCCCACAGTCCAGTCAGAGAAGCTTTGCCCATCTCTGCCTCATGAACATGTCTGCACCAGGGTGTGGGGGGCCCAGTTCAGCCCCTCGAGGGTGAAGGACACCCACTTCTTTGAAGGACTACAGTTTCATGCAGACGTTTGGGCGCCCCTGGCCAAACTACAAGTTGTGTTGATTTTCTAAGTGACAAGAAGTTAACACAACCTCTGCAGCGAACAAACTTAAACTGGACATATTTCTGCAAATATTAAGGCACGGTTACTATTTGCTCAATTTAACAGATTGAAAAAAAAGGGGGTCCCCTTTCGCTCACTTAACTTGCGCCCTAAAAATAGTTGTACTTTGTCAATGGTCAGATAACTGCACTCAGCCCGTATTCACGGTCCCTACATCGGGCTGTTTGAAGTGCAGGAGGGTTATCCGTCCAGGAACGGCACATTCGTGTCTGCGTCATTGGGTGTCAAACATTATGACAATCCTGTTTGCTCAGGGGGACCGATTCCTTGCGCCAGTTTATCCTTATACTTACAATCGTTATGTAACTAGGACTGTAGTTATAGACGTTGGTGCTTTCTGTTGGTTTTACAACTATTTTTTTCTTAACGATTCAGAACCTCGTCACCGCCGATGTAGCTGCAAAAATGAACGAGTATGGTACTTTGTCGCTCCAGACAATCCTAATGTAGCGCCCTCGCCTGGCGCTGAGGCCGAAGGGCGCCCGGCTGGGGTGCGCCGCGAGGGGCGGGGCGGGGCCGAGGAGAGCCGCTGACCAGTGCGGCTGACCCACTGCAAAACGGGCGTACAGAGTGGTGAGATCGCCCGGATTCGTGTCAATAGTTCCCTGGTTTCGCACCCCCGTTATACTTGCGCCCAATTGCCACCCTATCCTGTGTACCTGTACCCGAATAGACCCCAGTGCGTTGCGCTCTTCATTTCTCTCCTTCTGGTCGTGAAAATAAAAGCGCCGTTTCTCTTTTAAACGAGATATTACTGATATTACCGTGTCAATCCTCGCCCAGCTCTGAAAACGTTACAATAATAATCGCGAGAGTGCTGCTGAACGTGAAACCGTGCTTCATCGCTAAATACCAGCGGGCACGTCGTTATCTTCTGCCGGCGGCATGGTTGGCGCGATTTCGCGTGGGTACTTGCAACGGCTCCGTTTCAACCGAAATATCACCGCCCCCCTCAGAGTTTCGGACGCCGGCCTACAGATTTCTCCCCTGGCGGCGGTCCTGTCGGAAACCCGAGAGACTCGCCTGGGGCTGCTGTGCGGAGCCACTGAACTCGAAAAGTCGGCATTCCTCAGTTTAGGGCCCCTGGCTTCTGGAATACAGTCCCATCTGGAGTGAGACAACCCCCTCATTGTATGACACTTGATAACGAAGCGAAATCACTATCATCACCTAAAGCGCGTCAATCGCTATCATCAAGGTCCCGATGCCTCACGTCATGGGTCGTGACGAGGGATCGTCCTTGCATGCGACTCCTGCGATTTTCACTATGTTTATTCATTGAGTTTAACATGCCCTTATTCCTGTGTGCTTTACTTTACTGTCTGTAATATGTACGCAATGCCACTTCTTCCAATCCGGGGTTGGAAGGGAGCCGGAGCCACAGGGTTCACCCTGGATGAGGCATCGGTCCGGCACAGGGCACACACAGACCCAGGCACGCCCTCACCCCAGGGCCAGTTCACCCAGCAGACAATCAAGCTGCCATATGTACGAGGACCGCGGGCGGAAACCCACTCAAACACGGGGAGAACATGCGAACTCCACACAGACAGCACCCCCAGGAACTGAACCCCCGGGCCCCAGCCCTGCGAGGCAGCGATACAAAACACCGCCCCCAGCCTGTAGTTGTCTCCGCGGAGAAGAAAGGAGCGCTCGGCCCCTCCGGCTCGTGTGGGAGACGAGGAGCTGAGCACACGTACCGGTGCAGCCAGCGGGGTCTCATCAGTGCCCAGACACCACCCACTCTTCGCGTAAAGAAGGGGCTCCTGTTCTCGGTCCTAAATGGATCCCCCTTCGGTTTCCAAGTGCGACCCCGTGTGCTGGTGACACTAGTGAGTGTGAAACCTGGGTTGAACCTGAATCTGCAGCCTTTAGGACTTGATACACGAGGATGCAACCTCCTCCCAGACCCCTCTATTCCAGACAGGAGAGATCTACCTCCCTACACCAGTCTGTATGAGTGAAGGGGGCCTAAAACACTCGCTGGACTGGGGTTGAAGACCCTCTGATTGAGGGGGACCTCTAAGACTCACTAGACTGGGGCTGGAGCCCCTCTGATTGAGGGGGACCTCTAAGACTCACTGGACTGGGGCTGGAGACCCTCTGATTGAGGGGGGACCTATAAGACTCTCTGGACTGGGGTTGAAGACCCTCTGATTGAGGGGGACCTCTAAGACTCACTAGACTGGGGCTGGAGCCCCTCTGATTGAGGGGGGACCTATAACTCACTGGACTGGGGCTGGAGCCCCTCTGATTGAGGGGGACCTCTAAGACTCACTGGACTGGGGCTGGAGACCCTCTGATTGAGGGGGACCTCTAAGACTCACTGGACTGGAGCCCCTCAGTTCCAGGACTGGCGATTTCTTGTGAACCACGGCAGGATCTGGAAGAGTGAACACAGTAGCCTAAGGATGATCAACGTCTGTCCTGGAGGATGACTGCCTCTTCAGCACTTCATGCCAGCTCCCCTCTGACTTAATACCCAGGTTACCCATTACTAATTCATCTGGCTGGTGCTTTTATTCAAAGAGACTTCCACGGGGACCCATGTATACAGCGGCGTGTTTTAGTGTTGCAGTCTACACCAGGGAATAAAGTGTCGCTTAGTGGCGAGTGAAGTGAATCTTTCTCCAAGGTGGACAACCCTCAGTCTTCCAGCCACAAGTGCAGGACCCCAGCCACCGAGGCGCCACACTGCTGCCCCTGCAGCAAGGGAACCACTTGTTGGCCTGCTCAGAGCCTGCTGGCGGCTCAAGCCCTGTCTTCAGGTGCATCCGAGTTAAGGCGGACGTGCAAGGAGTCGGTAAGCACTCGAATCACTGAAACCCACACCACTTCCACACAGCTCATAAAAACAAGCCCATCTCCTTTATTTCCACTTTTTCATTATTTTCTCTTTTGTACAGTAGTTACCCTTTAAGTAGCTGCCTTGATTTTTTTTTTCATTTTGTCAAACGTTTTTTGTTCATTTCCCGAGGAAAGTCTTTTCTTAGAGGTGAGTGCTTCTCTCT
Source organism: Lepisosteus oculatus (assembly GCF_040954835.1). Classification (NCBI taxonomy): domain Eukaryota; kingdom Metazoa; phylum Chordata; class Actinopteri; order Semionotiformes; family Lepisosteidae; genus Lepisosteus; species Lepisosteus oculatus. Next base: position 15,649,906 of record NC_090699.1, read on the forward strand.
CTCTCTCAATCTCTCTCCCATCTGTTTTGGGATTTTTTTTTGTCATGTTCATGAAACAGCAACCAACAAAAAAAAATGGAAGAAAAAGAAAAGCAGGATAAAAAAATAAAATTATAAAACAGACAAAATAAAAGAACAATCAATAAAAGCCCCCCCCCCCGATAGAGGGAAGCTGGAATTTTGGCAAGGTCCGACAAGAGACAGCGAGCTGAGGTCAGTCCAGTCCGATATGGTCCAGTCCAGTACCATGTAGCTCAGTCCAGTCCAGAACAGTACAATACAGCCCAGCATGGCGTTATAGAGCCACGAATGAAGTAAAACAGATCAGTACAGTTCAAAACAGTGAAGTACAACACGGTCCAAACCACAGTAAACCAAATGTGGAACAGAAGAGCTCAGTACAAGACGGGGCAGTCCACAGTGTCCATCTCCTCTGTGCAGTTGGCCCAATATGGCCCAGTACAGTCGACAGCACCGGGCACCTAACCAAAGCCAAGACAAGACACCGCCGCCCGGAAAAGTAACATACAGTTCAGAAACACATACCAGCCTCCAGGACACTCATCTAAAAGCAGGTCCAGCTCACAGCTCAGTGAACACTTCTGTACGACACTTCCCTGAGTCAGGCTAAACTGTTCGGCCCAGTACAGTACTGCTGTTTCTGCATCTGTACAGAACAGTGCAGCCCATATCAGTACAATATGGGAACAGAACGGGCAGTTCAGTATTGATACAGTCCAGCCCAGTCCTACCCATTCTGCTCTCATATTGTATATTACAGTCCAGCACAGTAAATACTGCCCATTCTGCACGCATATAGAATTATACGGTACAATATTACCAATTCTGTTGCCATTTAGTATTAATACAGTCCTGTACAGTACAATACTACCCATTCTGTTATGGTACAGCAGAATACAGCCTGGTCCAATATAATATAGGAACAGCATGGACAATACATAATAATATGGTCCAATCCAATACTGTCCATGCTGTTCCTATATTAAATTGGACCAGGCTGCATTCTCCTGCACAGTATCAGAAGAAGCTGGACAATATAATATGGTCCAGTCCAATACTGCCCCTTCTGTTACTGTACAGTAGGATACAGACTGGTCCAGTACAAGAGGGGATCAGAAAGGGCGGTACAGAATAATACAATCCAGTACAGTACAATACTATCCATTCTGTTCCCACACAGTATAGCACCATCCAGTCCAATACTCCCCATTCTGTTCCCACACAGTATAGCACAGTCCAGTACAATAATAACCCTTCAGTTCCAGTACAGTATATAATAAGACCAGTCCAGTACAATAAAAGACAACCGTCCAGTCAAATACAAGTGTGTGGAGTACTCATAGTAGGAAGTCCAATACAGTTCAGTTGCGTTTAAAGCCAACCGGGACAGAAAACAGAACAGTCCAGTTCAGTGCAACAGAGTCTAGATCAGTTTAGTACAATACAATGCACTGCAGTCCAGCACAGCACAGCACGGTACAGTACATCAGGCCAGCTCAGTACACACCACAACACAGTCTAGGCAAAGTTGCACCGAACACAATACAATGCAGTGCAGTCCAGACCACCTCAGCAAAGTCCGGCCCAGTCCAGCCCGGTTGGCTCCAGTACGGTTCAGTGCATTGTCGAGCACAAGGGCTCCCTCTCTCCCCTCCTCCCCGTGGGACGGAGAGGGAGAGCGGTGCCGAACTGGCTGAAGAAAGAAAGAGAAACAGACGAAGAATAAGTCCCTGAAATGGCACATGTAGTGATGGGGGTGGGAGGCTAAGGGGCGCTCTCTCCGGTGCTGTCCCACCAAGCCTGCGATCCCGGACTCTGCTCGATCCGATCGCTTCTGCTCCCTGGCTGCCCTGCACGAGCTAGGAGGACTCGTCGGCCAAGGCGCCAAGGCTCTGGACTCGCGGGCTCCCGTTTGGGGTGGGATTAGGTGAGAAATGGGCTGAGGTCACTCCACCCAGTTCCCTGGGTTTGTGTTCACACATGGACACGCTGTATGCAGACACACAGTCTCTCACACTCACACACTGCTGCACGGCCACACACAAGAATCTCTCACACACTGTTGCACAGTCACACTCAAGAACCTCACACATGGTGCAGTGCCACACAAGAATCTCACACTCACACACTGTTGCACGGACACACACAAGAGTCTCACTCTTGCACACTGCTGCATGGCCACAAACAAGAATCTCACACTGCTGCATGGACACACACAAGAATCTCATACTCGCACACTGCTGCATGGCCACAAACAAGAATCTCACACTGCTGCATGGACACACACAGGAATCTCACACTCGCACACTGCTGCACGGCCACAAACAAGAATCTTGCACAGGCTGCATGGACAAACACAAGAATCTCACACTGCTGCATGGACACACACAAGAATCTCACCACAGGCTTTCTCACTCACGTGCACAGTTTCTTATGCGCACAACATAAGCACTGTGCCAACACCATTTCAGTTCCTTCCAATCTGACTGGTGTTCCTGCACTCTCTGACACGCTACCCTTCGTATAGACCACTCCACTAAAATCCCTGGCACGACTGTTCCTGAAAGGAGGTACAGCGTCTCCTGCAGGTGTCCATACAGCACGTCTCCAAACTATCGGGTTTGTAGTTGTAGCTGTAGCACAATACCAAGCAAAGAACGGCACAGCCACAAGCCACAGCTGTACCAGGTAGTCTGGCATTGTGCCTCACGCAGGGCCTGACGCGCACGCTCGTACAGAAGGACAATAATATCACTGACGCAGTGCAAAAAGAAACAGGACAACTCCAAGATTGCTGGAGGCGCTCTCCTTCTGCTACAGAGTTCGCTGAGCACCCCGATACACAAGAGCTGAGAAATGACCTTGGTGTCCTCAGCCCAGTTGTCTCTGCCGGGCTTTGTTCTTCAGGTACCTGAACCCAGATTCGGCTAAGAGTTCACTGATCGAGTGAGTTGTAACCTTTAGAGATTACATTTTGCCCTGGAGCGGTCAGAGAGATTTAAAGTTATGGAGAAAGAAAACCGGGACACCGGGAGGAAACCTAGGCAAACCCAGGGAGAACATACAAATTCCGCACATACAGCACCCCAGGTCCGGATTTGAACTCGGGGCCCCCCACGCTGCAAGACGGCAAAGCTGACCACTGTGCACACCTCTAACTGGGAATTACTCTCCACTTCGACAGTGCCAGACTTCCCAGACAGGACGTCAGGACGGAGAGGGAGGATCTGTCTCCATCCAGGTCATGACGGCGTTTTCCCGCAGACCCTCTGCAGTAGCTTCACTGACCACAAGGGGGCCACCGCCCACAGGCTGGGAACTGCCGCCAGAGACGACGGGGGGCCGCACGGCCCTTGAACGGGCAGGCAAGAGCACGAAATCCAGCGCAGCACGGGACAGAGGTTTCATGGACGGGGAGAGGACTTTTCCCCACCTCTAACACTCCCATCACGTGTTCCAGAACGCCGACGCAGCCCGGCTCTGGAATGCTCCCTGAGAAACATTAGTGTCATACCTACAATGGAGTGCCCCTGAAAACTTGAAAAAGCGTGCAAGTGGCTATTGTCCCTTCTGCAGTTCATTTCACCGATGGGCCAAATTCTGCTGTTCAATGCGGTACGGATGTAAAGAAACCCACATGACGTGTACATTCACATGACTGTTTTTTCCCCCCCATGATCTACCCATGACCCTTTCTCAAAATACCCGTGGCAAAATCATAGCACCTAGTAACCACATCACCTCTTATAGCAGCATCTTCCTAAGAACATTCGATAGTCAGATTTTGGGGTTCCTTATTTTACAACTGGAAAGGCGTCTTATTTTACATCTGGAAAGGAAGGACAGACCACGGTTCCTCTCTCTCACTCTCTCTGGTGCCCACTGCCAGCTTTACACTGCCATCATGATAATTATCCTCGCTAGGTCTGTTAAGTCTCACAGCTGTCCACCTGTACTCTGCTCAGGATGTTGCTTCAGGGCAGTAGGACCTGGCTCTGGTCCTGCAGGTTCCCTCGTTCAGTGAGTGAGCCGAAACCAACCACCCTTGTGTCTGATACAGGGCCACTCCCCACCGTGGGCGTGTCTGATACAGGGCCACTCCCCACCGTGGGCGTGTCTGATACAGGGCCACTCCCCACCGTGGGCGTGTCTGATACAGGGCCACTCCCCACCGTGGGCGTGTCTGATACAGGGCCACTCCCCACCGTGGGCGTGTCTGATACAGGGCCACTCCCCACCGTGGGCGTGTCTGATACACCATCACTCTACACTCTGGATGTATCTGATACAGCATCACTCTCCACCGTGGGCGTGTCTGACACAGGGTCACTCCCCACCATGGGCGTGTCTGATACAGGGCCACTCCCCCACTGTGGGCGTGTCTAGTACAGCATCACGCTACACTCTGGGTGTGTCTGATACAGCATCACTCCCCACCGTGGGTGTGTCTCATACAGGATCACTCCCCACTATGGGTGTGTCTCATACAGGGTCACTCCCCACTGTGGGTGTGTCTGATACAGTAGCACTCCACACTGTGGGTGGCACACATTAAATGCCCTATCCCCACTGAATTCCACACGTGTCTGATGCAGTGTCACTCCCACCTGTGCCCATTTACCATTAGCTATTCAACCTAGTATGAATTAAGGAAGCAAAAGAGCAAGCTGAGGAAAGTCTGAACAAAGGTCTGTATGCCAAAGCCGTAAATGAAACACCCTGCAGTCTGGCCTGTTTGAAGCCAAGGGCAGTGTGCAGCGACAGCCGAACAAGCCTGCAGTTCAATTCAAGGCATCGATGAGCAGCGGGGATTCAAGAGCTCAGCCGAAATGAGAACCAGGAGACACGGCGGGTCCCCCAGGACAGGAGCGGAGAAACCTGGTCAGCCCCCTCTCTCGCAGGCAGTGACCGCTGCCACAACAGGAGGGCTCGGCCCGGGGGGATGGGATGACCAAGCAGGAATGTACTTCACAGTTTAAATGACGGCCGAGCCTTCATTTCAAGTCACACCTCTATTTCTTCACTATGTGATCAAAAGGCATACTGCATGTATACCCCTGGTCTACGATCTGTAACCTGACCTCGGGGTCACCGATTTCTCTCCTCCTTTTCCTCTGGGAACCGGGAATTGTCAGCGCACACCGTTGTTGCCTCTGCGCCACCTCATGGCTGCTCCTCTTTCACTCTTTGCAAGAGCGGCGTCCCTCCCTGCTGTCAGCTGCTGTCAGCGTGAGATGCATTAAGAGTGAATCCCAGGGTCAGACCAGCGACCTCTAGCCCACACCAGGACCAGTGCAGTGACTGAGAATTGACAACTGTCTGGCCCTGCTCTCGAAGGACCGAGAAAATGGACTGCAGGGAGGCGAGTCAGAGAGGGGATGATAGCTGATCTGTGTGCCCAACATTAACACAGCAGTAATAATGACAAAAACGTGCCAGCAGGCGGCAGGCATGCGCTGCTTTACTTGCATCTTGTGTGCCATCAGCACCCACAGTGCCCTGTAACTGGCCTTCTGGTGATGCACCTGGCTGCTCAGTGCTCCTGAAGGTGAGTGCTTCACACGGCTGGCCTGGGATATAGGGAGATAGAGTGCCCGATCACTGTCCCTCTCTCTCATTGTCTCTGCTGCCCACTGCCAACTCTACAGCAGGAGTGGAAGGTAGCAGTGTGTCTCCTGTGACTCACTCATTCTGTACGTCACACTCTCCCCCTTTCACTCTCTGCCTCCTGCATCAAGTGTCTCACTCCCTGACTCACAGTGCCAGTTTCTCTCACTCCCTCTCCCACTCGTGATGCCACACTCACCCTCCCTCTCGATCACACTGTCTCACTCTCTTCCTCCCTCTCCATCCCGGTGTCACATTGTCTCACTCCCTCCCTCCCTCTCGATCACACTGTCTCACTCTCTTCCTCCCTCTCGATCCCAGTGTCACACTGTCTCACTCCCTCCCTCTCGATCACACTGTCTCACTCTCTCCCTCCCTCTCGATCCCAGTGTCACACTCTCTCACTCCCTCCCTCTCGATCACACTGTCTCACTCTCTCACTCCCTCTCGATCCCGGTGTCACACTGTCTCACTCCCTCTCGATCCCGGTGTCACACTGTCTCACTCCCTCTCGATCCCGGTGTCACACTGTCTCACTCCCTCCCTCTCGATCCCGGTGTCACACTGTCTCACTCCCTCCCTCTCGATCCCGGTGTCACACTGTCTCACTCCCTCTCGATCCCAGTGTCACACTGTCTCACTCCCTCCCTCTCGATCCCGGTACCACTCTCTCCCTCCCTCTCGATCCCGGTGTCACACTCTCTCCCTCCCTCTCGATCCCAGTGTCACACTCTCTCCCTCCCTCTCGATCCCGGTGTCACACTGTCTCACTCCCTCCCTCTCGATCCCGGTGTCACACTGTCTCACTCCCTCTCGATCCCAGTGTCACACTGTCTCACTCCCTCCCTCTCGATCACACTGTCTCACTCTCTCCCTCCCTCTCGATCCCAGTGTCACACTCTCTCACTCCCTCCCTCTCGATCACACTGTCTCACTCTCTCACTCCCTCTCGATCCCGGTGTCACACTGTCTCACTCCCTCTCGATCCCGGTGTCACACTGTCTCACTCCCTCTCGATCCCGGTGTCACACTGTCTCACTCCCTCCCTCTCGATCCCGGTGTCACACTGTCTCACTCCCTCCCTCTCGATCCCGGTGTCACACTGTCTCACTCCCTCTCGATCCCAGTGTCACACTGTCTCACTCCCTCCCTCTCGATCCCGGTACCACTCTCTCCCTCCCTCTCGATCCCGGTGTCACACTCTCTCCCTCCCTCTCGATCCCAGTGTCACACTCTCTCCCTCCCTCTCGATCCCGGTGTCACAGTCTCACTCCCTCTCGATCCCGGTACCACTCTCTCTCTCTCTCTGGGCCCGTCCCATGAGTGCGAGCAGAGCAGGAGCGAACGATGCCGTCTCTCTCTCTCCCTCTCTCGGTGGCGGGGAGTGTGTGCCCGTTAGCTGTTCTTAAGCAGCAGTCTGTCCTCGGGGCAGGAGAAGCGGGCGCAGTTCTGGGCCCAGTGCTGACAGGCGTCGGGCGACACCAAGCGGCAGGAGCGCAGGTCCACACGACACAGGGACGGACAACGCCGCAGCAGCGCCAGGCTCTGGTCGGTGACCCTCGCACAGCCTGGGAGACACACGGGGAGGGAGTGAATACAGACACGGCCCCCGCAGCGTCACGGCGGCTCTCACGGCGTCGCTCCCATCGAGCCTCGGTACCTGAGAGGTTAACGTGTGTCAGTGTGTCCCTCAGCGGGGAGGTGGGAGCGGTCAGCGTGTGGACGGCCTGGTCAGTGACCTGGGGACACTGGCTGAGGTCCAGCTTGGTCAGGTGGGGAAGGTATCGCACGAGCAAGCGAGCACAGCTGTCCGTCACTTCCAAACCTGCCAGCCGGAGTTCTGCCACATTCTGGAACCGCCCCCGATTCTCGGTGTGGCCTGTGAAACAGACAGAGGTTGACTGGACACTCCAGTACATTAACACTGCACTGAGAGAGAGGGGTTCATACAGACACACTGACTGACTGGACACTCCAGTACATTAACACTGCACTGAGAGAGAGGGGTTCATACAGACACACTGACTGACTGGACACTCCAGTACATTAACACTGCACTGAGAGAGAGGGGTTCATACAGACACACTGACTGACTGGACACTCCAGTACATTAACACTGCACTGAGAGAGAGGGGTTCATACAGACACACTGACTGGACACTCCAGTACATTAACACTGCACTGAGAGAGAGGGGTTCATACAGACACACTGACTGACTGGACACTCCAGTACATTAACACTGCACTGAGAGAGAGGGGTTCATACAGACACACTGACTGGACACTCCAGTACATTAACACTGCACTGAGAGAGAGGGGTTAATACAGACACACTGACTGACTGGACACTCCAGTACATTAACACTGCACTGAGAGAGAGGGGTTCATACAGACACACTGACTGACTGGACACTCCAGTACATTAACACTGCACTGAGAGAGGGGGGCTCATACAGACAAACCAAGCACGTGTGAGTGCACAGGGGATCAGCAGTGTGTGTCTGACCTGTGCGTGTCTCAGCTGGAGGCGCCAGCAGCTCCCGGAGCTGCGAGTCCTTCAGATCCTCCACGAAGCGCAGGTCCAGCGCCTGCAGGCAGGGGCACAGAGCCGAGCAGAGCGCCGACACGGACGACCAGGGGCAGCCCGACAGGACCAGCTCCCGCAGACCTGGCACAGAGGCAGAGCAGCGAGCAGTGAGCGGGGAGCGGGGAGAGACGGGGGGCAGCGGCCAGCGACCAGCGGCAGGTCTCACCCTGTAGCCGGTTGATCAGCCACATGAGCTGTTTCTTGGAGATGTTGGTGTATCCCAGGTCCAGGGACACGGGCTGCCGGCGGATGATCCCGCTCAGCATCGGGGGGGTGATGGAGCGCCGCCGGCTCAGGTCAATCTGGGTCCAGAGCCGCTTGTCACAGCACCTAAGGGAGACAGGGGAGAGAGTGAGAGAGAGAGAGGGAGGGAGAGAGAGAGAGGGAGGGAGGGAGAGAGAGAGAGGGGGGGGGGAGAGAGGGGGAAGAGAGGGGGAGAGAGGGGGAGAGATAGAGAGGGAGAGAGGGAGAGAGGGAGAGAGAGGGAGGGAGAGAGAGGGAGAGAGAGGGAGAGAGGGAGAGGGAGAGAGGGAGAGAGGGAGAGGGAGAGAGGGAGAGAGGGAGAGGGGGAGAGAGAGGGGGAGAGGGAGGGGGAGAGGGAGGGGGAGAGGGGGAGAGAGAGGGGGAGAGGGGGAGAGAGAGGGAGAGAGGGGGAGAGAGAGGGAGAGAGAGGGAGAGGGCAGACAGTGAAAAGGGGGAAGGGGAGAGGTAAAGAAAGAGAGAGAGAGGGAGTGGGCAGAGGGAGGGAGAGGCAGAGGAGTAAAGAAAGCGTGAAACCCCTCCGAGCCGCCCTTGCGCCCAGCCCGCTGCTCACCAGCGGCTCCAGGTGCGACAGACCCTCATGCAGACGCAGAGCTCGCGCTGGGTGAGGTGCTGGAAGACGCTGAGCCAGACGTCGCGCTGCATGACGTGGGAGGCGCCGCAGTCCAGGGGCAGGCAGTGGGGCTCGGGGCAGGCCGGCGGGGGGCGCACCAGGTGCCTCTCCATCTGCACGGGCCGCGGGGGCGGGGCGGGCCCCGGCGGGGGGGCGCGCTTCAGCAGCTGGGAGCGGGCGGCCAGCCGGCCGGGGGGGCTGGGCAGCTGGCCGGAGGCCTGGCTGTTGTTGGGTCCCGGGTGGGAGCCCCCCCCCCCAGCGCCGCCGCCCCCGTTGGCGCTAGTGTTCTGGGTCGGGCCGGAGGCCGGGGCCTGGTTCTGCTGGCCCGGCTGCTGCCGGATCTTGCGGTTGCCCCCTTTGCCCCGGCGGTGGTTGGCGTTGGCGTTCTCCTTCTCCTGCGCGGCGCTCTCCCTCGTGCCCGCCCGCGTGCGCCCGTTGCGGGTCTCCGAGCCGTTGCGCTTGGCCTCCTGCTTGATGACGGGGTGGGAGGGGGGCGGGTTGGGGTGCAGGGAGGAGGCGGTGGGCGGGTGGGGCCCGGAGGAGGGGGGGGGCAGCGGGGAGGGGGGCGGCGACAGGGGCGGCTTCCGGTCCTCCTCCTCCGCCGACCCCTTGGCGAGCCCCCGGCCCCTCTGGCTGTCCCTGTCCCCCTCGCTCTTCCGCCGCGGCCTCTCGTTCTCCCCCTCGCCCCCCGCCTTCCTCTCCCCCTCCTCCTCCTCCGCCGCCGCCCGCTCCTCCTCCTCCTCGTCCTCCTCGTCCTCGCTGGCGCTGAACCCCAGCTCGGCCAGGCGGCGCTCCCGCTCTCGGTCTCGGTCTCGGCCGCGCCCGCCGCTGTTGTTGTTGCTGCTGCTGCTGTTGTTGGGGCCGGCGGCGGGCGAGCCAGGCTCGGAGGCGCCGCCGCCGCCCGCCCGGTCCTCGGAGCCCTGGGAGTCGGAGTCGGACTCGGACTCGGAGCTGGAGGAGCTGGAGGAGCTGGAGTCGCGCACGCGCTCCAGCAGCTGGCACATGCGCTTGAAGCGCTCCAGTTTCTCGCGCTGGTGCGAGCGCTGGTCGGCCGCCTGCGAGGCGGCGCCCGGGGGGGCCAGCGCGGGGCTGGGGTTCGGGCCGGCGTCCGAACCCGCGGGGGCCTGCGAGGAGGAGGAGGAGGAGGAGGGGGGGGGCGGGGGACCCCCGGCGCCGCTGCCTCCGGCCGAGTCCGAGGAGGAGTTTGGCTTCTGCTTCTGTGCCGAGACGGAGAGAGAAAAGGTCAGACAGAGGTCCCCGGCACCTCCCACCTGCCTGGGACAGGCTGAGAGAGGCAGGTCTGGGCTTCCCTGCGGCCGTCACACAGGAGAACGTTACCTCGATTTCCCACCCCAGAGCTAGTTAACCGTGTTAATTTGCGGCTGTCGTAATTGGGCTGATCTTCGGCTGGTCAGAGAAGCTCTCATAGACCCTGTCAGCGAGACGGGGGAACTGGGCGCGGAGGACAGTCCAAAACGGCAGTCGGACAAACGGGGAACGGTCGCACGGCGCACGCTCGGACCGTGAGCCAGCGCTGCCCCCCTGGAAAGAAAACGCCCCCCTCCTTCCAGCTCCGCAAACCACAGGGCTGGAGTTTTCACCTTCTCACCACGGTCGTACTGCGCCCTTGCAGCAGTCTGAATTTCTCACGGCAAAGCCACTCAACAGTTTGGACAACAGCGGGAAAAACATCCCCAGAGGGTCACATCTTCGTCTAGCTGTGCGTGTTACAAGATGGGCGGCAGGTGGGGATAAGATGGCAGCTCTCAACCAGACTACACTCCCCAGAAGGCAGTGGGGCCATGACCTGCCATCCTCTGCCGCCTGACCAATTGGTGGAACATAATGTCGGGTGACATTTAAAAACCAGGAAGTGGGAGCTTACAGTGGCCATCAACCTGTGCTCTCTAGGAAGGAAGCAAAACCCCTCAATAAGCACTGCATGGACTTATTGAGTCCTTATTGAGAATGGACTGAGGAGTTTCTTTTGGGAAAGAATTTGGATGCTAGATAAGGAAAGGACATTTGTAGAAGCTACCAGCGTCCTCACTCTGAGCTGTGTTAAGATTAGGGGTGCACACTGCACTGGGGTTCTGACCAGCGTCCTCACTCTGAGCTGTGTTAAGATTAGGGGTGCACACTGCACTGGGGTTCTGACCAGCGTCCTCACTCTGAGCTGTGTTAAGATTAGGGGTGCACACTGCACTGGGGTTCTGACCAGCGTCCTCACTCTGAGCTGTGTTAAGATTAGGGGTGCACACTGCACTGGGGTTCTGACCAGCATCCTCACTCTGAGCTGTGTTAAGATTAGGGGTGCACACTGCACTGGGGTTCTGACCAGCGTCCTCACTCTGAACTGTGTTAAGATTAGGGGTGCACACTGCACTGGGGTTCTGACCAGCGTCCTCACTCTGAGCTGTGTTAAGATTAGGGGTGCACACTGCACTGGGGTTCTGACCAGCGTCCTCACTCTGAGCTGTGTACCTTCTTGAGGTGCTTCTCTCGGCCTCCTTTAACCTGCAAGAGAGAAAACAAACTCAGGATGATGAAGAGACAATTTCAATTCAATTCAATTCAAGGTGCTTTATTAGCATGACCGATGACACGCTAAGGGACAGACAGGAGTGAGAGAGGGATACACCGACACGCTAAGGGACAGACAGGAGTGAGAGAGTGACACACCGACACACTAAGGGACAGACAGGAGTGAGAGAGGGATACACCGACACGCTAAGGGACAGACAGGAGTGAGAGAGAGACACACCGACACGCTAAGGGACAGACAGGAGTGAGAGAGGGATACACCGACGCGCTAAGGGACAGACAGGAGTGAGAGAGGGACACACCGACACACTAAGGGACAGACAGGAGTGAGAGAGTGACACACCGACACGCTAAGGGACAGACAGGAGTGAGAGAGTGACACACCGACACACTAAGGGACAGACAGGAGTGAGAGAGGGATACACCGACGCGCTAAGGGACAGACAGGAGTGAGAGAGGGATACACCGACGCGCTAAGGGACAGACAGGAGTGAGAGAGTGACACACCGACACACTAAGGGACAGACAGGACTGAGAGAGGGATACACCGACACGCTAAGGGACAGACAGGAGTGAGAGAGTGACACACCGACACACTAAAGGACAGACAGGAGTGAGAGAGTGACACACCGACACACTAAAGGACAGACAGGAGTGAGAGAGTGACACACCGACACACTAAGGGACAGACAGGAGTGAGAGAGGGATACACCGACGCGCTAAGGGACAGACAGGAGTGAGAGAGGGATACACCGACACGCTAAGGGACAGACAGGAGTGAGAGAGGGATACACCAACACGCTAAGGGACAGACAGGAGTGAGAGAGGGATACACCGACGCGCTAAGGGACAGACAGGAGTGAGAGAGTGACACACCGACACACTAAGGGACAGACAGGAGTGAGAGAGGGATACACCGACACACTAAGGGACAGACAGGAGTGAGAGAGGGATACACCGACGTGCTAAGGGACAGACAGGAGTGAGAGAGGGATACACCGACACGCTAAGGGACAGACAGGAGTGAGAGAGTGACACACCGACACACTAAGGGACAGACAGGAGTGAGAGAGGGATACACCGACGCGCTAAGGGACAGACAGGAGTGAGAGAGGGATACACCGACACGCTAAGGGACAGACAGGAGTGAGAGAGGGATACACCGACACGCTAAGGGACAGACAGGAGTGAGAGAGGGATACACCGACACGCTAAGGGACAGACAGGAGTGAGAGAGGGATACACCGACGCGCTAAGGGACAGACAGGAGTGAGAGAGGGATACACCGACACGCTAAGGGACAGACAGGAGTGAGAGAGGGATACACCGACACGCTAAGGGACAGACAGGAGTGAGAGAGGGATACACCGACACGCTAAGGGACAGACAGGAGTGAGAGAGGGATACACCGACACGCTAAGGGACAGACAGGAGTGAGAGAGGGATACACCGACACGCTAAGGGACAGACAGGAGTGAGAGAGGGATACACCGACACGCTAAGGGACAGACAGGAGTGAGAGAGGGATACACCGACGTGCTAAGGGACAGACAGGAGTGAGAGAGGGATACACCGACGCGCTAAGGGACAGACAGGAGTGAGAGAGTGACACACCGACGCGCTAAGGGACAGACAGGAGTGAGAGAGGGATACACCAACGCGCTAAGGGACAGACAGGAGTGAGAGAGGGATACACCGACGCGCTAAGGGACAGACAGGAGTGAGAGAGGGATACCCCTACCACCCAAACACACAGCCCTCTCCCTTCCTCACCTTCTTCTTAGGCCCACTTTCCTGGGGCAGCTCCTTCTCTTTCTTGCGCTTGTGTCCTCCCTGCCCCCCCTCTTCTGGGGCGGGGGGCTTCTTCTTGTTTGGAGGGGGGTCGTCCGTCAGCTTCCAGCGCCCCACCTCCCCATTGTCTGTCCGCCGCTTCCCAGAGCCATCTCCCTGGTCCTGCAGGAGGAGGAGAATGAAGGTATGTCATATCGGGGCCTTAGTTTAACCAGCAGTCCAACTCTGACTGACACTGTACTGACCAGCAGTCAGGACACCCCTACTCTTACTGACAGTGTCCTGGGATCTGTACTGACCAGCAGTCAGGACACCCCTACTCTTACTGACAGTGTCCTGGGATCTGGACTGACCAGCAGTCAGGACACCCCTACTCTTACTGACAGTGTCCTGGGATCTGGACTGACCAGCAGTCAGGACACCCCTACTCTTACTGACAGTGTCCTGGGATCTGTACTGACCAGCAGTCAGGACACCCCTACTCTTACTGACAGTGTCCTGGGATCTGGACTGACCAGCAGTCAGGACACCCCTACTCTTACTGACAGTGTCCTGGGATCTGTACTGACCAGCAGTCAGGACACCCCTACTCTTACTGACAGTGTCCTGGGATCTGGACTGACCAGCAGTCAGGACACCCCTACTCTTACTGACAGTGTCCTGGGATCTGGACTGACCAGCAGTCAGGACACCCCTACTCTTACTGACAGTGTCCTGGGATCTGGACTGACCAGCAGTCAGGACACCCCTACTCTTACTGACAGTGTCCTGGGATCTGGACTGACCAGCAGTCAGGACACCCCTACTCTTACTGACAGTGTCCTGGGATCTGGACTGACCAGCAGTCAGGACACCCCTACTCTTACTGACGGTGTCCTGGGATCTGTACTGACCAGCAGTCAGGACACCCCTACTCTTACTGACGGTGTCCTGGGATCTGTACTGACCAGTCAGGACACCCCCTCTCTTACTGACGATGTCCTGGGATCTGTACTGACCAGCAGTCAGGACACCCCTACTCTTACTGACAGTGTCCTGGGATCTGTACTGACCAGCAGTCAGGACACCCCTACTCTTACTGACGGTGTCCTGGGATCTGTACTGACCAGTCAGGACACCCCCTCTCTTACTGACGATGTCCTGGGATCTGTACTGACCAGCAGTCAGGACACCCCTACTCTTACTGACGGTGTCCTGGGATCTGGACTGACCAGTCAGGACACCCCTACTCTTACTGACAGTGTCCTGGGATCTGTACTGACCAGTCAGGACACCCCTACTCTTACTGACAGTGCCCTGGGATCTGTACTGACCAGTCAGGACACCCCTACTCTTACTGACAGTGTCCTGGGATCTGGACTGACCAGCAGTCAGGACACCCCTACTCTTACTGACAGTGTCCTGGGATCTGGACTGACCAGCAGTCAGGACACCTCTACTCTTACTGACAGTGTCCTGGGATCTGGACTGACCAGTCAGGACACCCCTACTCTTACTGACAGTGCCCTGGGATCTGTACTGACCAGTCAGGACACCCCTACTCTTACTGACAGTGTCCTGGGATCTGGACTGACCAGCAGTCAGGACACCCCTACTCTTACTGACAGTGTCCTGGGATCTGGACTGACCAGCAGTCAGGACACCCCTACTCTTACTGACAGTGTCCTGGGATCTGGACTGACCAGTCAGGACACCCCTACTCTTACTGACAGTGTCCTGGGATCTGTACTGACCAGCAGTCAGGACACCCCTACTCTT
This sequence comes from Lepisosteus oculatus, assembly GCF_040954835.1. NCBI lineage: Eukaryota > Metazoa > Chordata > Actinopteri > Semionotiformes > Lepisosteidae > Lepisosteus > Lepisosteus oculatus. Next base: position 15,665,088 of record NC_090699.1, read on the forward strand.
ACTGACGGTGTCCTGGGATCTGTAGTGACCAGTCAGGACACCAGGGTTGACAACTGCTAAAAGCGTAAACACTGGTATGCAGTGGCATTCTTAAGGTAAAATCTTTTAGAGCCTCTTAGTCTATAAACAAATTTTGCCATCAATCCTACATTTTTCAAACTGCATCCAAAATGGCTTCACTTTTTTCACAACGCCCCCTCAAATACAGGACCCCCTTGAGGTCCTTCAGCACCTCTTGCAGCAGCAGCCTTACTCACCTTGCTTGTCTTGCCTTCCTTGTGGCACCTGGGACACTCCCAGCAGTTGGGGATTTCGTCATTGATAATGCCCTCAGCCCTGCTCATCTGCAACACAGAGACAAGGGGTGTTAGAAAGTCCCTACCGGCGCCGGCTCACGGCTGTGAGCCTTCACTACTGGCGCCGGCTCACGGCTGTGTCCCTTCGCTACTGGCGCTGACTCACGGCTGTGACCCTTCAGCTGACTCACGGCTGTGAGCCTTCACTACTGGCGCCGGCTCACGGCTGTGTCCCTTCGCTACTGGCGCTGGCTCACGGCTGTGACCCTTCGCTACCGGCGCCGGCTCACGGCTGTGACCCTTCGCTACCGGCGCCGGCTCACGGCTGTGACCCTTCAGCTGGCTCACGGCTGTGACCCTTCAGCTGGCTCACGGCTGTGACCCTTCAGCTGGCTCACGGCTGTGACCCTTCGTTACCGGCGCCAGCTCACGGCTGTGACCCTTCGCTACCGGCGCCGGCTCACGGCTGTGACCCTTCGCTACCGGCGCCGGCTCACGGCTGTGACCCTTCGCTACCGGCGCCGGCTCACGGCTGTGACCCTTCAGCTGGCTCACGGCTGTGACCCTTCGCTACCGGCGCCGGCTCACGGCTGTGACCCTTCACTACCGGCGCCGGCTCACGGCTGTGACCCTTCACTACCGGCGCCGGCTCACGGCTGTGACCCTTCAGCTGGCTCACGGCTGTGACCCTTCACTACCGGCGCCGGTTCACGGCTGTGACCCTTCGCTACCGGCGCCGGTTCACGGCTGTGACCCTTCGCTACCGGCGCCGGTTCACGGCTGTGACCCTTCGCTACCGGCGCCGGCTCACGGCTGTGACCCTTCAGCTGGCTCACGGCTGTGACCCTTCACTACCGGCGCCGGCTCACGGCTGTGACCCATCGCTACCGGCGCCGGCTCACGGCTGTGACCCTTCACTACCGGCGCCGGCTCACGGCTGTGACCCTTCGCTACCGGCGCTGGCTCACGGCTGTGACCCTTCACTACCGGCGCTGGCTCACGGCTGTGACCCTTCACTACCGGCGCTGGCTCACGGCTGTGACTAATCAATACCACCCTTCACTACCGGAGCTGGCTCCATGCTGTGACCGATCTCTACCTGCGCTTGCTCACCTTCTCTGCCAGGGGCAGGCGCGAGGGACACAAGGCAGAGGGGTGCATGTGTGCGCGCAGGGGCACCCACCTTGAGGCAGCCTGGGTGGATGATCTCGTTGCAGATGGTACACTCCATCAAGGACAGGCTGAACTTCTCCTCCTCCGAGTCCACCGTGTCCTCCTTCCCAGCCTCACCACAGGACAGGCACACGGCTGTGTGGGGTAGCACTGGCTGAGGGGACACAACACAGGTGAGAGGGTGCAGGGCAGAGGCAGACAGTGGGTTCGTCAGGCAACGTATCCGGGAGAGACAGCAGGTCGGTAAGCTACAGCACCGGGGAGAGACAGCGGGTTGATCAGGCATGGTGTGGGGGAGAGAAAGTTGATCGGTAGGGTACGACATCAGGGGAAGACACAGCTTTGGACAGGCGGTGTGTAGAGGAGAGATAGCTTATTGATCAGGCAGGGTGTAGGGCAGAGACAGTGGGTCATCAGGCACAGCATCCGGGAGAGACAGCAGGTCATCGGGCACAATGTTAAGGAGAGACGGAGGGTCAGTCAGGAAGGGTATAGGGAACAGACAGCGGGTCAGTCAGGAAGGGTGTCCGGGAGAGACAGCAGATCGGTCAGGCAGGTTAGGGGAGAGACAGTGGATCAATCAAGCAGTCAGGGTGTAGAGGAGATACAGCGAGTTATTCGGGCACCAGGTCTAGGAGAGACAGCAGGTCCCTTAGGTAGCATGTCTAGGGGAAACAGCAGATCAGTTGGGTGTAGTATCAGGGAGAGACAACGGTTTGGTTAAGCAGAGGGAAGGGATAGACAGAAGGTCGGCTGGGCACCACGTACAGGAAAGACACGGGTCGCACAGGCACGGCATACAGAATACAAAGCCGGTCAGGCACCACATCCGGGAGGGACAGCGGATTGACTGGGTGTTCAGGAGAGACAGCGGGTCGGTTAGGAAATTTCTTGTACTTACTGCAGTACACTGTCGGAGCAGGCAGGACTGCTTCATGCGCCCCGGCCCACCAAATTTCTTCATGTCCTTACAGAAGTGGCACTCTCCGCACTCTGTCCGCATGCAGGCCTGGCATCGCCGGCACCGCGTCCTGCGCCGCCGGGCACCGCCCAGAGCCTTACTGCCAGACATCCCCACTGCCTGCTTCAACTGGCACTGCACACACTGAGAGAGAAACAGGGAGTTAAATACACCCTGACTGACTGCACACTCCAGTACATTAACACTGCACTGAGAGAGAGGGGTTCATACAGACACACTGACTGACTGGACACTCCAGTACATTAACACTGCACTGAGAGAGAGGGGTTCATACAGACACACTGACTGGACACTCCAGTACATTAACACTGCACTGAGAGAGAGGGGTTCATACAGACACACTGACTGACTGGACACTCCAGTACATTAACACTGCACTGAGAGAGAGGGGTTCATACAGACACACTGACTGACTGGACACTCCAGTACATTAACACTGCACTGAGAGAGAGGGGTTCATACAGACACACTGACTGACTGGACACTCCAGTACATTAACACTGCACTGAGAGAGAGGGGTTCATACAGACACACTGACTGACTGGACACTCCAGTACATTAACACTGCACTGAGAGAGAGGGGTTCATACAGACACACTGACTGACTGGACACTCCAGTACATTAACACTGCCCTGAAAGAAGGATGAAATCCCAGAATGGCTAAGGCCATAGTGAAAGTGTAGCAAATGATAAATGAATTATTAGAGGGCCACACTGCTGCAGTAGCTGAAACACACCCGACAAACCTCCACAGAAATGTGTAATGTGTAATGATTTCAGAACATAAGAGAGGCCTGGTGAGAAACTGAAGGGAGTGTCCCACACTGACAGGCTGAAGGAACTGAGTCTCTTTAGTCTGAAGGGAGTGTCCCACACTGACAGGCTGAAGAAACTGAGTCTGTTTCTGTAGTCTGAAGGCAAAGTCTGAACCGTTTTAGTTTTGAACATGGAACACCGTGAGGGGACAAAGATGCATGTATTCAAAATCCTCAAAAGTTTTTTTCGAATGTTTCTTTCAAAAGGGGGTATACATGAGATTCTGTTTTTTGGAGATTTTTCCCCCACAAGTTTTTTAATTTTCTCATCATTTTTTTTAGAAAAGCTATTTTTTTCCTTCCCAAAACAAACTGGTTGTATTTTCTGCCTCAATCTGGTACAGGGGCTAAGTTTACCCTTTAAACTGTCCCCCTCCTCTGCCTCACGCACCGAACCTCAAAACTGAGCCAACCCATCAGATGTTTTTTCAGAACCAACAGTGAAGCACTAACCAGAGGGACCAAGCGGAAACAAAAGGGAAAAGCGTTTGAAATTGAGAACAGGACGCACTACTTCACACAAAGAGTGGTGGGACCGTGGAACAAGTGTGTACCCTTTCAAGCAACAAACTGGATGAGCTCCTGGGATGAATAAACTACTAACTGTGAAACAGGGGCTATTTTAACAGGACCGACCTCCTGCATGTTTTGCCTGACACTAACGGTTCTTACTAACACCATCATGTTATAACGCAACTTCCCATTCAAACACGTCTCCATGGGTGAATGGCCCAGCAGGCCCCGGCACTGGACCCACGCTACACTGGGCTAACAGGACAGGTCGACAGACCGACCGCTGTAATTTAACGGCGCCCTGGGAGGGGATGGGCCCCCCCATCTATCTGGGACTGTAGAGCGCTCCTGCAGAGTCTGCATGGGTCAGACTGCTGGGAAGAGGCTGTCTCAGAATTGGTCAAGGACAGCCCACATGGTGCCTACACTCCAGAAAGACAGGCCTCCTCCTCATGGTAAACAAGCAGCTCGTCACCACAACTACAGAGAGACCAAACAGATGAAGACAGAGAGAGGAAAGAGGAGAGAGGAGCAGGAGAAGAGGGGAACAAAAAGAGAGGAATGTCACTAGAGAAACAGAAGGGAGGAGAAACCAAGAGAGAAAAGACGGGAGACTCTGCCCAAGATCAGCACAAATGGGAGTTTCCTCTCTAAACCTCCCTCCCTCTTTCCCTCTGCCAGAGTGAAGCAGCTGCCCAGCCCATTCCAGTCTGACAGGATAGCAGGGGTGGGACAGGGCTCGGTCCCCAGCCATGAGCACAAAGCTCACTCGCTCCAAGCCAGTCAACAGCTAGTTACCTGTGGCAGCTATAGCTGCAACACCTATTCCTATTCCCTGCTGCAGCTGCAACTGCTAGTGCCCTGCTGCTGCTGCAATTGCACCTGCTAGTGCCCTGCTGCTGCTACTGAAACTGCTAGTGCCCTGGGGCTGCTGCTACTGCAACTGCTGGTGCCCTGGGGCTGCTGCTACTGCAACTGCTGGTGCCCTGCTCCTGCTGCTGCTGCTGCTGCTGCTGCTGCAACTGCTAGTGCCCTGCTCCTGCTGCTGCAACTGCTAGTGCCCTGGGGCTGCTCCTGCAACTGCTAGTGCCCTGCTGCTACTGCTGCTGCAACTGCTGGTGCCCTGCTCCTGCTGCTGCTGCTGCTGCTCCTGCAACTGCTAGTGCCCTGCTGCTGCTGCTGCTGCTGCTGCTGCAACTGCTAGTGCCCTGGGGCTGCTGCTGCAACTGCTAGTGCCCTGCTGCTGCTGCTGCTGCTGCAACTGCTAGTGCCCTGCTGCTGCTGCTGCAACTGCTAGTGCCCTGCTCCTGCTGCTGCTCCTGCAACTGCTAGTGCCCTGGGGCTGCTGCTGCAACTGCTGGTGCCCTGCTGCTGCTGCTGCTGCAACTGCTAGTGCCCTGGGGCTGCTGCTGCAACTGCTGGTGCCCTGGGGCTGCTGCTGCTGCAACTGCTGGTGCCCTGCTGCTGCTGCTGCTGCAACTGCTGGTGCCCTGCTCCTTCTGCTGCTGCTGCAACTGCTGGTGCCCTGGGGCTGCTGCTGCTGCAACTGCTGGTGCCCTGCTGCTACTGCTGCTGCAACTGCTGGTGCCCTGCTCCTGCTGCTGCTGCTGCAACTGCTGGTGCCCTGCTGCTACTGCTGGTGCCCTGCTCCTGCTGCTGCTGCTGCAACTGCTGGTGCCCTGCTGCTGCTGCTACAACTGCTAGTGCCCTGGGGCTGCTGCTGCAACTGCTGGTGCCCTGCTGCTGCTGCTGCTGCAACTGCTAGTGCCCTGCTGCTGCTGCTGCTGCTGCTGCAACTGCTAGTGCCCTGCTGCTGCTGCTGCAACTGCTGGTGCCCTGCTCCTGCTGCTGCTGCTGCAACTGCTGGTGCCCTGCTGCTGCTGCTGCTCCTGCAACTGCTGGTGCCCTGCTGCTGCTGCTGCTCCTGCAACTGCTAGTGCCCTGGGGCTGCTGCTGCAACTGCTAGTGCCCTGGGGCTGCTGCTGCAACTGCTAGTGCCCTGGGGCTGCTGCTGCAACTGCTGGTGCCCTGCTGCTGCTGCTGCTGCTGCAACTGCTGGTGCCCTGCTGCTGCTGCTGCTGCAACTGCTGGTGCCCTGCTCCTGCTGCTGCTGCTGCAACTGCTGGTGCCCTGCTCCTGCTGCTGCAACTGCTAGTGCCCTGGGGCTGCTCCTGCAACTGCTGGTGCCCTGCTGCTACTGCTGCTGCAACTGCTGGTGCCCTGCTGCTGCTGCTGCTGCTGCAACTGCTGGTGCCCTGCTCCTGCTGCTGCTGCTGCAACTGCTGGTGCCCTGCTCCTGCTGCTGCAACTGCTGGTGCCCTGCTCCTGCTGCTGCTGCTGCAACTGCTAGTGCCCTGCTCCTGCTGCTGCAACTGCTAGTGCCCTGGGGCTGCTCCTGCAACTGCTAGTGCCCTGGGGCTGCTCCTGCAACTGCTAGTGCCCTGCTCCTGCTCCTGCTGCTGCAACTGCTGGTGCCCTGCTCCTGCTGCTGCTCCTGCAACTGCTGGTGCCCTGCTCCTGCTCCTGCTGCTGCAACTGCTGGTGCCCTGCTCCTGCTGCTGCTCCTGCAACTGCTGGTGCCCTGCTCCTGCTCCTGCTGCTGCAACTGCTGGTGCCCTGCTCCTGCTGCTGCTCCTGCAACTGCTAGTGCCCTGGGGCTGCTGCTGCAACTGCTGGTGCCCTGCTGCTGCTGCTGCTGCAACTGCTAGTGCCCTGCTCCTGCTGCTGCTGCAACTGCTAGTGCCCTGCTGTTGCTGAAACTCCAAGTGCCCTGCTCTTAGTGCAACGGCAGTAAATATTACTGTAAATACAACATCTAATAATATAGTAAGAGTAACTGTGATGTCTCCATTACTATTTGATTTCCTTTGCCACTAACACTGAGAAAACAAACTGCATATTCAGCCACCAGTGTACCCTAACAATCACACCACACCTGTTCAGCGCCAGTGCACCCTAACAATCACACCACACCTGTTCAGCGCCAGTGCACCCTAACAATCACACCACACCTGTTCAGCGCCAGTGCACCCTAACAATCACACCATACCTTTCCAGTGCCAGTGTACCCTAACAATCGCACTGTACCTGTTCAGCACCAGTGTACCCTAACAATCACACCGTATGTGTTCAGTGCCAGCGTACATGTTCAGCGCTAGTGTACCCTAACAATCGCACTGTACGTGTCCAGCGCCAGTGTACCCTAACAATCACACTGCACCTGTTCAGCACCAGTGTACCCTAACAATCGCACTGCCCCTGTTCAGCACCAGTGTACCCTAACAATCACAATGTACCTGTCTAGCGCCAGTGTACCCTAACAATCACACCGTATGTGTTCAGCGCCAGTGTACCCTAACAATCGCACTGCCCCTGTTCAGCACCAGTGTACCCTAACAATCACACCGTATGTGTTCAGCGCCAGTGTACCCTTACAATCACACTGTACGTGTTCAGCGCCAGTGTACCCTGACAATCGCATTGTACGTGTTCAGCGTCAGTGTACCCTAACAATCGCACTGCCCCTGTTCAGCACCAGTGTACCCTAACAATCCCACTGCCCCTGTTCAGCATCAGTGTACCCTAACAATCGCACTGTATGTGTTCAGCGCCAGTGTACATGTTCAGTATCAGTGTACCCTAACAATCGCACTGTACGTGTTCAGCGACAGTGTACCCTAACAATCGCACTGCCCCTGTTCAGCATCAGCGTACCCTAACAATCACACTGTACGTGTTCAGCGCCAGTGTACATGTTCAGCATCAGTGTACCCTAACAATCGCACTGTACGTGTTCAGCGACAGTGTACCCTAACAATCACACTGCACCTGTTCAGCACCAGTATACTCTAACAATCACACTGTACCTGTTCAGCGCCAGTGTACTCTAACAATCACACTGCACCTGTTCAGCACCAGTATACTCTAACAATCACACTGTACCTGTTCAGCCCAAGTGTACTCTAACAATCACACTGCACCTGTCCAGCACCAGTGTACCCTAACAATCATACCGTACCTGTTCAGCGCCAGTGTACCCTAACAATCATGCCGTACCTGTCCAGCGCCAGTGTACCCTAACAATCACACTGTACCTGTCCAGCGCCAGTGTACTCCAACAATCACACCGTACCTGTCCAGCGCCAGTGTACTCCAACAATCACACTGCACCTGTCCAGCGCCAGTGTACTCCAACAATCACACTGCACCTGTCCAGCGCCAGTGTACTCCAACAATCACACTGCACCTGTCCAGCGCCAGTGTACTCCAACAATCACACTGCACCTGTTCAGCGCCAGTATACTCTAACAATCACACTGTACCTGTCCAGCACCAGTGGACTCTTACAATCACACCATACCTGTCCAGCGGCAGGAACAGGAATTTAGATACACTTCAGGATTGCGACCAGTTGCAGAGAAGACAGGAGACGCCGAGCTCCCTCCAGGTCATGCCGGGGTGCCGAGTGTCCCAGGACCCCAGCTGAACTCCCTGCTCCAGGGTGCTGATCTGCCCTCACTTCCTCCCAGGCAGACCGGGTAGACGCAGTGCCTCCCGGCGGATCCACGCACACGGTTCTTCCACGCCACTCGCGACTGGGGCTCTCTCAACTCATCCCTCAGATAGGTAGAGCCCCGATTCCCATTCCCTGCTCTGTCCTTCGTGCAACCTCAGATCCCCCCTCCCGATACTCCCCACACACACACACAAAGCGTGGCCTCCTGTTATGATCACCCACAGCTGCGGATAACATACTAGGTCTTATGAAGGAATCGATCAACAAAACCCCGCAATCGATCTACACACCTCCGTCCCTCCTCCTCCTCGCTCTTCCTCGTGTAATAACAGGGCATCTCAGTCCCCCATACACACACACACAGAGAGAGAGACACACACGATGGACACAAAACGAGGCATCGCTTACCTGCTGGTTCCGAGGCGCATGCTCCTAGTTCGGGCATTCAAACAACTTTGGGGGTTTAATTTAAAAAATAAAATGAAATGATACAGCAGTAGGGGGAGGGGAGGGAGTCTTATCGTGACGGGTCTCTCGCTCTCTGTCCTCGGTCACTCGCGACCCGGTCCCCGGCAGACGGACGGATGCATGGTCTGTCTCCTTATTTTGGGCGAAAGCGAAACTGCGAGCCCATCGCCGGTCTCTGCTCGCCGCTGCCCTGCCTCCCCCCGGTCTCCTCGCGTCCTTTCGGGGTTCGGGTGCTCTGCCCGCACCGCTCAGGTCCTCGGCTGGTTTAATTTTACACACGGGAACCGCCACTGGCCGGAGACGCAGCTCAGGCGGCGGTCACGCTGGCGTCAAACGGGGGGGGAAAAGCTGGATTCTGTAGGTAATTTTTCCGAGCAGCACAGGAATTTGTTTCGAATATGGTCGCCTGCTGCTCCACCAAAAATGAAACAAAAAAAAGGAAACGACAGACGAACAGGGCTGAGCCGCGCTCGTGCTTCACGGTAAATTGTCAAAACCGCTTCATGGTTTTAGTTCCAAGGCACGTTTGTCTCTCCTGCCCTCTCAGAAACACCACGGCGATGGACGTTCTCCATTTTTTGTCTTGAATAAAAAATGAAAAAAAAAATTAAAAATGGAAAAAAAAACATCATGGCGGACACGGGGTCGCCCCCTCCCTTTCACCCCTGACAGGGGCGGGACCGTGCCCGTTGGGACTTGTAGTTTTCGCTCCCCTTCGTCGCTGTTGTCTACTGCTGTGAAACGCTTAATGGAAAACTACAAATCAACATGGCGGACGAGACCTTTGACCCTACTGTTGACCACCGCCCCCTTCCTTTCCCCGCCCCCACCATGCTGCACTGAAAGGGGTACTGGGAGTTGTAGGCGAATTCAATGGGGTTTCCATTGTTCTTGGGATGACTGGAGATGGAAAAGGACTTCATAGTGTCATGTGGCCGCTGGGCGGACTGGAACATGGTGTCATGAGGTGTTGTGGGGTTTGCAGTTTTGTTCCCCTACCAGTGTTTTTTTCAAAATAAAACGTGCCAGAGCACACATCTGTACATATTTAAACTTAAATGTTGCTCACTCGCGCACTGTTTTATTATTAGTATAAAACTGATTAATAATAATTAATAATAATTGCTTACACTTATATAGCGCTTTTCTGGACACTCCACACAAAGTGCTTTAAAGGTAATGGGGACTTCTAATGGCCAATGTGCAGCCCCACCTGAATGATGATGAATGAATAATTAGATATTTGATATATAAGCATATTAATAATATACATTGATTTACATTACCCTTTATCATTACTGAAGCAGTGGTTCTGTGGGGATGGAGTAGTGGTTCTGTGGCTAAGGATCTGCACCTGTGGCTGGAAAGTTACTGGTTCAAATCCTGCGGCCGGCAGAGGAATCTTACTCTGTCTGTCTGTGCTCTGACCCCAGGCTTCTCTCCCTGTCTGTGTGTCTCATGGAGAGCAAGCTGAGGTGTGAGAAAAGACAAATTCCTAATGCAAGAATTTGTATAGGGCTAATAAAGTGATGTTATGTTATGAATACTCATAGTAATGTCAATGAAGGGATTTCATAATATGGATAACATGGAAAACGTTCTACCAAGAGCTGTTACTTCCCTCATCCCTTCCTCAGTCTGGCTCCTATTTGGCTACCAGGAGCCAATCTCTAAATCCTGGATGCTTTAAACCTGGTACTGTCCCATGGGGTTCTGTGCTTGGATTTGACTATTGAGTATTTACATGCTGCCTGTTGGTCAGGTCAGATCATTCTCCATTGTGGACCTGGGTTTTCCTGCTGCTCTGATGACACTCAGATTTACTGTCACACACGAAAAATGCTCCCCAGCCAAAAAGTTGTGCTTCCTTTTTTCTCCTTTCAACCTGGAACAAACCGTTACTTGTTCCTTTGCAGCCTACTCATGCTGACGCAGCTCCCTACTTGAACTACCTCAAATTTACTTGCAGTCCAAATCTGAGATGACAGCTGCACCGTCTGCAATTCACAGGCTCCTCACAGTGGGATAGATCCTTCTCACTCTGAGGAAGACCCTGCTCCTCACAGTGGGATAGATCCTCCTCACTCTGAGGAAGACTCTACTCCTCACAGTGGGATAGATCCCTCTCACTTTGTAGTGAATCTAAGATCACAGTAGAGCCTCCTGCCCTGACTGGTGGATCTCATCCAGCTGGTTATTGAGAGAAGTCAGGGTATCAGCTTCAACAACATGGCTGGGCAACTTGTCCCACACTCCCAGCACCCTTTGTGTAAAGTAAAGCCTCCTCTCAGTCTTATGTGCACTTCTCAGCCTCCACTTGTGTGCTCTGGTGCTGGTGTGGGAGGGAGTTCTAGATCCGGTCCCATCGATGAGCTGCTCTCAACTGAAGCCCTTTAACGGACCCAGTCCTTCTGCGCCAGTCTGTAATGTCATTTGTGTTTCAGTTCAAAGCTGGGGCCGCTCTCAGACAGGGGGCTTTGCGCCCCAATCAGCAGAGTCGCTGTCCAGCCGCAGCCAGTGATGTCACGTGGCAGAATGTGATGTCACTGGGTGCTGAGTTAATGATGTCGCTGAGGTCAGAGTCAAAACTCCGTTGGGAAGGAACATTTGCATTAGCAGCTATTAGAGTATTAGCAGCTATTAGTATCAATTAGTAACAGCTCAACTGAACCCACAATTACAGATTATTATTATTATTATTATTATTATTATTATGGGTGGTGGGGGACCCTGGAGTCTACCCCAGCAAGCACAGGGCAGGATTCACTCTGGACAGGGCACAAACAAACACACACACACACACACTCCAGGGCCAGTTTTCCCAGAATTAATCTGTCCTTGAATAGCTTCCACCTGTCGGAGGAGACCCATGCGAGCGCGGGGAGAACATGCACACTCCCCGCAGACAGCCGCAAGGCCCCCGGCGGCCGTGCTGGCCACTGCGCCGCCCTGTTGTTGTCAGGAGCGGCTTTAGGGAGTGGCGCTGGAGAGAGCGATTCCTCTCGGGAAGCGGGTGAGTCTCTCCCAGCCCGTCACAGAGCTCAGGGAGCGAGAGCCGGACAGCCGGACCCACCGCAGCGCATCGTTCAACAGGCGGTCTCCTGGAAACGTGGAAACGTCTTCTCCGCTCTTCCTGCGGTCGGTTCTGGTCCGAGTTCCCACTGTTCGCAAGCGGAGCGGCTCTGCCCGATACTTCGATATTTTTAGACGCGCCTCCACGCCCCCGGTTTCCGGCGCGTCTCTCTCTCTTAGCTACGCTGCCCCTGAGTGGCAGAGGCGGTCAGCCGGCGTCTCTCTCCCTTTCTCTCCCCGGTGCCGGCACAGCTCACACCGTCCGGCCTGGAACTGGGCCGGGCCGGCTCTCGCCAGGGGACGAGGGCGCAGGATCTGTAGCCCAGCGCCAGCCATGCAACCCGAGGCGGGACCCGGCGGCTCCACCGCCCCCAGCCCCGCCGCGATCGGGGAGCCGCCGAGCGACAGGAAGGGCGGCTCGGGAGCCGCGCCGGACTCGGACCCCGCCGGGGCGCTCTCCTCCTACCAGGACTTCATCACCAGCACCTACATCGACCTGGTCAGCGCCAACCAGCACTCGGTCCAGGCGCTGAACTGGCGCCGGCTGTACCTCAGCCGGGCCAAGCTGAAGGCGTCCGGCCGCACCTCGGCGCTGCTCTCCGGCTTCGCCATGGTGAGTAAGGGCACCGGGGGGGGGTCAGCCAGAGATAGTTGTGTTGGGACCTTAAAAGTTGTTAGAACAACTGTTACCCACCGAGACGCAAGTTTTTTTTTAAAAAAAAAAAGCCTGGCGCTGAAGCACGGAACTCGCGTTGGGTCTCGGCAAAGGTGCTGGCTTACGTGCGTGGGTAGAAGATGGGCGTGTGTTTGTCACCCGCCGGTAACTACGGCACGCTCGGACGTGGAACCGTCACCGTGGAAGTGTGCGGCGCTGCCGAGAGCTCCTCGGGCCGGGCTCCGTGTGTCCGTGGACGGGCCGCGGCGATATCCGCGGAGCAGCTACCCGGCGATAGAGCCCGTGATCCCACGGCGCTCCCGGCTCACCCAGGTCAGGTGTCGCCAGTGCTGGTCCCGTGGGGCGCGACCTCTTAACTGGAACGATCCCTAAACCTTCGCGACTTGGAAGATTTAATGTTTCTCCTCAGAGCTGTAGCTGGACTGGCAGGTGCCGCACCTGGAGCAGCAGGAAACGGGGTTCAGACGAAAGCTGTTGTTAGGTCGGTTTAATCGAGCGCTCGGGTGGACTGGGAACCGCTGGCCCAAAGAGCACGAGCTTCTGCATCAGGCCCTGCTTAGCTCGACCTAAGGCCGACCTGCTGTGGTCACTCTCACCCCCCTCCCTCCGAGTCAGGGGGTCACAGGGGGCCCTGGGGCTGCAGTCGCCCCCAGACCAGGGTCTTCTGTCCGACTGCACCCCTGATCGCTGAGCCTTCCATTCTTTTCAGTAGAGGAGAGAATGAGAAGAAGAGTTTTGTTACATCCTGAGTGATGTGTAATTATGTAATTAATGAGGGTTTATTAGCGGGTCTGTGCTTGCACCTGTGGCTGGAAAGTTGCCGGTTCGAATCCCGAGGCCAGCAGAGGAATACTACTCTGTTGGGCCCCTGAGCGAGGCCCTTAACCCCAACTGCTCCAGGGGCGCCGTATAAAACAGCTGACCCTGCGCTCTGACCCCCAGCTTCTTCTTGGAGAGCAAGCTGGGGTCTGTGAAAAGGCAAATTCCTAATGCAAGAGATTGTATAGGGCCAATACAGTGATCTGATCTGATCTGATCTTGTCTCAGTCTCTGGGGCCTGAAACCTTCTGCTCAGACGTTCAGCCAGCAGGGCTTGGTCAGCCATTCCTGAAGCACAGTTTTCCTCTTCCTCCTCCTCCTCCTCCAACATCCACAGCTCTCAGTGAGCGGCTGCTTAACCAGTGAGGTCATTAACGAGCTGTTACCATTTAACGAGGTGCAGATATTAAGGAGGGGTGGCTATTTGATGAGGTGTTACCATCACAGGGTGCGGTCATTAATGAGGTGTGGTCATTAACAAGGTGTTACCATCAGAGGGTGGAGGCATTAATGAGGTGTTACCATTTAACGAGGTATCTTCATTAACGACGTGTTACCATGACCGGGTGGGATCATTAACGAGGTGTTACCATTTAACGAGCTGTGGCTATTTGACGAGGAGTGGAAATTAATGAGCTGTGGCTATTTAATGAGGTGGAGCAAACAGTCCCACTGTCCTCACCATCTCCCCAGTATAGTTGCTCTCCTCCAGAGCCCAGTTTCTAATCGGTAAGAAATTCATTAACCAGTACAGGGTCCCTCCTATGTCACAAGAGCACCAGTGGCAGCCCTTCAAGGTGTCCAGTCAGCCTCTTTGTCCTCAGGGGCTCAGGTGATATGGGGCAGAAGTGGGGTCACCCATGCCCCCAGAGCGCCCCCCAGGCTCCTCTCCAGACGGACGTGGTCCAGTGACTGCACTCCGGCACAGCCTGTCAGGAAATGCCGCGGGCCTATTCTGAGCACGTCTCTTTGTTCTGTGAATGCTGGAATTTGAGTCGGAGCGGCGCTCCGTGGTCCGGCACGTCGTCCCCGGCTGGCTCAGCCCGCTTTCCCAGCAGTAACTCATCCCGGATTACTGTTCCCACGGCCGGATCCGCGGATAACCTCCAGCTGACCGCCGGCCGCCAGTTCCCGAGAAGACGGATGGGGCCTGTGCTGTCCACAACTGTGGAAAATCGTCCCTGGCATCTGCCAGAAGGAATACATCACACATTAGACGCGCAGAGCAAAACAGAAAAACCACTCAAGTCACATAAAACCACATGAAAGCACATAAAACCCTGAGAGCAGCATGTGATGGCTAAATAAATTGCAAGTAGTGGGGCGGTACATATACAGTAATTAATAATAATTGCTTACACTTATATAGCACTTTCCTGGACACTCCACTCAAAGCGCTTTACAGGTATTGGGGATCCCCTCCACCACCACCAGTGTGCAGCCCCACCTGGATGATGCGACGGCAGCCATAGTGCACCAGACTGCTCGCCACACACCAGCTATTAGTGGGGAGGAGAACAGAGTGATGAAGACAATTTGTAGATGGGGATTATTAATAAGATCCAATGGGAAATTTGGCCAGGATGCTGGGGTTACACCCCTACTCTTTTCGAGAAACGCCCTGGGATTTTTAATGATCACAGAGAGTCAGGACCTCAGTTTTACGTCTCATCCGAAGGACGGTGCCTTTTTACAGTATACTGTCCCCGTCACTATACTGGGGCATTAGGACCCACACAGACCACAGGGTGAGCGCCCCCTACTGGCCCCACTAACACCTCTCCCAGCTGCAACCTCAGCTTTCCCAGGAGTCTCCCCTCCAGGTACTGACCAGTCTCACACCTGCTGAGCTCCAGGGGGCTGAAGGCTGTGAGTTTCAGGGTGAAATGGCTGCTGGCTCAAGCTTGATAAGAAGAACAGGCCGAGTTCCTGATGTCCGTCTGGGGGCCGTGCTGTGTCACTGAAATGAAAAACAACCGGGTCAGGGGTTTCACGCTGGGGAGCGGGTCAGTTGCTCCGACAGAGTGTTGTCGTCTGTATTGCAGAATGAAAGCTTTGGAATGAATACAGAACAGATTCCCCAGCTGAGAGAGACGTTTCACCACTTCCCGTGCTCACGCTCCTCCTCAGGGCCGCGGCGTTTCCTGTCTGGCCGCTGTTGCCCCCGACAACCAGGCTCTCATTGGTTAGAACCCCTCCCAACGCCACGCCCCCTCCCTGTGGTGGGTGGGCCAATCGCAGCCCTCAGGAGGGTAAACAGGAAACCAGAAATCCCACAGCAGGAAATGGCCAGGTGTCTTTTCAGCTGGTAGAAGGCGCAGGAAGTGTCAGAAAGTTTGACAGCTGTCTCACTCCAATCAGATTTGAATCACTGTGTCCGCAAACTTTGTCTTATGAGAGCTGAAACCATCTCACTCGAAGTGTCTCTCTTAGCTGCTGTATGTTCTGCTGTCTTCCCTGTTGGTAATGTTTGTTGTATTGTTGTGTTGGCCTGTGCAGTAAGACATAATTTCCCCCAGAGGATAATAGACCTTGAATTGAGCCTGAGGCTGGTGTCTCTAGAGCAGGGCTCCCCAAAATCCGCTCAGTGGGGGCAACACCGATGGATCCCTTACCCAGCAGGCCACTGGCCGGGGCATGGAGGTGGGAGCGGTCCAGTTATATAATAATATAATAATAAACTTTATTTTATATAGCGCCTTTAAAGGTGGCTTCTCAAAGCACTTTACAGGATGACAATAACAATAAATAAGAAGACCACAACAATAAATAAGAAAATTTCACAAGACAGGACACAATTATAATTACAACAATACAACAATAACAATAGAGGAGACCGTGGAAGATGGTATTAAGAAGAGCAGAGGGGTGAAGAATGGAACCAGTTAAGTAAAGGCTTTTCTGAAAAGGAGGGTTTTGAGTCTGGATTTGAAGGAGTTTAGAGAAGGTGACTCTCTAATATCCTTGGGCAAAGTGTTCCAGAGCTTGGGGGCATAGCAGGAGAAGGCCCTGTCGCCCATACAATGTAGACGGGCTTGGGGGACAGTAAGGAGGGCAGAATTTGAAGAGCGGAGGTTGCGAGGTGGGGAGTAGGGCGATAAAAGTTCAGACAGGTATTGAGGTGCCAAGCCATGTAAAGCCTTGTAGGTGAGCATGAGGATTTTAAAGTCTACACGGAATTTGAGCGGAAGCCAGTGCAAGGACTCCAGGATAGGAGTAATGTGAACACTTGCACTAGACCTGGTCAGGATTCTGGATTCAGTTGAGCCTCGCTGGTGCTGACCAGCGATATCTTACCTCCCCAGGTCGCCATGGTGGAGGTGTCCCTGCAGGACGACTACCCCTACCCCCCCGGCCTGCTGGTGTCCTTCAGCGTGGTCACCACCGTGCTGGTGGCCCTGCACCTCTTCGCCCTGCTGGTCAGCACCTGCATCCTGCCGCACCTGGAGGCCGTCAGCAACATCCACAACCTGCGCTGCGTGGCCCAGTCGCCCCACCTCGTCCTGCGCCCCTACATCGAGCTGGCCTGGGGCTTCTCCAACGCCCTGGGGCTGCTGCTGTTCCTGGCCGAGGTGGCCCTCCTCTGCTGGGTCAAGTTCTTGCCCCTCGGGGGGAGGCCCCAGACCGCGGATTCCCTCCGCTCAAACTCCTCCGAGGCAGCGGTGGAGGGGGGCAGGAGCAGCGAGGGGTACGGCGCCGCCCTGGTGGCCACCGTGGTGATGGTTCCCGCGGGGCTGCTGTTCGCCCTCTTCGCCCTGCACTTCTACCGGGCGCTGCTGACCCACAAGAGCCAGAGACACAGCCAGGAGCTGCTCTGCCTGAGCACCCTGCAGCAACAGCTGGACACGGTCTGAGCACCCCGCGGGCACAGCTGGACACGGTCTGAGCACCCCGCGGCCACAGCTGGACATGGTCTGAGCACCCTTCAGCCACAGCTGGACATGGCCTGAGCATCCCGCGGGCACAGCTGGACACGGTCTGTGCACCCTTCAGCCACAGCTGGACACGGTCTGTGCACCCCGCGGGCACAGCTGGACACGGTCTGAGCACCCTTCGGCCACAGCTGGACATGGTCTGAGCATCCCGCGGGCACAGCTGGACACGGTCTGAGCACCCCGCGGGCACAGCTGGACACGGTCTGAGCACCCCGCGGGCACAGCTGGACACGGTCTGAGCACCCCGCGGCCACAGCTGGACACGGTCTGAGCACCCCGCGGGCACAGCTGGACACGGTCTGAGCACCCCGCGGCCACAGCTGGACACGGTCTGAGCACCCCGCGGCCACAGCTGCCCCCCCGCGGCTCCTGGCGAGGGAGGGGGCTGGGGGGATGGGTGGAGGCGGAGGGAGGGTGAGCCAGGCGCTGTGTGAGGAAGAGGGTGGTTACATCACTTCCGGTTCAGCTCCGTGCAGGGAGCACGAATGCAGGGCTGTTGCCGGGGGACTGTGCTAGTAAAGGCATGCCACACGGGTTCGAATCCTAACCTTGTAACCTGCACCTCCCGACAGCCAGCCTGCCGGTGAAGCAGAGGAGCAGTTCTTTTAGGGATGCGGGCGCAAGATGGGTCACAGGCAAGAGGAGCCTGTTCGGGCCTTTTGGGTTGTTGATCCCAAAAGCCAGGGTATCGCCTTGACCAAGCTGTCCAGTACTGCTGTTCCACACTCCCGCCACCCTGTGTGTAAAGCAGAGCCTCCTGTTCTCAGTTTTTAATGCATTGACTGTAGTTTGAACCTTTGTCCGCTGCCGAGTTCTGAGGAAGCTCATTGGACCGACTCTGTCAGTGTCGTTGAGGATTGTGAGCATGTGCATCAGGTCCCATCACATCTTTATGGCAGTGAGAGGCATTACAGCCCAGCTGGGGCTGGAGATCCTCAACCCTTGTAGTGGGAGTCCTTATTCCACCAGCTGTAACCTGCAATTCGAACCCGGGCCCAATCTGAGTGCTTTGTGAGGAAGCCCGGCTTCTTATGGCGATTCATTGACGCGGCAGAGAGACTCAGCAGGACACAGGGTTTGCCATGACCCTGGGTCATTCTGCGTGGAGCCTGCGTGTTCCTCACAGACCTGAAGAAGGCTCCACAGCCTAAACGTTTTGCTTCATTTCTTTGCTTTTCAGCATGGAATGAACCTTCCCTGTTCCTGTGTTCCCCCCCCACGCCTGCTCTCCATCACTCGTTCCCAGTGTGCCCTGCACTGGCTACGAGACGCCGACACTGGAACAGGGGCCGCATTAGGGAGGGCGGTTCTTTAACGAGGGGGTCCACAAAGAAATTCATCATTTATATATCGCGCGGAACGAAAAATGTATCGTTGTATGATATCAGTGCGTACGATTCAATATATTATAAGTGGTTATACATTAGTGGATGGGGACAGCATGGGGGTGCAGTGGTGAGCGTTGCTGGGGCCCTGGGTTCAACTTTGGACCTGGAGTGCTGTCTGTGTGGAGTGTGCATGTTCTCCCTGTGTTGGCGTTGGTTTCCTGCAGGTGCTCCAGGGCCATCTAGTGGCCGCAGTGAGAAATGGCCAGTCCCAGGTTCCCCGTGCCCTCCCTGCCCTCTGGCCTGAGGGGGGGGGGTGGTCGAGGAGGCGTCGGGCTGCGAACCAGCTTGCAGGAAGAGGAAGGGGTCAAGGACAATTAGGTGGGCTGCGGGGGTCCCCACGACAGACGATCCTCTCGGTGGGTGGCGGCACCCCTGTCTGAGCCCCGAGCGTCACCCGGAGACGAACTCCTCGTTCCCACAGGGAGCGCCAGGCCTCGGGAGCTACCCCGCCTCCCTGTCTCTTTCCCTTTGTGTCCGGTCTTGTAAATATCCCCGGCGCTTTTTTCGTAATTAAATATTATATTTTGGAAATAGAAGGTGGCCGTGTGTCTCGTCTCTTCCTCGCCTGGGCCTGTTGGGGGCACACACTCCGCCTTCCCCCGAGACAGACACAACACTAGGCATGACACTGAGCAGGCTCAAACACTGCAGGGGCCGCCTCCTGCGTCACGCAGGGCCTGACGTAGACGCTCGTGGGGTATCAAAGTGTTGCTGGGAAGTTTAATTATGAGTGTGTGTTTTGGGGGGTGGGAGATTTTAAGTTCAGGAATGTTTAATGACTTTTCCAGTTTTACCCAGCTGGCCCCAGGCCCTGGTGCCGAGTCTGGAGGGGTCGTTATCTCTTAATTAACTTGCACAGTCCGAGTCAGCAGCAATTGAGAGCGGTGGAGGTCAGCAGTCGGGAGCTCAGGCGACGACACGCCTCCTCCTCCGGGCGTGACCGCTTCTCCGGGAGCAGGGATCGGGTATCCAGGACCCTGGCGGGTATTTTGGGATCAGAATTCCCCTCGCGCTGCTTCGGCCGTCGACTGAGCGCGCAGTGGGAGAGGAGGCGTCTCGAGGAGGCCGAGACCAGCTGATCCTGTTGTTATTATGGTACTCGGGATTAAAGCTGCTGTCCTACCAGGCAGAAACTGAAGGGGCCACTAATTCATCCGACCGTTTTCCGACTGCTTCCGATTCAGGGTCACGGGGGAGGTATAACCTAGACCTGCAAGGAGCATGTGCAAGGCAGAGAGCACCCAGAGGAGACCCATGAGAACACTGTGAGATCATGCAAACTCCACACAGACAGCACCCCAGGAGCTGAACCCAGGGCCCCGGTGCTGCAAGGCAGCAGCGCTCACCACTATACTAATGTGCCACTTATTTCAAATATTTGAATTATTCATACGAGTAAGCCAATATGTGGGTCAAAAGTTATATATATATATGCTTCTTTATCATATATATAGCTGAATACTCGTGATAATTTAATGTCCAGATGAAGGCTTGTAAGTTAGCAATGCAATATTCTAAATTTCAGTGTGCCAGGAAAGGACTGCAGCTGCTGTTGAGGTTGAATTTGATCATGTGGTGAATCATAGAGGCTTTTGAACTGCCAAATGATACAGAGACCGACTGCAACCCTTGTGACACTTGTGAGAGCACACTGGTGATCTGTGACACGATGATAGGCCTGGGCTTCGTGTACGTGTATGAAATACTATAAAGGTAAAACTCATGCTCAGGTGCCACATTCCACATTCACAGATGCCACTTAGCTTGCCAGTATGTCCACAGTTCCAGAGCCGGGACAGGGAGAAAGGCAAGGACGACAGCAGGAGGCAGGGCCTGGAGGGACTCCGTTTGTGCCAATCCAGCCCCAGCAACCACTTGCACAGATTGGAAAAGGACAATCAGCCTTTCAAAAGCGTTTGCAATATACTGTAGTAGAGGTTGTATGACTTGTCGGGAGTGTGTACTCATTGTAAGATGTCTATTGTGAAATAAAGTTTAGTTTGTTAGAAAGAAAATGTCTTTGGGCTGTGGGAGCAAACGGAAGCCACAGGAGGAAATCCACACGAACTCGAGGAGAACGTGCAAACTCCTCTCAGACAGCACCCCAGGGCTGGAACTGAAAGCAAGGCCCCAGCCCTGCGAGGCAGCGATGATGACCACTAGCACCGGTGTCACCCACAGCTCCCCCCTCTGGACTAGCAAGCGGATCGATAAAGGCATGAGCCGCGGAGACGCACAGGTCAGCTGCGGGGGACAGCCGACACTGTGGGAACGCCGTGCCTTTTTCATCGAGAAGAATATAGTTCACAAGCAGACGATGCTACGGCAGTAAATCCACTTTCTGTACACATTTATTACACCTAGTTTTACACGTACATCGCACACAGCAGTCCCAACGCTGATATTTTAAGATAAATTTAAACGGTTATGTACGGCACAGTTATTATCTGTCCATAATCCAAGTAAGAAAAGTAAAGAAAACTCGCCGGGCCTATGGGTGGACGATGACTGTTGCTCTTAACAGAAACCTGACTACAACCGAGTGCGTGAACCATCAGATTACTGCGATGGCGCTCAGAATCAACCGCCGACTATAGAGATCTAACCTGTGTTTTGTCTTTGTTCACTGGTCTTTTTGGATACCTTTTTCTCCCTTGTTAGTATGGGTTGATGTTAAATACAATTTTGAAGAAAAAAAAACTATAGCAACCTTCCGTCACCTCCGAAAGTAGGTGACTCCGGTTCAGGTTAAAATAGCGTTCAATGGTTATTAAAATACATGGATATATAGATAACACTGAGTCGTTATAGATGCTTCTGCATTAAATTCACTTTCAGACACAAAGACTGTTGTCTTGTTGCTGTGTTGCGACGGCGCGCCAACGATAGGAGGTTTAACTGCAGTTCATAGTATTCACATCGACTTATTTCTGTCTCGTATAATTCACACAAGGCGCTTCGTATAAAATAAAATGTTTAAATGGTTCCCGAAGCACTGAATTTCACACGTAGCGCTCAAATACGACAACACAGCAACGTGTAAAAACATTCAATCCCACTTCCGGCCTGTAACCACGCCACTTCTCCACAGCTAGCTCGCCATTACAGTCGGCAGTTTCCACAGGCATGCTACTGTTTTTAAAAAAGTATTATTAAAGCAAACGGTGGTGTTCTCACTCTTTTAGAACATAGCACTTCCATAACCGTCTCAATTTTATGGTAAAAAGTGTAAAAATGTAGGCCTATGCTTCTAAACAAAGGAATAATACAGGTCCTCTTTGCGTCTTTCCATTTGAGTTGTAGTGTTGAAGACTACGAATCAGCTGATGGGAATCTCTTGTTAGTTTATCTTTTGTTTGTGAGGGGGAGCGCGAGCTGTTTGCGCAGTTCCGATTGAGAACACTTAGTTCGAGATCGAAAACGGCAGATTCACCAAAACTGCTAACGCTAATAGGCAGAGAGAAGTAGTGGCGGAGTTCGCTCTTGTTGTTATTTATATTTATCACGCCTAACGAAGGCCGTAAACCGGACAAGAAAACATCTGTGTTTTGATAGAAAGCAAGGACTCTAGTGATTCCGTTTTTATTTTAATGTATTTTCCCTTCCCTGCCTTCTTGTGCACTGGTTAGCAGACAGACGTGTAGAAAGTGCGACTGCGGACACAGGGATGTAATTCGCAGTGACTGATGGAGACCAGGCGAGGTGTTCAGGTCAGTACGCGGCCGCCTCTCGGCTAATTTTTTATCTCCGTTTTCCGAAATAAAAAACCGCTTCCCGTTTATATTTCTGCTTGGGGGTCACATATCCGAGAATCGGAACATTAGCGACGCTCTTAGCGGCCGAAAAGGCGGGGAGTGGAGTGGAAGGGGTGGCGGTTTTTCGGGGTACGGCGCTCTGTGCGGCTCCCGTTCGGGTGAGGCCTGCGCCGGAGCCGCGGGCTGGGAGTTTGAAGCGAGCCGATTCCGGGAGCGAGGGCGCCGGCCTGGCAGAGGAGCCGAGGCCCAGTGGAGATGGGGGAGAGGCGGGAGGGTGGATGCGGGTGAGAGGACGGAGAAGGTAGGGCATCCCGTTGTTCGCTTCAATACCACCTTCATTCCCGGGATTGAACGCGTGCCATTATTTTCGGGGAAGTTTGTTGTTCTGTGAAGTCCCGCCCGTGACGGTGAGCGCCGAGTCGGGGTAGCGACAGCCCGAGCTCGGGGTCGACAGTTCTACTCCCCGGGCCGGTCGCACCGCCGGACACCCGGGCAGTCCCGGGCAGCACCGCGGGGTCCCACAGCCGGAGCCCCGGGGCGGGCTGACCGGGTCAAGGTGCTGGGTGTGAGGTACCCAGCGGCGGGTGATCTCCGCTTCATTTTCCCGCTGCCGGAGACTCCGCTCCAGCCCGGTTAGCGCAGCGAAGGCTCCCCGAGGAGCGCGTTAGTCAGTCCAGGGCCCGGGTGGCCCGCAGGCGAGGACCAGCGTGTTGCCGTCCCTGGTGTCCGGAAGCGGGAGACGGTGCGCTCCTCCGCGGGACACAACAACACGCTCGCAGGGGGCGGCGCGCCGGGCGATCCCCGGTCCCGCTGGGCGGACTTCCGGACAGGAGCGCACGGGCTTTATGTGCTCTTACCCCGGTACGTAACCAGTGAGGACGCGTGTACGTCCAGGTGTGTGCTTGACTGGCCAAAATATTAGGATCCCCCGGTGGAAGAAAGCGTCGGGCTGCAGGGCTTCAACTTGAAACTACAGGCCGAGCCCAGAGTGCGGCGCACGAAAGGGCGGTTCTTTTTTATTATGCTGTTTGGGTTAGTGGTGCCGGACGGGTGGTTCTGTTGTTATTGTGCAGTTTGGGTCAGTGTCAGACTGTACGTTCTGTTGTTATTGTGCAGTTTGGGTCAGTGTTGCACTGTTAAGTTCTGTTGTTATTGTGCAGTTTGGGTCAGTGTCAGACTGTTAAGTTCTGTTGTTATTGTGCGGTTTGGGTCAGTGTCGCACTGTTAAGTTCTGTTGTTATTGTGCAGTTTGGGTCAGTGGTGCTGGACCGGTGGTTCTATTGTTATTGTGCAGTTTGGGTCAATGGTGCCTGACTGCTGGTCCTGTTGTTACTTAGCTGTTTGGGTCGTGGTGTCAGACTGTAAGTTCTGTTGTTACTGTGCCGTTTTGGGTCGTGGTGTCGAACTGTAATTTCTGTTGTTACTGTGCTGTTTGGGTCGGTGCTGCTGGACCGGTAGTTCTGTTGTTATTATGCTATTTGGTCAGTGGTGCTGGGCGGGCCTATTGTTACTGTGCTGTTAGGGTCGTTGGTGCCGGTCGGGTAGTTCTGTTGTTAATCTACTTGTTGGGTCAATGGTGCCTGACTACTGGTCCTGTTACTTAGCTGTTTGGGTCGTGGTGTCGGACTGTAAGGTTTTTGTTATTGTGCTGTTTGGGTCGTGGTGCTGGACCTGTGGTTCTGTTCTTACTGTGCTTTTTGGATTGGTGGTGCCGGACGGGTAGTTCTGTTGTTATTGTGCTATTTGGTTGGCGGCGGTGGTGTGGGTGTGGTTGTGATTCCACGGGGAGTGGTGGGGTGGATGCGATACTGGGGGCAGTGTTGGTGGTGTGAGTGTGGTTGTGATGCCGGGGGTTTGGGTGTGATGGCGCGGGGAGCGCTGGTGTGGGTTTGATGCCAGGGGTGTGGGTGTGATACCGGGGAGCGCTGGTGTGGTAGTGATGCCGTGGGGAGCGCTGGTGTGATGCCGCGAGGAGCGCTGGTGTGGATGTGAAGCCGCGGGCGACGGTGGTGGTGGTGGTGACAGCATCAGTGTTATCCTGAATGGTGGTGATATCAGACGCCTTTCTGTTTGGGGAATTTTCTGTCACTTCTTCTGAGATATAGGAATGTGAGTTCTGTTGAGCCAGTTGGCGTAGGCAGGGCAGGGAGAACTGGAATGTTATTGGGTAAGACGGTTGCATGTGTTGAGCTTGTTGTTGATAATCGCTTCAGTGCTGCTCACAGTGAGCCTTGGGGGGACCAATGAGTTATGCTAATGTGTTACTAACCAGGGTCAGGGATTCCTCACTGAAGCATTGTTCCTCCCTCCCTGTGCTCAACAGTGAGTGAGTATGGATCCAGACAGCGGGGCAGACACACAGAGAGCCCTCAATGTCCAGTGGAGGAGCTACAAGCTGATTGTGGATCCAGCCTTGAAAAAGGTTTCACAGAAGATCTACAGATACGATGGAGTCCACTTCAGCGTGCCGGTTAGTGTCGCCCTTCCGGCGTTTACTGATGGTGTGTGAGAGGTGTCAGTGACGACCTGCTGGTGGCGTCAGTTTCTGTGTGTGTCAGTGACCATGTGGGTGGAAACCTGATGACAACAGGAGTTGAGTGTGTTAAAGTGACCGTTACGTTCCTACAACTCGGGGTTCAGGTGAGTGCTAATTTACCAGCAGCCATATCACCCTGCAACTCACAACTGGCAACCCACTGAAGCTAAGCAGGTGTGAGCCTGGTCAGTACCTGGATGGGAGACCTCCTGGGAAAAACTAAGGTTGCTGCTGGAAGAGGTGTTAGTGGGGCCAGCAGGGGGCGCTCACCCTGCGGTCCATGTGGATCCTAATGCCCCAGTATAGTGACGGGGACACTATACTGTAAACAGGCGCCGTCCTTCGGATGAGACGTAAAACCGAGGTCCTGACTCTCTGTGGTCATTAAAAATCCCAGGGCGCTTCTCGAAAAGAGTAGGGGTGTAACCCCGGTGTCCTGGCCAAATTTCCAATTGGCCCTTACTAATCATGGCCTTCTTATAATCCCCCTCTATGAATTGGCTACATTACTCTGCTCTCCTCCCCACTGAGAGCTGGTGTGTGGTGAGCGTTCTGGCGCACTATGGCTGCCGTCGCATCGTCCAGGTGGGGCTGCACATTGGTGGTGGTGGAGGGGAGTCCCCATTACCTGTAAAGCGCTTTGAGTGGAGTGTCCAGAAAAGCGCTATATAAGTGTAAGCAATTATTATAATTAATTAATTAAGTGTGTTTAAGGTTTAAGTGTGTGTTAATGTCCCAGGACTCGGGGTTCGCCCCTGTGGGAGAAGTGCGGGACCCTCGCCCCCGAAGGATCTGGTCCAAACACAGAGAGCTGTCCCTGCCAGTGCCAAAATTCAAGGTCAGATATTCACACCCTTCTCATCCCTGAGTGTGTCTGTATGAACCCCTCTCTCTCAGTGCAGTGTTAATGTACTGGAGTGTCCAGTCAGTCAGTGTGTCTGTATGAACCCCTCTCTCTCAGTGCAGTGTTAATGTACTGGAGTGTCCAGTCAGTGTGTCTGTATGAACCCCTCTCTCTCAGTGCAGTGTTAATGTACTGGAGTGTCCAGTCAGTCAGTGTGTCTGTATGAACCCCTCTCTCTCAGTGCAGTGTTAATGTACTGGAGTGTCCAGTCAGTGTGTCTGTATGAACCCCTCTCTCTCAGTGCAGTGTTAATGTACTGGAGTGTCCAGTCAGTCAGTGTGTCTGTATGAACCCCTCTCTCTCAGTGCAGTGTTAATGTACTGGAGTGTCCAGTCAGTCAGTGTGTCTGTATGAACCCCTCTCTCTCAGTGCAGTGTTAATGTACTGGAGTGTCCAGTCAGTGTGTCTGTATGAACCCCTCTCTCTCAGTGCAGTGTTAATGTACTGGAGTGTCCAGTCAGTCAGTGTGTCTGTATGAACCCCTCTCTCTCAGTGCAGTGTTAATGTACTGGAGTGTCCAGTCAGTCAGTGTGTCTGTATGAACCCCTCTCTCTCAGTGCAGTGTTAATGTACTGGAGTGTCCAGTCAGTGTTTCTGTATGAACCCCTCTCTCTCAGTGCAGTGTTAATGTACTGGAGTGTCCAGTCAGTCAGTGTGTCTTTATGAACCCCTCTCTCTCAGTGCAGTGTTAATGTACTGGAGTGTCCAGTCAGTGTGTCTGTATGAACCCCTCTCTCTCAGTGCAGTGTTAATGTACTGGAGTGTCCAGTCAGTAAGTGTGTCTGTATGAACCCCTCTCTCTCAGTGCAGTGTTAATGTACTGGAGTGTCCAGTCAGTCAGTGTGTCTGTATTAACCCCTCTCTCTCAGTGCAGTGTTAATGTACTGGAGTGTCCAGTCAGTGTGTCTGTATGAACCCCTCTCTCTCAGTGCAGTGTTAATGTACTGGAGTGTCCAGTCAGTAAGTGTGTCTGTATTAACCCCTCTCTCCCAGTGCAGTGTTAATGTACTGGAGTGTCTAGTCAGTAAGTGTGTCTGTATGAACCCCTCTCTCTCAGTGCAGTGTTAATGTACTGGAGTGTCCAGTCAGTCAGTGTGTCTGTATGAACCCCCCTCTCTCAGTGCAGTGTTAATGTACTGGAGTGTCCAGTCAGTCAGTGTGTCTGTATGAACCCCTCTCTCTCAGTGCAGTGTTAATGTACTGGAGTGTCCAGTCAGTCAGTGTGTCTGTATGAACCCCTCTCTCTCAGTGCAGTGTTAATGTACTGGAGTGTCCAGTCAGTCAGTGTGTCTGTATGAACCCCTCTCTCTCAGTGCAGTGTTAATGTACTGGAGTGTCCAGTCAGTCAGTGTGTCTGTATGAACCCCTCTCTCTCAGTGCAGTGTTAATGTACTGGAGTGTCCAGTCAGTCAGTGTGTCTGTATGAACCCCTCTCTCTCAGTGCAGTGTTAATGTACTGGAGTGTCCAGTCAGTCAGTGTGTCTGTATGAACCCCTCTCTCTCAGTGCAGTGTTAATGTACTGGAGTGTCTAGTCAGTAAGTGTGTCTGTATGAACCCCTCTCTCTCAGTGCAGTGTTAATGTACTGGAGTGTCCAGTCAGTCAGTGTGTCTGTATTAACCCCTCTCTCTCAGTGCAGTGTTAATGTACTGGAGTGTCCAGTCAGTGTGTCTGTATGAACCCCTCTCTCTCAGTAAGGGTAAGGGTACTCACTGTCTCCTCCTCTTTCTTAGCTGGATGAGTACTATGTGGGTCCCGTCCCCCTGAAGGAAGTGACATTCGCTCACCTCAACGACAACATCCGCGAGCCCTTTCTTGCCGAGATGTGCGCCAAATTTGGGGAAGTGGAAGAAATGGAGATCCTGTTTCACCCCAAAACCCGCAAACACCTGGGGCTGGCCAAGGTCCTGTTCAGTAGCACTCGGGGTGCCAAGGAGACGGTCAAACACCTTCACAACACCTCAGTCATGGGCAACATTGTCCACGTGCAGCTTGACATCAGAGGTGGGTCCTGTGTTCACTGTATCCTCTCTGTACACTGGACTCACCCTGACTCACTGCAGAGACCGGTCCTGTGTTCACTGTATCCTCTCTGTACCCTGGACTCACCCTGACTCACAGTAGAGACCCGTCCTGTGTTCACTGTATCCTCTCTGCACGCTGGACTCACCCTGACTCAATGCAGAGACCCGTCCTGTGTTCACTGTATCCTCTCTGCACGCTGGACTCACCCTGACTCACAGTAGAGACCGGTCCTGTGTTCACTGTATCCTCTCTGTACGCTGGACTCACCCTGACTCAATGCAGAGACCCGTCCTGTGTTCACTGTATCCTCTCTGCACGCTGGACTCACCCTGACTCACTGCAGAGACTGGTCCTGTGTTCACTGTATCCTCTCTGCACGCTGGACTCACCCTGACTCACTGCAGAGACCGGTCCTGTGTTCACTGTATCCTCTCTGCACACTGGACTCACCCTGACTCACTGCAGAGACCGGTCCTTTGTTCACTGTATCCTCTCTGCACACTGGACTCACCCTGACTCACTGCAGAGACCGGTCCTGTGTTCACTGTATCCTCTCTGCACGCTTGACTCACAGTAGAGACCGGTCCTGTGTTCACTGTATCCTCTCTGCACGCTGGACTCACCCTGACTCACTGCAGAGACCGGTCCTGTGTTCACTGTATCCTCTCTGCACACTGGACTCACCCTGACTCACTGCAGAGACCGGTCCTGTGTTCACTGTATCCTCTCTGCACACTGGACTCACCCTGACTCATAGCAGAGACCGGTCCTGTGTTCACTGTATCCTCTCTGCACACTGGACTCACCCTGACTCACTGCAGAGACCGGTCCTGTGTTCACTGTATCCTCTCTGCACACTGGACTCACCCTGACTCACTGCAGAGACCGGTCCTGTGTTCACTGTATCCAGTTCAGTGTAGAAGGCTGGCTGTGGCGATATGGTTAGACAGCATATGTGAGGCAGCAGTGACCCTCTATGTCTCTCTCCGTGTCTCTCTGTGCAGGACAGCAGAGAATGAAGTACTACGACCTGATTGTCAGCGGCTCCTACACGCCCCAGACCGTCCCCACTGGGGGCAAGGCCCTGTCCGAGAGGTTCCTGCCCCCTCTGGCGCACCCCGACACGGTGAGCGTGGGGCAGGGGAGGGGGGTGTAATTCCCAGCCCGATGAACCCCGGCGGTGTGTTAGCCGTCTGACCTCTGACCTCCCCGTTGTCCTCTCCCCTCGCCTCGCGGTCTCTCCTGCCCCGGACTGACTCCTTGTCCGTCTCTCCCTCTGCGTCACAGCTGACGGAGCTGCGGAGACGGGTGTCCACGGACGCCCTCACTCCTGGGGGCAGCAACACGCCCTGCTCTGTGGACACCGGCTTCTCCAGCGACCAGAGGATGGACACACCCTCCTCCTCACTGGGGGGGCCCTATACCCCGGGCTCCTCCACCTCCTCGCAGGGCGGGGGCACCCCCTACACGCCCCGCTCCGGCACGCCCTACTCCCAGGACTCGGCCTACTCCAACAGGTCAGCTCCGGCGCCCAGCAGCTCTTGTTAACTGGTCACTTCGCTGACAGACATTGGCTTAGCGGCAGAGTGGCCAGCCCAGCTGTGTAGAACGACACTGTGTTTTCTCACGTGCTTTTTAAAGCTTGTAATTAAGGGTGGAGTTTTCAGTGGTTTAGCCCAGGGTTCGAGACCCCAGGAGTCCTGGAGATCCCCATTCCAGTGAGTCTTATAGGTCCCCCTCAGTCAGAGGGGCTCCAGCCCCAGTCCGGTGAGTCTTATAGGTCCCCCTCAATCAGAGGGGCTCCAGCCCCAGTCCAGTGAGTCTTATAGGTCCCCCTCAATCAGAGGGGCTCCAGCCCCAGTCCAGTGAGTCTTATAGGTCCCCCTCAATCAGAGGGGCTCCAGCCCCAGTCCAGTGAGTCTTATAGGTCCCCCTCAATCAGAGGGGCTCCAGCCCCAGTCCAGTGACGTGTCTTGACTCTTGCTCTCCCTCTGTCCAGGCACGGTGGCGCTGGCTTCAGCGGGACCAGCCTGAGCAGCTCCTACCCTCAAGACCACCTGCTGTCTTCCTCCATCTCCTCCTCTTCCTCGGGGTTCAAGCCCCCCCGCTACCACGACGACCCGTACCCCGCACACCCGCCGCCGCTGCTGCCCCAGGACTCGGCCTACTCCCGCCGGCCCAGCCAGCCGTACCCCCCGCCCCTGGGCTCCTTCCTCCCCAGCGACGCCCCCTACCCCCCACCGTACGGCAACGCGGGCGGCCCCCCGCTCCACCCGGCCCAGTACGACGCGCCCGCCCTCCCGGACCCGGGCAGGGAGTCGGGGCGCTACGGCCCCTCGGCGGGCTCGCGGCGGGCCTCCGACAGCCGCTCCTACCACCACCACCACCTGGACGGCGGCGGTGCCTCCAAGTCCTCGTCCTCCTACCACTCCCACCACCACTCGGAGCGCCGGGAGGACCGGGGCTACCGCAGCGGCGGGGGCGGGGGCTCGGGTTCCAGCTCGGGGCACCGCTCCGGGGAGGGGGGCTACCACCACCACCAGCGCCACCGCAACCACCACCACTCGCACAACCACCACGGCGGCGGGCGGCGCCGGAGCAGCCGGGACCGCGACGGCGAGTACGCCAACAGCTCGGACCTGCGCTACTCCCAGGGCCGGGGCGCCGGCACCGCCGGCTCCGTTTCCCTGACCCCCCCGGCCGCGGCCTCCTCTTCCTCGGGCCCCGGCAAGGACCACCCCCTCCCGCCCCCCGCTCCGCTCTCCTCCTCCTCCTCCTCCTCCTCGTCCTCCTCCGACCCCTCGCTCCCGCTGTCCTCCCGGCTGGAGCAGGTCTTCCGGCCCCAGGCCCCGGGCAGGGGGGGCGGCGGCGGCGCCGGCGGCGACAGGGACTACCGCGTGCTGGCGCCGCCCCCTCCCCCTCCGCCCCTGCCCCCCGCCTCCGTCATCACCGCCGCCGTCGCCGAGAGCTACGGCCCCCCCGGAGGCCCGCCCCACCTGGACGGCTACTTCCCCGCGGAGCGGAGCCCGCCCCCCGCCTCTGCCGAGCCCCCCACGGACTGGGCCCCGGCGCCCCCCCGCTCCCCTCCCCCGGCCGAGCACTGCCCCTCGGAGTCCCCCGCGCCGGCCCACCACCCCGCGCTGATCTCCTCCTCCTCCTCCCCGCCCGCGCCCCCCCTGCCGCCCCCGCTGGCCTCACCCTCCTCCTCCTCCTCGCCCCCGCGGCGGCGCGCCGCCTCGCCCGAGCCCGACTCCACCAACGAGAGCCTGCCCTTCGTCTACCACAGCAGCAGCCTGGACTCGCGCATCGAGATGCTCCTGAAGGAGCAGAAGACCAAGTTCTCCTTCCTGGCCTCCGACGAGGAGGAGGAGGAGGAGGGGGAGGGGCAGGAGGAGGGAGAGGAGGGGTCGCGGCCGCAGGGAGAGGGGGAGGAAGAGGAGGAGGGGGAGAAGGGGAGCGCGGAGGGGCAGGAGGCGCAGGAGAGGGAGCGCGAGAGGCGGCGCAGGGAGCGGCGCCGCGGAGGGGACCGGGACGCGGAGGGGGCGCGCGGCCGCCGGGGGGAGAAGGAGAGCCGGCGGCGGAGGGCCTCGGGCAGGAAGGAGGGGGCGCGGAGGAGCCCCGCTGCCCCCTCCTCCTCCTCTTCCTCCTCCTGCTCTTCCGCCCTGCCGCCCCCTCCGTCGGACCCCACCGCCGCGCTCCCCGAGCCTCTGTGTGGGGGGCAGGAGCCCGACGAGACCCCCCACTCCACGTTGACCATCCCCTGCCCCCGGACCGAGAGCGGCGACAGCCCCCCCGCGCACAATGGCCAGGGGCAGGTGAGTCTGGCGCGCCGCGGTATGTGTGTGTGTCGTTTTACAGCGCATCTCTCCAGGCCTGCCTAACCTCTCTGTCCGTCCCACAGTCCTCTCCCCAATCCTCCGGCGAGGACATGGAGATTTCCGAGGAAGAGGAGGAGCTGGGGCCGCCGTCCGCCCCTGACCAGGCTCCCCAGGCCGTCCCCGGCGGGGCCCCGACCTCCGACCCCTCGGACTCCGCCGGCTCAGACGCCGCGCAGCAGCAGCAGCAGCAGCACTTCAGCACCGTCCTGCCCCCTCCCCTGCCTTCCTTCCCCCCTCACATGCCCCCACCTCCCCCCGGGTTCGGCCTGCAGCCCCCGCCCGGGCTGCCCCCACCCCTGTCCCACCTCGAGTACCCTCCGCTGCCGCCCCCCCACCACTCCGTCTACGACTACGCCAGCTCCATGGAGCTGGTGAGCCAGTACACGGGCGGCGCCCCCATGTCCTTCCAGATGCAGACGCAGATGCTCAGCCGGCTGCACCA
This sequence comes from Lepisosteus oculatus, assembly GCF_040954835.1. NCBI lineage: Eukaryota > Metazoa > Chordata > Actinopteri > Semionotiformes > Lepisosteidae > Lepisosteus > Lepisosteus oculatus. Next base: position 15,697,281 of record NC_090699.1, read on the forward strand.
GATGCGCCTGGGGGGTTGCCAGGGCAACGCAGGCACCAGCAACGGGGCGGCCGGCAGCAGGGTGGGCGGGGCCACTGAGATCCGAGACCCCGACTTCAGCGCCTACCCCCCCTCTCACGGGCCGCCCCACCTCCACAGCCTCCCCCCTCCCCCGCCCCACGCCTACATGGACCAAGATGGGGCGCGTTTCGACCAGGACCACCGCTACGGCCCCCCGCCCATCGCGCCGCTCCCTTACGGATACCCTGAGCCCCCCCACCCACACTCCCTGCCCCCTCCCCACCCGCACTCGTGGCCCCACTGCCTGCCGCCACAGTTCCCCCCTTACCACCCCTCTCAGAACCTCTACGGCCCCCTGTCGCCCTCGGCGACGTCCTCGTACCCCGGGTTCAGCGCGCTGCCGCCCCCCCCGGCCCAGCGGCACCCCCACGAGGCCACGGTGGACCTGGTGCTGGCCGCCCTCATCCAGGAGATGAAGAACATCATGCAGAGGGACCTGAACCGCAAGATGATCGAGAACATCGCCTTCGGCACCTTCGACGAGTGGTGGGAGAGGAAGGAGCGCAAGGCCAAGGTACGGCCCTGGCAGCGGGGCGCAGGCATGGGGACCTGGGGGGCCTGAGAGACGAGGCGCAGGCATGGGGACATGGGGGGCCTGAGAGACGGGGCGCAGGCATGGAGACATGGGGAGCTGAGAGACGGGGCGCAGGCATGGAGACATGGGGAGCTGAGAGATGGGGCGCAGGGACGGAGACACCGGGGCGCAGGGACAGAACGGAGATGTGGGAGACTGAGAAACATGGGGCGCAGGCACGGAGACACAGGGCGGGGAGACACGGGGCGCAGGGACAGAGATATGGGGGGCTGAGAGACAGGGCACGGAGAGCAGGGACAGAGATATGGGGGGCTGAGAGACAGGGCACGGAGAGCAGGGACAGAGATGTGGGGGGCTGAGAGACAGGGCACGGAGACACGGGGCGCAGGGACAGAGATATGGGGGGCTGAGAGACAGGGAACGGAGACACATTGCAGGGACAGAGATATGGGGGCTGAGAGACGGGGTGCGGGGACGGTGGACAGGGCAGTGAGCCACAGGGCGCAGCTGGCTAACACGCTGGCGTGTCTGTCTGTCCGTTACCCAGCCGTTCCAGACGGTGGTGAAGGCGCCGGTGCGCGAGGAGGAGAAGAAGGAGAAGGAGGAGAAGGCGAGCCGGCCGCGCGAGGCGGCGCTGCTGTCGCTGGTCGACTGGGCCAAGAGCGGCGGGCTGGAGGGCTTCTCTCTGAGGGGAGCGCTGAGGCTGCCGTCCTTCAAGGTACCGCGCGCGAGCCGCGCCTGGCCCGCGGGCCCGAGCGCCACGTCCGCCCCGCACCTCCGCGCCTAACGCTCCCCGTGCCGTCCTCAGGTGAAGAGGAAGGAACCGCTGGAGCTCTCCGAGGCCGGAGACCTGAAGAGGCCGCGGCCTTCGACCCCAGCCGACGAGGATGACGACGGTGAGTCAGGCCGGCCCCTTCTCGCACTCCTGTCCCCCTGGGACGACGCGGGCTGGGGGCCAGGGTCGACGGCAGCCGGGGCGCAAGCAGGAGGGGGGGAACCCCGAGGGATACACAGGGAGCAGAGCCAAAAGGGAGTCCAAAACCGTGGGGTCGGGTGACACACGCTACTGCCCTGACCACTGTTCCCCCCCACCCAGGTCCCTGACAAACTCGGGGTTGCGCACGGTTCCCCGTCTTGAGTTCCGTATCCCCGGTGGTCTCGGACCAGAGCCCACGGTCTCGGTCTGTCCTCGTACGAGCGCTCCGCCTGTCATTGGCACGGGAACGAGAACAGTCAAGTTCTGTCTCGGCAGCCCGGGCGCGCTGAATCACAACGGCGAGGCTGGAGGTGTCGGGGTTGTTCCAGTGTCAGTGCTGGAGATGAAGTGGAAGTTGAGGTGCCTTTTGAAGAGAAGTGTTTATTATAATTATAATTCTGTGTAATGAAATCAGGGATGCACTCATGAAGGGAAAACTAGCAGGGGTCACGGGTCGTTTTAATTTTTCACCAGATAAACTGAGAAAAGCTTCTCAGTGTCAAGTCGTTGTGTCTGTAATTAACCCATCTCTCCAATTCAAATTAAACAAGCTTCATTGGTGCAACGTGTAATTACAGTCTTGCTAAAGCATAGAAAGTAACCTCAACAACCACAACAGACATTTACAGTGTAGACATTTTATTGGCCAGTTAGATAAGATAAGATTACTTTATTGGTCATATACAATCAAAGTGATCTTATCTTATCTAACTGGCCAATAAAATGTCTACATATAAGAAATATACAACTTCTTGCATTAGGAATTTGTCTTTTCACAGACCCCAGCTTGCTCTCCATGAGACACACAGACAGGGAGAGAAGCTGGGGGTCAGAGCGCAGGGTCAGACATTTATACGGCACCCCTGGAGCAGTTGGGGTTAAGGGCCTTGCTCAGGCCCAACGGAATATAGTATTACTCTGCCGGCAGCAGGATTTGAACCAGCAACCTTCCAGCCACGGGTGCAGATCCTTAGCGCCACCGCTCTGCCTAAAGAGCACACAAGGGATTATACCCCTAGACCAGCGAGCCATGCCTGCTACAACACATAAAACACATACAACTTTAGTTTTTTTATTTAGTCTGTTCCTTAGGCTGTGACAGGAGGTCACACACTGTATTATTGAGAAACAGTCTCACTGTCTGTTCCTCAGGCTGTCAGGAGATCATATATTGGGCTGCAGCACTGTTTGAGTTTCCTCAGAATCAGAACAGTAGCTGTTCTGATTCTGACACGTGTGGGAATTCTGGGATTAGAGTTGGTGTCGGAGAGCTTCAGGACCAGCTGGCTGAGGGGGCTCTTCTCTGGGCTCAGCTCTGGGCTCGGCAGGGCCTTGTGGTGGCAGGAATGCTGGTCCCTGTTTCTCAGTATTTCCAATATTTGATTGCGCTCTTCTGTACCTTGACCAGCAGTGAGTATTGGCCTGTTTTGGCCTTGCACACGGAGGGCGGTCTTCTCAGAGCTCTGCGTGCAGGGCTTGAAAGGGCTGTTTGTCCCATCCGCTGCCGTAGAGGGCGATGGGTTGCGTCACACTTTCAGGTGATCGCAGCCCGAGCTTGGCAGGGGGTGGATGCTGTAGATCCTCCTTGTGAATGCCTCCCTCTCGGCCTTCTCCCTCAGACTCGTACCGGGACAAGGGGATGGGTCTCCTGGGCCACGCGGACTCCGGGACGGGCCCAGGAAGGGACGGGGACGGGGCCCGAAGGAAAGGGCGACTGAAGAGGCGGAAAGCGTTTGACCTGGACAGCGAAGGAGAGGAGACTTCGGAGGGCTCCTCTTCAGACAAGGTACGGCTCCCCTCCCCCAGCCTGTGCTCCTGTTGCACTGTACGGAATTAAGTGGCCACGAAATATTCACTTCTGTGCTTTGATCACACCAGGAGGATGACGATGATGACGACGACAGTGACAAGGACTCGGAAGGTAGGTTTCGCCTATTTTATTTCTGAAAGTTAATTTTTTAGACTGAGAGTGTTTTTATAATCCCCAGGGGGCAATATAACATAGACAAGAACAAGAAATTAATCTGTGGTGAAAGGGGATTTGGTCGTATATATTATTGATGACGGTATTACATGCACTGTAGGAGGTTATCTCTATTAACCCCTTGCCCTCTCTCTCGGTGCAGTGTTAATGTACTGGAGTGTCCAGTCAGTCAGTGTGTCTGTATGAACGCCTCTCTCTCAGTGCAGTGTTAATGTACTGGAGTGTCCAGTCAGTCAGGGTGTCTGTATGAACCCCTCTCTCTCAGTGCAGTGTTAATGGACTGGAGTGTCCAGTCAGTCAGTGTGTCTGTATGAACCCCTCTCTCTCAGTGCAGTGTTAATGTCCTGGAGTGTCCAGTCAGTCTGTTTACTCGTCTCTCTCTGCAGATGAGGCTGTCAGTGAGGGCTCCTCGAAGGTGGACTCTGATGATGAGAGTGCTTCCTCCTCCGACTCGGAAAGCAGCTCGGGTTCATCGTCCTCTTCCTCTGAGGACGAGGAGGATGAGGAAGAAGAGGAGGAGGAGGGGGCTAGAGTGGAGGAGGGAGTAAGCGAGGGGGAGGACTCGGTCGACACCATGGATGAGTCTACAATGGACAGCTCTGCCGAGGACAGGGAGAGAGAGAAGGACAGGTAGACGAAGTAGCTGGACAGAGAAACAGTTTTTCTAATGTTTTTCTAATTTAGGATAATTCCTAAAACACCTGCCTTGTGTTTTTTCAGTGAGAAGGAGCGTCTCTTTCCATCGTCAGCTATTGCTGCCGCCATTCCAGATGGGTCAAAAGTCAGTGGGGCCTCAGCCGCACCAGACGTGCCCCAGACGGGAGAGGTCAAGACAGGTGAGACCATTCTCCGAGTTCCCAGTCCATCTGCATGTGTATAAGTCTGAGAGAGTGTGTGTGAAGGAGTGATAGTGCAAGCACATAAGTCTGAGAGAGAACGTGCGAGGGAGTGATTGTGTGAGTGCACAAGCCGTAGAGAGTGAGCGTGCGAGGGAGTAATTGTGTGAGTGCACAAGCCCTAGAGAGTGAGCGTGCGAGGGAGTGATTGTGCGAGTGCACAAGTCTGAGAGAGTGAGCGTGCGAAGACGTGATTGTGCAAGTGCACAAGCCCTAGAGAGTGAGCGTACGAGGGAGTGATTGTGCAAGTGCACAAGTCTGAGAGAGTGAGCGTGCGAGGGAGTGATTGTGTGAGTGCACAAGTCTGAGAGAGTGAGCATGCGAAGGAGTGATTGTGTGAGAACACAAATCCAAGAGAGTGAGCGTGCAAGTGAGTGACATTGTAACCAGACAACTCACTAAATGCTTGAATAACTTCTAGGAGAAAGGACATTTCTGGATTTGATAGAAACAACAGTATATTATCCGCATACAAAGCGATTTGATGATGTTTTGCAGACCTAAATTAAAACCTGTAATATCGCCGTGGCTTCCGCTCTCCTCTTGCCCATGGTTCTACAGCTAATGCAAACGAAAGCAGGAAAAGAGGACAGGCTTTTGCTGTCAGTCTGTGGCCAGGGTTCGCTGACGCCCCCTCGATTATGTTTCTGTCCTTCAGCGAGAGGCGAGGAGCAGCAGTCGGAAGCAGCCGTGCCCCCTGCTGGCCAGTCGGCCACTGCCGCCTCCGCACTGTCCCGCCGAGAGGAGCCCTCCCCAGTGCTGCTTCTGCCGCCCCTCAAGAAGCGCCGCAAGACCGTGTCCTTCTCCGCGGAGGAGGGCCCCACGCCCGCGCCCTCGCCTGGGCCCCTGCTCCTGCCCCCGCTGTCCCCCTCGCCCTCCCCCTCCCTGCTCCTGTCCCCCGTCAAGCCGCAGCCCCCCGAGTCCATCCTCACGGCCCCCGCGCCGCCCACAGTGGCCTCGCCGCCCTCCCCCAGACCGGACCGGCCGTCCCCCGTCCTGCTGCCCTTCGCCACCAAGCCGAGCGAAGGGGGCGCCCCGCTGCCCGGCCCGCAGCCGCCGCCCCACGCCTCCGTCCTCACCGTCCCTCCTCCCGTGCGCTCGCTGCGGCCCGACGACCAGAAGCGGCCCGCGCCCCCTCCCCCCTCGCCCCCCGCCCAGAGCAAGTCCCCCTCGCGCCGCTCCAGCAAGGACTCCCCCAAATCGCCCCCCGCGGCCGGCCCGGCGCCCCAGGTCTGCCGCACGGTGCACAACCTCCCGCTGGACCACGCGTCGCTGGTGAAGGCGCCCTCCGAGGAGCCGGCCGCCGCCCCCGCCTCGCTGCGCGGGCGCCCCCGGGGCCGGCCCCGCAGCGTCAGCCTGTCGGCGCCCCCCCTCCCGCCTCCCGCCGCCGCGGAGGACGAGGACGAGGAGGAGCAGGGGCGGGGGGCGGGAGACGGGGCGCGGGGCCTGAGGCTGAGGGAGCAGCTGGGGGCGTCCAGTCTCTTGGAGCTGGCCCACACCTCCTCCCCGCCCTCCGCGCCCCCCGACCTGTCCGTCCTGGCCGACGTGGCGCTCAAGCTGGAGCCGGAGGCCCCCGACTCGGAGGAGACGGAGACGTCGGACGAGGCCGAAGAGCAGCAGCTGCAGCAGCAGCAGCCTGAGCAGGGGCCGCCCCCCAGCCCGTACCCCGAGGGGCTGGCCGTGTGGCTGGAGCACAACTACTCCAAGCCCCTGGCCCCGCCGCCGCCGCCCCCCCTCGTGGCCGCGGCCGCTGCCCAGAAGAAGGCCCCCAGAGCCGAAGCCCCGCCCCCCGCCGACATCAACCACCACCCCATCACCGGGGTGCTGGAGGCGCCCGAGGAGGTGATCGGGGAGGCCCCCTGCGCGCCGGGCCCAGCCCGGGCCGACCCGCTGGACCTGCTGCCCCCGCTGGCCGCCGTCGCCGCGTTCGAGGACGCGGAGGGCGGCGATCGCACCCAGGCCTCCGCCGCCCCGGCCCCGGCCCCGGCCCTCACCCCCGGGACCCCCCCGGCCAGGCGCAGGGGCAGCGGGCCCCCGGAAGAGGAGAGGGGGCGGGTCAGGAGCCGCGGCCGCAAGAAGCGGAGGAAAGAGAAGCAGGAGCAGCAGCAGAAGCAGAAGGAGCGACAGAGCCGGAAGCAGAGGAAGAGGAGGCAGGCGGAGGTGAGTCCGGCCCGTCCCTGGGGAGGGCAGGTCAGTGTGTGACGCCGTGGGGGGGCTCAGTGCTGTTTGTGCTAACCTCTCTCCTCCTCTTCCTCCCTCCCTCCTCCTCCCCCTTCTCTACTCTCTACTTCCTTCCCCCCTCCCTCCACCTCCTCCTCTTCTTCCTCTCCCCTCTCTTCCTCCTCCTCCTCTTCCTCCCCACTTCTTCCTCTACCTCCCCGGGTGTCCCCGGAGCAGGAGGAGGATGTGGACGTGGAGGACCTGGAGCCGGGAGAGGTGAACTCGGACGAGGAGGAGGAGGAGGAGGGGGGCGAGCGGCGGCGCGAGCGGGCGGGCGAGGAGCTGAGGAAGAGCGAGCGGCTCTTCCTGCAGCAAACGGTCACGCCCAGCGGCCCGCTGGCGCCCCCCGCCCTGCAGTACGAGCAGCGCAGCGAGTTCGAGCAGATGACCATCCTGTACGACATCTGGAACTCGGGGCTGGACGTGGAGGACATGCGCTTCCTCAAGATGACCTACGAGCGGCTGCTGCAGGAGGACCACAGCACGGACTGGCTGAACGACACGCACTGGGTCCACCACACCAATATCCTTTACTGCTGCGGGACGGTGGCCGGCTGAGCCCCAGACACGCAGGGCTCCACATTAGCAGAGCCCCTACGATCCACAGAGCCCCAGGCACGCAGAGCCCCAGGCACGCAGAGCCCCTACGATCCACAGAGCCCCAGACTCGTGGAGCCCCTACGATCCACAGAGCCCCTACGATCCACAGAGCCCCTACGATCCACAGAGCCCCAGACACTCAGAGCCCCAGACACGCAGAGCCCCTACGATCCACAGGGCCCCAGACACGCAGAGCCCCTACGATCCGCAGAGCCCCTACGATCCGCAGAGCCCCAGACTCGCAGAGCCCCTACGATCCACAGAGCCCCAGACTCGCAGAGCCCCTACGATCCGCAGAGCCCCAGACTCGCAGAGCCCCTACGATCCACAGAGCCCCAGACTCGCAGAGCCCCTACGATCCGCTGAGCCCCAGACTTGCAGAGCACCAAAATCCGTCAAAATAGAGCCCGGTAAACCCCCTAATCCATCCATGCCCGTCAGCACCGCTGTCCGTTTGCCGTGAGCCGCCCCTGTCGGCATTGACCTTGACGACCTCCTCACTCACCAACATCCCGAACCCGCGGCGGAAGAAGAGGTCGCAGGACGGGCAGCTGCGCGAGCACAAGACGGGCTGCGCGCGGAGCGAGGGCTACTACTCCATCAGCAAGAAGGAGAAGGACGTCTATCTCAACATCTACCCCGTCACGGCCCGCGAGCTGGAGTACGACAGCCAGGTGAGCGGGCCGAGCTGCGCCGGGGCACGCCTCGCTGACAGGAGGGGAGCGATAGGAGCGAGCGGGGGGGTGTGTGTCAGTGGGAGGCGGGAGTGTGGGGGTGTGTCAGTGGGAGACGGGAGTGTGGGGGTGTGTCACTGGGAGGCGGGAGTGTGGGGGTGTGTCAGTGGATGGCGGGAGTGTGGGGGTGTGTCAGTGGATGGCGGGAGTGTGGGGGTGTGTCAGAGAGAGACAGGAGTGTGGGGGTGTGTCACTGGGAGGCGGGAGTGTGGGGGTGTGTCAGTGGGAGGCGGGAGTGTGGGGGTGTGTCAGTGGGAGACGGGAGTGTGGGGGTGTGTCAGTGAGAGACAGGAGTGTGGGGGTGTGTCAGAGAGAGACGGGAGTGTGGGGGGGTGTCAGTGGGAGGCGGGAGTGTGGGGGGGTGTCAGTGGGAGGCGGGAGTGTGGGGGTGTGTCAGAGAGAGACGGGAGTGTGGGGGTGTGTCAGTGGGAGACGGGAGTGTGGGGGGGTGTCAGTGGGAGGCGGGAGTGTGGGGGTGTGTCAGAGAGAGACGGGAGTGTGGGGGGGTGTCAGTGGGAGGCGGGAGTGTGGGGGGGTGTCAGTGGGAGGCGGGAGTGTGGGGGTGTGTCACTGGGAGGCGGGAGTGTGGGGGTGTGTCAGAGAGAGACGGGAGTGTGGGGGTGTGTCAGAGAGAGACGGGAGTGTGGGGGTGTGTCACTGGGAGGCGGGAGTGTGGGGGTGTGTCAGAGAGAGACGGGAGTGTGGGGGTATGTCAGTGGATGGCGGGAGTGTGGGGGTGTGTCAGTGGATGGCGGGAGCGAGCGGAGGGGTGTGTCAGGCGGAGATGGGAGTGCAGTGGGGTGTCAGTGGAAGATAGGAGTGTGGGGGTGTGTCGGTGGGAGACTGGAGCCGGGGGGGGTGTCAGCGGGAGACTGGAGCCGGGGGGGTGTCAGCGGGAGACTGGAGCGCGGGGGGGTGTCAGCGGGAGACTGGAGTGTGGGGGGGTCAGCAGGAAACGGAAGTGTGGGGGGGGGTCAATGGGAGTGTGGAGGGGTGTCAGTGGGAGACGCGAGCGCTGTGGAGGGTGTCAGTGGAAGATGGGAACGCAGGGGGGTGTGTCAGTGGGAGACGGGAGCGCAGGGGGGTGTCAGTGGGAGACGGGAGTGTGGGGGGGGTGTCAGTGGGAGACGGGAGTGTGGGGGGGGTGTCGGTGGGAGACGGAAGACGGTGGGGGGTGTCAGTGGGAGACGGGAGTGTGGGGGGTGTCAGTGGGAGACGGGAGTGTGGGGGGTGTCAGTGGGAGACGGAAGACGGGAGGTATGTCAGTGGGAGATGGGAGTGAGCAGTCGGGTGTGTCAGTGGGAGACGTGATCGCGTGGCTGTGTCAGTGGGAGACGGGAGTGTGGGGGGGGGTGTCGGTGGGAGACGGAAGACGGTGGGGGGTGTCAGTGGGAGACGGGAGTGTGGGGGGGGTGTCAGTGGGAGACGGGAGTGTGGGGGGTGTCAGTGGGAGACGGAAGACGGGAGGTATGTCAGTGGGAGATGGGAGTGAGCAGTCGGGTGTGTCAGTGGGAGACGGGATCGCGGGGCTGTGTCAGTGGGAGATGGGAGTGTGGGGGGGGGTGTCAGTGGGAGACGGGAGCGCTGGGGGGTGTCAGTGGGAGACGGGAGTGTGGGGGGGTGTCAGCGGGAGACGAGCGCGGGGGGTGTCAATGGGAGTGCAGAGGGGGGTGTGTCAACGGTAGTGTGGGGGGGTGTCAGGGGGAGAAGGGAGTGTGTGGGGTGTCAGAGGGAGACGCGAGCGAGCTGGGGGGTGTCAGTGGGAGATGGGAGCATGGTGGAGGGTGTCAGTTGGAGATGGGGGAGTTTGGGGATGTGTCAGTGGGAGACGGGAGAGTGGGGGGGGTGTCAGTGGGAGACGGGAGACGGTGGATGTGTCAGTGGGAGACGGGAGAGAGTGTGGGGATGTGTCAGTGGGAGACGGGGGCGCAGGGGTGTGTGTCAGTGGGAGACGGGAGCAAGCAGGGGGTTGTTAGTGGAAGACGGGAGTGTGGGGGGTTGTCAGCAGGAGACAGAAGACGGGGGGGTGTCAGCGGGAGACGGGAGTGTGGGGGTGTGTGTCAGTGGGAGCAAGGAGCCAGCAGTGGGAGATGGGAGCGCGGGCAGGGTCACGTCAGTGGGAGACGGGAGTGCGGGGCTGTGTCAGCGGGAGCTGGGGGACAGGGTCGGTAAGGGGGTCTCAGAGCTGTGTCGAGTGTCCAGCAGGCCCTCACGGCGTGTCTCTCCCGCTGTGGCCAGGGTACGAACCGCGTGCTGTCGGAGCGCCGCTCGGAGCAGAGGAGGCTGCTGAGCGCCATCGGGACACAGGCCGTGATGGACAGCGACCTGCTCAAGCTGAACCAGCTCAAGGTGAGTCCGGAGAGCTGAACGGTGTGTCGTCGGGGGAGTCGGGGGAGTCGGGCCTTTCGGAGACTGGAGCTTTGTTACTGAGGGCGCAAGAGGTTCCCCCCCATAACATAACTCTTGTGTTATTCACACCCTTGGGGGTTGAGGCAAGGTCATCTATAGAGAAAATGGAAAAGAGACACGGGATCCAACCCAGGATTCAGTGTAGACACAGGATCCAAATCTTGGAAGGTCTGCTGTTTTTCTGAGCTGTCTTGTAGTCTTGTCTGTTCAAGACTGAAGAGATTCAGTTTTTATCCTTTAGTTCAGACTAGAGACTCAGTTCCTTCAGCCTTCAGACTCAGACTATCTGTGTCCCCTCTCTCTCTCTGTACAGTGGCTGCGTGCTGTATTGATCCTCTCTCTCTGTACAGTGGCAGTGTGTTGTATTGACCCCTCTCTCTCTCTGTACAGTGGCAGTGTGCTGTATTGACCCCTCTTTCTCTCTGTGCAGTGGCAGTGTGCTGTATTGACCCCTCTCTCTGTGCAGTGGCAGTGTGCTGTATTGACCCCTCTCTCTCTATACAGTGGCAGTGTGCTGTATTGATCCTCTCTCTCTCTGTGCAGTGGCAGTGTGCTGTATTGACCCCTCTCTCTTTACAGTGGCAGTGTGCTGTATTGATCCTCTCTCTCTGTGCAGTGGCAGTGTGCTGTATTGACCCCTCTCTCTGTACAGTGGCAGTGTGCTGTATTGATCCTCTCTCTCTGTACAGTGGCAGTGTGCTGTATTGATCCTCTCTCTCTGTACAGTGGCAGTGTGCTGTATTGACCCCTCTCTCTGTACAGTGGCAGTGTGCTGTATTGATCCTCTCTCTCTGTGCAGTGGCAGTGTGCTGTATTGATCCTCTCTCTCTGTGCAGTGGGAGTGTGCTGTATTGACCCCTCTCTCTCTCTGTGCAGTGGCTGTGTGCTGTATTGATCCTCTCTCTCTCTCTGTACAGTGGCTGTGTGCTGTATTGACCCCTCTCTCTCTCTGTACAGTGGCTGTGTGCTGTATTGATCCTCTCTCTCTGTGCAGTGGGAGTGTGCTGTATTGACCCCTCTCTCTCTGTGCAGTGGGAGTGTGCTGTATTGATCCTCTCTCTCTCTGTACAGTGGCTGTGTGCTGTATTGACCCCTCTTTCTCTCTGTGCAGTGGCAGTGTGCTGTATTGATCCTCTCTGTGCAGTGGCAGTGTGCTGTATTGACCCCTCTCTCTCTCTGTGCAGTGGCAGTGTGCTGTATTGACCCCTCTCTCTCTCTGTGCAGTAGCAGTGTGCTGTATTGATCCTCTCTCTCTGTACAGTGGCATTGTGCTGTATTGACCCCTCTCTCTCTGTGCAGTGGCAGTGTGCTGTATTGACCCCTCTCTCTCTGTACAGTGGCTGCGTGCTGTATTGATCCTCTCTCTCTGTACAGTGGCAGTGTGTTGTATTGACCCCTCTCTCTCTCTGTACAGTGGCTGTGTGCTGTATTGATCCTCTCTCTCTCTCTGTGCAGTGGCAGTGTGCTGTATTGATCCTCTCTCTCTGTACAGTGGCATTGTGCTGTATTGACCCCTCTCTCTCTGTGCAGTGGCAGTGTGCTGTATTGACCCCTCTCTCTCTGTACAGTGGCTGCATGCTGTATTGATCCTCTCTCTCTGTATAGTGGCAGTGTGTTGTATTGACCCCTCTCTCTCTCTGTACAGTGGCTGTGTGCTGTATTGATCCTCTCTCTCTCTGTGCAGTGGCAGTGTGCTGTATTGACCCCTCTCTCTCTCTATGCAGTGTCAGTGTGCTGTATTGATCCTCTCTCTCTCTGTACAGTGGCAGTGTGCTGTATTGATCCTTTCTCTCTCTCTGTGCAGTGGCAGTGTGCTGTATTGACCCCTCTGTGTGTTTGCTCTTCCCTCTCAGTTCCGTAAGAAGAAGCTGCGATTCGGCCGCAGTCGGATTCACGAGTGGGGGCTGTTTGCCATGGAGCCCATTGCGGCTGACGAGATGGTGATCGAGTATGTGGGCCAGAACATCCGCCAGGTAAGATGGGGGTTCCCTGGTTTCTCCGACACCTGCCCTCGTAGCATCACCCTCTGGAGACTCCAGCAGGCATTCCTGCTCGGGAAACAAGAGTGGCGATCGTTCGTTAGGACCGGGCTGCTGTGGCCCCTGGGCAGCCTGGTGCTGTGTCAGGTGGTTACTGGGGATGATGGGATTGCACCAGTGTGCGACCCCACCTGGACAATGCGCTAGTCTGCTCATGCCAGCTCTCAGTGGGGAGGAGAGCAGAGTGATGAAGCCAGTTGAGAGACGGGGGTTATCAGGAGGCCATGATTGGTAAAGGCCAGGGGGAAATCTGGCCAGGACGCCGGGGTGCCCGTGCTGTGCTGTGACTGATGTGGGCGTGTTGTGGCAGGTGGTGGCGGACATGCGGGAGAAGCGTTACGCCCAGGAGGGCATCGGGAGCAGCTACCTGTTCAGAGTCGACCACGATACCATCATCGACGCCACCAAGTGTGGCAACCTGGCCCGGTTCATCAACCACTGCTGCACGGTGAGTACGCACGGCCTGACGCCCTTCACTGACCACTGCTGCACACTGGGGTACTGACGCCCTTCACTGACCACTGCTGCACACTGAGGTACCGACGCCCTTCACTGACCACTGCTGCACTCTGGGGTACCGACACCCTTCACTGACCACTGCTGCACTCTGGGGTACCGACGCCCTTCACTGACCACTGCTGCACTCTGGGGTACCGACGCCCTTCACTGACCACTGCTGCACACTGAGGTACCGACGCCCTTCACTGACCACTGCTGCACACTGAGATACTGACGCCCTTCACTGACCACTGCTGCACACTGAGATACTGACGCCCTTCACTGACCACTGCTGCACACTGAGGTACTGACGCCCTTCACTGACCACTGCTGCACACTGGGGTACTGACGCCCTTCACTGACCACTGCTGCACACTGGGGTACTGACGCCCTTCACTGACCACTGCTGCACACTGGGGTACTGACACACTTCACTGACCACTGCTGCACACTGAGATACTGACGCCCTTCACTGACCACTGCTGCACACTGGGGTACCGACACCCTTCACTGACCACTGCTGCACACTGAGGTACTGACGCCCTTCACTGACCACTGCTGCACTCTGGGGTACTGACGCCCTTCACTGACCACTGCTGCACACTGGGGTACTGACGCCCTTCACTGACCACTGCTGCACACTGAGGTACTGACGCCCTTCACTGACCACTGCTGCACCCTGGGATACCGACACCCTTCACTGACCACTGCTGCACACTGAGATACTGACGCCCTTCACTGACCACTGCTGCACACTGAGGTACTGACGCCCTTCACTGACCACTGCTGCACACTGAGGTACTGACGCCCTTCACTGACCACTGCTGCACACTGGGGTACTGACGCCCTTCACTGACCACTGCTGCACCCTGGGATACCGACGCCCTTCACTGACCACTGCTGCACACTGAGATACTGACGCCCTTCACTGACCACTGCTGCACACTGAGATACTGATGCCCTTCACTGACCACTGCTGCACACTGAGATACTGACGCCCTTCACTGACCACTGCTGCACACTGAGATACTGACGCCCTTCACTGACCACTGCTGCACACTGGGGTACCGACGCCCTTCACTGACCACTGCTGCACCCTGGGATACCGACACACTTCACTGACAGCTGCTGCACCCTGGGATACCGACACACAGTGTGTCCATACCAGTACCTGTGCTGAGACAAGTTTTTTAATTAGTATAACTCGTTGATTTATATTTTACTGAGTTGCAATGTGCTTGCCTGGGAAGTGAACCCACAACCGTCTGGTCAGGAGTCCAGATCCTTAGCCACTGTACCCAGTCGCCCCGATATCCGGTGTATGGAACTGGGATCCCTCGCCCCTCACACCCCCTCTCCCTCCTTTCTCCTTGCAGCCAAACTGCTATGCGAAGGTGATCACGCTGGAGTCGCAGAAGAAGATTGTCATCTACTCCAAGCAGCCCATTGGCATCAACGAGGAGATCACCTACGACTACAAGTTCCCCATCGAGGAGAACAAAATCCCCTGTCTGTGCGGGACGGAGAACTGCCGGGGCACGCTCAACTAGAGGGGCCGCACCGCAACTCATGTCCCGTTCGTGCTGCGCCCCCAGTTTCAGTCCTCTTCCCTGCGATCTTCACCCTGCAAGACACCTCCAGGACCCACGAGCTGTTCTCAGCCGTACAACTCCAGGCCCCACATGCCCTGCCCCAAAATACAGCTCCAATATCTACGTGCTGTGCCCTAAAATACCCTTCCAATGCCCACATGCTGTTCCCCAAAATACAGCCCCAGTTCCTAGATGCTGTTCCCCAAAATACAGCTCCAGTATTCACATTGTACCTTAAAATACAGTTCCGGTACCCACACATTGTACCCCCAATACAACTCCAGTACACATGATCCACACCCCAAAATACAGCTCCGGTACACACATGCTGTACCCCAAAATACAGCTCCGGTACACGAATGCTGTGCCCCAAAATACAGCTCAAGTATCCACAATCTGCACTCCAAAATACAGCTCCAAAACACAAATGCTGTGTCCCAAAATACAGCTCCAGTTCCCAGATGCCTTACCCCACAATACAGTTTTGGTACCCCCACTCTGTACCCTAAAATACAGTTCTGATACCCACACATTGTACCCCCAATACAACTTCAGTACCCATGATCTGCACCCGAAAATACAGCTCCAGTACCCCATGCTGTACCCCAAAATACAGCTGAAGTATCCACGATCTGCACTCCAAAATACAACTCCAATACCCAAGTGCTATGCCTCAACATACATCTCTGGTACCCACACGCTGCACCCCAAAATACCACTCCACTACACACACTGTACCCCCCACTACAGCTCCAGGACCCATGAGTTGTACTTCACAATACAGCTCCAGTGGCCACTCTGTATCCCAAAATACAGTTCCAGTACCCACACGCTGTACCCCAGAATACTGTTCCAGTACCCACGTGCTGACACCCACCCCTCAGGGGAGTGCTGTATTTTAGGGTGCACCTGCTGTAAACCATGTCTCCCAGAACTAACAACACTGACTCCCCTCACGCCTGGCACTCGGGAATGCTGACTCCCCTCACGCCTGGCGTTTGGGACGCTGACTCCCCTCACGCCTGGCTCACATGACCATGGGAGCCTGGAACCACGGTCCACATACCCCTGAAGGGCAGTCATTCATTCTCCATAGGAAAGCTGGGCCAGATTCTCCTGCAAAGTACGTAGGTCTTTTACAGAAGCATGAAGGCTTGAGGGCTGTTAGGCTCTAGGCCGAGCCGCCCCTGATTTCCTCAATGAAGGACTGTGAGTGGCGTTACACAGGCGCACAAGCTCAGCGCTGTACAGAAGTGTCCGATCAGAGTTCAGACAGACAGCTTGCTTGCCCCCGAGTGTCCCACAGGCCCCTGCGCAGTGTTTAAAGAGGCCACTCTATAAAAGCATGGAGCTGAAAGGTGTAGGGGTGGGGGAGGGGTGTCTCCCGCACTCTGAGAACAGCTGGTGAAGGGTCTGAAGAGAGAGCCTGCCCATACTGGAGTTTGGAGAAAATAACAGTTTCCCTTGATTCTTGCCAACAGCACTTACTTAAAATTTCAGAGCCTAGCCGCTCAGTTTCAGGAATGAAAACTCTTAGCACTTTATCGCCCTATATAAAACATTTTTAGGGGGAACACAAAAACGTCATGCCTATATGATCATTCAAAGTCTCATTTTTGAATTGGGCTTAACTTCCCTGTACAGGTGAATTATAGAGCCAGAATCGTGCCTGCAGTTCTTACATTGCACGCCAGGGGGCAGCGCTGTATCAAGCTGGCTGTTGCTTCTTTGCTTTGCTGTGTTACAACATTAATTCCATTGAAATCTAAACTGGGGATCTCCAGCCCAGGTTCTTGAGAGCCTTATTCCAGTTACTCAGCTTTTACTTAAGGTCAGGTGCGCCTGTGCATTCCTGATGAATTAAACGAGCGATCTATTCGATTCAGAAGGGCCTGCGGTCCCACATGATCTTTAAATTGCTTCACTTGGCACCTCCTGTTTGACTGATGACAGTGGTTGTGATGGAGCCTTCAGAGGTGAATTATACACCCAGCTGGTCCTGGGGCTCCCCAGCACCAGGGTTGGAGACCCTAATCCTGAATTCTCGGTCCCACAGTCAGGAATCTCCCACTGGGATGATGCTCCTTACTCCTGGTCACGGAGGGCTTTTTTGCCCGAGCTCTTGGCCACATCGGCTGAGTCGGCTGTCGAGTGCACTGGTCTGGTCTCAGGTGCAGTGCCTCAGTCACAGAGGTGAAGCCTGGGCTCCTTATACACCCTCGTCTCGGGAGGGTCACTGCTTCAGAGATCCTTTGCCTTGCTTGACACCTTGTTTGAGAGTACAGGATAGCCTCAGCTTCCAGTCCTGGCTATCCACTCCCTGACCAAAAGACCGTTTTATACCGTAGTGGTTGTAATGGCAGGTGCCTGCCTCTCGGCGAGCTCGCCAATGTGTCCCGAAGATCGGTGGCCAGCCCGCACGAGCCTCAGTCATCTTCAGATCCAGCGACGTGCTCAAAGCGCACAGTGTCAGTCCTGTGTCTGCCAGGGCAAAGTTACCCTGACAGAAAGTCCCCTTGGTCCTGTCTCCGTCTGCCTGCCACTGCCTCTGGCTCAGATCCATTTACAGGCCTGGCTTGGCCACTGGGTCAGCGGGGCGCAGCTGGTCCCTGGGCCTGCAGCGCAGAGCGGGCAGAGATCACCAGAACCCCTGACCCCCCCTTGCCCAAATCACCACTTCAAGTGAAATGTTCTCTCCGATTACCTTTGGAAGTGTTAAAGGGTTGATGGGGTCTGGGCCCCTGAAGGTCAGAGGTCACGCTAGGGTATGAGGGCGTGTCTGTTCTCAGAGGGGACCAGTGGGTTAGCTGCTTTCCTGCAAGGCAGGATGGGATAGGAAGGCCCCCCCGGCGGCGGCGGTCCCCTTGCATGGGTGGCAGTCGGTGTGGTTAAGGACACACTGTTCACAAGCTGGGCGGCGGGGTCTGGGAGAGAGAGGGTGGGGGTGGTGGTGGCTGTTCGAGGGGAACTTCCTGACCCCTTTAGGGGTTTCGCTGAAGTGGGCAGCCATACTTCCACTCGTCCGAATTGACGGGGGGGAGGTGGGCTAACAGCGACCTTGTTCGGACCGGGTCAGGCTCTGCACCATGTGAGGGGTACTGACAGAGCTCTCCCCCTCATAGCATGGGGATCTGGCCCGCCTGAGCAATGGACAGTCAGGCCAGGGGTCCGGGGGTGGGAGGGTGGGGGGAGTCGGGCTGTCAGCATTGATTCTGTCCTGTGTTCATACTTGTAAAATATTTAAAAATTCAAAAGGAGCTTTTCAGTGCAAAGGAAGCAGACGAGCTGTACATATTGTAGATGTGGCTGTTTCTTGTAGAAACACGCGTTATTGCTCTGTAAATACGTTCTGTTCTTTCCTACTTCAAAAGTGTACATAAGTTTCCATTGTTTTTTTCGTTTTAATTTTATTTTTTTTTCTCTTGTATTAATGCGTTCAACCCTTTATTAATGGTGCATTAAAATATTTTTTAAAAAAAGGTGAAAACAGTGTGTGTTTTCTGTTCATTTAAAAGGCCCTTGCATTCCTACAGTCCCTGCGCCCCCCCTCCCAGGAGCCCCTGTCCTATAGTCCCTGCGCCCCCCCTCCCAGGAGCCCCTGTCCCGCAGTCCCTGCACCCCCTCTCCCAGGAGCCCCTGTCCTGCTGTCCCTGCACCCTCTCTCCCAGGAGCAGTGAACCAAACATGCACAAGGTTCCTAATATTGTGGACAGAAAGGAACCCTGTGGAAGCAGGGTTTAGCCCAGCCAGCGCGGGTGTTGACCGGCCAGTCAGTGGTCCAGGTGTCCAGGAGAAGTGTGATCTTGAGCACGTGGCTCCAGGGAGACGCAGGCCTGGTGTCGAGGGGTCCAATGGTGACTGGGGGACTCTGCAGCACTGAGGAAGAGGTAACTATTGCGATACTCCACACATTTTCACAATGCAGACATGTCGTTTCGCCACATCCTGATCACCACAGTGGCATTAACAGTGTCTCGTATTGTAACCACTTCTGTTTCTCTCATTTGTCTTTTGTCTTCTCTCTTCTCACGGTTTGGAGGGGGCCTTCTTTCTCACACTGACAGGCACAGAAGGCTCAGCTTTACTGTATTACTGAAGAACACTGGAGCTGTTCATGAGAACACAAGACTGTCGTCATCACTGAACAACACTGGAGCAGTTCATGAGAACACAAGACTGTCCACATCACTGAAGAACACAAGTCTATTCATGAGAACACAGGACTGTCCTCATCACTGAAGAACATGAGTATATTCATGAGAACACAGGACTGTCCTCATCACTGAAGAACACAAGTATGTTCGTGAGAACACGACTGTCCTCATCACTGAAGAACACTGGAGCAGTTCATGAGAACATAGGACTGGATAAGTGGTTGTTGCAAATAATACAGTCGTATTTGTAACACAGCTTGTTCTCCTCTTTCCAGGTGATAAGATTTTATTGTCCCCTGAGGGAAATGCTTTATGGACACACAGCACTCCTGTACATTTAACGAAAAACATTGCACATTATACTATTACAAGAAATAAGAAAAACTTTGCACATCATTCTATTGCACATGTACAGTATAACACATAACAACATGTAACATTTATGATACATCACAAAACATATTGCACTCAAGTGGGTTGTAAGAGTCAAAATTGTGTTTATCCTTGACATTTGTGTTGACAGCTTTAATGGATAGTGGAACAAAGGAATGTTTGTATCTGTTTGACTTATATTTGGGAACCCTAAAACGTTTGCCAGAAGGAAGAAGTTGATATTCATAGTTGAGGATTTGGGAAGGATCTGATATAATTTTTCCTGCCTGTTTGATTATGGATTTTTCAAAGATTGTCCCCAGTGAAGGTTGCTGTTTAACTCCCATGGCCTTCAAAGCTGTCTGGATGAGACGGGTAATTTGTGATTTTAAATGAACTGATAGATTACCAAACCACACTGTAATACCGTATCTGATAATGCTCTCGATTACAGCATGGTAAAAGAGTAGCCTTACTTCCTGTCGAACCCCAAACACTCTTAGTCTTCGCAGGAACTATAAGCGCTGCTGACCTTTGGAGCAAACACTCTCAACGTGAGGAATCCAGCACAGGTTACTGTCGGTGTCTACTCCTAGGTGCTCCAAAAGGTCACGAACTCTCTCTGCCAGCACTGCACACAGAAGGTGTCTGTCTCTGCTCCTCAGCAGGCACAGAGCAGGCACACAGCTTCACCCAGTTTAGAACGGACCCCTGTTGAGATTAAGCCAGAGAGGGGTTTTTCAATCCAGTTAGCAGAAAGACAACCTCATGCCAGATAGTTTCTGTTACACCTGTGTGCACTGGGGAAGGGTAGGTGTGACATCACAGGTCCTGGAGTGACCAATCACAGTGCAGCAGGCTGGCCTCTGGCCTTTGAGTGGCCTAGTTTTTCAGTCCCCAGGGTGAGGAATTGCAGAAGACAAGCACTGCAGAGAAGGGAATACAGTAATTAATGACCAGACAGCCTCCCCCCCCGGTGGACAGCTCAGTTATTGTCTCACTGACCTACTTCTTTCCTTCGCCCGACTGCCAGAACCATCTCCGCACAGCACAGCTTTTCCAGCTCTGAGAAGTTGCCCCCCCCTACAGACAGCACAAACGATGAAACCCACCTCCGGTTTGTGCCGTTGAAAGGAGTTTTTGTGCTGCTCTCGTTCCCGAGATATAGCACCTTGTATTTCTGGTGATCACGTGACCACACACAGTGACTTTGACCTCCAGTGACCCCGTCTGCCGAGTTCAAGCGCTGTGCCGCTGGTGCGAGAGGAACAGTTCTGTAATTGTGTTCCTCTGTTTGCCCGGGTGGGGGGGCGGCGGGGGATTTTGCATTTAAAATCAGTATCTTCTGTGCGTTTGGAAGTGACCAGTTTCTCTGTCTCCTTCTTAAATAAACACAGGCATCAAGGGACGTGTGAAGATTGAACTCGCAAGATTCTTCTTGACTGAAGAAACCCAGTCTAGGAAAATCTGCCAGCTGGCAGATTGGGTACTGGTCCCATTACCCTGCCCTCCCTGGAGTCTTGCCTTCCTGTGCAACGTGCTTGTACGACACACTCACACCAGGGCCAGGGCCAGTTCTCCCAGAAGCCAACGAACTCGCCGGCAATCAACTCGCTGGCCTGTGGGGGGAAACTGGAGCGCCTGGAGGAAACCCAGGGGAGCACTGGAGGAACATGCAGACTCCACACAGACAGCACCCCAGGAACTGGACCCAGGGCCCCAGCGCTGCAAAGCAGCCAAGCTCACCGCTGTGCCACTATCCCACCCCATCAGCCTTCCTGCCCTGTTTTCAGCACAACTATTTTCGTTGAACGCTAGCGAGTGTTTTCCACTCTGCTGTGTTGCTGTATTGGGGGCAGTACAGTGGGGGGGCGTATCTGTGGCTGTGCGGTTCGCTGCTCTCTCTCTGGTGCAGGAAGTATGCAGCACCACTGCAGGGAGCACAAGCTCTGTACAGCCTCTGCCGAGAAAACTCACACACATGAGTGTGAGAAAACAACCACAGAGACCTTTGCTGCTGCATCTACTGTAAATAGTGCAGGCAAACAGTGCATACCACAGGGACAGTAACACTCTAGAGGACAAGAAGAGTCTAGAGCTCTGTGACTGGGCTGTGTCAGTGGACTGGAGGAGTCTACAGCTCTGTGACTGGGCTGTGTCAGTGGACTGGAGGAGTCTAGAGCCCTGTGGCTGGGCTGTGTCAGTGGACTGGAGGAGTCTAGAGCTCTGTGACTGGGCTGTGTCAGTGGACAGTAAGAGTCTAGAGCTCTGTGACTGGGCTGTGTCAGTGGACTGGAGGAGTCCAGAGCTCTGTGACTGGGCTGTGTCAGTGGACTGGAGGAGTCTAGAGCCCCGTGACTGGGCTGTGTCAGTGGACTGGAGGAGTCTAGAGCCCCGTGACTGGGCTGTGTCAGTGGACAGTAAGAGTCTAGAGCCCCGTGACTGGGCTGTGTCAGTGGACAGTAAGAGTCTAGAGCCCCGTGACTGGGCTGTGTCAGTGGACTGGAGGAGTCTAGAGCCCCTTGACCGGGCTGTGTCAGTGGACAGGAGGAGTCTAGAGCTCTGTGACTGGGCTGTGTCAGTGGACTGGAGGAGTCTAGAGCCCCGTGACTGGGCTGTGTCAGTGGACTGGAGGAGTCTAGAGCCCCGTGACTGGGCTGTGTCAGTGGACTGGAGGAGTCTAGAGCTCTGTGACTGGGCTGTGTCAGCGGACTGGAGGAGTCTAGAGCTCTGTGACTGGGCTGTGTCAGTGGACAGTAAGAGTCTAGAGCTCTGTGACTGGGCTGTGTCAGTGGACTGGAGGAGTCTAGAGCTCTGTGACTGGGCTGTGTCAGTGGACAGTAAGAGTCTAGAGCCCCGTGACTGGGCTGTGTCAGTGGACTGGAGGAGTCTAGAGCCCCTTGACCGGGCTGTGTCAGTGGACAGGAGGAGTCTGCGTTTGAATGTTGTCATTCAGAATTGCTGATGTTTTCCTGATCTAGCAGCAGCTCTGCAGGGCCTGACGTGTCTGAGCACAGACATCCTCAACTGCAGACGCCTCTTGAAGGGGGCCAGTATCTTACGGGCTCTAGGACCAGGCAGAGGAGAGAAGCCTCGCCGGTCTCTGCTTTCACAGATGTTCTCTGTCTGTCTGCCTCGCTCTCGCTCAGGAGAAAAGCCCAAACATGGGCCGCACCAAGACCGAGGGGAGGAAGAAGAGGGCTGCACACCGCGAGGAAACAGCTGGAGATCCAGAGGTGTCTGGTAGAAAGATCCGCTTCCTGAGAGCGCGGGAGTGAGAGGCAGGTGTGTGTCCTTCTTTCTACCACGCGGTCAGAGGGGGGGAGAGAGTCTGATGGGTGGAAATTCTGGATCAGGACCCAGATCCTGCTGGCCAAGCAGTGAGAGAGGTGGATTCTGGGTATGTGGGTATGGGACGTGGATCCAGTGGCATTGTGGAATGGATCGGGATAAATCACAGACAGAAAAAAAAAGACCAAGATCATACTGCGTGGTTTGTGATCAAAAGCAAGCTCTGCTTGCCCTGATTAGCCGGAACGTGTCTGGGAGATTTGGACACCGTCTGAGACTAAAACAACAACTTCATCCTGGGACTTCTTTCTGTGTTACTGAGAGACCCTCTGTGGTGTCCTCTCTCTCACTCTGTCTCCTGTCCTGTTGTGTGTGTTTATTACTGAGAGACTCTGTTATCTCCACTCTTTCAACAGTTACAGCCTCGCATTTGCAGGTCAATGTGTGTATTCTCAGTTACAGGTGAGCACTCGCAGGTCAATGTGTGTATTCCCAGTTACAGGTGCGCACTCGCAGGTCAATGTGTGTATTCCCAGTTACAGGTGAGCACTCGCAGGTCAATGTGTGTGTTCCCAGTTACAGGTGCGCACTCGCAGGTCAATGTGTGTATTCCCAGTTACAGGTGCGCACTCGCAGGTCAATGTGTGTATTCCCAGTTACAGGTGCGCACTCGCAGGTCAATGTGTGTATCTCCAGTTACAGCCTCGCACTCGCAGGTCAATGTGTGTATTCCCAGTTACAGCCGCGCACCTGCAGGTCAATGTGTGTATTCCCAGTTACAGGTGCGCACTCGCAGGTCAATGTGTGTATCTCCAGTTACAGCCTCGCACTCGCAGGTCAATGTGTGTATTCCCAGTTACAGGTGCACACTCGCAGGTCAATGTGTGTATTCCCAGTTACAGGTGAGCACTCGCAGGTCAATGTGTGTATTCCCAGTTACAGGTGAGCACTCGCAGGTCAATGTGTGTATTCCCAGTTACAGGTGAGCACTCGCAGGTAAATGTGTGTATTCCCAGTTAAAGGTGCACACTCGCAGGTCAATGTGTGTATTCCCAGTTACAGCTGCACTGTTTTCCCGGGCAGGGGTTTCGGGACACCAGACTCCTCGGAGTGTGCAGGACTCCGCCGGACCGTGTCGCCTGTGTATGTGTGTGTGAGATCGCACGTCTGGGGGAGGGGAGGCTCTGTCAGCAGGCATCCTTCCTGTGAGTATGCTTCTGAAAACAGGGCAAGAGTTCAGAGCTGCGCAGTCGTGTGGCACGTCTCTCTCTCTCTCTGCCAGCTTTTCATTAACCAGCGGACAGCCTCAGAGCTCCAGCCAGGCCAGCTGGAGTTTCCTTCCCTGGCGTATACGTTCGGTGTCTGCTCTCCAGAGCTCTGCAGGCCTCAACAGGGACAGAAAGTGCTTCAGCAACGTGTGCTATAAAAAAAGCTGCAGTAGGAGAATATGTTCCTCTTTTGGATTATTCAGAAACGAAACTGAATACGGGGGAAAGCAGTTTCGTAGATCTATTAATGTTACCCCCTCGGGGAGCAGACAGGTGTCCCAGATGGGAAGGGTGTAAGTTTACAGCAGAGGGGGGTGTGTCACCCTCTCTGTGATGTTATTGGCCTGCTGTACCACCCTTCGCCAGCAGAGGGCGCCTGGACAGTTTTCTATTTTCTCACAACCTGCTCCAGTCTGCTGCTCTGAAGCCACCGAGCCAGCAGGAACGTCAACATGACTTCCTCTGGAATGTAGCCCTGGTGCAAAGTGAGGTATTATGGTATTTCAATGCCTTCGAGCTTTATCAAGCCGAGAACACATGACGTTAATAGTAAAAGAGAGCAACACATGTCACTGCTGATAAACACCCGTCAGTGAGTCAGTCAGATCAGTCTGTGTCATGAGCTGCGTAAGCTGCTGCATCGCTTCACATAGTGGTATGGGGGCGAAGTGTTTAGCATTGCTGCCCCACAGCCCTGGGGCCCTGGCTTCAATTCCTGGGGGTGCAGTCTGTGTGGAATTTGCATGCTCTCGCTGAGTTCACACAGGTGTCCTCGGAATGCGCCGGTTTTCTCCCACAGTCCCAAGTCATGCTGGCAGCTTATTTGGCTTCTGGAAAATTTGGCCCAGGTGTGAGTGTCTGTGTCTGTCTGCCCTATGAAGGACTGGAGGCCCATCAGGCTGGACCCCACGTTGCACCTGTTGCTGGCTGGGATAGGCTCCAGCTCCCCCCCTGCCCTGGCCCTGTGCTGGAGACAGCGATTACAAACTGGATGGATGGGTGAATCACTTCCTACTGCCTGCTGGTGCGTAGATAACCTGGAACTGAGCGTTCAGGACTAGCACACGTCGGACCGGTCATGGAGCATACCAGAGGAGGACATGCCGTGCAGGGTTCGAGTGCAAAAGGCTGGCTGTGCAACAGGTTGGTGCAGACTTGCCCCTGCATGTCTCCTGCACCTCCGGCTGTTCCAAGAAGTGGCACAGCGCTCCCGGGAGAGGCATCTTGATGTTATCTGACCGGGAGAAGATGCATCCAAAGCTTATCAGACCAGAACAGACTGCTCTAGTCTCTCCACCCTCCTCGTCTGCTGCTCTCCCGGCCTCTCTCCTCTCTTGAACTCTCCTCTTGAACTATTCTCTTCCTGAGAAACAACTGGGTATCGGCTTCAACAACGGGGCTCGGCAACTTGTTCCACACTCCCGCCACCCTTTGTGTAAAGTAGAGTCTCCTGTCCTGACTGGAGGATCTCATCTGGCTTTTCACTTGTGGCATTGCTTGAATATGACAGTGTCCTCCCTGGATGTCCATAGGACTGACCCAGCACACAGTACGGCCTGGGCCTCCTGAGGATGGTAAGGTAGTAGCAGACCAGTCACCAGAGGCATGACCACAGGTTGACATGCCTCAGGGTGAATGAGGGGGCAGTTCCTGAGTGAGAGGGCAGTTCTGCATGTGGACTCTGCACACACTACCAAACTCATGTGAGGGAGGGGAACTGTGAGAGAGAGAGAGAGATATGTGTCAGGCTGCTCGCAACAGTAAGTCATGTGTCTGTGTAGAGTGAAGGGAGTTTCTGACACTTCACCAAGTAGCACACTGCTCTGGGGAAAATTAGTTCTTCTTTTGCCTTTTATACACTGTGGTCATATTAACAGGGGTCTTAAATGTAAATATTTGTGGCTCTATAATTCTACAAGTAATTCTGATTTTCCTGATTGTGTCTAGTAAGAGTCTGTACAGGTGTGTGTGTACAGTGTCTCCAGTAAGAGTCTGTACAGGTGTGAGTGTGTGTGTGTGTATATACAGTGTGTCCTGTAAGAGTCTGTACAGGTGTGTGTGTGTGTTTACAGTGTGTCCTGTAAGAGTCTGTACAGGTGTGTGTGTGTGTATACAGTGTGTCCCATAAGAGTCTGTACAGGTGTGTGTGTGTTTAAAGTGTGTCCTGTAAGAGTCTGTACAGGTGTGCGTGTGTTTACAGTGTGTCCTGTAAGAGTCTGTACAGGTGTGTGTGTGTGTTTACAGTGTGTCCTGTAAGAGTCTGTACAGGTGTGTATGTGTTTACAGTGTGTCCCGTAAGAGTCTGTACAGGTGTGTGTGTGTGTGTGTGTGTGTGTGTGTGTGTATACAGTGTGTCCCGTAAGAGTCTGTACAGGTGTGTGTGTGTGTTTACAGTGTGTCCTGTAAGAGTCTGTACAGGTGTGTGTGTGTGTATACAGTGTGTCCAGTAAGAGTCTGTACAGGTGTGTGTGTGTGTATACAGTGTGTCCTGTAAGAGTCTGTACAGGTGTGTGTGTGTGTGTATACAGTGTGTCCCGTAAGAGTCTGTACAGGTGTGTGTGTGTGTATATATACAGTGTGTCCCGTAAGAGTCTGTACAGGTGTGTGTGTGTGTGTGTGTGTTAACAGTGTGTCCTGTAAGAGTCTGTACAGGTGTGTGTGTATACAGTGTGTCCCGTAAGAGTCTGTACAGGTGTGTGTGTGTGTGTGTGTGTGTATACAGTGTGTCCCGTAAGAGTCTGTACAGGTGTGTGTGTGTTTACAGTGTGTCCTGTAAGAGTCTGTACAGGTGTGTGTGTGTGTGTGTATACAGTGTGTCCTGTAAGAGTCTGTACAGGTGTGTGTGTGTGTGTATACAGTGTGTCCTGTAAGAGTCTGTACAGGTGTGTGTGTGTGTATACAGTGTGTCCTGTAAGAGTCTGTACAGGTGTGTGTGTGTACAGTGTGTCCTGTAAGAGTCTGTACAGGTGTGTGTGTGTGTGTATACAGTGTGTCCTGTAAGAGTCTGTACAGGTGTGTGTGTGTATATACAGTGTGTCCTGTAAGAGTCTGTACAGGTGTGTGTGTGTGTATACAGTGTGTCCTGTAAGAGTCTGTACAGGTGTGTGTGTGTATACAGTGTGTCCTGTAAGAGTCTGTACAGGTGTGTGTGTGTGTGTGTGTGTGTGTGTGTGTGTGTGTGTGTGTGTGTGTATACAGTGTGTCCCGTAAGAGTCTGTACAGGTGTGTGTGTGTTTACAGTGTGTCCTGTAAGAGTCTGTACAGGTGTGTGTGTGTGTGTTTACAGTGTGTCCTGTAAGAGTCTGTACAGGTGTGTGTGTGTGTGTATACAGTGTGTCCTGTAAGAGTCTGTACAGGTGTGTGTGTGTGTGTATACAGTGTGTCCTGTAAGAGTCTGTACAGGTGTGTGTGTGTGTGTATACAGTGTGTCCTGTAAGAGTCTGTACAGGTGTGTGTGTGTGTATACAGTGTGTCCTGTAAGAGTCTGTACAGGTGTGTGTGTACAGTGTGTCCTGTAAGAGTCTGTACAGGTGTGTGTGTGTGTGTATACAGTGTGTCCTGTAAGAGTCTGTACAGGTGTGTGTGTGTGTATACAGTGTGTCCTGTAAGAGTCTGTACAGGTGTGTGTGTGTATACAGCGTGTCCTGTAAGAGTCTGTACAGGTGTGTGTGTGTATACAGCGTGTCCTGTAAGAGTCTGTACAGGTGTGTGTGTGTGTATACAGTGTGTCCTGTAAGAGTCTGTACAGGTGTGTGTGTACAGTGTGTCCTGTAAGAGTCTGTACAGGAAGGCGGAGTGTGAACAGTGTAAAACCTGGAGCGGATCAGATTGCTGTGCTCTGGGAGTCAGACTGCCAGTCCTGCTGGGAGACTTGTCTGGACTCTGGACTCAGATGGGTCTCCTTCCACTCAGATACCCCCCTTTCAGGATCGGGTCCGGGTCCGGCGCTTACAACTCTCTCCCGAAAACCTTTCACAAGGCTGGCCTTATCAGGGCTCTTATCAGCACATAGCAGAGTCTACAGGACAAGGGGCCAGGGACACAGCGAGTCAAAGTACTGCATGCTGCTATCGCCCCAGTGCTGTGTGACGTGCAGAGAACCGCTCTGATTTCTTCTGTGGCACCCTGTCGCCTGCTTTGTTGTTCATTCGAAAATTAGTGAGGAATTCTCCTTGGCTCAAGGTTTGATTTAATTTGTATTGGCGATGAGTGCTTACTGCCACCCTACGGGTGCAGGACAGAATTCATCAGAGTACCGCGTTTTCCTGTTAATTACTGCATCTGTGTTAACCTTGTTCTCAGTGGAAATGAGAGACTGTTCATGTACCGGAGTGTCCAGTCAGTCAGTGTGCCTGTATGAACCCCTCTCTCTCAGTGCAGTGTTAATGTACTGGAGTGTCCAGTCAGTCAGTGTGTCTGTATGAACCCCTCTCTCTCAGTGCAGTGTTAATGTACTGGAGTGTCCAGTCAGTCAGTGTGTCTGTATGAGCCCCTCTCTCTCAGTGCAGTGTTAATGTACTAGAGTGTCCAGTCAGTCAGTGTGTCTGTATGAGCCCCTCTCTCTCAGTGCAGTGTTAATGTACTGGAGTGTCCAGTCAGTCAGTGTGTCTGTATGAGCCCCTCTCTCTCAGTGCAGTGTTAATGTACTGGAGTGTCCAGTCAGTGTGTCTGTATGAACCCCTCTCTCTCAGTGCAGTGTTAATGTACTGGAGTGTCCAGTCAGTCAGTGTGTCTGTATGAGCCCCTCTCTCTCAGTGCAGTGTTAATGTACTGGAGTGTCCAGTCAGTCAGTGTGTCTGTATGAACCCCTCTCTCTCAGTGCAGTGTTAATGTACTGGAGTGTCCAGTCAGTGTGTCTGTATGAACCCCTCTCTCTCAGTGCAGTGTTAATGTACTGGAGTGTCCAGTCAGTCAGTGTGTCTGTATGAACCCCTCTCTCTCAGTGCAGTGTTAATGTACTGGAGTGTCCTGTCAGTGTGTCTGGATTAGCTCTCTGAACTCTGTCTGAGTGGTGTAAACAGTACTTCAGTTTTGTGAAGTGTATTTATAAACATGCCAGTGAAGCCTCTGATTCTCATGATGGATGACAGGGGTGGAGACCCGGGGAGGAATGTGTTGCGGGGGCAGAAATGTTTGGCTGAGCTCTGCTCTTCCTGCAGGTGTTTACTGCCAGGGATGTTCGGTATCCGGCTGGACTGTATGGAATGACAGTTCTTTTCCTACACTCCCACAAACACAGAGCTTTCCTAGGATTACTGGCAAGCCCTCTTGGATGAGCCATTTCCTTCCCCTCGAGAGAAGAATTCATCAGCTTCATCCACATGGCTGGGCCACTTGTTCCACACTCCTGCCACAGTCTGTGTAAAGTTTAGTCTCCTGTCCTCACTGGAGGATCTCATCCAGCTGTTTCTTGAGAGAAGTTAGGGCCCCAGCTTAATCAACTTGACTGGGCAGCTTGTTCCACACTCCCACCACCCTGTGTGTAAAGTAGAGCCTCCTGTCCTGACTGCAGGATCTCATCCAGCTGTGTCTATGGAAGAATCCAGGGTATTGGCTTCTGCAACATGGCTGGGAGCTTGTTCCTCTAGTTTCTGCCCTGTCCTGTGTTCCAGTCAGAAGTCATTCCAGGAATTGCCCTCCTATCAATCCATCTGCTTTATCACCCTGAAGCTCAGCAGGTGTGAGCCTAGTCAGTCATGTGTTAGTGGGGACACTAGGGGGCGCTGTGTGGGTCCTAATGCCCCAGTACAGTGTCGGGGACACTATACTGTCCTTCTGATGAGACATAAAACCGAGGTCCTGACTCTCTGCGGTCATTAAAAATCTCAGGGCCTTTCTCGAAAAGAGTAGGGGTGTAAGTAAACCCGGTGTCCTGGCCAAATTTCTCCCTGGCCTTTACTAATCATGGCCTCCTAGTAACCCCCCTCTCTGAACTGGCTTCATCACTCTGCTCTCCTCCCCACTGGGAGCTGGTGTGTGTGAGCAGACTGGAGCATCATCCAGGAGGGGCTGCACACTGGTGCTGGAGGGGATCCCCATTACCTGTAAAGAGTGGAGTGTCCAGAAGAGCGCTATATAAGTGTGAGGATATTATCATAAACTGGACCCTTGCTTGAACTTGAACTTGAACTTTATTGCCATATGTAACCGGGACTGGTACAATGGAATTCTTACTTACAGAAAGTCTCTCGATTGTAAAACCAGTGTAAAAAACAAGACAAAGACAGGCTTGGTGACCTGAGCAAATCACGCTGGTCGAGAGATGAGACCTTTCTCTTTAGTGCCGCAAAAAACATTGCCTTTGTATGGATATTTACTGGGAAGCTTCCCATCTTCCACAGAGCTGCAAGCAGATCAGAGCAGCCGGATAGATCGATCTGGGGTGCAATTCAAATCATGAAAACCCCAGCAGCTGGGCTGGGGTTTTGACCAGTGAGTTCATGTGCGTGCGCGCCGTCCCTGGTCCTGGTCCTGGTCCTGGTCCAACCGTATGTTCAAGACTCCAGCGAGTAACAGCAGATCGACTCCGCCTGTGAATTGCCATTATTGTGTGTGTGTGAGATTTCTACGACCCGCCACGACCTCCGGGACTGTCCGGGAAACTGCCGCCCGGCGGAAATGCGCAAAATGAGAATTGTTTCAACCAGCGCGCCACAGCCCTGTCACCCACCTCACTTCTGTGAAATGACGTGCTGGGCTCTCTTGGTAGCCGGATCGGGACGGACGCCGGACCCGACCCGTTAGCTCGCGAGCCGGCGGCTAGCGTCCGAGCGTCACTTCCGCTCCGGACGTGGCGAGACAAACTGGTACCTACAGCACGTTCCGCTTCGCTTTCTCCTCCTGAGCTCAGAATCAATTAACAAGGTCGCCCCAGGTCGCCCCAGATTGCGGTTCCAACAACAGTCGTGGCTGGCCTAGAACAAATCGGTGGCTGTCCGTCCTAGACCTTATCGTTTTAGAAACTTTAATTTAAAAAAGAATCACCACCGCGAATCTTTGAGGTTTCGCATCGTGCAGGTGCGACTCTATGTGTTAAAAATAAACTGTGTAGGACGGGCCGGCCCCTTAATTCATCCATTCCCCATCCTGGGCTCATGCATCCCAGCCCCGGCTGATTAAAAACGCAGACACGCGACGGTGCCCCCCAGCGGGCCAAGAGCGACACCGGCTCGACCTCGAACCCGGGGCCGTGCGCACTCAGGCAGGGCTGCGGACCGAGGTGGGTGTGGGTGTGTGTGTGGGTGTGGAGCCCGTCTGCGCAGCGCCAGAGCTCCAGCACACCGATCCGGAGCTCCGCTCTGCTCGGCTCGGCTTCACCGCACTTGCGACAGATCCACAGCTCAGGCACCAACGCCGCAATCTCTCTCCGTCAGTTGCCGTCAGTATGTTTTTCTTTCCTTATTTTTGTTCAGCTGCTTGGGCGAAGCGCTGGCGAGCTGTCTTTTTCTGCTGCCTCTGCGCGTTTTGAAGGACGGACCCGGGAGTAGAGATAAGATACCATTTGGGTCAAGGCCAGCTCTCTCTCTCCCACTGCCAGTCCCCGAGCCTGTCACTTTTTGATTAGAGCGATGTCGTAAATAAATTATACAAGAGAACTGGCGTCGTGGAGTGTCGCCTGGTAACCGGGGCTCCCGCCCCTCCCGCCCCTCTCGTAGATCCTGCAGCGCCGGACCCGGGGCTCAGAGGGCGATCCGCTTTTGAGGGAGAAGGGAGTCCATTCCGGTCCGCCGCTTTAACACAACCGCCGAGCCAGAGACGCCGAGGACAGCGAGGATGACGGTCCAGCCGGGGCGGGTGTACCTAGTGACGGGCGGCTGCGGGTTCCTGGGTCAGCACCTGGTCCGCTTGCTGGTGGAGAAGGAGGAGACGGTGTCGGAGGTCCGGCTCTTCGACCTGCACGTGGACCCCAGCCTGGAGCAGCTCGGCACAGGTGAGGCCGGTCCGGGGTTCGAGGCACTGGCTGCCGAAGGCGCTATACAGGCGGGAAGACCCGGACTCGATCCGCCGCTGCGCCGCTGTGGAGATCCGGCAGCGCCTGCTCGGTCGGGGCAGGTGGCTGTAAACCCGCTCGGTCCCAGGGTGAACCGGATTGACACCCGAGAGCGCTTCGGGCTTCAGCCGGACGGACGTCCCGGAGAGCGACGAATGCCGGCGGAGACCGGACTAACAGCGCGGGGTCGAGCCGACCCGCACCGAGGTGACCGCGGCGTGTCCGTCACAGGTCCGGGTGTCGCGGTGTCTCAGTCTCCTCCGTGATTCGCGCTCGGGGCGCTGAGCGCGGAGTGAAGGACACGCGAAAGCGCGGAATCGGCGCGGAGGCCGGTGGTTAGCGGGTCCGTCCTGCGGGTCCCGCGTGTCCCTGTCCCGCGCGAACGTGTCCGGCGACGGTCCGTTAAAATAAATCTGGAGACCTGCAGCGCTCTTCAACATGATGTGGGGTTAATCGTGCTGAACGTAAAGTGCTGTTCTCACAATTTGCCAGCACAATGGCTTTTGCTGACGGAGTGAACAGCCCGGCTGGCAATGAAAGTAGCGACATCGATCGCGGCTCGCGTGCCTGCGGCTCAGGGGGAGCCGGCCGCGAGACCAGACTCAGAGGCACCCGAGGGCTGCGATATGCAAAACACAACAGCTGTGAAGGGCGAGAGGAGGCCCTCGGCCCGTTTGGGCTATTAAAGAGAACTGATCCCAGGAACTCACCCAGCCTGTTCCACACCCCCACCACCCTGTATGTAAAGTAGAGCCTCCTGTCCTGACTGGAGGATCTCAGCCAGCTGTCTAGCTGCGCGAAGGTGCCCCCCCCCCCTCCCCCCAAACAGCACAAATGATGAAACCCACCTCAGTCGTTAGTGCTGGGTTTGTGCCGTTGATAGTGAATACGACGTAAATACGAAGACATGGGTAATGAGTAATTCTTAACAACCTTAGGTATATGTTCAGTTACTTTACCTGAAAATAATATTTTCCAATATTTCCGCAGTCTGCATGTGTGAGCCGGCAGTCTCCAACGTTGTTATGAACTACTCGGGTCACCTTACTACATAGAACACAATGAGAAATTATTATTCTGATGATTCTTCAGATGTTTAAAAAAGGACACAGCTACGAAGTATTGAGACGTGCTCGTTAAAGCCTCTTTGTAAAAACATGCAGTTGCTTGCTAATGTTCGCCTTTTAAGCCTACATCCGCAACTGTTCTGATTAGGGTATGATATCCATGACAATTTTTAATTTAATTTTAATGTTCACACAAACACGCAGAATATTCTGGTGTTAAATGCAAAAACAAACCACCCCCCGGGAAAACAGGGAAATAAAATGTCAGGTACTCTTACTCTCCCACCAGTAACAGACGCTTGAACTCGGCAGACGGGGTTACTCCAGGTCAAAGTCGCCATACATGGTCACGCGATCACCCGAAAAACAAGGCGCTATATCCCGGGAACGAAAGCAGCACAAACGCTACTTTCAACGGCACAAACGCAGCACTAACGCATGAGGCCGGTAAGGCTCCCCTACGACGTTGTAGGAAGGCGGGGTGACATCACCACCCCCGAAAAAAACAAGCATCTTCACGGAGCTTTGCCGTCTCCTGTTCCACACTCCCACCACCCTGTGTGTAAAGTAGAGCCTCCTGTCCTGGCTGGAGGATCTCAGGCAGGTGTTTCTCGAGAGAAGCCAGGGCATCGGCTTCCACAACATGGCTGGATATCTCTCTTTTGTCAAACGCGGTAGCCGCGACGTTACTGAACCTTTCGACCTTGAACCACGTACTACCGTCTTTCTGTCGCGGGGGTCGTGCACAGGTGTTCTTAGTTGAGGCCTTGCTGAGCAAAGAAAACATGGCAGTGGATATGAGTTCTCTGTTAACTTTTATAACGGCTTTGTGTTGATTTGGAAGAGAGGTTTCCCGCAGATGAAGTACAAGAATGGTCAGACTTTGATCAGCAAGTTAATGCTTTAGGCTCAGAATAGACAGAGTTTTTAGCTGAAAATACTGTCATAGATACACGCTGCACTGGCTTTAACTGTGCTGTGCGTGACAAAATTAAATGGAAACTAGTTACAGACTTTGCTGATGTGGTGACCTTTGCACTTCAGAACGAATAGTTTTGTGACCTTGCAAAGCTGAATTAAGCATTTGGATAGATAGATAAGACTGTATTGATCCCGAAGGGAAATTGATGTGTTACAGTAGCTCAAGACAAGCAAAAAAAAAAAAAAACAGACACCAGGATAGACAAAAAATTAGAATACGTACAGTAATATAAAATAAATAAATACATAGGTGTGTGCAAAATATGATCATAGTCACTGTAAAAACAATACAAATATGTGCAAAATGTGCATAGGCTTATACAGATTGAGTGTCCAAAAAGTGCAATAGTGCAACATGCTGTCCATAGACGAGCAGATGAAGGGCTGACAGTCCTAGCCTAGGGCAGTGTTATACACCCTGACAGCCGCCGAGAGGAAGGACCTGCGGAGTCGTTTCCTTGAACACCGTAGCTGGAGCAGTCTGTTGCTAAAAGTGCTCCACTGTCTAATAACATTTGGCTATGCCGATGAGAATTAATAGCTTTCAAATGGATGGAGGGCTCATTAGTCAGGTTTACACAGAATGGGCAAATGCCAAAGAAAGGAGAGAGAAAAAAATTAATGAATTATTCGTACACCGTTCGGACTGTCGTGATATCTATGTGCATTATAAACTGCATAACATTAGAATACAACTAAATTGCCCCCAAAAACGAAGTAGCTCACATTTTCTGTTAAAACAAGCAAATACAATTTTTAGTAGCTACGAGAATGACTATATTAACACAAAAGAATTTCGGGTTTACAATTTTACATCAATCTACATCAATTTAGTGCGCAGAAGGTTTTGTCACTGGGGAAAAACAATGGCAGAACTTGAAGTTTTTGCGCACACAGGCCATTAAAAATTAGAGGGAACGTTGTTCGCCACTAGTTTTTAAGAAACGGGGCCAATTTGGAAATTTGGATCACAGCTGGCGCAGGGTTCCCCACGCGCCTGCAGGGATGCGTCACCCCTGAGCTCGGTTCATGAATCGGACCGTGACGTGTCCCGGGCACTGGACGGACTGGAGCTGCGCGGGTGTTCTCGGCTTCTACCTGTTCTTTTCCTGAGTGACGTCAGATGAGCGGAGCTGGCGAACCTTCCGATCAAGAAACGCGTCGGTTCAGACGGAGGGGGTTAGCTGAGGCGCGAGGGGGTAACGAGCGCGAGCCGGCAGGTGCGGTGGGGGAGAGCACGAGGGCGCCGGTCACCCGCCTGCGTGCGGCTGAAGGTTCGGTAAAAGCTGTCGCGGGTTCGGCCGGTTCGAAAGGGACGAACTCTGGACCTCTGCTGCAGCTTCATCTTCTGCGCTATAGCTGTATAGAGACTAAACCTCTGTTTAAACCGGCACAGTGGTTATCACAACTTAATACAACAACAATAATAATAAGCTTGAAGTTAACTGGATTCCTATGCACGATTGGACATAGTAATATCCTCACACTTATATAGCGCTCTCCTGGACACCACTCAAACAGGTTACAGGTAATGGGGATCCCCTCCAGCACCAGTGTGCAGCCCCTCCTGGATGATGCTCCAGTCTGCTCACACACACCAGCTCTCAGTGGGGAGGAGAGCAGAGTGATGAAGCCAGTTCAGAGAGGGGGGTTATTAGGAGGCCATGATTAATAAAGGCCGGTGGGAAATTTGGCCAGGACACCGGGGTTACACCCCTATTCTTTTCGAGAAACGCCCTGGGATTTTTAATGACCACAGGGAGTCAGGACCTCGGTTTTATGTCTCATATGAAGGGTCCACTGAGGCGCGGGTCTCCATTGCCTTTAATTATTCTTAGAAAAAGGGAGAAGAAGGGTTTCCTGTCTGGAACCCGGTGCGCCGTGAGCTTCGAGCGTTAACTAACGTGTTCATTACGGTGAGCGAGTTTTCGCCAGCGGACCCCGCGCCGTTCCCAGCCGCACAGGGAGGACGGAGCCGCTGTTCCCACCCGAGGAAGGGAATGCGTCAGTCGGAGCACAGCTGGGCTGACCCGATGATGTGGTGAGGGAGCACATCTGGGCCGCGCCGACCGCGCCCGCAGGCGAGCTGGCCGAGAGGCTCCTGCTGCCCGCCTGCCTCAGGGCTCCACTTCCGGTGCGCGACCTCCGGGGCTTCCTGCTGTCCTAGCGGTCAGGGGGGACAGTGTCCTGGACACACATGCACACTCACTCCCACAGTCTCACACGCGCACACACACACCCTCACACTCATTCTCACAATTTCACGATCTCACACTCCCACAGTCTCACACACACACGCACACACACCCTCACACTCATTCTCACAATGTCACGATCTCACACTCCCGCAGTCTCACACGCACACACACCCTCACACTCATTCTCACAATCTCATGATCTCACACTCCCGCAGTCTCACACACACGCACACACACCCTCACACTCATTCTCACGATCTCACGATCTCACACACGGACACACACTCTCAGACACACTCATGCTCACACTCGCACTCTCACACTCACATACACAATCTCACAAAAACTTTCACACACACACACTCAGACACACTCATGCTGACACTCTCTCGCACACTCACTCTGTCTCTCTCACACACCCTCAGGCCACTCCTCAGGCTGTGGAGCCTCAGTGTCGATACCTTCAGACATTAGAAACACAAGACCGGTCGCAGACTGTTTGGCTGTTAGTGGACAGTAGATCTCAGGATCTCATCCAGTTCTTTCGTGAGAGAAACCAGGGTATCGGCTTCAACAACATGGCTGGGCAGCCTGTTCCCCACTCCCACCACTCTCTGTGTAAAGAACTGCTGCCTGTTCTCCGTTTTAAAGGCTCTTGCCTGTAGTTTCACCTATGTCCTCTGTGTCTGGACAAAGAGCTCATGGATTTTTTACTCTTGGGATTACAGTGTGGGTGTACGAATGCGGACGCTCACTCCCTCTACCTCTCTGCACGTAGAGTTTCCAACCTGCACGGAGCTGCTTGTTTCATTTCCAGATGCCACTTCCTTGTGGTTGAAAAGCGGGGTGCAGACGGCCCCCCAGCCCGCCTCCCGCGGGGCAGATGGGTAACAAGATCGGGTGGTGCCAGGGGCGGCGATGGCGGCGAGATTCAGAACCGCGCGCACAGGAGGAGAGGAGGGCCTGGGGTCGGCCGGGGTGTGGGCCTCGAAGCCGAAGGCAGCGTAGGCGAAACCGGGTCAGATCGTGGCGCTGCAGTGCACTGGCGGCGCAGGAAATCCGGTGGTGTGGTTTCCCGCGCGGGCGATTGCTCATGGGAAATCGTGATGGGCCTGCCCAGTGACGTCTCCTTCCAGGTCGCCAGTTCTGGGGCAGCCTGGCGGGGCTCCTGGCTCTGGCCCGGCCTCTCCCCCAGAGTGGCAAACACAAAAACCTGGGAGGAGAGTCCGTGCTGCTGGAAACAGAGTGTCACTCATCGGAAGACCAGTCCAGAGCTGATCCGATCCCATCTGACCTTTCGGGTAGTTTTAGATACTTGATCAACATCATGGCTGGGCAGCTTGTTCCACACTCCCGCCACCCTCTGTGTAAAGAAGAGCCTCCTGTCCTGAGTGAGTGTCTCACCCAGCAGCGTGGCTGGGCAGCTTGTTCCACACTCCCACCCCTCTGTGTGGAAAGTTGGGCCTTCTGAGCTCTGAACGGCTGAGGTCACTTACTTTTCCTCCCGCCTGCAGTTCCTTTCCTGTAGTGTAAGCACCTGTGTGTCATTGTCTGCATATTTACTTTCAGTTCCAGAAAACAAGGCCCTACGAGGGGTTATTGCTGAGCAGTTGAGAGGTCAGTGGGTTCCAGTCCTGACTCACAGGGGTTTCTGAGACGTGGTTTCAGAGACGCCGGTGGAGGAGGTGGGCTCTGACAATAGGCCTTGTCCTGCCAGCAGCGTCTCAGCTGCAGGCTGTGAAGACGGATGGCCCGCGTTGTGTGGCTTGTCTGCTTCTATCGGGTGTTAACTCCTTGTGCTCGGTGGCCGAACCCAGGGAAAGGGATCTCATTCCTGGTGCGCGGCTGACTGAGCCGGCTAAGAAACGTCCTGTGCCTGTTTGTAAAGATGAACGCCCTGGCAACAGGTTACATAGCAAAACAGGGTGTTGCCACGCGTTCCAGCTGAAATAGTGTCAGCAGACCTGCTCTTATTACAGTACTGTCAGTCACACTCCAGGTGCACAGCGCCCTGATCCGCTCCAGGTTTTACAGTACTGTCAGTCACACTCCAGGTGCACAGCGCCCTGATCCGCTCCAGGTTTTACAGTACTGTCAGTCACACTGCAGGTGCACAGCACTCAACTCCTCACCTGCTGGCCAGGCTGGTTTGACACTGTGGGGGTGGGGTTGTGAAGTTGTGTTTGTGTTTTTGGGTCAGTGTGGGTAGTGTTAATTTCAGAAATGAAGTGAAGACGTTACACCTTCTGGATTTCCCCAGTTATCTCCTCTCTCTCACTGTGTCTCCTGTCCTGTTGTGTGTATTACTGAGGGTTTCTCTGTGATCTCCCCTCTCTCTCACTGTGTCTCCTATCCTGTTGTGTGTGTTTATTACTGAGGGATTCTCTGTGATCTCCTCTCTCTCACTGTGTCTCCTGTCCTGTTGGGTGTTTATCACT
Source organism: Lepisosteus oculatus (assembly GCF_040954835.1). Taxonomy (NCBI): domain Eukaryota; kingdom Metazoa; phylum Chordata; class Actinopteri; order Semionotiformes; family Lepisosteidae; genus Lepisosteus; species Lepisosteus oculatus. The sequence continues at coordinate 15,735,583 of NC_090699.1, forward strand.
GAAGGATTCTCTGTGATCTCCTCTCTCACTGTGTCTCCTGTCATGTTGTGTCTGTTACTGAGGGTTTCTCTGTGATCTCCCCTCTCTCACTGTGTCTCCTGTCCTGTTGTGTGTTTTTATTACTGAGGGATTCTCTGTGATCTCCTCTCTCTCACTGTGTCTCCTGTCCTGTTGGGTGTTTATCACTGAAGGATTCTCTGTGATCTCCTCTCTCACTGTGTCTCCTGTCATGTTGTGTCTGTTACTGAGGGTTTCTCTGTGATCTCCCCTCTCTCACTGTGTCTCCTGTCCTGTTGTGTGTTTTTATTACTGAGGGATTCTCTGTGATCTCTTCTCTCTCTCACTGTGTCTCCTGTCCTGTTGTGTGTTTTTATTACTGAGGGATTCTCTGTGATCTCCCCTCTCTCTCACTGTGTCTCCTGTCCTGGTGTGTGTGTGTATTACTGAGGGATTCTCTGTGATCTCCTCTCTCTCTGTGTGTCTCCTGTCCTGCTGTGTGTGTTTTAATGTTATGGCACTAGTGTGAGAGGAGATATCCAGAGGGAAACAGATCAGAGTGATGTAATGCTTCTCAAGCCAGTCACAAACAGGCTTTTTCTTGTCTGAAGGGACCCAGTTCTTACAAACCTCCCCCACCCCTCTCTGTTGCGGGTGGTTTGTTCCTCCTGCGATTTCCAGTAAGTGCAGGCTGAACCAAAGAAATCAGGGTTACGGGGGTGTGGTGGGAAAGTCAGCCCAGGTGAACTGCAGCTTCTCTCCACTGCAGCGTGCCGCGCGCGTTTCCTGGCTCACGTCTTGCGGTGGGGGAGGGAAGTTCCCTCTGCCTTACTCCGCGGTCATCCCACGCTGCCTTATCTCCCCGCGCACTTCCACTTCCCCGCTGGGTGGGGGCGCATGGCCTTGACGATCTCGTGCCCACCCAGCAACGCGAGCCCGGCGCGGTGCTCTCTGAGTCAGAAGAGCGTCTGACCTGCGCCCACGCGCTGGACCGCTCCACTGCAGCCTACGCCCTGCCGACTCCAGAGGCAGGAGAGGCGTCAAGCCCCGAACACCCCCCCCCCCACCCCTGGCCGGGAGAGAGGAGGACAAGACGGGTCACAGGCGAGAGGAGTCCCGTTCAGTCATGTAGCTGCTAATTGATCCCAGGATCTCATCCAGCTGTTCCTTGAGAGGAGTCCGGGTATCGGCTTCAACCACATGTCTGGACAGCTTGTTCCACACTCCCACCCCCTGTGTGTAAAGTAGAGTGTCCGACTGGAGGATCTGATCCACCTGTCTCGTGTTCCACACTCCCACCACCCTGTGTGTAAAGTAGAGTGTCCTGTCCCGACTGGAGGATCTAATCCACCTGTCTCATGTTCCACACTCCCACCCCCCTCTGTGTAAAGTAGAGTGTCCTGTCCTGACTGGAGGATCTGATCCACCTGTCTCGTGTTCCACACTCCCACCACCCTGTGTGTAAAGTAGAGTGTCCTGTCCCGACTGGAGGATCTCCTCCAGCTGTTTCCTGAGAGGGGATGGGGAATGGGGTTTCCCCAGCCGTGCGCTTGAAGCCGATACCCCGGCTCCTCTCCAGAAGCTGCTGATCTTCTGTCCAGGGTGCAGACAGCAGTGTGAAGAGAGAGCCGCACAGCTGTGCCTGCTGGGAAGCAGTAAGAGCTCTTCTTGCAGCCCTCTCTCTCTCTCTGGCTCGATCCGTGCTGCTAGCCCCCCGCCCGCCCGGGGGGCCAGTGGAGGTGTTCTGCCCACTCCCCCTCATCCCCCCTGTGCCAGCTGCACTCTGCCCTCCTCTCCCCGCGGTCAGCAGGGGGACGGCACGCTCCGCAGCCTCTGTCCTGGGCCCGGCGCCAGCCTCGCGAGTGTCTGAGCCCCCTGCAGAGCCCCGCTCCAGAGGCAAACTGTTTGAAATTGTTGTAATGAATTAACTGCGGGATTGCGCCACACGACACAGCGCCAGACCCGCTGCTCGGCTTGGCTGGGGAGCTCTGGCGTGTGAGTACAGCGCTGTCGCCAGCTGAGCCGCTTCGCAGGAGCTGCGCGCGTTGTGCTGTGTGAAAGGGGTGTTGTGCTTCGTTATGTTGCGTGTCCGTTGCGTGCCTCACTGTGTCGTGCTGTGTTGCGTGTCTGTTGTGCGTATGGCTGTGTATTGTTGTGTCGTCTGTCTGTATTAAAGCTGTGTGCTCTGTGCTGGGCAGAGGTGTGAGTGCACACAGGCCCTGTGCTCTGTGCTGTGCTCTGTGCTTGTCAGAGGTGTGACTGCAAACAGGCTCTGTGCTCTGTGCTGTGCTCTGTGCTGGGCAGAGGTGTGAGTGCACACAGGCCCTGTGCTCTGTGCTTGTCAGAGGTGTGAGTGCACACAGGCCCTGTGCCCTATACTGGGCTCTGTGCTGGATGGAAATGTGAGTGCACACAGGCCAGGTGCTGGGATCAGCTTGTGTGTGTAAGCTGTGTGTGTGATACAAGCTGTGTTTGTGAGCTGTGTGTGTGATACAAGCTTTGTGTGTTAGCTGTGTGTGTGATACAGGCTGTGTGTGTGAGCTGTGTGTGTGATACAGGCTGTGTGTGTGAGCTGTGTGTGTGATACAGGCTGTGTGTGTGAGCTGTGTGTGTGATACAGGCTGTGTGCTTGAGCTGTGTGTGTGATACAGGCTGTGTGCTTGAGCTGTGTGTGTGATACATGCTGTGTGCTTGAGCTGTGTGTGTGTGTGTGTGCGTGCGTGCGTGCGTGCGTGCGTGCGTGTGTGTGTGTGTGATCCAGGCTGCGTGCTTGAGCTGTGTGTGTGTGTGTGATCCAGGCTGCGTGCTTGAGCTATGTGTGTGTGTGTGATCCAGGCTGTGTGCTTGAGCTATGTGTGTGTGTGTGTGATCCAGGCTGCGTGCTTGACCGTGGGCAGGAGTCTGTACTCCAGAGTGTTTACAGTGGCCCAGCTCCAGACGTTGCAGCAGCGAGTTCATTCGAATCGATCCGAGCGGACTGGCAGGGCAATCGCGGCCTGAAGCGAAGTCTTTGTTCCTGGGCCTTGGAGGGGTGCAACAGTTGAACTGTTAGACCGTGTTGTAAGAGCGGTTTCAGTGGGGCCTGTAATCTTTCACCAGCCCCTAGATCCCAGAGGTGCTGCGAACCACAAGAATGACCACACTTCCCCTGCTCGGCTCCTCCTGTGGTGTAACAGTATACAGCACGCTGTTACGTAAGAACGTCAGGAAGGGGTCAGAGGTCAGGAGGATCCAGCCGTTTCTTGAGGGGAGCCTGGGTACTGGCTGAGCATCCTGGCTCTGTGAGAGGCAGGGCCCTGGCATGCACAGATCCCTATCTCACGCTCTGCTCACTGAGTGATTGTGCGCTTGTCAATGTACTGTTTGTGTTGCGAGTTGGCTGCCCTGCTTTTTACCCCGTTACCTCTTTGTGCCATGGAGACCTCATGTTGTATTGAATTGGTTCCACCTGGTATTCCTTCACCACAGGGCGTGTGCAGTTAACATCATTTTAGAATTTGGCAAGCCTTTATCAGGACCTTGATGTAATTTTACCCCTCTTGTTTTCAGTTATTTACACCCTCCAGTCTATAATGTTAGAGTACAGTGTGTGGGGTGTGACATTACAGCCCCTGTGGAGTTCAGTGCAGTTCAGCCTGGTGTATGTATGACATCACAGCTCCTGCACATTACACTATGTATGACATCACAGTGGCTGTGCATTCCATTATGTATGACATCTCAGTGTCTGTGCAGATCATTATGTTTGACATCACAGCTCCTGCACATTACACTGTGTATGACATCTCAGTGTGATACACAGTCCATTATGTATGACATCACAGTGTCTGTGCAGTGCTGTATGTGTGACATCACAGTTTTTCCTTCTTCCCACAGAGCGAGTGAAGATCCGACTGATCCAGGGTGACATCACTGACTACCCCACAGTAAGAGATGCCCTGCAGGGGGTGCACCTCGTCATCCACTCCGCCAGCCTGGTGGACGTCTGGTACCGTATCCCTGAGGAGACCATCCGCGCGGTCAACGTGCACGGTGAGTCCCGGCCGCGCCGCTCCCTCCCTGCTGGGCACCAGTGCCCGGGCACTGACCCTGCCGACCCCTGTCCACACCTGGAGCGCTAAGCTGCGGGCGCTGATGGAAGAGACGCTGACGAGCTGCATCTTCTGATGCCAGCTCACATGTTTCTGCCCTCCCACCGGCACACAGACAGGCTGGACTGCCAGTCTGTCTCGGGAGCGGGCACGGGGAACGCTGCCACTGACGATCAGAGTACCCAGCATGCCCTTAGGCTACTGAGGCATGAATAAGTTGGTAACATGCAAACTCCACACGGAAGGACCTGCAGTCTGGACTTGAACACTGGAGAAAGTATCCTCCTGCACTGCCCAGGACAGGACAGTGTCCCGAAGAAAGAGCTCTCCTGCACTGCCCGGGACAGGACAGTGTCCCGAAGAAAGAGCTCTCCTGCACTGCCCGGGACAGGACAGTGTCCCGAAGAAAGAGCTCTCCTGCACTGCCCGGGACAGGACAGTGTCCCAAAGCAAGAGGTCTCCTGCACTGCCCGGGACAGGACAGTGTCCCGAAGAAAGAGCTCTCCTGCACTGCCCGGGACAGGATAGTGTCCCGAAGAAAGAGCTCTCCTGCACTGCCCGGGACAGGACAGTGTCCCGAAGAAAGAGCTCTCCTTCACTGCCCGGGACAGGACAGTGTCCCGAAGAAAGAGCTCTCCTGCACTGCCCGGGACAGGACAGTGTCCCGAAGAAAGAGCTCTCCTTCACTGCCCGGGACAGGACAGTGTCCCGAAGAAAGAGCTCTCCTGCACTGCCCGGGACAGGACAGTGTCCCGAAGCAAGAGCTCTCCTGCACTGCCTGGTCTGACTCCTCGTAAGTCTTATTTTCCAACAGCTGAGTCACGGAGGCAGATCCAGATCCAAATGTCCTCGTTCCAAGTCCAGTCCAAGTCCAGATCGCTTTGATGTGTGTTATTAGGAAACACAAAGGCCTGGAAACTCAGATGGAAGCAATTTCTATCCACAGCTCGTTGCTATGGAAAGAGGAAAACAGGATGTTCCCGTGGCTACCCGGAGTGTGGAAAATATTGGTGCTCGAGGCCCATTCCCCCACTTCGGAGAGGTGTGGTTGACAGCCAGCGAAGGAAATGGTTCTTCTGCTTCCCAGGAAAGAGAGTTTTGCTGTGAGGGCCTGCAGCCCCACCTGTGGGCACCCGTTAGTGGAGGAACGGGCACCCCAGAAGTCAGACTAGTAGGCTCCCCCAGACCTGCCTGTAACTCCAGACCGCGCCAACAGGTGGAGCTGTGAAACTCGACAACAATTCCTTCTTGTTGCAAAAGATGTGGTCATTTGATTCGCTTGGTCTTTTGTCTCAGGGTGGCAAGTTGAGCACTGAGCTGTGTGAGTTCAGTCACTCTGTACGATATGTCCTCACAGATTTTCAAAACCAAGTAATTGTTTTTCAGTGCTTTTCAAGCTACATATCATTTATGGCAGTCTAAGGAAGATCAATTTCTATTTTACTTTTTATCTTGTTGTTCTTTTAACACCATAGGTACTTTCATATTAGTATGTGAATGATTAACTTCATGAATAAGACTCATTTTAGTAATTATTTCTCTGATTATGATATAAATTGATGCTTTGTTATCAGGTTATAGGGTCTCAATTTGCTGTAGGACAACTAAAGAAAATCTGAAGTAATATGTTTTCTACAAGCCCAATACAGTATAAGCGCAGGAGTAAAATAGTACTCTATATTGCATTATTAAACATTACTTTCAAATTCCCTTGTGAGAAAGACAGAGATGTTCATGTTGACTCATGACTTCCTTCTTCCAGTCAGGGGAAGCATTTATGTGAAAACTGTAACAAATTTAGAATATTGTGTGTATCCTTAGTCATCACAACACTATAGAAAAAAATATTGCTGCTCTGGAATCTGTCAAGAGAAGAGAAATTAGATCAATTCTGGGGCTGAAGAGAGAATCCTACACTAACAGTCTGAAGGAACTGAGTCTCTTTAGTCTGAAGGGAGTGTCCCACACTGACAGACTGGAGGACCTGAGTCTCTTTAGTCTGAAGGGAGTGTCCCACACTGACAGACTGGAGGACCTGAGTCTCTTTAGTCTGAAGGGAGTGTCCCACACTGACAGGCTGGAGCAACTGAGTCTCTTTAGTTTGAAGGGAGTTTCCATCACTGACAGGCTGGAGGAACTGAGTCTCTTGAGTCTGTATTAACAGAGAAGATTACAAGGTGACTGACACAGGTATTCAGAATCTTCAAAGCCATTGACAAAGTTAACCCAGAAGATTTCAGCCATGTTGAAGCTGATACTCTGACGTCTGGCAAGAAACAGCTGGATGAGACACACAGATCAATTGTCTTCTTACTGCATCACAGGCCAGACCAGCCGAATGACTCTTCTTATCAGTTGAGTGTAATTCTTCAGGTTGATTTGAATTTTTATGTCATTGCAGATGAAACTGAGGAGGGTTACAAGGGAATCGCACTCTGCCGTGATGTGTTCTTAGATTCGCTGTGTTTAGCAGGTCCTCTGGAAGCTCAGAGCAGTGGTGTCAGTTTGCTCAGGGTGTCGAGGTTCTCTGACGCCCCCTCTGGTGTGTGTGTGTGTCTGCAGGGACTGAGAACGTGCTGCGCGCCTGCGAGGAGCTGGGGGTCCAGTATCTTGTCTACACCAGCAGCATGGAGGTGGTGGGGCCCAATGTCAAGGGAGACCACTTCTACAGGCAAGGCTGTCTCACTGACTCATTACTGTCTCTTTGACTCATTACTGTCTCTCTGCCTCATTCCTGTCTCTCTGCCTCATTCCTGTCTCCCTGTGTCATTCCTTTCTCACTGTATAATTACTCTCTGTGTCATTACTGTTACCCCGTCACCCTGTTTATCTCCCTGTCTCCCTGTGTGATTCCCTGTTGCCCTGTTTATCTCCCTGTCTTCCTGTCTGATTCCCTGTCGCCCTGTACTTTCAGTTCAGCAAAACTTTCCCCTTCAGTCCCAGATTGTATCTGGTTGCTCTTCTCTGGACTGATGCTAGAGCAGCAACATCTTTTCTGTATCATGGTGACTAAAGCTGTACACAGATTTCAAACTATTCACCCATCCATGCTCTTCGCCCAAGTGAGGGTTGCCTGGGAGCCAGAGTCTATCCCAGCAAGCGAGAGACACAAGGCCTGACAGGTGCTGGAAGGGACACAGCCCATCGCAGGGCAGGCACATACTCACACCAGGGCCAATTTTCCCACAAACCAGTTAGCCTGCCAGCATGTCTTTGGGCTGTGGGAGGAAACTGGAGCACCTGGAGGAAACCCACACAAAAACAGGGAGAACATGCAGACTCCACACAGATAGATCAGGTTGTCCAGTCGGGTCTGTGCTGGGAGGAGGAGTGGGGATGTGCCGGCGTGTTTCTGTGTTTATACACTGAGTGAGAGATCCATGGCTGTGTTCCTTCTGTCTCTCGTGGCTTGTTCTTCTGTCCACATCTTGTTCCCTTTCACTCCCTCTCCTCCTCTCTTTCACTCCCTCTCCTCCTCCTCTCTCACTCTCCTCCTCTTTCTCTCCCTCTCCTCTGTCCCTGTTCTCTCTCACTCCTGTCTCTCTTGTCTCTCCCTCTCCTCTGTCTCTGTTCCCTCTCATTCCTGTCTCTCACTCTTCCGTGTCTCTTCTCTCTCGTCTCTTCAGTGTCTCTCCTCTGTGTCTTGCTATCTCTCACTCCCGTTTGTCTCTCCTCTGTCTCTCAGCCCTCTCTCCTCTCTCTGTTGTCTGTCTGTCCTCAGCTCTGTTGTCGTGACCAGGGATCACAGCCTTCCCAAGAGAATAACAGTTAGAAGACATTTACAGCAATAGAACATCACAGGACTGGAGCTGTTCTGATTCTGGCAGGAGTGGGAATTTGGGGAATGCGTTTATTTGAGCAAAAAATGTTGATCTAATCCCAGAGTATGTCTCACAGTGCAGCAGAGAGTGCATCTGTCTCTGTTTTTTCCTGTTGGCAGTGAGAGCTCAGCCTGTCCTCTCTGGGCAGCCAGGTCTGCCTTTGTCCAGTTTCTACGTCCAGGCTGTGGTCACTGAGCCTGTCCTCTCTGGACAGCCAGGTAGTCCTGTGTCCAGTTTCTATGTCCAATCTGTAGTCACTGAGCCTGTCCTTTCTGGACAGCCAGGTCAGTCTGTCCAGTTTCTATGTCCAGTCTGTGGTCACTGAGCAGTCCTCTCAAGCCAAGTCTGCCTGTATCTGTATTTCCTCAAACTCGGTTTCTCGTTGCTGCCTCCTATGCTGGTCAGACAACCAGCTAGTGTTACTGTCAGTTTAGGGTCTGTGCTTTGTCTCATGCAAGAGCACCTGTAAGTGTTGTTCCTCAAAATGCTTAACAGCAGGTGTGAAAACGTCTGTTGAGACGAAGGAAATCGGTCATGTGGATGACAGATGACAACGTGAGCCCCTGCTGAAGGAGAGAGACAGGCAGCTGAGATGTGAGAACAGACGTGTCAGGCACGAGGTCCAGGAAGGGTCCTGTGTTGTTATTGGATGCCTGTCCCGGTGCAGACAGGAGGGCTGGTGTCTGATTCTCTGACTCCTATCTGGCCTTCTCCCCGCGCCAGCTGAGACGGAGTTTCCAGCTCCCAGGCCAGAGGGCCTGCTGTGAGGTACTGGATGTGACTCCAGAACTGAACTGGAAGCAAGCATTAAAACACAAGACAAGTCACAAATGAGAGGGGGCCGTTTGGACCAACTTCCCCCTTGGTTGCCGGTAGCTAATTAGCTAATTGATCCCAGGATCTCATCCAACTGTTTCTTGGGAGAAGTCCGGACATGGCTGAGCAGTGTGTTCCACACTCCCGCCACCCTCTGTGTAAAGAAGAGCCTCCTGTCCTGACTGGAGTATCTCACCCAGCAGCGTGGCTGGGCAGCTTGTTCCACACTCCCGCCACCCTCTGTGTAAAGAAGAGCCTCCTGTCCTGACTGAGTGTCTCACCCAGCAGCGTGGCTGGGCAGCTTGTTCCACACTCCCACCCCTCTGTGTGGAAAGTTGGGCCTTCTGAGCTCTGACCGGCTGAGGTCACTTACTTTTCCCCCCACCTGCGGTTCCTTTCCTGTAGTGTAAGCACCTGTGTGTCATTCTCTGCATATTTACTTTCAATTCCAGAAAACAAGGCCCTACGAGGGGTTATTGCTGAGCAGTTGAGAGGTCAGTGGGTTCCAGTCCTGACTCACTGGGGTTTCTGAGACGTGGTTTCAGAGACGCCGGTGGAGGAGGTGGGCTCTGACAATAGGCCTTGTCCTGCCAGCAGCGTCTCAGCTGCAGGCTGTGAAGGCGGATGGCCCGTGTTGTGTGGTTTGTCTGCTTCTATCGGGTGTTAACTCCTTGTGCTCGGTGGCCGAACCCAGGGAAAGGGATCTCATTCCTGGTGCGCGGCTGACTGAGCCGGCTAAGAAACGTCCTGTGCCTGTTTGTAAAGATGAACGCCCTGGCAACAGGTTACATAGCAAAACATGTTCCAGCTGAAATTGTGTTAGCGGACCTGCTCTTATTACAGTACTGTCAGTCACACTCCAGGTGCACAGCGCCCTGATCCGCTCCAGGTTTTACAGTACTGTCAGTCACACTCCAGGTGCACAGCGCCCTGATCCACTCCAGGTTTTACAGTACTGTCAGTCACACTCCAGGTGCACAGCGCTCAACCCCTCACCTGCTGGTCAGGCTGGTTTGACACTGTGGGGGTGGGGTTGTGAAGTTGTGTTTGTGTTTTTGTGTGGGTAGTGTTAATTTCAGAAATGAAGTGAACACGTAACACCTTCTGGATTTCCCCAGTTATCACCTCTCTGGAGGATCTGATTCAGCTGTCTCTTGAGAGGCGTCAGGCTGTCGGCTTCAACAACGGGACTGGGCAGCTTGTTCCACACTCCCATTGCCCACACCATGTTTGATGTTGGGCTATAAATGTGGACAAACGTGTGGAAACGTGCTCCAGAAGATGTCCCTTGTCACTGTGTTCCCAGTGGCTCCCCCGTACCAGAGAGGGCTTTGGGAAAACAGCCTGTTGCAGCACCTGAAGGGTAAACTGGAACGGTAACCAAACCCAACCAGTTGACGCTCCATGTAAGGAGCTGATGTGTTTTCTGGTATTTCTGGCTAAGTACAGCACACACCTGCTCAAAACCATCCACACCTGCTGGACCGTTAGCATGTGCCTGCTACCTCCCTGCCTGGGACGCCAACCCATCGCTGGAAGAGAACATGCAGACTCCGCACAGACAGATGTTGTGCGCCAGATCTGAACCCAGGACCCCGGAGCTACGAGGAAGGAGGCTCCAGGCTGCTCCATCGGAATTCCAAAGCTGCTGTTCCGATTTTCCGAGAAAGTGCTCTCCCTTGGGCACAGATACAGCCCACTGGAAGAGCGTGCCAGCTGTCAGGAGGAGGACCAAGGGAAACATTTTAAACTTATGACTTAAAGGCTGGAAATGGTCCAGACCTCAGTGCTAACAGGCACAGTAGAATGTGAAGTATTTTGTCAGGTCGGGATGGGCTCCGCTTGAGGCTGCATCAGTTTCACACAGACTTCTGTTCTAAGCTCCACCGATATTGTGCAGCGTATAGTAGGCTCTGTATGGAGCCTGGTCTTCATCAAAGTGAGGAGGATCTATCCCACTGTGAGGAGCCTGGTCTTCATCAAAGTGAGGAGGATCTATCCCACTGTGAGGAGCCTGGTCTTCATCAAAGTGAGGAGGATCTATCCCACTGTGAGGAGCCTGGTCTTCATCGAAGTGAGGAGGATCTATCCCACTGTGAGGAGCCTGGTCTTCATCAAAGTGAGAAGGATCTATCCCACTGTGAGGAGCCTGGTCTTCATCAAAGTGAGGAGGATCTATCCCACTGTGAGGAGCCTGGTCTTCCTCAGAGTGAGGAGGATCTATCCCACTGTGAGGAGCAGGGTCTTCCTCAGAGTGAGGAGGATCTATCCCACTGTGAGAAGTAGGGTCTACATCAGAGAGGGTTAGGCGGGACACAGTGCACATGCTTTTGGAAAACAGTCATCCCGTGAAATCCAGAGAGTAGAGATTGCTGAGGTTCTGGGAACATCTGGCAAAATTCTGGGGATTTTTGCCTGGTGCATTGTGTGCTTCATGCCTGAGAGCAGGACCGCTGTGCTGGTTTGGTACAGTACAGTAGTGTAGTACAGTGTTATTACAGTACCGGGCTGAGGGGAGACCGTGTGTCACAGCGGTGTAGTACAGTGTTATTACAGTACCGGGCTGAGGGGAGACTGTGTGTTACAGCAGTGTAGTACAGTGTTATTACAGTACAGGGCTGAGGGGAGACTGTGTGTTACAGCAGTGTAGTACAGTGTTATTACAGTACTGGGCTGAGGGGAGACTGTGTGTTACAGCAGTGTAGTACAGTGTTATTACAGTACCGGGCTGAGGGGAGACTGTGTGTTACAGCGGTGTAGTACAGTGTTATTATTGTACTGGGTCCTTGCATGACTGTTTGTTGAGATTTTCAGAGTTAATTCCAGATTCACTCCCCTCTTCTCTGCCTCCCACACCCTCCCTCTGTCTGCAGTCGAAAACAAAAACAATACTTTCCAGAGGCAACTATTCAGGAAACCACACAAAAGATATAATTCAGTAGATATAATTTCAGTATAAACCCGCATAACAAAACAAGAGACACACACAGAGAGAGAGAGAGAGGGAGGGGGGAGATCACAGAGAGTCCCTCAGTAATGAGCACAACACACAGCAGGAGAGTGGAATTAGTGGATCAGGGGAAAATGTTGTTTTTCTCTCAGTCTCCTGGCCACGTGTCTCACACATTAATACTGGTGTCCCAGGACAGACCAACCCAGCAGCTGATGCGATACAGCTGGATTCCCTCCCTTCTTGAATTCCCATTCATCCACCTCTCTCCCTGCCTGTCTCGCAATTTCAGTTAAATTCAATTCAATTCAAGGTGCTTTATTAGCACGACCGATGGGTACAATCAGTGTTGCCAAAGCAAATACAAATAATGAAATTCACATGAAACAAAACAAAAAATAAAAGTAAAATAGAATCTACAGACATTTACAACAGAGACATATCCTAAAATATTTACATATACTGTAAATATTACATATACTGTAGATATTTACATATACTGTAAATATTTACGTATACTCTCTATCTCTCTGCCTTGTCTCGCCTGTCTCTCTCTCTCTGCCTGTCTCTCCCTGTCTCCCTGTTCCCCTCTCCCTGCCCCTCTCCTTCTCTTCGGCTCCCCCTCTCTGTTTATGAACACTCCTCTCCTGAGATCTGGCCCCTCCAGGGCCCTCCCTCGCTCTCTGCACTTTAGGAATGCAGATCCGGACAGTCAGGCTGCCAGACTCGGATTTTGGCAGCGGAGATGATTCACATTTTTCAGGAGAGAGAAAAATAGTCACAGCAGTTGCTTAGGTCAGGGAGAAATCTGTGTCCTGGGCTGTTTTTTGTTCTGATTGTTCGGGATCTGGCTGGAAGTAAAACTGCACTGCAGTGTCCAAACAAGATTTGTCACATGTGCTGGGGTCAAAGGTCAAGCCGGGCTGTTCAATCCTGCTCTGCGGGCTCTGGTATCGCCTCCTTTCCTGAAAGGCCAGGCGAGAGTACAGCCAGGCTTAGGCCTGTGTGGTGTCCACCACAGGCACGCAGCGAGGAAGTGAGCCCTGTCTCCTAGTCCCGATCGATTCTCTCCTACAGCCAGTCAGATCTCTCCTGTACCGCTCAGATCTCTCCTGATCCCAGTCGGATCTCTCCTGTACCGCTCAGATCTCTCCTGATCCCAGTCGGATCTCTCCTGTACCACTCAGATCTCTCCTGATCCCAGTCAGATCTCTCCTGTACCGCTCAGATCTCTCCTGATCCCAGTTGGATCTCTCCTGTACCGCTCAGATCTCTCCTGATCCCAGTCGGATCTCTCCTGTACCGCTCAGATCTCTCCTGATCCCAGTCGGATCTCTCCTGTACCGCTCAGATCTCTCCTGATCCCAGTCGGATCTCTCCAGGTGTCACCGGCACACCTGTGCTCTTTCCTCCCTGTCGTTCGCTCCTCCTGGAGCTGGAGTGGCTGTGTGGAGGAGGAGCTGGACTGACTCCCCTCTCTCTCCGCTGGCGCCCGCAGGGGGGACGAGGACACGGAGTACAATGTCTTCCACGACATGGCCTACCCCAAGAGCAAGGCGGAGGCCGAGAGGCTGGTCCTGAACGCCAACGGCAAGCAGGTAAGACTGCAGCCCCCCGGTCCTGTGGGCACAGAGCCCTCACTGCTGCAGACTGGCACTGAGGGACTGTACCTCCTGCCCCAGTCTGTCCTGTGGGCACAGAGCCCTCACTGCTGCAGACTGGCACTTAGGGACTGTACCTCCTGCCCCAGTCTGTCCTGTGGGCACAGAGCCCTCACTGCTGCAGACTGGCACTGAGGGGCTGTACCTCCTGCCCCAGTCTGTCCTGTGGGCACAGTGCCCTCACTGCTGTAGACTGGCACTGAGGGACTGTACCTCCTGCCCCAGTCTGTCCTGTGGGCACAGAGCCCTCACTGCTGCAGACTGGCACTGAGGGGCTGTACCTCCTGCCCCAGTCTGTCCTGTGATCACAGAGCCCTCACTACTGCAGACTGGCACTGAGGGACTGTACCTCCTGCCCCAGTCTGTACTGTGGGCACAGAGCCCTCACTGCTGCAGACAGGCACTGAGGGACTGTACCTCCTGCCCCAGTCTGTACTGTGGGCACAGAGCCCTCACTGGTGCAGACTGGCACTGAGGGACTGTACCTCCTGCCCCAGTCTGTCCTGTGGGCACAGTGCCCTCACTGCTGCAGACTGGGACTGAGGGACTGTACCTCCTGGCCCAGTCTGTCCTGTGGGCACAGAGCCCTCACTGCTGCAGACTGGCACTGAGGGGCTGTACCTCCTGCCCCAGTCTGTCCTGTGATCACAGAGCCCTCACTACTGCAGACTGGCACTGAGGGACTGTACCTCCTGCCCCAGTCTGTCCTGTGGGCACAGTGCCCTCACTGCTGCAGACTGGGACTGAGGGACTGTACCTCCTGGCCCAGTCTGTCCTGTGGGCACAGAGCCCTCACTGCTGCAGACTGGGACTGAGGGACTGTACCTCCTGGCCCAGTCTGTCCTGTGGGCACAGAGCCCTCACTGCTGCAGACTGGCACTGAGGGACTGTACCTCCTGCCCCAGTCTGTACTGTAACCACAGTACCCAATGTGTGATGTTGTTTCAGATCAGCGGGGAGAAGGTCCTGTACACTTGTGCCCTGCGCCCCACTGGTATCTATGGGGAGAACCATCAGCTGATGAAGGATTTCTACAACAGGGGCATGAAGACTGGGGGCTGGATACTGAGGGGCATCCCCGAGCACATTGAACATGGCCGTGTCTACGCAGGTACACACTCTGATCCTCACTCCCACACCAGCTCATTCCTGTAACACCCGGGCAGCCTGCAGTCATCATGGGAAACAGCAGAATTCCCATGAGTGCATGTGTTCCTGCCGAACCCATGAGGACCAGCTCCGGCCGCCTCCACTCAAGCCTCCAATTAAGCACTGACTCCAGTAAAGCATTTAAATCTCAAATCTGTGCTGCGTCAGTGCTCTGACATTGAGCTTCCTGAGGTAGTACAGTCTCCTGCCTGCTTAGCACAACGCAGGATATCAGAAATGCCGTCTAATTTCTGCTTTTTGATCATCATCTGCAACACTGGTCCAGCAAAGTGCCTTCGCTGTGAGCTTGTGTTTTCATCATGCTTCCCTGGCAGCCCCATTTCACCAGGCTCTGCCAGTCAGCCTCAGCATGTCAGACTCTCCTAGTCACTGTCTCCTCCCCACACACCTGAACATCACCTCTGCCTTACAGTCTCCTCACCCTACACCAGAACATCACTTCCGTTTCACTGTGGTTCTTCTCACCCCACACCTGAACATCACCTCCATCTCATTGTCTCCTCACCCTACACCTGAAAACCACCTCCGTCTCACTGTCTCCTCACCCCACACCTGAACATCACCTCTGTCTCACAGTTTGTGTATCTCTGTGTCTCTCTGTCTGTCTCCTCATCACACACCTGAACATCACCTCCATCGCTCTGTCTCCTCACTCCAAATCACTGTCTCCTCACCCCACAGCTGAACATCACCTCTGTCTCACTGTCTCCTCACCCCACACCTGAACATCACCTCCGTCTCACTGTCTCTTTACTCCACACCTGAACATCACCTCCGTCTCACTGTGGTTCCCCTCACCCCACACCTGCGTATCACTTCTGTCTCACCACCCCACACCTGAACATCACCTCCGTCTCACAGTTTGTCTCCTGTATCTCTCTGCCTCAGGAAATGTAGCCTGGATGCACCTGCTGGCCTGCAGGTCCCTGCAGGAGCGCCCCCTACTGCTGGGAGGGCAGGTGTACTTCTGCTATGACGAGTCTCCCTACAAGAGCTATGAGGACTTCAACATGCAGTTCCTGTCGGGCTTCGGCTTCCGCGAGGTGCGCATCCCCATGTGGCTGCTGTGGGCCGCGGCCATGACCAACGACCTGCTGCACACGCTGCTCAGGCCGCTGTGTAGCTACTCGCCCCTGCTGAACCGCTACACGCTGGCCGTGGCCAGCACCACCTTCACCGTGAGCACCGACAAGGCCCGCCGCCACTTCGGCTACCAGCCCCTGTACTCCTGGGAGGAGAGCCGGTGCCGCACGCTGGCCTGGGTGCAGACCTTCCGGGAGTGAGCGTGGGGGTGCCGATCCGAGCGGATCAGTGGCGCCGCAGGGACGGGGAGGGGGGAGAGACAACAGAGAGTCCAGAAGACGAGAGGCATCTCAAACCTGCAACCTCTCCCTCTGTCTCACTCTCACACCCTCCCTGTTCCAGTCCCTCACACAGTCTCTCTGACGCTTCTACTCTCTCTTTCTCTCTCACTCTCACACTCACACTCTCTCCCAGTCTCTCAGACTCACTCTCACCCTCACTCTATCTCTCTCACTCTCACACTCACACTCTCTCCCAGTCTCTCAGACCCACTCTCACCCTCACTCTATCTCTCTCACTCTCACTCTCCCACTCTCTCACTCTATCCCAGTCTCTCTCACTCACTCTTTCCTTCACACCTTTCACTCTCTCTCATCCTCACTCCCTGTCACTGTGTCTCTCACTCCTGCTCTCTCTCACTCTCTCTCACTCTTTCTCGCTCTCACTCCCTGTCACTGTCTCTCTCACTCTGCCCTCACTGTGTGCCTTCAGTCAGAGCTGACCTGCTTGTCTCAGGTTCCTCAGACGAGACTCTCTCCTTCATTCCAGTCTCTCTGCCGTTAACCTTGACACCTGACCTCACACTGCAGGGCCAGCAGTACAGCTCAGGTCTGTCGTACCCTGGTCACGTGCTGAACTGTGCTCTGAGTGCTGCTGTTGAATTTGTACAGCAGCTCCTGCAGATCAGTGGACCCAGTCTTGGTCCTGCAGGAACCCAGTCTGCTGGCTCTCCCTCCAGCTGAGCGCCAAATCTCCACTGCTGATTGAAGGTTTAATTCGTCCTCTTGCTCATTCAGTGTTTTGACGTATTTCTTCAGACCTGTGTCAGTCCAGAGTGACACTATCTTGGACATGCCCTCAAGTGGGAGTGACACGGTTAGACACGCCCCAACAGGGGAGTGACACTATCTTGGACATGCCCCCAAGTGGGAGTGACACTGTTTAAGACACCCCCCTGGTGGGACTGTCTGTGTATCAGACACTCAGACACGCTAGTGACCATGCTAGTAGACATGCCAGTGGGAGTGGCCCTTTATCGGACACGCCCAGAGTGGGAGTGGCGCTGTATCAGATCCGCCCACTTTGGGCAAGTTGCTCCATGTTACATTTCGGGTTCAGAACTGGAACAGGGTTGATACAGTTACAAATCCCACCTGAACTTTTAAAAGCTGAAAGCAAATTGATAATCACCCCCCCCCCCCCCCCAACGGGGAACTGAAATGAGTCAGTCTGTGAGGAAGAGCTCAGGCTGGAGTGAAAACCAGGAGACGCAGATCCTCCTGGAGCAGGACTGGGAGCCACAGCTCTACGGCGACGCTGAGCCACACAAACCCGACTGTCTGGGTCGTCCTGGGCTCTCTGCCTGCGTCTCCCCGATGGGCCACAGGACCTCGGGCCCTGCAGAGTGTGTGCCTGCTCCGTTCCCTGCTTGGTGTTGTGCCCCTGTGAATCTCCGGACTCGGCGGTAGGCGCGGGGTCTGCCCTTCACGCGCTGAGCCAGCAGGAGGAGAGCGCCGGAGCGCCAGGTTTACCGCAGTCGCCGCACTGCCCGGCGTTGTTTCAGACTTCCCGTTGTCCGCGGACCCGCCCCGCTCTGGTGGAGCAAACCCAGAGCCTTCGCCTGCTTTCGTTTGCCAAGAGCACTTTGCCCAACCTTTCCAAAAGTTGGACGATTTCCCGCCGCCCTCGTTAGCAATAATCCCCCCGGCTCGCAGAGACCAGGGGAGCCACTGCCTCCTTCGGCAAGAGCGTCTGCACAGTGGGGGTACGAGCTGGTGCCCCCCACCCCGACACCCACCAGGTCCTGCAGGAAGATTCCGCCCTTCTGACAGCTGAGCGAATCTCCGTACAATTCTCAGGGCTGCCCGGGGTTCGAGCCGCTGACCCCCTGCCTGTACCTTCTCGCGGCTGTCTTTTGACACATCGGCCTGGTCTGCTGTTGCCTTTCGGTGGCGCACGCCCAGACGCGCATGGCCTTCTGCCACATCACTCGCGGCAGCCGAGTCCTTTGCCAATGCATTAGGGGAAAGGCCTGGTTTGCTACTACTTTAGCGGCTCAAGCCGCTCCTTCTCTCCCCAGAGCAGCAACATGGGTGCAGAAATAGGCACTGCAGGACTGGTGGGTTATAATGAATAGATTAGGTGGAAAAAAAGGTTGTCAGACAGACCAGAACAGGGAACCTTGTAGCAACTTATGTTTTGGATTTGAAGCAAATAACCTTTTACCTTCATGAAAACACCATGTCTTTTGTTTTATTTGCCTATTTGTAAGGATATGTTGTGTGATCTTTAATCTTGAATTATCTTTGAAAAGTAATGATGTATCCTTCAGCATATAAACAGGGTGCTTTTGTAATGAATTGTAATATAAACCTAGTTATGACTTTATGTTAGAAATCTGGATTTGGGGTGAGGATATAAGTTCTTGTATTCATATTGTGCCTTTTACCAGCAAGTATCCTGAAGGTCTTTACACACAGGAGGAGACTCACTGACTGCAGCCACCCAACACAGATCAGGGGCAGCAGAGAGAAACAGCTGCAACAGGAGGATTAAGAGGGACTGTCTAGCCCAGAGTAGAGTTTAGTCAAGACACTGGGGTCAACACCCCTACTTTTACAGACAGTGCCCTGGGATCTGTACTGACCAGCAGTCAGGACAGTACCTCCTACAACATAGTGTCTCAAGTCACCTTAATGGACTGCCCCCTACTGGGCCACCGACACAATTACAGCACCTGTCTGATCTCCTACAGAGTCCTGACAGTACTGACCCTGTCCAGTTCTGCTGAGCTCCTGAGATCTGGTCTAATCAGGCTGCTGGATGGTAACACTGCTGTCTGTGCAAATAGTAAAGTTATTGATTTGTTGTTTTACCCTCACTTAAAGTTGTTTTCGAAACAAACTTCTTATTTCTCTTACCCTGTGAGGAGGCCATTTTGCTCACCGTGTGTAGAAAAGCAGTCCTCTAGATTTCCGTTTGAAGGTGTTTGTTGATGATCGATTCTGTTAAAACCGAGTTTCTGATGTTGGGAAGGCAAGGGCGTACTAATCCATTGAGAAACCTCGTTACTTCTGCCTTCTTGCCAGCCGGATCTATTTTCCCCGCAGGAAAGTCATTGAGAGAAAATAGTTCCTGACTTCCCTCCCTCCTCCTGCCTGACCTTAATTTCAAACTTGTGTTTCTTTAGTCAGTGTTAAAGAAAGTAATATATTTAATTTTAAAGTACACATGCATAGCGTAGCATAACAATGTACAAAACTAAAAACAATGTGTAAAAACTGCGTAGCAATTCTGTATCGAAATGTATTTAAATTAGTATTTATTGTCATTTTTTAAATAAATCAATAAAACTATCTTTAACAACCCCTAGACCCCTGCTGCTATCCCTGTCCTTTTTGTCGGCCTTTTGGGGTGTCATTACTAATGTGCTGGTGGACTGGGGAGGTGCACCCCCTCTTTTGTGTGTGACAGTATGTGTCTGTGTGTGTCCTGTGATGGACTGGTGTCCTGTCCAGGGTGTGTGAGAGTGTGTGTCTGTGTGTGTCCTGTGATGGACAGGTGTCCTGTCCAGGGTGTGTGAGAGTGTGTGTCTGTGTGTGTCCTGTGATGGACTGGTGTCCTGTCCAGGGTGTGTGAGAGTGGGTGTCTGTGTGTGTCCTGTGATGGACAGGTATCCTGTCCAGGGTGTGTGAGAGTGTGTGTCTGTGTGTGTCCTGTGATGGACTGGTGTCCTGTCCAGGGTGTGTGAGAGTGTGTGTCCTGTGATGGACTGGTGTCCTGTCCAGGGTGTGTGAGAGTGTGTGTCTGTGTGTGTCCTGTGATGGACTGGTGTCCTGTCCAGGGTGTGTGAGAGTGTGTGTCTGTGTGTGTCCTGTGATGGACTGGTGTCCTGTCCAGGGTGTGTGAGAGTGTGTGTCTGTGTGTGTCCTGTGATGGACTGGTGTCCTGTCCAGGGTGTGTGAGAGTGTGTATCTGTGTGTGTCCTGTGATGGACAGGTGTCCTGTCCAGGGTGTGTGAGAGTGTGTGTCCTGTGATGGACTGGTGTCCTGTCCAGGGTGTGTGAGAGTGTGTATCTGTGTGTGTCCTGTGATGGACAGGTGTCCTGTCCAGGGTGTGTGAGAGTGTGTGTCTGTGTGTGTCCTGTGATGGACTGGTGTCCTGTCCAGGGTGTGTGAGAGTGTGTGTCTGTGTGTGTCCTGTGATAGATTGGTGTACTGTCCAGGGTGTGTGAGAGTGTGGATCTGTGTGTGTCCTGTGATGGAGTGGTGTCCTGTCCAGGGTGTACCCTGCCCTGCGCCTGTTGCTTCCTGGGATAGCCCCCCACAGCCCTCTACTAGGTCTAACATTATTGTTGTCCGGTGTCTTCTCACTGTTAATTCGCTGGCAAGGCTGTGCTCATTCAGCGCTGCGAATTTGAATGCCAGAGTCTCTACACAGAGAGTGTCTTCGAGGCAGGACGGAGCCGTGCGCTGGGCGGGTCCCACCGCGAGGATCAGCTCTTCCCGCAGTGCGCCGAGTCCTGGCTTGCGTGTTAAGAGAGTCGCCTAGGCTGTAGGTCCCTTCGCACTCTTTCCTCTGTTTCCTGCGCGCCAGTGGAGAGCCTGAGAAAGAGTTTCCCTTCTGTCGCCCGGTGCAGTCTGCAGATTAAAAAAAAGATAATAAAACGAGGAATGGAGAAACCCGGGGAAAGGGGTTATGATGGGAAACTGCTCGTTTCTCATCGCCTGGCAGTCCGAGGACGCGCCACCCAGCCGGAGTGCAGGGACGATCCCAGCTGTGGGCCAGCCTTCCGTGGGAATCGGTCCAGGGTGAAGAGCTGAGGGCTAAGGGTGTTTCCTCGCCGCCTGGGAGCTCCCATCCAATCCAAATAACTCCATGGAAATGGGTCTAAACATTTACATCTGGGAGACACAAGTACAGGGTGGGGCGGGTAAAAAACAACAACCCCCGAAAAGCAAAAGCGAAACAACTGTGGTTTTTTATAGGGAGTGTAAACGCAACGGAACAGCACACCGAGAACTCTCAGATCAAACACACAGACAGCCACACAGCACAGCTCTGCGCCGTCGGGTACTGCGACACGGCAAGACTTCTCCAGCACGCACCCGAGCACGCCACTCGTCACTCAGTCAGAGCGGCTTCTGGGAGGAGTGGAACAAGTTCAATCAAAACCAGAAGGACCGGCCGTCCACAATGGAACATCTGGCAAACACACTGTGAAAATCTCTGTCAAAAGCTCCCAAATACAAATCAATCAGACCACAGCACTGTTTATGAAAAACTCGAAATTTTGGAATTGGCTATCAAAGACAACCAAAACCCCTTAGACTCCCTGATCACTGAGCAGGAGCTACTGGACAAACTCCAGGCCCCTCAGACCACGCAAAGCCTGTGGCCACGATGGAGTCAACAACGAGACGCTGAAACACGGCAGCCCGAAGTTGCAACAAGCCCTGCTCAAACTCCTCAATCTCATCGTGACAGCCGGATGTTTCCTCCCGCCTGAGCACGCCCATCTATAAGAGTGGAGACAGACTCGATCCCAACAGCTACCCACATCTGGCGTCTGGTCTTGACCGTCACTGTTGCCTGGTGGTGCTGTGGCCCGTTGGAGGACAGACGTATCGCTAAGACAGCTGAGGACTCTGTAGCTGTCACAGACCCCGGTCACAGACCCCGGTCATGGGCCAGTGGGGTGGACTATTTTATTGAGTGCTGTCGCACCTCCTTCCTCCCATCAGTTCGATCTACCCCATGACCAAAGACGCGATCAATGAACGGAGTTGATAACGAAAGTTCGGGAGGGATGACAACAACCACGCTCGATCATCCGCAGCTGTCAGTAATTTGCAATCACTCCCTTCGTCCTTCCTCCACCGAACGCTATAAATACCAGCGGGATTTCCTACTCTCCCTCGCGTGCGACTTCTGCATCCCACCTCCACCTTTGCAGCTGCCCCTTGGTCACCCTGCGGGGGGGTCCTGGCCTCCTCGTCCTGTGGCCGGGAGGTCGGCCCTCAGCCAAGCGGGTTAAGCCAATATTCGCTCCACAATAGTTCATCACGCTCTGATCTTGGGTGTTGTCATTCCTGGTGAATTATAGAAATCAACCGGCTGCAAAACCAACAGTGATGAAAAGGCGTAGCCCACAATTGCCAGTGGTTACTGGTGGAGTGGTGGCTAAGGATCTGGGCTTGTGGCTGGAATGTTGCTGGTTCAAATCCTGCGTCCGGCAAAGGAATCTTACTCTGTTGGGCCCTTGAGCAAGGCCCTTAACCTCAACTGCTCTAGGGGTGCTGTACAATGGCTGATGCTGTGCTCTGACTTCAGGCTTCTCTCTCCCTGTCTGTGTGTCTCATGGAGAGCAAGCTGAGGTATGTGAAAAGACAAAGGCCTAATGCAAGAAAGTGTATAGGGCTGATAAAGTGATCTGATCTCTTATCTAATATGTTGGCACGATTGCTGATAAAAACTAACCTTTGGGGAAAACACAGATGCCCTGTGCAGGAAGAGTCGAGAGTGATTGTTTTTCCTGACGAAACTCTGCTCTTGTAGAGGGGACCCGCAGCCCTGTTTTCAGGTTTCAGGGTCAGAAAGAATCGTGCGTCTCAAACCCCAGTGAATACGAAAAAGAACACAGCAGCGCATAAAACCTCCAATTTCCATCACAACAGAGACAAAATTTTCCAGGTATGCGCAGCGTCATGTTCTGCGATTCAGAACGAGGCGGCGAACTTTCCGGTGACGAGTGCGGCTTGTGAAAACAGCTCTTAATCCAATAGAAATGTTGCTTTCGGTTTTGCCAACAAATACAATTTATTATCTAACTCTCGGTGCAGATCACGTTGGCACACTTCTGTGGTGGGATGTCTGCTGCAGAACCTGTACTCATTCACTCGCACGTCCCGTTGCTTTAGTCATTACCGGACTAGTGAGCAGGAAGGGCCCCAGTTCGTGGGGACTACTCTCACACTTCCCTCTGGCGAGACCAGGGCTTTGCAAAGATCACAATTTTGTGCTCAATTGGAAATTTGTAATTTTTTCGATAACTTCAAATAATTTATTCTTGTACTAAGATTTAATGACCTATCTGAGACATTGGGACTGCAGTTCTCCTTTAATATGTGTGCTACAACCATGACTTTATCCTCTAGAGGTTTCATTGAACCCGTCCTAACATTCACTGCAGGAGCCCGGTTTGGTAACCTGAGCACACAATAGAAACAGACTGAGCAGGATTGTGAAGGCAGCCAGCAAAGTCATCAGAGCTCCAGCTGCAGCTGTCAGACAGACAGTATGATCACAGACAGTATGATCACAGACAGTATAATCAATCACAGACAGTATAATCAATCACAGACAGTATAATCACAAACAGTATGATCACAGACAGTATGATCACAGATTCTCATGACCACCCCTTGAACTGTGAACCTGAGCTCCTTCTGTCTGGGCGTCGATTTAAGTGCAATAGAACCACGTTCTCCTTTATTCTTACAGCTACTAACCAGCTTAATCTGGACAACTGCTTGTGTTTTTGACTTTTTTCTTTCTTCGTCATAGATGTGTCAACCTTACTCACATACGGCCCAATTTCTTCTTTTTTTTCTAAATGGTGACGATAACTTTAGCTGCCAATTTGTTTGTCTCGTCTCGTGATTGTGTTTCGTATTTGAAAATGGGCTCGTGTTGTGCTAGATGTATTGTGCGCCAGGAGGTCGGCCCTCAGCCAAGCGGGTTAAGCCAATATTCGCTCCACAATAGTTCATCACGCTCTGATCTTGGGTGTTGTCATTCCTAGTGAATCATAAAAATCAACCGGCTGGAAAACCAACAGTGGTGAAAAGGTGTAGTCTACAATTGTCAGCGGTTACGAATATATTGGCACGATTGCGTACCTGCCTGCAATGCAAATTTCCCACCTGGGTGTCAGCAGAGGAAGCAAGAGGAGCAGCTGGCGGTGAATTGCTGGGTCAGGCTGCCATCTGCTGGTCGGATTCGGAAGTACAATGTTCAATGATTTTCCCCTGGTCACAGGGGTCCGCAGCCTACTCCCAGGAAGCACTGCGTGAAAGGTGAAAGGTGAGATACACCCTTGACAGACCCAGACACACATTCTCACACCGGAGCCAGTTTTCTCAGAAGACAATTCACTTACCCACGTCTCTAGACGGTAGAAGGAAACCCACGTGAATACTGGGAGAACATACCAACTCCACACATAGAGCACACCAGGAGTTGAACCCAGGGCCCCAGCGCTACAGGGCAGCAATGATAACCACTGCAACACTGTGCCACCTATTATTATTGTTGTTATTATTATTATTATTATTGAGAGACAGGCTCACTTTCTGTTCCTCAGGCTGGGACAGGAGATCACACACAGTATTATTATTGAGAGACAGGCTCACTGTCTGTTCCTCAGGGTGGGACAGGAGATCACACACTGTATTATTATTGAGAGACAGGCTCACTGTCTGTTCCTCAGGGTGGGACAGGAGATCACGCACTGTATTATTATTGAGAGACAGGCTCACTGTCTGTTCCTCAGGGTGGGACAGGAGATCACGCACTGTATTATTATTGAGAGACAGGCTCAATGTTTGCTTCTCAGGCTGTGACAGGAGATCACATGGTGATCCAGTTGTGCAGACTGTGGTCACTTGGCCTGTTATCTCTGGACAGACAGGTCTGCCTGTGTCCAGTTTCTATGTCCAGACTGTGGTCACTGAGCCTGTCCTCTCAAGCCAGGTCTGACTGTATCTGTACTTCCTCAGACTTGGTTTCTCATTGCTGCCTCCTACGCTGGTCAGACTAGTGTTACTGTCAGTTTAGGGTCTGTAGCAGTCCAGGTAGTGTGTGTGCCCCTAAATAAGGGACACACAGGTGTTGTCTGATCTGTGCTGTGTCTTGGTTGACTGGGTTTTGTGTTGTTGTAGCTGCGCTTGTGTCAGAGCACCTTCCAACAGATGTCTTGAATAAAGGACTACATGATGAGCAAAATGTCCTACTCAAACGGTAACAGAAAACAGAGGTGCACAGTATTTTAAAACCACATGTTTATTGAGTGTAAAACAAAAAAAAAAAACTGTTTCTGATTCACACAGACAGTAGAGTTGCCACCCTGCACCCTGATGTAGTCAGATCTCAGGAGCTCAACAGGACTTAAACGAAGACGAAACTGCTGCTACAATTGTCAGTGGACCAGTAGGGGGAAGTCCACCAAGGTGACCTGGGACACTTGTTGTAGGAGACCAGCTCGTGTGCCCACCGTGCAGACGCTCTTCCTTGGGTGGATCACTCTAACTTTGGGTGTGTCCAGGACAGTGTCACTCCTCCCTTGTGGGTGTGTCCGAAACAGAAACGCCCCCCCCCACCATGGGGGCGTGTCTGATACAGAGCCACTCCCATCGTGGGGGTGTGTCTGATACAGAGCCACTCCCACAACGGGGGCGTGCCTGATACAGAGCCACTCCCATCGTGGGGGTGTGTCTGATACAGAGTCACTGCCAACATGGGACTCTCTGTTGTCCCTCCACCCTCCCCGTCCCTGCGGCGCCACTGATCCGCTCGGATCGGCACCTCCACGCTCACTCCCGGAAGGTCTGCACCCAGGCCTGCGTGCGGCACCGGCTCTCCTCCCAGGAGTACAGGGGCTGGTAGCCGAAGTGGCGGCGGGCCTTGTCGGTGCTCACGGTGAAGGTGGTGCTGGCCACGGCCAGCGTGTAGCGGTTCAGCTGGGGCGAGTAGTTGCACAGCGGCCTGAGCAGCGTGTGCAGCAGGTCGTTGGTCATGGCCGCGGCCCACAGCAGCCACATGGGGATGCGCACCTCGCGGAAGCCGAAACCCGACAGGAACTGCATGTTGAAGTCCACAAAATTCTTGTAAGGAGACTCGTCATAGCAGAAGTACACCTGCCCTCCCAGCAGTAGGGGGCGCTCCTGCAGGGACCTGCAGGCCAGCAGGTGCATCCAGGCTACATTCCCTGAGGCACAGAGATACAGGAGACAAACTGTGAGTCGGAGGTGATGTTCAGGTATGAGGTGAGAAGACAGTGAGATGTAGGTGATGTTCACGTGTGGGGTAAGGAAAGTGAAACAGAGGTGATTTTGAGGTGTGGTGTGAGTGAGGATCAGTGTGTGTACCTGCATAGACACGGCCCTGTTCAATGTTGTTGGTAATGGCACGCAGTATCCAGCTCCCAGTCTTCATGCCCCTTTTGTAGAAATCCTTCATCACCTGGTGGTTCTCCCCATAGATACCAGTGGGGCGCAAGGCACAAGTGTACAGGACCTTCTCCCCACTGATCTGAAACAACATCACACATTGGGTACTGTGGTTACAGTAGTTCAGGTGGGTAGCTGCGTCAGCATGCGTAGGCTGCAAAGGAACAAGTAATAGGTTTATTCCATGCTGAAAAAAAGAAGAAAGAACACAACGTTTCGGCCGTGGAGCCTTCTTCAGGTGGTTACAGTACAGACTGGGGCAGGAGGTACAGTCCCTAAGTGCCAGTCTGCAGCAGTGAGGGCTCTGTGCCCAAAGGACAGACTGGGGCAGGAGGTACAGTCCCTCAGTGCCAGTCTACAGCAGTGAGGGCACTGTGCCCACAGGACAGACTGGGGCAGGAGGTACAGCCCCTCAGTGCCAGTCTGCAGCAGTGAGGGCTCTGTGCCCACAGGACCGGGGGGCTGCAGTCTTACCTGCTTGCCGTTGGCGTTCAGGACCAGCCTCTCGGCCTCCGCCTTGCTCTTGGGGTAGGCCATGTCGTGGAAGACATTGTACTCCGTGTCCTCGTCCCCCCTGCGGGCGCCAGCGGAGAGAGAGGAGAGTCAGTCCAGCTCCTCCTCCACACAGCCACTCCAGCTCCAGGAGGAGCGAACGACAGGGAGGAAAGAGCACAGGTGTGCCGGTGACACCTGGAGAGATCCGACTGGGATCAGGAGAGATCTGAGCGGTACAGGAGAGATCCGACTGGGATCAGGAGAGATCTGAACGGTACAGGAGAGATCCGACTGGGATCAAGAGAGATCTGAGCGGTACAGGAGAGATCCGACTGGGATCAGGAGAGATCTGAATGGTACAGGAGAGATCCGATTGGGAACAGGAGAGATCTGAACGGTACAGGAGAGATCCAACTGGGATCAGGAGAGATCTGAGCGGTACAGGAGAGATCCAACTGGGAACAGGAGAGTTGTGACCAGGTCCAGGAGAGATCCGACTGGGATCAGGAGAGATCTGAACAGTACAGGAGAGATCTGACTGGGATCAGGAGAGATCTGAACGGTACAGGAGAGATCCGATTGGGAGTTAAAGAGACAGGAATGACACAGAGAGACAGTAATGAGTCAGTGAGACAGCCTTGCCTGTAAAAGTGGTCTCCTTTGGAATTGGGCCCCACAACATTCATGCTGCTGGTGTAGACAAGATACTGGACCCCCAGCTCCTCGCAGGCGCGCAGCACGTTCTCAGTACCTGCAGACACACACACACCAGAGGGGGCGTCAGAGGACCTCGACACCCTGAGCAAACTGACACCACTGCTCTGAGCTTCCAGAGGACCTGCAAAACACAGCAAATTTAAGAACACATCACGGCAGAGTGAGATTCCCTTGTAACCCTCCTCAGTTTCATCTGCAATGACATAACAATTCAAATCAACTTGAAGAATTACACTCAACTGATAAGAAGAGCCACAGAGTGTCACATTATATTCCCTCCTCCTTAAGGGTGCTCCAGCCCTTTCACTTTAGACTTAATTCTGTGCACCTGACCCCTTTTCCCAGCCCACCTTAAAAGCCAGACGCTGACGATCACCCTGGCTCTGCATCTGGTTTCCGCACCGTGCAAGTCCGGGACCTGGAAGCGCCTGGTCCCGTTAAGGTTTTAACCTCTGTTCCTGTTCCTGTTCCTGTTCCTTGTCCGCCAGTTCCGACCCGGTTCGTGTTTTTTAATTCCTTGTTTGGATGGATCACCTGGCTATGGACTTTCTTGTGTTTTTGGTTTCCCTCTATGGGTTACTTTTGGATTGTTTGCCTCGGCCACACCTCCCCCGTGCACCAGCGCACTTTGGACACGCCCCCCTGTTTTCAGCTCCGTATTCCTGCATGACTTTTCCCCACGTTTCCCCACTTCTTCGGATTGTGTCGTCCGCATAGGGTCCGGAAAGAACTGTACGTTACACAGAGGAGAGCAGCCATTCGGCTGGTCTGGCCTGTGATGCAGTAAGAAGACAATTGATCTGTGTGTCTCATCCAGCTGTTTCTTGCCAGACGTCAGAGTATCAACTTCAACATGGCTGAGCAGCTTGTTCCACACTCCCACCCCACCTGTGTGTTAAGTAGTGCCCTCTCTTCTCGGTTTGAAATCCACATCCCTGTGGTTTCCACTTGTAATCCTGGTTTGTGCTTTACTGCAGTTTCTGAAGAAATCTTCTGGGTTAACTTTGTCAATGGCTTTGAAGATTTTGAATACCTGTGTCAGTCACCTTGTAATCTTCTCTGTTAATACAGACTAAAGAGACTCAGTTCCTCCAGCCTGTCAGTGTGGGACACTCCCTTCAGACTAAAGAGACTCAGTTCCTGCAGCCCAAAATGTACCTCGTCGCTCTTCTCTTCTGAATCGAAGGGTAGTGGAGAGCGATGTGAATATAGTTGTCCTACAGGTGCTTTCCTTATTATTTGTCAGTAAAATGAATGTGAAGAACAAGCCTGGAGGAGATGGTTTGTGCAGAGGGAGGAGAACAGCCCCGCAGGTGATCCCAGCAGTGAGCGCTGGTCGCCACAGCCCTGCTCTCATGCCTGCGGCTAGCCGCGAGGCCAGGGCGGGGTGTCAGTACCCCAAAGTCGGCAGCGGGGTGACTCAGAGGCGACTGTGGGCTGCGTCATGCAAAACACAACACAGGGAGGGGGGAGAGGAGGCCCTCGGCCCGTTTGGGCTACGAAAGAGAACTGACCCAAGGAACTCATGCAGATGTCTCTTGTTCCACACCCCCACCACCCTGTGGGTAAAGTAGAGCCTCCTGCTCTGACTGGAGGATCTCAGCCAGCTGTTTCTTAAGAGAAAACAGAGGGTCTGCTTCAACAACGTGGCTGGACAGCTTGTTCCACACTCCCACTGCCCTAAATTCAAATAATTCGAGTTTAGCTTCATTGTCATGGAAGCAGGATATTGACACTTTCCCTTAAAGACTTCATCTAAAGACTTCAGAGATTCAGTTCCTTCAGCCTGTCAGTGTGGGACACTCCCTTCAGACTAAGGAGACTCAGTTCCTTCAGTTTGTCAGCATAGTGTACCCTCTTCAGACCTGGGTACTCTGATCGTCAGTGGCAGTGCGTTCCCCGTGCCCGCTCCCGAGACGGACTGGCAGTCCAGCCTGTCTGTGTGCCGGTGGGAGGGCAGAAACATGTGAGCTGGCATCAGAAGATGCAGCTCGTCAGCGTCTCTTCCATCAGCGCCCGCAGCTTAGCGCTCCAGGTATGGACAGGGGTCGGCAGGGTCAGTGCCCGGGCACTGGTGCCCAGCAGGGAGGGAGCGGCGCGGCCGGGACTCACCGTGCACGTTGACCGCGCGGATGGTCTCCTCAGGGATACGGTAATGGACGTCCACCAGGCTGGCAGAGTGGATGACGAGGTGCGCCCCCTGCAGGGCATCTCTTACTGTGGGGTAGTCAGTGATGTCACCCTGGATCAGTCGGATCTTCACTCTCTCTGTGGGAAGAGGGAAAAACCGTGATGTCACACATACAGCTGTACATACTGGACTGCACAGGCGCTGTGATGTCACACATACACCAGACTGGACTGGACCGCACAGGCGCTGTGATGTCACACAGACACCAGAATGGACTGGACCGCACAGGCGCTGTGATGTCACACAGACGCCAGACTGGACTGGACCGCGCAGGCGCTGTGATGTCACACAGACACCAGAATGGACTGGACCACACAGGCGCTGTGATGTCACACAGACACCAGAATGGACTGGACCGCACAGGCGCTGTGATGTCACACAGACACCAGACTGGACTGGACCGCGCAGGCGCTGTGATGTCACACAGACACCAGAATGGACTGGACCGCACAGGCGCTGTGATGTCACACAGACACCAGAATAGACTGGACCACACAGGCGCTGTGATGTCACACAGACACCAGAATGGACTGAACCACACAGGCGCTGTGATGTCACACATAAACCAGAATGGACTGGACTGCGCAGGCGCTGTGATGTCATACAGACACCAGACTGGACTGGACTGCGCAGGCGCTGTGATGTCACACATACACCAGACTGGACTGGACTGCGCAGGCGCTGTGATGTCGCAAAGACACCAGACTGGACTGGACTGCGCAGGCGCTGTGATGTCGCACATACACCAGAATGGACTGGACTGCGCAGGCGCTGTGATGTCACACATAGACCAGACTGGACTGGACTGCGCAGGCGCTGTGATGTCACACATACACCAGAATGGACTGGACTGCGCAGGAGCTGTGATGTCACACATAAACCAGAATGGACTGGACTGCGCAGGCGCTGTGATGTCACACAGACACCAGACTGGACTGGACTGCGCAGGCGCTGTGATGTCACACATACACCAGACTGGACTGGACTGCGCAGGCGCTGTGATGTCGCAAAGACACCAGACTGGACTGGACTGCGCAGGCGCTGTGATGTCACACAGACACCAGACTGGACTGGACTGCGCAGGCGCTGTGATGTCACACATACACCAGACTGGACTGGACTGCGCAGGCGCTGTGATGTCACACATACACCAGACTGGACTGGACTGCGCAGGCGCTGTGATGTCACACAGACACCAGACTGGACTGGACTGCTCAGACACTGTGATGTCACACAGACACCAGAATGGACTGGACTGCGCAGGCGCTGTGATGTCACACATACACCAGAATGGACTGGACTGCACAGATACTGTAATGTCACAGCACATGAACTGTACTGTATAATATTAATGAACTAAGATTTACAAATAACTGAAAGTAGGAAAGTGTTTATCACTGCTTCATCACTACTCTCGGGGGCCCTGCATTTAATTCCTGGGGTGTTATCTGTGTGGAATTTGTATGTTTTCCTCATGTTCACATGATAGGCTGAGGGAGCATGAAGGATCTGAAGGGAGTGTCCTACACTGACAGGCTGGAGGAACTGAGTCTCTTCAGTCTTCAGACAAAGCCTATGACAGAGAGAAAGAGTCAATATCCTGCTTCTATGACAATGAAGCTAAACTCGAATTAATTGAATTTAGGGCAGTGGGAGTGTGGAACAAGCTGTCCAGCCACGTTGTTGAAGCAGACCCTCTGTTTTCTCTTCAGAGCAGTCAGAGCAGGAGGCTCTACTTTACCCACAGGGTGGTGGGGGTGTGGAACAAGAGACATCTGCATGAGTTCCTGGGGTCAGTTCTCTTTTGTAGCCCAAATGGGCCGAGGGCCTCCTCTCCCCCCTCCCTGTGTTGTGTTTTGCATGACGCAGCCCACAGTTGCCTCTGAGTCACCACACTGCTGACCTCGGGGTACCGACACCCCGCCCTGGCCTCGCGGCGAGCCGCAGGCACGAGAGCAGGGGCCGTGGCGACCAGCGCTCACCGCTGGGATCACCTGCGGGGCTGTTCTCCTCCCTCTGCACAAACCGGCTCACCGCTCACAGAGCATGCAGAGCGTCATGCATCAATGTCCCTCGCATTGATTTCACTGGCAAATTGTAAAAACATCACCTCCAGGACAACGGTAGCCCCATCACTCCCCTTAGATTTAGCCCGACGAACCCCAAATAATGCTGAAAAACGCTGCGGGTCTCCGCATCCATTTTAACGGGCTCGAGTCCAACCGTGAGAGTTCGGGTCCCGTGTCGGCTGAGAGCCCCGCAGCAGAACCGGAGGTGATCCGTTTGTCCTCCCTCGGGGAGCCCTCCTGTACCCCTCACCTCACCGCTTCACCCGTGACCGCGGCACCCTTCTGGCTCGCGGTGCGCCGGAGCCTGACCCCGACGGGCACGCGGCGCCAGGAGAGAAGCTACTCCCCTGCGCGAGGGCATCTGTCCGTCGCCGGACACGTTCGTGCGGGACAAGGACACGCGGGACCCGCAGGACGGACCCGCTAACCACCGGCCTACGCGCCGATGCCGCGCTTTCGCGTGTCCTTCACTCCGCGCTCAGCGCCCCGAGCGCGAATCACGGAGGAGACCGAGCTCGCCCGCCGGGACCGGCGAGACTGAGACACCGCGACACCCGGACCTGTGACGGACACGCCGCGGTCACCTCGGTGCGGGTCGGCTCGACCCCGCGCTGTTAGTCTGGTCTCCGCCGGCATTCGTCGCTCTCCGGGACGTCCGTCCGGCTGAAGCCCGAAGCGCTCTCGGGTGTCAATCCGGTTCACTCTGGGACCGAGCGGGTTTACAGCCACCTGCCCCGACTGAGCAGGCGCTGCCGGTCTTCCCGCCTGTATAGCGCCTTCGGCAGCCAGTGCCTCGAACCCCGGACCGGCCTCACCTGTGCCGAGCTGCTCCAGGCTGGGGTCCACGTGCAGGTCGAAGAGCCGGACCTCCGACACCGTCTCCTCCTTCTCCACCAGCAAGCGGACCAGGTGCTGACCCAGGAACCCGCAGCCGCCCGTCACTAGGTACACCCTCCCCGGCTGGACCGTCATCCTCGCTGTCCTCGGCGTCTCTGGCTCGGCGGTTGTGTTAAAGTGGCGGACCGGATCGGACTCCCTTCTCCCTCAAAAGCGGATCGCCCTCTGAGCCCCGGGTCCGGCGCTGCAGGATCTACAAGAGGGGCGGGAGGGGCGGGGGGAGTGACCGCGAGACCCCCCTGGAGCGTGGACAGCTCCGTGGGTTGGGCCTCCCGTCAAACAGCTCGGACAACCAAACCCGCCGGGTACGTTAGTGCTCTGTGTGTGCCGGTTTGGGGCCGGTTTGGCTCTTTTGGTTTCCGGGATATACAGTAGCGCCTTGTTATTTTTGCTGTGTCGTCACTCAAGCCCGTACAGCAGTGCAGGGGGACCGAGCTGCTGTCATTCGTGTGTGGTACATTGTGCCGTGAAAAGTAGCTTCTTCAATGGCTTTGTATCGAGATATAGTGCCTTAATTTTCTGTGTGTGGCTCTGTGCAGCTCAATCAGTCCTGTGAGTGTGTGTGTGTGTCTGTGCAGCTCTGTCAGTCCTGTGTGTGTCTCTGTGCAGCTCTGTCAGTCCAGTGTGTGTGTGTGTCTCTGTACAGCTCTGTCAGTCCTGTGTGTGTGTGTCTCTGTGCAGCTCTGTCAGTCCTGTGTGTGTCTCTGTGCAGCTCAGTCAGATCTGTGAGTGTGTGTGTCTCTGTGCAGCTCTGTCAGTCGTGTGTGTGTGTGTGTGTGTGTGTGTGTGTGTGTGTGTGTGTGTGTCTGTGCAGCTCTGTCAGTCCGGTGTGTGTGTCACTGTGCAGCTCTGTCAGTCCTGTGAGTGTGTGTGGCTCTGTGCAGCTCTGTCAGTCCTGTGTGTGTCTCTGTGCAGCTCAGTCAGATCTGTGAGTGTGTGTGTCTCTGTGCAGCTCTGTCAGTCGTGTGTGTGTGTGTGTGTGTGTGTGTGTGTGTGTGTGTCTGTGCAGCTCTGTCAGTCCGGTGTGTGTGTCACTGTGCAGCTCTGTCAGTCCTGTGAGTGTGTGTGGCTCTGTGCAGCTCTGTCAGTCCTGTGTGTGTCTCTGTGCAGCTCAGTCAGATCTGTGAGTGTGTGTGTCTCTGTGCAGCTCTGTCAGTCGTGTGTGTGTGTGTGTGTGTGTGTGTGTGTGTGTGTGTGTGTGTCTGTGCAGCTCTGTCAGTCCGGTGTGTGTGTCTCTGTGCAGCTCTGCCAGTCCTGTGAGTGTGTGTGGCTCTGTCCAGCTCTGTCAGTCCAGTGTGTGTGTCACTGTGCAGCTCTGCCAGTCCAGTGTGTGTGTCACTGTCCAGCTCTGCCAGTCCTGTGTGTGTGTCACTGTGCAGCTCTGCCAGTCCTGTGTGTGTGTCTCTGTGCAGCTCTGCCAGTCCTGTGAGTGTGTGTGGCTCTGTCCAGCTCTGTCAGTCCAGTGTGTGTGTCACTGTCCAGCTCTGTCAGTCCAGTGTGTGTGGAGCTCTGTGCAGCTCTGTGTGTGTCACTGTGCAGCTCTGCCAGTCCTGTGAGTGTGTGTGGCTCTGTCCAGCTCTGTCAGTCCAGTGTGTGTGTCACTGTGCAGCTCTGCCAGTCCAGTGTGTGTGTGGGGCTCTGTGCAGCTCTGTGTGTGTCTGTGCAGCTCTGCCAGTCCAGTGTGCACGGCTCTGTGTGCACCCTGGCTCTGTCCGTCCTGTGTGTGAGCACTTCATCTGAGTTGAAGGTTGGAGGAAGTTGAGGTGAGACGTCAGATTGACTTCTCTCTGTGTCTATTAATACCCCGTATCAGCAGGGCTCAACTTCCCCCTGCGTCTCTGTGAGAACAATACAGCCTCCACGCCCACACGGCTGCTCACCGCTGGGCCCTCTCTCCAGGCTCCGAGCCAGCCGGACCCAGGCCACTGAGCCCGTACTGGGTCAGAGCCTGTACCTCTCCGCATGCAGGCACCGGGCCGGGCCGGACCAGAGCTTCACTTGAGATCCCGCCAGCTCTTTTCCAACAGCGTTCTTCGCTCGCGTGAACCAGCTCCGACAGTCCACGCCACCAGAAAGCAGAAGCCCCTCATCTCTCTGCTCATCTGTTTCTCTTCGTGGTTAATTAAGCTGCAGGGAGGCACAGTTGTTTAGGCAGTATTGGGGCTGACCAGTGGAGCACAGCTGTAGCCTACCCTGTGAAAGGGGCTGTTTCTAATCACTATTATAAAATATATATTATACTTTTCTTTGGTCATTGCATTAAAACAAAAAAAAACAGAATATGGACGGTCTCTTCAGACCCTGGATCGTTAAGCCTGGTGCCTGAAACCCACCCCACTTGCTAATTAAAAGTTTTTGATCAATCAAGCAAAAGATTTGCACTACTTTACACCCAGGGTGGTGGGAGTAGGGAGCAAGAGTGAGGTGGATCAGATCCTCCAGGCGGGCAGGAGGCCCTAGTTTACACCCAGGGGGGCGGGGGCGTGGAACAAGCAGCCCCGCCATGTCGTCGAAGCCCACACCCTGGATTCTCTGGAGGAGCAGCCGGATGAGATCCTGCGATCAGCCAGCCTGCGGCCTCTCAAACAGGCCGTGGGGCAGAACGGCCCCCCACTCACGTCTGTGAGGTGTCCTGTGTCCACGGCCACTGCGTCTTGTCCTCATTCTGTTTTTCACACGGACAGTGTACATTTATAACTGCATGTCCCAGACGGCCGTACCTCGTATGACATCAGGGAGTCCAGCGTCAGTGCTGAGAAGCCACTGACACGAGGCTCGTCTAATAATATTTTGCCCAAAATAGGACCGTGCCGTGGAGGTATTTACGTGAAAACACTGTTTTGCGCGTTCCAGTGTCGTGGCCGCTGTGGCCTGCCTGCAGAGGCCGCCCTTCACTGGAGCTGGGGGCTGAGACTGGGAGGGGAACGGCTACATTTCCGGCTCTCAGCGTGCTCGCCTCGGGCGCGGAGAGGGCCCAGGGCCAGCACTTCATGTGGGGAAAGATAACGCCGCGTTTCTGAGAGGGAGCCCAGGGGGTCCGTCTGTGGCAGTAGTCAGGCACGCTGACGACAACGGCACTGGGCGTTGACTCAGACTACCTGTATGCAAATGCAGCAGGACACAGGTCTCTTGTATTCCAAAGGCTTTTCACCTGCTTAACTGGGACAACTGGCTGTATATTTTAGTGAATGCATATACAGCGTTTCTTTTTCTTTCTCGTCATGCGGTCCATGTATGTGACGTGACGTGACATGACACAGACGGTACTTGAGGAAAGCTCTAAGCATCATCAAAGACCCCACACACACCAGCTACAGACTTTATGATCTGCTACCATCTGGAAGACGGTACCGGAGCATTCGGGCCCGGACTTCCAGACTCAGAGACAGTGTTTACCCCCGCACTATCAAACTGTTAAACTCCCAGCCTCTCTCACTCTCACTCTCACCTATGATCTGAACCTCACAGTGCCTTCTTCCTTTCTTTCTTACCAAAAACCCAAACACACATTGAAAATCTCCCTCTACCTCACATGTCAATAGCTCACTCCCCATCATTTCTATCCTTTATTTCATTCTGTTGATGCATATTTTTGCACATCTGTTGTTGTTTTGCACACTGCCTGTTCTCTCAGTCTTTCTTTTGTTATACAATTGTATTGTTGCTTTTTTTTTGTAGTACTTATCGTCTGAGAGCTAGCTAAATAGCATTTCGTTTTACCATATACCTGTATACGAGTATAATGACAACAAACTTGAACTTGAACAATGTGTCTTATTTACTGACGGGTTCGTGTTGTGTTCAATGTATTGTGTACTGTGTTATGTCTTTCACCTGCCAGCAAAGCAAATTTCCCATTTGGGACAGCAAAGTCAGGTTGTTCAATGCTTGTCTGACACAGAGAGGAAAACTGTCTAGCTCCTGCTTGATTTTATTTGTGTTTCGGCTTCCTGTTGATTTAATTTCTGTATTTTCCAGCCCAGGCGGAAGTGTATTACTGTAATTTCCGTCATCTGAGGCCGTATTGTAGCAGGTTGCTTGTTGTGGTCCAGTAACTACCGGTTCCTCTCCTCAGATAAAGGCGTCGGCTGAACAGTAATGTTAAAGGCCACCGCTGCCTCATCGGCAGTGCTGAGCTACGATCGCCGGTGATTAAGGCCGCGCGCCGCGCGACGCGAGGCCGCCTGCTCGCTCCCTTGCTCGCTCGCTCGCACGCACACGCGGGCTCGCGCACGCTCTTCGGCCGGCCCTTTTGGCTCCCGGTCTGCAAGCCTGGGGCCGGCGTGTCGGGGGCGCGCACGCCGCTGTCAGTGAGGAAATGCGGACGGTGTCGGGCTGACAGGGGAGAGAGAGAGAGACAGGCTTGTGGTTTGACAAGCAGCGCTTGCACTCCGCTCGCATCAATTCCCGAACAAAAACGTCCTTTTCTCACGGGAAAGGGAGCGGCCCGGCTGAAAAGATGGAGGCGGGACGGGAGCTGGAGTTCCGCCAGGTCTGAGGACGAGGTAGCCGACGGCACGGTCTCCGCTTTCCGCAGTTCGTCCAGTCGCTCCCGACGGGAGGGGTCCGGTAACGGGCGCTGTGGTGGAGGCGGGAGGGGGCTGGCCGAGGTGACGGACCCCCCGGCCGGCGGCGGCGGCGGCGGACGCAACCTGCCGGCGATCCCGGCTGTGGGTGAGTGGCGGGGGCGAGCGCGGCTGGGCAAGGCCGGGGCTGAGGCCCGGGCCCAGCGGGGAGGGGGGCCGGAGGTGTAACTCTGCGGTGATGCTGCATGTTTTTGAATTGGGAAGTTGTGTCGACGAAGCTTGCGAGGCCAGGCGGGGGGACGGATCTGAAACCTCCGCCAGGGCGCCGTGCAGGAGTAGCTGAGCTTCGTCTCCGCCCCGAGCGGATAGCGGGGCCGGGTAGCGGAACGACGCGGGGAACTGCTGCACCGAGGCGGCGTTGCCGAGCTGTAGTTTATCGGGATGTGCAGTTCTCTCAGTTCTCTCTGCTGGGTTGTACAGCGGTGATGCGTATTTCTCTGTCATCACGGGCCAAGAGAGACCTCCAGGGCCGGCCAGTGTGTCCGCATCCGCGATATCCAGTCCTGGTCCTGGAGGAGTCAGTCAGTGTGTCTGCAGCAGGGCTGTCCAGTCCTGGTCCTGGAGGGGTCAGTCAGTTTGTCAGTAGGGCTGTCCAGTCCTGGTCCTGGAGGGGTCAGTGTGTCTGCAACAGGGCTGTCCAGTCCTTGTCCTTGAAGGTCAGTCAGTGTGTCTGAAGCAGGGCTGTCCAGTCCTGGTCCTGGAGGGGTCAGTGAGTGTTTCTGCAGCAGGGCTGTCCAGTCCTGGTCCTGGAGGGGTCAGTCAGTGTGTCTGCAGCAGGGCTGTCCAGTCCTGGTCCTGGAGGGGTCAGTGAGTGTTTCTGCAGCAGGGCTGTCCAGTCCTGGTCCTGGAGGGGTCAGTCAGTGTGTCTGCAGCAGGGCTGTCCAGTCCTGTCCTGGAGGGGTTGCTCAGTCTGAACCAAGAGCACCTGTAGTGAATCTGACCTCCACAGTCCCACTGTAGCCCAGGACAGCAGCTCAGCACACTGGACTGTCAAGGTGTGGCCTGACCATGTGGCTCTGTGTTGGCCTGCAGTCATCGCTGGTGAGACTGAGTCGCTAAGATTACAACCTGTCGAGTTCCTTCTGCTGGAGCCTGGAGCCTGGAGCCCGGAGCGAATCGCCAGGCTTTCCTGTGCAGAGGTGCTGCATGGTGAAGCCCTGATCTCTAGCTGGGCAGAGATGAGTGTACATACTTGGAGAAACTGGGGACAAGAGGAAGAGAGGGAGACTGTCTTTATTATAACCAAGGGGCAGTTTGTTTTACATCAGGACTGTGTCCTGGACTGTAGTGTGGGGTCTCATCCTGTGTCCAGGACTGTAGTGTGGGGTCTCAGTCCTGTGTCCAGGGCTGTAGTGTGGAGTCTCGGTCCTGTGTCCAGGGCTGTAGTGTGGAGTCTCGGTCCTGTGTCCAGGGCTGTAGTGTGGGGTCTCATCCTGTGTCCAGGGCTGTAGTGTGGGGTCTCATCCTGTGTCCAGGGCTGTAGTGTGGGGTCTCATCCTGTGTCCAGGACTGTAGTGTGGGGTCTCATCCTGTGTCCAGGGCTGTACTGTGGGGTCTCGGTCCTGTGTCCAGGACTGTAGTGTGGGGTCTCATCCTGCGTCCAGGGCTGTAGTGTGGGGTCTCATCCTGCGTCCAGGGCTGTAGTGTGGGGTCTCGGTCCTGTGTCCAGGGCTGTACTGTGGGGTCTCGGTCCTGTGTCCAGGGCTGTAGTGTGGGGTCTCATCCTGTGTCCAGGGCTGTAGTGTGGGGTCTCATCCTGCGTCCAGGGCTGTAGTGTGGGGTCTCGGTCCTGTGTCCAGGGCTGTAGTGTGGGGTCTTATCCTGCGTCCAGGGCTGTAGTGTGGGGTCTCGGTCCTGTGTCCAGGGCTGTAGTGTGGGGTCTCATCCTGTGTCCAGGGCTGTAGTGTGGGGTCTCATCCTGTGTCCAGGGCTGTACTGTGGGGTCTCGGTCCTGTCTCCAGGGCTGTAGTGTGGGGTCTCATCCTGTGTCCAGGGCTGTAGTGTGGGGTCTCATCCTGTGTCCAGGGCTGTAGTGTGGGGTCTCATCCTGTGTCCAGGGCTGTACTGTGGGGTCTCGGTCCTGTGTCCAGGACTGTAGTGTGGGGTCTCATCCTGTGTCCTGGACTGTACTGTGGGGTCTCGGTCCTGTGTCCAGGGCTGTAGTGTGGGGTCTCATCCTGCGTCCAGGGCTGTAGTGTGGGGTCTCATCCTGCGTCCTGGACTGTAGTGTGGGGTCTCATCCTGTGTCCAGGGCTGTACTGTGGGGTCTCATCCTGTGTCCAGGGCTGTACTGTGGGGTCTCGGTCCTGTGTCCAGGACTGTAGTGTGGGGTCTCGGTCCTGCGTCCTGGACTGTAGTGTGGGGTCTCGGTCCTGTGTCCAGGGCTGTAGTGTGGGGTCTCATCCTGTGTCCAGGGCTGTAGTGTGGGGTCTCGGTCCTGTGTCCAGGGCTGTAGTGTGGGGTCTCGGTCCTGTGTCCAGGGCTGTAGTGTGGGGTCTCGGTCCTGTGTCCAGGGCTGTAGTGTGGGGTCTCGGTCCTGTGTCCAGGGCTGTAGTGTGGGGTCTCATCCTGCGTCCTGGACTGTAGTGTGGGGTCTCATCCTGTGTCCAGGGCTGTACTGTGGGGTCTCGGTCCTGTGTCCAGGGCTGTACTGTGGGGTCTCGGTCCTGTGTCTAGGGCTGTACTGTGGGGTCTCGGTCCTGTGTCCAGGGCTGTAGTGTGGGGTCTCATCCTGTGTCCAGGGCTGTAGTGTGGGGTCTCGGTCCTGTGTCCAGGGCTGTAGTGTGGGGTCTCATCCTGTGTCCAGGGCTGTAGTGTGGGGTCTCATCCTGTGTCCTGGACTGTAGTGTGGGGTCTCGGTCCCGTGTCCAGGGCTGTAGTGTGGGGTCTCATCCTGTGTCCAGGGCTGTAGTGTGGGGTCTCATCCTGTGTCCAGGGCTGTAGTGTGGGGTCTCATCCTGTGTCCAGGACTGTAGTGTGGGGTCTCATCCTGTGTCCAGGGCTGTACTGTGGGGTCTCATCCTGCGTCCAGGGCTGTAGTGTGGGGTCTCATCCTGCGTCCAGGGCTGTAGTGTGGGGTCTCATCCTGCGTCCAGGGCTGTAGTGTGGGGTCTCGGTCCTGTGTCCAGGGCTGTACTGTGGGGTCTCGGTCCTGTGTCCAGGGCTGTAGTGTGGGGTCTCATCCTGTGTCCAGGGCTGTAGTGTGGGGTCTCATCCTGCGTCCAGGGCTGTAGTGTGGGGTCTCGGTCCTGTGTCCAGGGCTGTAGTGTGGGGTCTTATCCTGCGTCCAGGGCTGTAGTGTGGGGTCTCGGTCCTGTGTCCAGGGCTGTAGTGTGGGGTCTCATCCTGTGTCCAGGGCTGTAGTGTGGGGTCTCATCCTGTGTCCAGGGCTGTACTGTGGGGTCTCGGTCCTGTCTCCAGGGCTGTAGTGTGGGGTCTCATCCTGTGTCCAGGGCTGTAGTGTGGGGTCTCATCCTGTGTCCAGGGCTGTAGTGTGGGGTCTCATCCTGTGTCCAGGGCTGTACTGTGGGGTCTCGGTCCTGTGTCCAGGACTGTAGTGTGGGGTCTCATCCTGTGTCCTGGACTGTACTGTGGGGTCTCGGTCCTGTGTCCAGGGCTGTAGTGTGGGGTCTCATCCTGCGTCCAGGGCTGTAGTGTGGGGTCTCATCCTGCGTCCTGGACTGTAGTGTGGGGTCTCATCCTGTGTCCAGGGCTGTACTGTGGGGTCTCATCCTGTGTCCAGGGCTGTACTGTGGGGTCTCGGTCCTGTGTCCAGGACTGTAGTGTGGGGTCTCGGTCCTGCGTCCTGGACTGTAGTGTGGGGTCTCGGTCCTGTGTCCAGGGCTGTAGTGTGGGGTCTCATCCTGTGTCCAGGGCTGTAGTGTGGGGTCTCGGTCCTGTGTCCAGGGCTGTAGTGTGGGGTCTCGGTCCTGTGTCCAGGGCTGTAGTGTGGGGTCTCGGTCCTGTGTCCAGGGCTGTAGTGTGGGGTCTCGGTCCTGTGTCCAGGGCTGTAGTGTGGGGTCTCATCCTGCGTCCTGGGCTGTACTGTGGGGTCTCGGTCCTGTGTCCAGGGCTGTACTGTGGGGTCTCGGTCCTGTGTCCAGGGCTGTACTGTGGGGTCTCGGTCCTGTGTCTAGGGCTGTACTGTGGGGTCTCGGTCCTGTGTCCAGGGCTGTAGTGTGGGGTCTCATCCTGTGTCCAGGGCTGTAGTGTGGGGTCTCGGTCCTGTGTCCAGGGCTGTAGTGTGGGGTCTCGGTCCTGTGTCCAGGGCTGTAGTGTGGGGTCTCATCCTGTGTCCAGGGCTGTAGTGTGGGGTCTCATCCTGTGTCCTGGACTGTAGTGTGGGGTCTCGGTCCCGTGTCCAGGGCTGTAGTGTGGGGTCTCGGTCCTGTAAGGACTGCTCACAAGCTGTGAGTGCTACTCTGACTCACTCCCAGACAGGAAGTCTTCTCCTCAGCAGGGCTATATTTATAACCTAGAGAAGTGCTTAGAGCCGCTGCAGCACGGCTGAGACCGTCCACGCCAGTCGTGGGACCTGTCCTCTGTCCACCCATCACGTTCTGAGGTCTATTTCTGTTTACGCTGGGCCATAATTAGCAGCAGCAGGTCATTGTGCAGGTTAGTGCGCAATAAAGAGAGCACACTGTGCTGTATCTCTTTCCTGCACTGCAAGGGTTTCCCAGCTCGTACATACTCTGCATGCTGAGAGAGACGTTCGGTTAACGTTTAAAGTGGTTGTCGTCTTCTCTGAAATGTGATTACTTCTGTTCTTGACACCTACCTTCTATTCAGCCCTATTCTAACCCCTTTATCTGGTAAAGGACCTGGCCAACAACGGGCACAAGGCAGGATGCAACCTGGATGGGTCTAGTCCATCACTGGGCACAGGCATGAACACTGAATCAAAGACTCAGACTGAGACCCGCCCCCTGAGCTCATGCCCCGCCCGCCCACGGCTGGCTGGTGTTAATGAGATCAGAGCAGGGGCTGCTGGTCCACAGTGTCCCAGTGTTCCCGGGAACTGGTCACCTGTCACTGGCTGCTGCATTTTCTCTGTGCATTCGCCATTGCAGATGCTAATGAAGGCTGATGTTGTTAATTCTGCGTTCTGGCTACGATCAAGGTGCTTGTGCTGTTAAGGGGATGACTTCCGATGCCATGTCTTTTCTAGGCAATGGTCAGTTGGTCAAGGACAGATCTCCCCTGATTGTGGGGGGTCAGTCAAGGACAGATCTCCCCTGATTGTGGGGGATCGGTCAAGGACAGATCTCCCCTGATTGTGGGGTCGGTCAAGGACAGATCTCCCCTGATTGTGGGGTCGGTCAAGGACAGATCTCCCCCGATTGTGGGGTCGGTCAAGGACAGATCTCCCCTGATTGTGGGGTCGGTCAAGGACAGATCTCCCCCGATTGTGGGGGGTCGGTCAAGTACAGATCTCCCCTGATTGTGGGGGGTCGGTCAAGTACAGATCTCCCCTGATTGTGGGGGGTCGGTCAAGTACAGATCTCCCCTGATTGTGGGGGGGTCAGTCAAGGACAGATCTCCCCTGATTGTGGGGGTCAGTCAAGGACAGATCTCCCCTGATTGTGGGGGGTCAGTCGAGGACAGATCTCCACTGATTGTGGGGTCGGTCAAGGACAGATCTCCCCTGATTGTGGGGGTCAGTCAAGGACAGATCTCCCCTGATTGTGGGGGTCAGTCAAGGACAGATCTCCCCTGATTGTGGGGGTCAGTCAAGGACGGATCTCCCCTGATTGTGGGGGGGTCAGTCAAGGACAGATCTCCCCTGATTGTGGGGGGGTCAGTCAAGGACAGATCTCCCCTGATTGTGGGGGGTCAGTCAAGGACGGATCTCCCCTGATTGTGGGGGGGTCAGTCAAGGACAGATCTCCCCTGATTGTGGGGGGTCAGTCAAGTACAGATCTCCCCTGATTGTGGGGGGGTCAGTCAAGGACAGATCTCCCCTGATTGTGGGGGGTCGGTCAAGGACAGATCTCCCCTGATTGTGGGGGGTCAGTCAAGTACAGATCTCCCCTGATTGTGGGGGGGTCAGTCAAGGACAGATCTCCCCTGATTGTGGGGGTCAGTCAAGGACAGATCTCCCCTGATTGTGGGGTCAGTCAAGGACAGATCTCCCCTGATTGTGGGGGGTCAGTCAAGGACAGATCTCCCCTGATTGTGGGGGGTCAGTCAAGTACAGATCTCCCCTGATTGTGGGGGTCAGTCGAGGACAGATCTCCCCTGATTGTGGGGTCAGTGAGTCAGTCAAAGGCAGATTAAAGCGGACAGATTTTGCTCAGTTTTCACTCTTGTCTTTTCGTTTGTTTCTCTCTCAGGATTCTGCGGATATGGCCGAAATTTCAGCACTCACGCATTCACCCCAGGGCCTAGGGGACCCCCGCAACACCCCAGCGCAGACCCCCCCTGACCCACAGCACCGACCAGGGGTCCCCAATGACGCCAGCAAATCCCCCGTACCCAAATCGGCCCTGTACACCGACCCCGCTGTGATGGGCCCAGGCAGCAGGCCGGGGGGCTTGGTCAGGGTTGTATCGCCAGCCAGGGCAAAGCCGGCCGTCCCCTTGCCCCCCGCGAAGCCCGGAGCGGGGTCCCCAACAGGGCACGGCCTGAGGGACCAGGTGGGGTACGCCGATGGAAGTTCGGGACCAGACAGGGGGGCAGCCAACCTCGGGTCCAGACCTGCCGACCCGCCAGTAAGCCCGTCCCCCCACGGCGTGGGAGCTGAGCCTCGTCCGCACGGCGGGCGGGACGAGGGGGCGGACAGAAGCCGCCTCCATGCACCGGGGGTGGACCCCCAAACCCCAGTGGAACCACACACTTCCCCTTCCCCGCAGCCTTGGCAGAACTCGGACGGGGGTACGGGGGCACCTCCCCCCCCGGGGCAGGGCCAGACGGACCTCGAGAAAAGTGCACAAACACCCCAGCAGGAAGGTGCGGAGCCCCCTCCGGGACCGCAGTCCCCAGCGATCCCCCTGGTCCAGGAGCCGCCCCAGCTGTCGGGCTCGGTCTCGCTGCTCCCCGGGGTGCGCCGCGGGCCCCCCGCCCCCGACACGCTCAGCTACCTGGAGTCGGCCAGCCTGATGTCCGGCACGCTGGAGTCCCTGGCCGGCCTGGGCGACGACGCCAGCTCGCTTGGCTCCGACTCGGAGATCAACGGCATGACCTTCCGCCGCACGGACAAGTACGGGTTCCTGGGGGGATCGCAGTATAGCGAGAACAGGTGAGTCCCCGACACTGGGGTCACTGCACCCTGACACTGGGGTCACTACTGTACAGAGTAAGAGTCTAGAGCCCCGTGACTGGGCTGTGTCAGTGGACAGTAAGAGTCCAGAGCTCTGTGACTGGGCTGTGTCAGTGGACTGGAGGAGTCTAGAGCTCTGTGACTGGGCTGTGTCAGTGGACTGGGGGAGTCTAGAGCCCCGTGACTGGGCTGTGTCAGCGGACAGGAGGAGTCTAGAGCTCTGTGACTGGGCTGTGTCAGCGGACAGGAGGAGTCTAGAGCTCTGTGACTGGGCTGTGTCAGTGGACTGGAGGAGTCTAGAGCTCTGTGACTGGGCTGTGTCAGTGGACTGGAGGAGTCTAGAGCTCTGTGACTGGGCTGTGTCAGTGGACTGGAGGAGTCTAGAGCTCTGTGACTGGGCTGTGTCAGTGGACTGGAGGAGTCTAGAGCCCCGTGACTGGGCTGTGTCAGTGGACTGGAGGAGTCTAGAGCTCTGTGACTGGGCTGTGTCAGTGGACTGGAGGAGTCTAGAGCTCTGTGACTGGGCTTGTCAGTGGACTGGAGGAGTCTAGAGCTCTGTGACTGGGCTGTGTCAGTGGACTGGAGGAGTCTA
Organism: Lepisosteus oculatus; assembly: GCF_040954835.1. NCBI lineage: Eukaryota > Metazoa > Chordata > Actinopteri > Semionotiformes > Lepisosteidae > Lepisosteus > Lepisosteus oculatus. Next base: position 15,780,429 of record NC_090699.1, read on the forward strand.
GAGCTCTGTGACTGGGCTGTGTCAGTGGACTGGGGGAGTCTAGAGCCCCGTGACTGGGCTGTCAGTGGACTGGAGGAGTCTAGAGCTCTGTGACTGGGCTGTGTCAGTAGACTGGAGGAGTCTAGAGCTCTGTGACTGGGCTGTGTCAGTGGACTGGAGGAGTCTAGAGCTCTGTGACTGGGCTGTGTCAGTGGACTGGAGGAGTCTAGAGCTCTGTGACTGGGCTGTGTCAGTAGACTGGAGGAGTCTAGAGCTCTGTGACTGGGCTGTGTCAGTGGACTGGAGGAGTCTAGAGCTCTGTGACCAGGCTGTGTCAGTAGACTGGAGGAGTCTAGAGCTCTGTGACTGGGCTGTGTCAGTGGACTGGAGGAGTCTAGAGCCCCGTGACTGGGCTGTGTCAGTGGACTGGAGGAGTCTAGAGCTCTGTGACTGGGCTGTGTCAGTGGACAGTAAGAGTCTAGAGCTCTGTGACTGGGCTGTGTCAGCGGACTGGAGGAGTCTAGAGCCCCGTGACTGGGCTGTGTCAGTAGACTGGAGGAGTCTAGAGCTCTGTGACTGGGCTGTGTCAGTGGACTAGAGGAGTCTAGAGCTCTGTGACTGGGCTGTGTCAGTGGACTAGAGGAGTCTAGAGCTCTGTGACTGGGCTGTGTCAGTGGACTGGAGGAGTCTAGAGCTCTGTGACTGGGCTGTGTCAGTGGACTGGAGGAGTCTAGAGCTCTGTGACTGGGCTGTGTCAGTGGACTGGAGGAGTCTAGAGCTCTGTGACTGGGCTGTGTCAGTGGACAGTAAGAGTCTAGAGCTCTGTGACTGGGCTGTGTCAGTGGACTGGAGGAGTCTAGAGCTCTGTGACTAGGCTGTGTCAGTGGACTGGAGGAGTCTAGAGCTCTGTGACTGGGCTGTGTCAGTGGACTGGAGGAGTCTAGAGCTCTGTGACTGGGCTGTGTCAGTGGACAGTAAGAGTCTAGAGCCCCGTGACTGGGCTGTGTCAGTGGACTGGAGGAGTCTAGAGCTCTGTGACTGGGCTGTGTCAGTGGACTAGAGGAGTCTAGAGCTCCGTGACTGGGCTGTGTCAGTGGACTGGAGGAGTCTAGAGTCCCTGTGATTGGGCTGTATCAGTGGACAGTAAGAGTCTAGAGCCCCGTGACTGGGCTGTGTCAGTGGACAGTAAGAGTCTAGAGCTCTGTGACTGGGCTGTGTCAGTGGACAGTAAGAGTCTAGACCCCCGTGACTGGGCTGTGTAAGTGGACAGGAGGAGTCCAGAGCTCTGTGACTGGGCTGTGTCAGTGGACTGGAGGAGTCCAGAGCTCTGTGGCTGGGCTGTGTCAGTGGACTGGAGGAGTCTAGAGCTCTGTGACTGGGCTGTGTCAGTGGACTGGAGGAGTCTAGAGCTCTGTGACTGGGCTATGTCAGTGGACTGGAGGAGTCTAGAGCTCTGTGACTGGGCTGTGTCAGTGGAGAGTAAGAGTCTAGAGCCCCGTGACTGGGCTGTGTCAGTGGACTGGAGGAGTCTAGAGCTCTGTGACTGGGCTGTGTCAGTGGACAGTAAGAGTCTAGAGCTCTGTGACTGGGCTGTGTCACTGGACAGGAGGAGTCTAGAGCTCTGTGACTGGGCTGTGTCACTGGACAGGAGGAGTCTAGAGCTCTGTGACTGGGCTGTGTCAGTGGACTGGAGGAGTCTAGAGCTCTGTGACTGGGCTGTGTCAGTGGACTGGAGGACTCCAGAGCTCTGTGACTGGGCTGTGTCAGTGGACAGTAAGAGTCCACTGGCTGTGTCAGTGTTTAAGGACTTCCTGTACCTGTATGCATAAAGATTACATACCTCCTTTCCTCCCAGTTGTGATTCAATGTGTGCTTCCGAAAATGCATCTTACTCACAATGATCGCTATCACTCCCTTTTTCTAAATTAGGATCAGAGGTCTCTGATTTCACACAGTATTGCAGTTGATGAGGACTGCTGTGGTTTTAATTGCAGCTGTAATTTATGATCTTATCTTACTGACTGGAAACTACCATCATTGTAGTTGAAAGAATACCTAAATGCAGTACAGTGTTATGCTACACCAAAGGGTGACTAAATTAAATGTCTCCCTCATTGCAGTATTAATGTACTGTAGTGTCCAGTCAGTGTGTCTGTATTAACCCCTCTCTCTCAGTGCAGTGTTAATGTACTGGAGTGTCCAGTCAGTCAGTGTGTCTGTATGAACCCCTCTCTCTCAGTGCAGTGTTAATGTACTGGAGTGTCCAGTCAGTGTGTCTGTATGAACCCCTCTCTCTCAGTGCAGTGCTAATGTACTGGAGTGTCCAGTCAGTGTGTCTGTATGATCCCCTCTCTCTCAGTGCAGTGTTAATGTACTGGGGTGTCCAGTCAGTCAGTGTGTCTGTATGAACCCCTCTCTCTCAGTGCAGTGTTAATGTACTGGAGTGTCCAGTCAGTCAGTGTGTCTGTATTAACCCCTCTCTCTCAGTGCAGTGTTAATGTACTGGAGTGTCCAGTCAGTCAGTGTGTCTGTATGAACCCCTCTCTCTCAGTGCAGTGTTAATGTACTGGAGTGTCCAGTCAGTCAGTGTGTCTGTATGAACCCCTCTCCCTCAGTGCAGTGTTACTGTACTGGAGTGTCCAGTCAGTCAGTGTGTCTGTATGAACCCCTCTCTCTCAGTGCAGTGTTAATGTACTGGAGTGTCCAGTCAGTCAGTGTGTCTGTATGAACCCCTCTCTCTCAGTGCAGTGTTAATGTACTGGAGTGTCCAGTCAGTGTGTCTGTATGAACCCCTCTCTCTCAGTGCAGTGTTAATGTACTGGAGTGTCCAGTCAGTCAGTGTGTCTGTATGAACCCCTCTCTCTCAGTGCAGTGTTAATGTACTGGAGTGTCCAGTCAGTCAGTGTGTCTGTATGAACCCCTCTCTCTCAGTGCAGTGTTAATGTACTGGAGTGTCCAGTCAGTGTGTCTGTATGAACCCCTCTCTCTCAGTGCAGTGTTAATGTACTGGAGTGTCCAGTCAGTGTGTCTGTATGAACCCCTCTCTCTCAGTGCAGTGTTAATGTACTGGGGTGTCCAGTCAGTCAGTGTGTCTGTATGAACCCCTCTCTCTCAGTGCAGTGTTAATGTACTGGAGTGTCCAGTCAGTCAGTGTGTCTGTATGAACCCCTCTCTCTCAGTGCAGTGTTAATGTACTGGAGTAGCCAGTCAGTGTGTCTGTATGAACCCCTCTCTCTCAGTGCAGTGCTAATGTACTGGAGTGTCCAGTCAGTGTGTCTGTATGAACCCCTCTCTCTCAGTGCAGTGCTAATGTACTGGAGTGTCCAGTCAGTGTGTCTGTATGAACCCCTCTCTCTCAGTGCAGTGTTAATGTACTGGGGTGTCCAGTCAGTCAGTGTGTCTGTATTAACCCCTCTCTCTCAGTGCAGTGTTAATGTACTGGAGTGTCCAGTCAGTCAGTGTGTCTGTATGAACCCCTCTCTCTCAGTGCAGTGTTAATGTACTGGAGTGTCCAGTCAGTCAGTGTGTCTGTATGAACCCCTCTCCCTCAGTGCAGTGTTACTGTACTGGAGTGTCCAGTCAGTCAGTGTGTCTGTATGAACCCCTCTCTCTCAGTGCAGTGTTAATGTACTGGAGTGTCCAGTCAGTCAGTGTGTCTGTATGAACCCCTCTCTCTCAGTGCAGTGTTAATGTACTGGAGTGTCCAGTCAGTCAGTGTGTCTGTATGAACCCCTCTCTCTCAGTGCAGTGTTAATGTACTGGAGTGTCCAGTCAGTCAGTGTGTCTGTATGAACCCCTCTCTCTCAGTGCAGTGTTAATGTACTGGAGTGTCCAGTCAGTGTGTCTGTATGAACCCCTCTCTCTCAGTGCAGTGTTAATGTACTGGAGTGTCCAGTCAGTGTGTCTGTATTAACCCCTCTCTCTGTGTGTCCCAGTGAGCGGGAGATGAGAGTGGAGGTGGCTCGGCAGAGGGAGATGAAGTGGTTGGACATGTTCAATAACTGGGACAAGTGGGTCTCCCGGCGCTTCCAGAAGGTACAGGTGTCATTCTGTGAATCTGTTTCTGTGTGTCTGTGTGATTGTTGTTAGTTTGGATTTGACCAAAGTTTTTCTACCAGGACTATTTTTAATCCTACAGCCCTATTTTCAGCGTGACTATTCCAGCTGATTTCCTGCAGCACTATTCTCAACGTGACTATTCCACCTGATTTCCTACAGGACTATTCTCAACATGACTATTCCACCTGATTTCCTACAGGACTATTCTCAGCGTGACTATTCCAGCTGGGATCCTACAGCCCTATTCTCAACGTGACTATTCCAGCTGTGTCTTTGTTCCTTCACCACTGTTCTCAGTGTGGCTATTCCAGCTGGGATCCTACAGCCCTATTCTCAGTGTGGCTATTCCAGCCTTGATCCTACAGCCCTATTCTCAGCGTGACTATTCCAGCTGGAATCCTACAGCCCTATTCTCAGCGTGACTATTCCAGCTGGTTTCCTGCAGCACTATTCTCAACGTGACTATTCCAGCTGGGATCCTACAGCCCTATTCTCAGTGTGACCATTCCAGCTGTGTCTTTGTTCCTTCACCACTGTTCTCACTGTGACTATTCTGGCTGGGTTCCTACAGCCCTATTCTCAGCGTGACTGTTCCAGCTGGTTTCCTGCAGCCGTATTCTCAACGTGACTATTCCTGCTGGGATCCTACAGCCCTATTTTCAGCGTGACTATTCCAGCTGTGTCTGCTTTGGGGTTTAATTGTGAGTGTTTCAGGGCTGCTCTTTAGGACTGTGTGTGCTAGGCATCATCTCTCTTTCACTGATGATGAGTTGTCCCAGTGAGTATGTTTCCAGACTTGTGCGTCTTGCTCTGTGAACGTGTTCTGGGGCGTCTCACCATGTTTTTTTTTGGGCGCAGGTGAAGCTACGCTGCAGGAAGGGGATCCCCTCCTCTCTGCGGGCAAAGGCTTGGCAGTTCCTGTCCAACAGCAAAGAAGTGATGGACCAGAACCCCGGGAAGTTTGAGGTGAGAGCCGGGCGGACTGGCTAGTAGACAGGAGAAGTCTGGACAGGCTGAGAGAAGACGGTTACTCTACCAGAATCAGCAGAAGCCTGAGGCGACGGGCAGAAAGGGAAACCGCACAGACGAGACAGATTATAGACAGATGAGGAGACCACGACGGGCAGGCAAGGGGTGGTGTGTCCTCCTCTCGCCTCTCCCCTGGGGTTCCCAGCCCTAATCCCCCTCCCTCATCTGCTCTTCCAGACTGAGCCCCCGCTCTGAGGGTTAATCCCATAATCCTCTCTGCCTCCCGTGATCCCTGCCCGTCGGAGTGCGCTCTGGCCGGGGCGGCGCGGAGGGTGCAGGCCTGAGCCCAGTGCGTGTGTCACACTGGGGGTGGGTGGGGGGTACAAGGGGGTTGGGATCCAGGCACTGTGGGATTGGAGGCGGTGTGAGGGACAGGCCCAGGGGGAGGGGATCAAGCTGTCAAGATTTCCCCCGTCTCGTGATTGGCCCGGGCAGGGCAAAGCTGACTGACACGCGGCGGCCTGTGTCCCTCTGTCTGCCCCAGGCCCTGGAGAGGGAGCCCGGGGACCCGAAGTGGCTGGACATCATAGAGAAGGACCTGCACCGCCAGTTCCCCTTCCACGAGATGTTCGCCGCACGGGGTGGACACGGGTGAGAGACTGTCCCCCGCACACACACTGAGACACTGTCCCTGCGCTCGCAGACACACACACACACACTGAGACACTGCGAGACATTGTCCCCGCGCACACACACACACACTGAGACACTGCGAGACATTGTCCCCGCGCACACACACACACACTGAGACACTGCGAGACATTGTCCCCGCGCACACCCACACACTGAGACACTGCGAGACATTGTCCCCGCGCACACACACACACTGAGATGCTGTGAGACATTGTCCCCGCGCACACACACACACACTGAGACACTGCGAGACATTGTCCCCGCGCACACACACACACACACTGAGACACTGCGAGACATTGTCCCCGCGCACACACACACACTGAGATGCTGTGAGACATTGTCCCCGCGCACACACACACACACTGAGACACTGCGAGACATTATCCCCACGCACACCCACACACTGAGACACTGCGAGACATTGTCCCCGCGCACACCCACACACTGAGACACTGCGAGACATTGTCCCCGCGCACACACACACACTGAGACACTGCGAGACATTGTCACCACACACACACACTGAAACACTGCGAGACATTGTCCCCGCGCACACATACACTGAAACACTGCGAGACATTGTCCCCGCGCACACCCACACACCGAGACACTGCGAGACATTGTCCCCACGCACACACACACACACACTGAGACACTGCGAGACATTGTCCCCGCGCACACACATACACACTGAGACACTGCGAGACATTGTCCCCGCGCACACACATACACACTGAGACACTGCGAGACATTGTCCCCGCGCACACACATACACACTGAGACACTGCGAGACATTGTCCCCGCGCACACACATACACACTGAGACACTGCGAGACATTGTCCCCTCGCACACACACACACACTGAGACACTGCGAGACATTGTCCCCGCGCATACACACTGAGACACTGTGAGACACTGTCCCCGCACGCACGCACACACATTGAGACACTGTCCCCACACGCACACATACACTGAGACCTTGTGACACACTGCCCCACTGTCCCCGCGCACACACAGCAGTGTCCAGTGTACTAACCCGTCTCTCTGCGTCTCAGGCAGCAGGACCTGTATCGTATCCTGAAGGCCTACACGGTGTACCGGCCCGAGGAGGGCTACTGCCAGGCACAGGCCCCTGTGGCCGCAGTGCTGCTCATGCACATGCCAGCCGAGGTGAGAGGGCCTGAGAGCTGGGGGGCACAAGCGAGGCACGCAGTGTGGCTTTCTCTAGTACTGCAGACCCTGACGAGGAGCTGTGTGTGTGGAGTGTAGTACTCTAGACCCTGACGAGGAGCTGTGTGTGTGTGGAGTGTAGTACTGCAGATCCTCATGAGGAGCTGTGTGTGTGTGTGGGGAGTGTAGTACTGCAGACCCTCACGAAGAGCTGTGTGTGTGGAGTGTAGTACTCTAGACCCTCACGAGGAGCTGTGTGTGTGGAGTGTAGTACTCTAGACCCTCACGAGGAGCTGTGCGTGTGTGTGTGTGGAGTGTAGTACTCTAGACCCTCACTAGGAGCTGTGTGTGTGGAGTGTAGTACTCTAGACCCTCACGAGGAGCTGTGTGTGTGGAGTGTAGTACTCTAGACCCTCACGAGGAGCTGTGTGTGTGGAGTGTAGTACTCTAGAACCTCACGAGGAGCTGTGTGTGTGGAGTGTAGTACTGCAGACCCTCACGAGGAGCTGTGTGTGTGTGGAGTGTAGTACTCTAGACCCTCACGAGGAGCTGTGTGTGTGGAGTGTAGTACTGCAGACCCTCACGAGGAGCTGTGTGTGTGGAGTGTAGTACTCTAGACCCTGATGAGGAGCTGTGTGTGTGGAGTGTAGTACTCTAGACCCTGACGAGGAGCTGTGTGTGTGGAGTGTAGTACTCTAGACCCTGACGAGGAGCTGTGTGTGTGGAGTGTAGTACTCTAGACCCTCACTAGGAGCTGTGTGTGTGGAGTGTAGTACTCTAGACCCTCACGAGGAGCTGTGTGTGTGGAGTGTAGTACTCTAGACCCTCACGAGGAGCTGTGTGTGTGGAGTGTAGTACTGCAGACCCTCACGAGGAGCTGTGTGTGTGGAGTGTAGTACTCTAGACCCTCACGAGGAGCTGTGTGTGTTGAGTGTAGTACTCTAGACCCTCACGAGGAGCTGTGTGTGTGGAGTGTAGTACTCTAGACCCTGACGAGGAGCTGTGTGTGTGGAGTGTAGTACTCTAGACCCTCACGAAGAGCTGTGTGTGTGGAGTGTAGTACTCTAGACCCTCACTAGGAGCTGTGTGTGTGGAGTGTAGTACTCTAGACCCTCACGAGGAGCTGTGTGTGTGGAGTGTAGTACTGCAGACCCTCACGAGGAGCTGTGTGTGTGGAGTGTAGTACTGCAGACCCTCACGAGGAGGTGTGTGTGTGGAGTGTAGTACTCTAGACCCTGATGAGGAGCTGTGTGTGTGGAGTGTAGTACTCTAGACCCTGACGAGGAGCTGTGTGTGTGGAGTGTAGTACTCTAGACCCTCACGAGGAGCTGTGTGTGTGGAGTGTAGTACTCTAGACCCTCACGAGGAGCTGTGTGTGTGGAGTGTAGTACTGCAGACCCTCACGAGGAGCTGTGTGTGTGGAGTGTAGTACTGCAGACCCTCACGAGGAGCTGTGTGTGTGGAGTGTAGTACTCTAGACCCTGATGAGGAGCTGTGTGTGTGGAGTGTAGTACTCTAGACCCTAACGAGGAGCTGTGTGTGTGGAGTGTAGTACTCTAGACCCTGACGAGGAGCTGTGTGTGTGGAGTGTAGTACTGCAGACCCTCACGAGGAGCTGTGTGTGTGGAGTGTAGTACTCTAGACCCTCACGAGGAGCTGTGTGTGTTGAGTGTAGTACTCTAGACCCTCACGAGGAGCTGTGTGTGTGGAGTGTAGTACTCTAGACCCTGACGAGGAGCTGTGTGTGTGGAGTGTAGTACTCTAGACCCTCACGAAGAGCTGTGTGTGTGGAGTGTAGTACTCTAGACCCTCACGAGGAGCTGTGTGTGTGGAGTGTATTACTCTAGACCCTCACGAGGAGCTGTGTGTGTGGAGTGTAGTACTCTAGACCCTCACGAGGAGCTGTGTGTGTGGAGTGTAGTACTCTAGACCCTCACGAGGAGCTGTGTGTGTGGAGTGTAGTACTCTAGACCCTGACGAGGAGCTGTGTGTGTGGAGTGTAGTACTCTAGACCCTCACGAGGAGCTGTGTGTGTGGAGTGTAGTACTGCAGACCCTAACGACGAGCTGTGTGTGTGGAGTGTAGTACTGCAGACCCTAACGAGGAACTGTGTGTGCAGTACCTAACGAGGTGCTTGTCTCCTTTCTCTCAGCAAGCTTTCTGGTGCCTGGTTCAGATTTGTGAGAAGTACCTACCTGGCTACTACAGTGCAGGCCTGGTGAGTCCCTGCTCCACCTGCTGGTCGATGAGGGGATGTGACACAAGCTCCCACTGTAGACAGACAAACTCAGAAAATGAACAATAAACCAATATTGTTTAGGTCAGGCAGAAATCTTAACAGAATCTCTTTGGATCCTCAGTTTTTCCTGTTGAAATTCTTTAGTTTTTTTTTAGTTTTTCAAGTGACAGTTCCTCCTCCTCTCTGCCTGTTTGTGTCTGTATGAACCCCTCTCTCTCAGTGCAGTGTTAATGTACTGGAGTGTCCAGTCAGTGTGTCTGTATGAGCCCCTCTCTCTCAGTGCAGTGTTAATGTACTGGAGTGTCCAGTCAGTCAGTGTGTCTGTATGAACCCCTCTCTCTCAGTGCAGTGTTAATGTACTGGAGTGTCCAGTCAGTCAGTGTGCCTGTATGAACCCCTCTCTCACAGTGCAGTGTTAATGTACTGGAGTGTCCAGTCAGTCAGTGTGTCTGTATGAACCCCTCCCTCTTGTGCAGGAGGCGATTCAGCTGGATGGAGAGATCTTCTTCTCTCTTCTGCGGAGGGTTTGCCCCATGGCCTACAGACACCTGAAGAAGTTCAAGATCGACCCCATCCTGTACATGACAGAGTGGTTCATGTGTGTGTACTCCCGCACCCTGCCCTGGGCCTGCGTTCTCCGGGTCTGGGACATGTTCTTCTGCGAAGGTAGGGACACAGGAATGTGCAAGAGAAGGGGAGTGTGTCTGGAGAGTAGACTCTGACAGAATGGAATTAGAGGGTGAGGAGAACATGAGGATGATCTTATCCCTGTATTCTGTAGGAGTCAATATCAACCCCTCTGTTTTTCTCTCCTTATGTCTGTATTAACTCCCTTTCTGTCTCTCTCTCCCTGTAGGAGTAAAGATTATATTTCGTGTGGGGCTGGTGCTCCTGCGCCAGATGTTGGGCTCTGTGCAGCAGCTGCGCGAGTGTCAGGGGATGTATGAGACCATGGAGCGGCTAAGGAACATCCCCCCGGACAACGTGAAGGAGGAAGCACTAGTGCACGAGGTCTGTACATCCTGTATTGTATTATATGGCAACTGCAGTGCCTCTTGCACTCTGTGATCTGTTGATTAGGCATGTCTTTTGGTGCCTTGCTCTGTACTCTGTTGATTAGGCCTGTCTTGCTGGGTGTGCACTCTGTGCTTTTTTGATTAGACTCCCCTTTCATTGCATGCGCTCTGTACTCTGTTGATTGGGCCTGTCATTCGGTGCATGCGCTCTGTGCTCTGTTGATTTGGCCCGTCTTGCTGGGTGTGCACTCTGTGCTATGTTGAATCGGCCTATTGTTCGGTGTGTGGGCTCTGTGCTCTGTTGATTAGGCATGTTTTTTGGTGCGTGCGCCCTGTACTCTGTTGATTGGGCCTGTCTTGTTGGATGTACACTCTATGCTCCGTTGATTGGGCCTGTCGTTCAGTGTGTGCGCTCTGTGCTCTGTTGATTGGGCCTGTCTTGCTGAATGTACACTCTATGCTCTGTTGATTCGACCTGTCATTCAGTGCATGCACTCTTTACTCTGTTGATTGGGTCTGTCTTGCTGGATGTACACTCTATGCTCTGTTGATTTGGCCTGTCTTTCAGTGTGTGTGCTCTGTGCTCTGTTGATTAGGCCTGTCTTGCTCACTGAGCTCTGTGCTCAGTGTCCAGTGCTGCGACTCCTCTCTACCTCGGGGTCAGTCTGGCCACACTAACCCCCGTCCCTGCTCCCCAGGTGATCTCCCTCCCAGTGACGGAGGCCCTAATCGAGCGCGAGAGCAAGGTGCAGGTGAAGCGCTGGCGGGAGACGCGAGGGGAGCTGCAGCACCAGCCCTGCCGCCGGCTCCACGGCACGCGCGCCATCCAGGAGCAGCGCCTGCGGAGCTCCCACGCCTCCCTGCCCCCGCCCGCGGGGCCGCTGCGCTCCTCCGCCAGCCTCCTCAGCCTGCCCACCTTCCGGCGCACTCGGGGCGACGCGTCCTCGCTCTCGCAGCTGCCCCCTGCTGCCCTCAGGCTCGCCCACAACCCGCCCCCCAGCCCCAAAGTCGTCTCGGAGGCTGTGGTGCCCACCTTGCCTTCCCCCACAGCCAACAACACCCCCCTCCCAGTCACAGGGGCCCTGGGCGAGGCCCCGGGAGGAGGAGGAGGGGCCGAGGAGGGCAAGAAGAAGAAGAAGAGCAGGGAGGACAAGAAGCGGGAGAAAGAGGAGGAGAAGCAGCGCGCCAAGGAGCGGAAGGAGCGGGAGAAGGTGGAGAAGGCGGAGCGGGAGAGGCAGAAGAAGGAGAAGGAGAAGGCGGAGAAGGAGAGGAAGAAGAGCGGAGGTGGAAAGAAGAAGGAGAACGGGGGGGCAGCGGCCGCCACCGCTGGGGAGACGGGGGCAGACGGGCAGGCGGAGGAGAACGGGGCAGCCGAACCCAAGGACACCTATTTCTGAAGAGAGAGAGACACTGTAACAGAGAGAGAGGTGAGACGCACACTGTCACAGAGAGAGAGGTGTGAGACGCACACTGTCACAGAGAGAGAGGTGAGACGCACACTGTCACAGAGAGAGAGGCGAGACGCACACTGTCACAGAGAGAGAGGCGAGACGCACACTGTCACAGAGAGAGAGGCGAGACGCACACTGTCACAGAGAGAGAGGCGAGACGCACACTGTCACAGAGAGAGAGGCGAGACGCACACTGTCATAGAGAGAGAGGTGTGAGACGCACACTGTCACGGAGAGAGAGAGGCGAGACGCACACTGTCTCGGAGAGAGAGAGGCGAGACGCACACTGTCTCGGAGAGAGAGAGGCGAGACGCACACTGTCACAGAGAGAGAGGCGAGACGCACACTGTCACAGAGAGAGAGGTGTGAGACGCACACTGTCACAGAGAGAGAGGCGAGACGCACGCTGTCACAGAGAGAGAGGCGAGACGCACGCTGTCACAGAGAGAGAGGCGAGACGCACGCTGTCACAGAGAGAGAGGCGAGACGCACGCTGTCACAGAGAGAGAGGCGAGACGCACGCTGTCACAGAGAGAGAGGTGTGAGACGCACTCTGTCACAGAGAGAGAAGTGTGAGACGCACGCTGTCACAGAGAGAGAGGTGAGAGACGCACGCTGTCACAGAGAGCGAGGTGTGAGACGCACGCTGTCACAGAGAGCGAGGTGTGAGACGCACGCTGTCACAGAGAGAGGTGTGAGACGCACGCTGTCACAGAGAGAGGTGTGAGACGCACACTGTCACAGAGAGAGGTGTGAGACGCACACTGTCACAGAGAGAGGTGTGAGACGCACACTGTCACAGAGAGAGGTGTGAGACGCACACTGTCACAGAGAGAGGTGTGAGACGCACGCTGTCACAAAGAGAGAGGTGTGAGACGCACGCTGTCACAGAGAGAGGTGTGAGACGCACGCTGTCACAGAGAGAGAGGCGAGACGCACACTGTCACAGAGAGAAAGAGGTGAGAGACGCACGCTGTCACAGAGAGCGAGGTGTGAGACGCACGCTGTCACAGAGAGAGGTGTGAGACGCACGCTGTCACAGAGAGAGGTGTGAGACGCACACTGTCACAGAGAGAGGTGTGAGACGCACACTGTCACAGAGAGAGGTGTGAGACGCACGCTGTCACAAAGAGAGAGGTGTGAGACGCACGCTGTCACAGAGAGAGGTGTGAGACGCACGCTGTCACAGAGAGAGAGAGGCGAGACGCACGCTGTCACAGAGAGGTGTGAGACGCACACTGTCACAGAGAGAGGTGTGAGACGCACACTGTCACAGAGAGTGAGGTGAGACGCACACTGTCACAGAGAGAGGTGTGAGATGCACACTGTCACAGAGAGAGAGGTGAGACGCACACTGTCACAGAGAGAGAGGTGAGACGCACACTGTCACAGAGAGAGAGGTGTGAGACGCACACTGTCACAGAGAGAGAGGTGAGACGCACACTGTCACGGAGAGAGAGGCGAGACGCACACTGTCACGGAGAGAGAGGTGTGAGACGCACACTGTCACAGAGAGAGAGGCGAGACGCACACTGTCACAGAAAGAGAGAGGCGAGACGCACACTGTCACAGAGAGAGAGAGGCGAGACGCACACTGTCACAGAGAGAGAGAGGCGAGACGCACACTGTCACAGAGAGAGAGGCGAGACGCACACTGTCACAGAGAGAGAGGCGAGACGCACACTGTCACAGAGAGAGAGGCGAGACGCACACTGTCACAGAGAGAGGTGCGAGACGCACACTGTCACAGAGAGAGAGGTGTGAGACGCACACTGTCACAGAGAGAGGCGAGACGCACACTGTCACAGAGAGAGGTGAGACGCACACTGTCACAGAGAGAGAGAGGCGAGACGCACACTGTCACAGAGAGAGAGGTGTGAGACGCACACTGTCACAGAGAGAGAGGTGAGACGCACACTGTTACAGAGAGAGAGGCGAGACGCACACTGTCACAGAGAGAGAGGTGTGAGACGCACACTGTCACAGAGAGAGAGGTGAGACGCACACTGTCACAGAGAGAGAGAGGCGAGACGCACACTGTCACAGAGAGAGAGGCGAGACGCACACTGTCACAGAGAGAGAGGCGAGACGCACACTGTCACAGAGAGAGAGGTGCGAGACGCACACTGTCACAGAGAGAGAGGTGCGAGACGCACACTGTCACAGAGAGAGAGGTGCGAGACGCACACTGTCACAGAGAGAGGTGCGAGACGCACACTGTCACAGAGAGAGAGGTGCGAGACGCACACTGTCACAGAGAGAGAGGTGCGAGACGCACACTGTCACAGAGAGAGAGAGGTGCGAGACGCACGCTGTCACAGAGAGAGAGAGGTGCGAGACGCACGCTGTCACACAGAGAGAGGTGCGAGACGCACGCTGTCACAGAGAGAGAGGTGCGAGACGCACGCTGTCACAGAGAGAGAGAGGCGAGACGCACGCTGTCACAGAGAGAGAGAGGCGAGACGCACGCTGTCACAGAGAGAGGCGAGACGCACGCTGTCACAGAGAGAGAGAGGCGAGACGCACGCTGTCACAGAGAGAGAGAGGCGAGACGCACGCTGTCACAGAGAGAGAGGTGTGAGACGCACGCTGTCACAGAGAGAGAGGTGTGAGACGCACGCTGTCACAGAGAGAGAGGCGAGACGCACGCTGTCACAGAGAGAGGCGGGACGCACGCTGTCACAGAGAGAGAGGCGAGACGCACACTGTCACAGAGAGAGGTGTGAGACGCACACTCACAGAGAGAGAGGTGAGACGCACACTGTCACAGAGAGAGAGAGGCGAGACGCACACTGTCACAGAGAGAGAGGTGTGAGACGCACACTGTCACAGAGAGAGAGGTGAGACGCACACTGTCACAGAGAGAGAGAGGCGAGACGCACACTGTCACAGAGAGAGAGGCGAGACGCACACTGTCACAGAGAGAGAGGCGAGACGCACACTGTCACAGAGAGAGAGGCGAGACGCACACTGTCACAGAGAGAGAGGCGAGACGCACACTGTCACAGAGAGAGGTGTGAGACGCACACTGTCACAGAGAGAGGTGTGAGACGCACACTTGTCACAGAGAGAGGTGTGAGACGCACACTTGTCACAGAGAGAGGTGTGAGACGCACACTGTCACAGAGAGAGGTGTGAGACGCACACTGTCACAGAGAGAGGTGTGAGACGCACACTGTCACAGAGAGAGGTGTGAGACGCACACTGTCACAGAGAGAGGTGTGAGACGCACACTGTCACAGAGAGAGGTGTGAGACGCACACTGTCCCACAGATGCAGTACTGTCTCCCCTGGTGTCTGTGCTGTTTTTCTTTTCTCTCAAAATAAACTTTATTTCCAAAACAGCATTTCACAATAGAAAACATTCTCACAATTAGTAAACACTCGTAACAAATGTTCACTATTATTGCGATAAGAAGACATTCCGAAAGAGGTGATTGTCCATTTTCAGTCAGTGCACGTGGGCAAGTGCTGTTGTACAGGACAGCTGAGCTGTCTCTCTCTCACGACAGGAGGACTCCCAGGACGGCCGTCTCTCTCTGCCACAGTATTCCAGTCTCGGAAACCGGGAGCAGGTGGAAGGTGGGGACAGATGGGGCGGCGGGACCTAATGGCCTGGAAGCCGGAGCAGCCGCGGGCGGAGACGGAGGGGCCGCGATCCCGCTCCCGCGCGTTTCCCTTCCCGCCGGGGCCTGGGCGAGCACACGGCTTCCCACAAACCACCTGGGGGGCGGCGGGCGCGCACATCTGGCGGAGCCCAGCGGGGGGGTTTCACGTTTCCCGCTCTTCTTCCGGCCGCGGGGCGCGCGCGGAGCCGACGGATCGGCGCCCGCGCTTATAAATAGCCAACCCGTTGCTGGACCCCTCCCCGCCCCGCCCTGCATTAACACCGAAGACGGGCGGCTCTTCCTGCTCGGCAGGCTGTCCGAGCCCAACACCCGCAAGCAAACTTTAATAATAATGCAGTGCAGCACATGAGAATATATTTATAATAGAAATAGTGTATGTGGTTTAGTAGTTTAGTGTTCTGTAATTCTGCCCCCCCCCCAAGAACCCATTACCTTCTCTCACTGGGCCTCCCATCCTGTATATAATAGCAAGTGCATCAGTCGCTGCAGGAAAGGAGGTACAGTTAGAGACAGAGGAGGTAACGCCGTGTATCAGTGATAAACACATGGGACAGGAGACGCTCAGAGAGAGGGGAGCACAGAGAGTATCTCAGTAATAAGCACACAACAGGACAGGAGACAATGAAAGAGGAGAACACAGAGCCTCTTGGTGATAAGCACATTCAACAGGACAGGAGACACAGAGAGGAGATCACAGAGAATCCCTCAGTAATAAACACACACAACTGGGCGGGAGACGCAGTGAGAGAGGAGATCACAGAGAATCCCTCGGTAATAAACACACACAACAGGACAGGAGACACAGTGAGAGAGATGATCACAGAGAATCCCTCGGTAATAAACACACACAACAGGACAGGAGACACAGTGAGAGAGGAGATCACAGAGAATCCCTCAGTAATAAACACACACAACAGGACAGGAGACACAGTGAGAGAGGAGATCACAGAGAATCCCTCAGTAATAAACACACACAACAGGACAGGAGACACAGTGAGAGAGGAGATCACAGAGAATCCCTCAGTAATAAACACACACAACAGGGCAGGAGACACAGTGAGAGAGAGGAGATCACAGAGAATCCCTCGGTAATAAACACACACAACAGGACAGGAGACACAGTGAGAGAGGAGATCACAGAGAATCCCTCATTAATAAACACAACAGGACAGGAGACACAGTGAGAGGAGATCACAGAGAATCCCTCAGTAATAAACACACACAACAGGGCAGGAGACACAGTGAGAGAGAGGAGATCACAGAGAATCCCTCGGTAATAAACACACACAACAGGACAGGAGACACAGAGAGAGGAGATCACAGAGAATCCCTCATTAATAAACACAACAGGACAGGAGACACAGTGAGAGGAGATCACAGAGACTCCCTCGGTAATAAACACACACAACAGGAAAGGAGACACAGTGAGAGATGGGAAGTACAGCAGAATGACACTGATCCTTTACAAACGAGGTGTCTTTAGCTGTGTGATGTGTAGAATCGTCAGTCCTGTCGTACTGAAAGTGAAGAAATCTCTCGTTTTCTTGTTTTTTTTTTTAAACTCTTTTTAAGTTAATTTTTATTCAAATGGAGAACGGATGTTCTCCGCACTCCGCCTATGTTTACAGCTGATTAAAGTGGCAGTTTGCACTGTTCTGCGCTGGCCAGCCACGTCTCCGGGCCCCATGATCACGCAGGTCTCCGACGGACACAGGAGACCAAACTTCCTGACTTGAGGACTGGTCTGGCCCGGTCTCGGCCTGCTGGAGCTGCTGGTTACCTGCTCTGAAAGAGACCTGCGCGCTCGGGGATGTGGGACTGCAGTCGCTGTCCTGGCCACGCGCGTCCCGGAGACGGGCCGCGGGGGCCCGGAAGGTCACAGGCCGAGCGGGGGGGCAGGGGTCAGAGGTCAGAGAGCAGAGAGCAGAGGTGCACTGGCCACTTGGGCCCCCCCCCCCCCCCCCATCTGGCCGCCCCGGGCTATCGGTCAGCATCTGTCCTGCCCGGAGGACCTGCGGCCAGTCTGCTCCCGAACTGGGAAATAACTGGAATAGCGGGTGAGGGTCCCGCAGCACAGCAGCCTGATCTGCCTACGTCTCAGTTTCCTTGTTTGCTCGTCTGCCGCAGAGTTAAAATCTGACTACAAACGTGTGAGGCCACCAACAGGAGGAGGGCACGGGTTTGCTTTGCTGGTCTGTTGGCGTCTCGCATCTCATCCGGCTGTCCCTCCGGAGAATCCCAGGGTATTGGCTTCAGTGACGTGGCTGGGAATCTTGCTCCACACTCCTGCCATCCATTGTGTAAAGTAGTGCCGAACGGGGGTTGGCGAGAAAGAGCTGCGCAGATGAAAGGAAACTGAAACACCCCCCCCCCCCGCGGAAGCTGGGGCAGCAGGAGGGTGCCGGCGGCCGGGGAAGTGGTGTGGCTGATGAGGGTGTGTTCTGCTCTGGCCCAGTACTCCCTCCGCTCGGAGCGCACCCGGACAGAGGCGCCCTCCCCTCCCCTTTCCTGCTGTCTTCCCTCCTAGTATCCGGGGACAGAAAGGGAAACACCATCCCCAGCAGGATCCTATCCCCAGCGCGATTACCTTAACGATGCTCTAAATGGGCCGAGTTTGACCCTGGAACTGGTGATGGAATTTGACCCCAGAAGTGTTTACAGAAAAAAACTGGTCCGCCTTTCTTAAAAACACACAACTCTGGACAGTGTTCAAAGGTATTGTCAGCCTGGACTCCCCTGGAAGAGCTTGTCTGTCGTACTGTATGTCCACATGCATTTCTGAACGCGAGGAGGGCCTGGATTTGAGCCCTAGAGCGGTATTTCAGGAGTGCCCTTGGAGAAGAGGTGGCACAGTGTTGCAAGCAGAGTCTGACAAGCTCGCTGCCTGCAGGGCCTGACATCTTCTGAAATTCACCCCAGCCCAGCTTAATGACTTAACTGAGGCCTTAATTGAACTAACGAGTTGCTAGATTGGAATATGTGCATGCTATTTGTTCTACTCGAAAGATTGTATTTGTGACGTGCTACAGTTTGAGGACAGTATTCAAGGTTTAAGAGCTGAGACCAGCTGCATAGTTCCAATTAATCCCGTTATCGAGTCACTGCAGGGCTGGAACGAAAACCAAGAACTCCTGATGTAGCACTGGGGGTCTCGGACTCAGATCGTGGGGTGCCTGGTGTCTTCTGATCTTTGTTCCCCTGTTCTCAAATACGTAGTTGGTCTAATTAATTCCTTAATTAGCTGTGTGACTATAACACTTCTCACCGGGCACTGAGGTCGCTTGCTGGCAACTGTACCTGTATTGAAATGTCTTGTGTGATCGACTGTAAAACAGCTTCATTAAGAAAAATCTCATTAAGAAAACAATCGGGTTAACGGAGTACTCTAGGAGCAGAGCTGGTGACCCCTGGATGGGATCACAGAGGTCAACCCCCTTCACGCTGAGCCACTAGGGGGCACTGCCGGTCTCGTTCATGAATTAATCCCATGAGCCTGGGACACCCCAGTCCGAGTTTGACGCACCTGATTTAAAGGCGGATGGCCTCGACGAAAGACAGATTTCTCAACAAGGAGCTCGTGCAGGGTTAGCAGCCCGGGACTGGCCTTTAAGAAGGGTCCTTAGCCCATTTCAAAGAAACTCTGCTCCATCATGTTGTTTCCAGCCTACGTGCTGATATGCACACTTCACTGAAACAATCTGCACGCTGCTGGGAGAGCGAGGGGGCGGGGACAGGGGTGAGTCGGGGTTCCGGGCCTGTGCGATGGATTCGGAGGGATCCCAGAGGCGGCGGGGAGGAGGCCGGAGAGCTCAGTCGCTCTGGAATGGCGAAGCAGCTCAGATCCTTTACTGTAGCAGGCTGAAGTGCCGCCGCCGGTGCTGAGCCAGTGGAGGGAGGGATCTCGTCACCACGCAGATCTGGATCACCGTTCTAGGTGTGCGTGCGTGTGCGTCGTTTTTTTTTTATTTTTTTTTATGGCTTTGTTTTCTAACCTGTTGTTGTCCTGTGTGCGTGTGTGTGTGTTTGTGCGTCTGTGTGTGCGGGTGGCTTGTCTCTTGTCGTGTGCCAGTTTCCCCGAAACCACACTTGTTTTGAAAAAACTACCCATCATTCCTTAAACACGACAGCAGATCTCTGCGCCATGTCTTTAACTGTTAATAATAATGATGCTGATGACCCTGATGACAATGATAATAAAAATAATATATTAATTCCCAGCGTTTCAGGGTGATTTCTGAATTGCTGAATGCTGATGCCTTTCCTAGACCTAATTGCAAATCTGATAATTTGCCGTTCTGGGATGATTTGAGTTAATTACCAACTGCTGACCGATCAGAGTCTGCAGTCCTGCGCCTGGAGGGCTGGAGTGTCTGTGGGATTTCCCTCAGGAACTCTTAACGGACTCTTAACGAGCTGTATCAATCAGCTCCTTGCTGGCTTGATGAACCTGACTTAACTTCTCCCAGCTCTTCAGGTGCTGGTGTCTGGGAGGGACCCCACAGGCCCCAGACTGGTGGCCATGGGATTGACCTGTGGATGGCCCAGCCACCAGGCAGTGCTGCTGGTCCCATTCCTATATTCATCCATTCACACTGAGAAGCAGGACTGTAATGGTGGTGCAGAAAGTGGGCCTCAGCGTGGGGGGGACCCGAGTATGGTTTAGTCTCGTGGGCTGTCTACCCTGTGGCCACAGACGTGTAGCTTCAGTCTACAGAACAAACGCTGTGCACAGCCCTTAAACCACTGATCTTGGTTTTAAACGCTCTTCCCTGTATTTTCCCATCTGAGCACCTCTAGATCGTGTTTACTGTTGATTCTGGAGAAATTCTCTTGACTCTGTTGATGCCCTTGAAGATTCTGAACACTTGTATTGCAATCTTCTTTAGTCTGTAATCCAAAAATTAAAGAGACTCGGTTCCCCCAGCCTGTCAGTGTGGGACACTCCCTTCAGACTAAAGAGCCTCAGTTCCTCCAGTCTGTCAGTGTGGGACACTTCCTTCAGACTAAAGAGACTCAGTTCCCTCAGTCTGTCACTGTAGGACACTCCCTTCAGACTATAATGTCTTGACTATAACTTTTATTGGCGTAATACAGAGTTATTCCCCACTGTGGTCTGTGTCTGGTACAGGGTCACTCCCTACTGTGGGTGTATCAGATACAGTCACTCCCTGATGTGGGCGTCTGTTCAGAGTCACTCATACTGTGAAGGTGTCTAATACAGCATTAGTCCCACTGTGGGCTTGTCCGGTATTCTGTGACATAGTGTATATCAGTCTGTGTGTGCAAATGCGAGTGTTTAATCTCCACCGCTGACAGGGGGCAGCAGCACAAGCTCATTCTGCTTATCAATCGTCCAGAAGAATGGACAGATCTTCTCCCCCTGTTTGAAGACCATGTCAGTGAAAGTGTAGATGTGTGTCCTGGTCTCCACACTGTAAAAAGACACCTGCCTCTCCTCGATGTCCACACACACCCCCACCCTCCTGGGCTGCAGACTGCAGTGAAGGGGGGTCACTGGGTCAGTAAGTGCAATGAGGCAAGAAGAATAACATCCCAGACCCCAGTAACCCTCCTGTGGGGTGAATTTGAACCCTCTTGTCCTCTGCGCAGACTCTCTGCTCACTCCGATTCTCCAGTCCTCATTCCCCTCCACCTCCCAGTAGTGTCTCCCGGAGGTGAAGCCCTGCCTGGCCAGGACACAGGGCTGGGAATCGAATCTGCGTGGGTTGGCAAAGTGATCCATCTGTTTTCCCAGACTCACTCTCCTCCCTTCCTTGGACAAGCTGCTCTGGGAAACCATCCACCTGTCCAGTCTCACCCCCAGCCCATCCCGGGAGAGGACTAGTCCGCCGTGGGCTGTATCCGGGTCCAGAGTGAGCTCCCCTGAGGGAGAAGGAAACGGAAGATGGCAGGAATTCAGAGAAAGCTTGAAGTTGATACCTGAAAAGTATGAAAAGATCCTTTCTGGTCTGTGAGCACCCGGCTGCACACTAGAGGAGTGTGAGCACCCGTCCGCACACTATAGAGCTGTGTGAGAACCAGTCTGCACACTATAGAGGTGTGAGCACCCGTCCACACACTATAGAGCTGTGTGAGCACCAGTCTGCACACTATAGAGGTGTGTGAGCACCCGTCCACACACTATAGAACTGTGTGAGCACCCGTCCACACACTATAGAACTGTGTGAGCACCAGTCTGCACACTATAGAGGTGTGAGCACCCGTCCGCACACTATAGAGCTGTGTGAGCACCCGTCTGCACACTATAGAGGTGTGTGAGCACCCGTCTGCACACTATAGAGCTGTGTGAGCACCCGTCCGCACACTATAGAGCTGTGTGAGCAGCCATCCACACACTATAGAGGTGTGTGAGCACCCGTCCGCACACTATAGAGGTGTGAGCACCCGTCCGCACACTATAGAGGTGTGAGCACCCGTCCGCACACTATAGAGGTGTGTGAGCACCCGTCCACACACTATACAGGTGTCAGAGGGTCTCGTCAGTCTTTAAGGGACAGTCCGCCTAAGACAGTCGATGCCCACCAACACACTTTGGACACCTTCTGTCCAGAAAGTTGAGCCAGACTGGTGCAGCTCGCTGGTCTCAGGGGGATGGCTCTTTCTCCCGGGTTCGATCCCAGATGAGCTGCTTTTGTGTGCTTTACACAAAAGGTGATGGGGCTGTGGAACGACCTGCCAGTCATGTTGTTGAAGCCGATACCCTGACGTCTCTCAAGAAACAGCTGGATGAGAACCTGAGACCAATTAGTAACTAGTGATCAAATGGGTTGGAGGGCAGAATGACCTCTTCTACTCTGTAACTGTTCTTGAATTCTTAAATTCAACATAATACTTTTAACACCTCCTTACCCCATGTAATGGGGATCCCTGAGGAACCAACTTTATAAACAGGAGAGGGTCGCTCACCTCACCCGGGTCTCATCAGTACTAATTTGCATTGAAGTTAAGAAGCACTTTAAAGTTCAACAGCTTCTCTTAATGTCTGCACCTATCGTTATTCTGATTAATGCATCTGAATACATTAGCACGCATTCTGGACATGTGGCAGATCCTAAACACCCTACCTAAACATCTTATTCTGTAGATGCTTCATAACCCAAAGGAAGCTCTAGTGAATGAGTCCCCATGTCCAGGTGACTAGTGACAGTCCTGCGAGTTATTCCATGAAGATCAGGTGCACCCTCTGCTGGACGTGAGGGGGAATGTCAGCCTGGCCCTGATACTGACAAGGCATCCTCTTCCACTGAAACTTCACACCGTTTCCGTGTAGAACAGGATACTGCATCACTCACTCACTCACTCACTCCACAGGAGCGGCTGTCTGTGAGGACACAGTGAAATAATATTGACACTCCGGTGTCATTCTTAGTTAAACAAACCACTGCATCAGTTAATGTCCAGGACCTTATGAGAACACCAGCTGGGCAGAACAGAAAGACCCCAAAGTCACTCCTGTCCCAGGAAGAGGAGACTCCAAATTATTACCCATGTCGCAGGAACACAAACCCTCTGGGACCAATACATATAGCCCTGGGACTGTATTCAATAACCCCAGAAAACAGCCCCTGTGTATCACAACAGCAAGGTTTACTGTGTCTGTCTTCAACAGCAGATGGGACCTACCTGCAGCACTGCACAGCCACTGCCACTCTGAAACACAGAGATACAGACACTGTTAATCACTGACACACTGAACACAGAGATACAGACACTGTTAGTCACAGACACACACTGGGACACAGAGATACAGACACTGTTAGTCACAGACACACACTGAACACAGAGATCCAGACACTGTTAATCACAGACACTCACTGAACACAGAGATCCAGACATTGTTAATCACAGACACTCACTGAACACAGAGATCCAGACATTGTTAATCACAGACACACACTGAACACAGAGATCCAGACACTGTTAATCACAGACACTCACTGAACACAGAGATCCAGACACTGTTAATCACAGACACTCACTGAACACAGAGATCCAGACACTGTTAGTCACAGACACACACTGAACACAGAGATCCAGACACTGTTAGTCACAGACACACACTGAACACAGAGATACAGACACTGTTAGTCACAGACACACACTGAACACAGAAATACAGACACTGTTAATCACAGACACACACTGAACACAGAGATACAGACACTGTTAATCACAGACACACACTGAACACAGAGATACAGACACTGTTAATCACAGACACACACTGAACACAGAGATACAGACACAGTTAGTTACAGACACACTGGAACACAGAGATACAGACACTGTTAATCACAGACACACACTGAACACAGAGATACAGACACTGTTAGTCACAGACACACACTGGAACACAGAGACACAGACACTGTTAATCACAGACACACACTGAACACAGAGATACAGAAACTGTTAGTCACAGACACACACTGGAACACAGACATTGTGAGTCACAGACACACACTGGGCTCCACCATGGGAGTAAGGCATCAGTATAGTCATTGCTGTAAGTCAGAAGTCTCCACACACCTGATTTAGGGACAGGAGTTCTCTTCACAGTATCTGTAGAGATAAAAGACGGGGATTGATGTGGTGTTCAGTCACACCGCACACTGTGTTTCAGGATGTTCAGTCAGTCACACCGTGTTCCAGGGATTTTTTTAAACTAAACTTACCAATTTCTCGACGAAGTGCAAAATTCACTGCAAATTAAAGAAACTTGTATAAGACCGCAAAGTTTAATCACAACAAGTCAGGTGATATAAGTTATTAAGTATTTTTCTGCTTAAGCGTGTAGAATTAGTATTATAAATCTTTAAATAAGTGAACTCTGGGTGTTCAGTCAGTCCAGCCTGCTAATAATTCAATAACATTTCTGGCTTCCAACTGTAATAGTGTTGAGATCACAGTCTCTATGTCTCTGCTTGAAGCAGTAGCCCAGACTGGATAGGAGTGCTAAGCACACAGAGGAGTGAGAGAGTGACCATGCACCGCAGAGAGGAGTGAGAGAGTGACGAGAGCTCTGCGGAGAGGAGTGAGAGAGTGAGACGAGGCTCCACAGAGAGAAGTGAGAGAGTGACCAGGCACCGCAGAGAGGAGTGAGAGAGTGACCAGGCACCACAGAGAGGAGTGAGAGAGTGAGACGAGGCTCCATAGAGAGAAGTGAGAGAGTGACCAGGCACCACAGAGAGGAGTGAGAGAGTGAGACGAGGCTCTGCAGAGAGGAGTGAGAGAGTGAGACGAGGCTCCGCAGAGAGGAGTGAGAGAGTGAGACGAGGCTCCCCAGAGAGGAGTGAGAGAGTGACTCCGGTGCGGCTCCAGGTCCTCTGCGTTGTGTGACTCACACTCAGATATCCACCGTCTCTCGAGCTCTGGAAAGAACACAGACAACACAGTCACTCACAGCTGGCTTCCTGAGAGAGTCAGAGAGTGAGGCAGCGAGTGAGAGGGGTAAGAGGGAGTGAGGGAGGAGGAGAGGGAGTCGAAGAATAAGAGGGGTGAGAGAGAGAGGGGTGAGGGAGTGAGAGAGGATGTGAGGGTGTATAACACCGGTGTCACTCTGAAAAATAACCTATAAAGTATGATATAATGGTGTCTGTACACTGACCCCTGTTCTCAAGAGCAGGGTGTCCTGTGCTGATTGTGAACTGCCATACAGTGGTGTTTAAACCCCTCCTCACACAGACATTCAAACACACATCTCTCATGAGCACATACTGTCCATTCTCCCCCACTGGATCACCAGAAGTGCTGACACAGCTACAGCCACAGCTGCTGTTACACAGAGAGCCACCATCCATCCAGAGGGTCCAGGGAAAAAGTCTCCTGGAAAACAGCACAGGAATGTGATCCCACAGGAACTGACAGCATCTAGTAGCCTGGATCTCCCACAATAAGGCAAAGATGCATGGGAGCAGACATCCCAAACTGCTGGAAATCACTGTGTCAGCATAAAAAAACAAAAGAGAACTTCTGGTTATCGATGTAGCAAACACATGGGAAATGATGTCATTGAGGCTGAGTGGGAAATCCAACTTCCTGTTACCACATGTCGGCAGGTTGCGCCACAAGAGGGGTGTCTTGATGACGGTCTGGCACTAGAGGCCGCTACAAGGGACTTGTTCCAGGTGCTGTGGAACAGTTCCCCCGGCTGCAGAACTGACTGGAAGGATACGGACGTGGGTTAAATCAGAGTCCAGTCATCTCTGGTCTTCCGTGGGATGACAACCAAACAGATCAGCAGTAAAAAGCAGTGCAGAGGTGTCGATCCCTCAGTGTGCTGCGAAACTGCCTGAAATAAAGACGGGTCACTGGTCTGGATGCTCAGAAGACTCTGTCCAGGTGGCCCAGTGGTTATATCATCGCTGCCTCACAGCTCTGGGGCCCGGCGCTCAGTTCCTGAGGTGCTGTCTGTGTGGAGTTCGCATGTTCTCCCTGCATTCACACGGGTGAACCCTGTCTTGTCCCCAGTGCTTGCTGGGATAGACTCTGGCTCCCCCATGACCTTGTACTGGATAAAGCATGTTCGAAAATGGATGAAGTGGGAATGAGTTTTGTCTTGCTGTTATGACTAAAACATGAATTCTGAAAACTCCTGAAATATTGTCTTAGTACGATACTCACTGGGTATGTGGAGCTGAGATTCCCAGTCTGGTTCAGGAAGAGCACTTCTGACCAGACAGGAGAAGATGTTGGACTCCTGCTGGACTGGGATGTAGCTGCTGACACTGAGGAGCCCCTGACTGTCCTTCTCCACTGTGGTGCTGGACAGTGAGGTCACATCGTGTCCATCTCTGTCTGTCCAGATCACTGCAGGTGCAGGGAACCAGCCCTCTGACCTGCACAGCAGCTGGGTCTGACCTCCTCCAGGGGAGTGGAGAGACACTGAGGGCTGGGAGCCCAGGGCTGTGGATTCGTCACAACAGGAGATATTTCACAGCTGATTAAAACACATTGAAGTAAAATATTTCTACACTGTGCATTCAGAACACAGGATAGACAAGGGGAGGCTTCCTATCAACAGTCTGAAGCTTCTGTACATTACAACTCGCACAATTATTTTAATTTCTAAAAGCAGAAGCAGTGACTGTTTCTCCACTCCGACTCAGAGAATACTGTCAACTAACTAAATAGTTCAAGCATCAGGTGGTCATGTCTGTGTACAGGAGATGGCATCAGTGTCACAGGGACACCTGGCTGCAGACAAACGTGCTTTAATGACTGCTGAGTTGTGTTGTGTAGTGCTGTGTTCAGTTGTGTTGACATGTGTGATGTTGTGCTGTGTTGTGATGCAGAGTGCTATGCTGTGCTGTGTTGTTGTGCTGATGCAGAGTGCTATGCTGTGCTGTGTGGTGTTGTGTTGCAATGTGTTATGTTGTGCTGTCTTGTGTAGTGTTGACTTGTATGCTGGACTGCGTTTACTTTGCACTGTGCTGAATTGTTTCGTATTGAATTCTGTTCTGTTGTCTAGAAAGAAAGAAGTCAGGGTATCAGCTTCACCACTGTGGCTGGGCAGCCTGTTCCACACTCCTACCACTCTTTGTGTAATACACTGTCTCCTGTTCTCAGTTTCAAATGCTCTTCCCATTCTCAGTGCCCTAGAGGATTTTGAATACTTGGACTCTTCCTACCTGATCCAGTCACAGGAATCCTGACAAGAAGCAGCAGAATCACAAGGAGATGCTTGGACTCAACAGACACCATCACTGAAAGAGATCCACTGATTACTGCATGCCTCCATGTCACAGTACAAGTCCATTGGCTTCAACCACAAGGCGGGCCAGCTTGTTCCCCACTCCCACCACCCTTGGTGCAGAGTAGAGTCTCCGGTCCTGAAAGGAGGATCTCAACCAGCTGTTTCTTGAGAGAAGCCAAGGTATCGGCTTCAGCAGCATGGCTGACCCACACTTTTCCTACACATCCGGACTATTCGGACACGATCCCGTCTGATTCCATGAAACACCTGGAACCTTCCCACAATTTGGGAAACTGCATCAGAAACATCTAAACTAGAATATCGTGTTCCATTCCGGTCAACACAGCACAGAAAATAAATTACAGCCACAGAAGGAGTTCAGAGAAGAGCACCAAGAATAATGATTGCTGGTCTCAGGCGACTGTCTGATACCAGCTGGGTAAAGATACTAAATCTCTTCAGGTTTGACGGAGACGGAGACGAGATCGGACCCCAGTATATAAAATCCTCAGGGGTTTCCACACCCCACAGTGAAACAACTGCAAACTAAAAAGGAATTAATTTTGGATGGATACATTAACTTACCCAAAGAGTGGTGGGTGACTGGAACAGGCTTCCCAGGCAGGTGGTTGAGGCCCAAACTCTGGTGCTGGACCAGAGCGGTTCAGTCCACAGTGGGATCAATCTCAACTTTCCGGCGGTTTTACAGCTCCCGAACACTTGCCTTTCAGTAGAAAACAAAAACAATGACACTTCTGAAGCTTTCAGTCCTTCAAGTCACATTAAACAATCCAATGAGGTCTGTCTCCTGCCTCGACACGCCGTTCACGAAGATTCCCAGGACTCTTCGTCTGACTCGCGCAGGGCACAGGGCAGCGTCCCCCCAGCTCTCTCTTCCCCTTTCTGGGCGAGGAACTGTGCAATCGCGGCCGACGCGCCTGGGCTTTCTTAAACTGCCGCAGTGTGGTCAGACTCTCTTGTTGTTCCGGGAATCTTCACCTCCCGGCGACGAGCTGCAGAGACCTCTCGGCCCACCCGGCCCGTGTGGCGCTTAGTAGTTAACTGTTCCCCGGATCTCATCCAGCTGTGTCTATGGAAGGATCCAGGGGATCGGCTTCTACAACGTGGCTGGGCAGCTTGTTCCACACTCCCACCACCCTCTGTGTAAAGAAGGGCCTCCTGTCCTGACTGGAGGAGCTCATCCACGTGTTTCTTGAGAGATTCTTACATTTATCTAGATTAGGACACAGGATGCTGTGAAGAGAAACACCTGACGGGATTAATTAGATCAGAGTGGTGACCTGATTTAGTGATGCCACATCACTTCACACTGAGTGCTGGTAAAGATTGTGTATTACAGGCTGGGCTCCAGAACACCCTGTGTCCATGAGAAAGCTGTCAGTTCTAATTGTCCATATCACATACTATAGATGCTGACAGAGCCAGCAGCTCACAGCCTTCAGCCCGGTGGAGCTCAGCAGGTGTGAGCCTGGTCAGTACCTGGAGGGGAGACTGGAGCATCATCCAGGTGGGGCTGCACACTGGTGGTGGATGAGGAGAGTCCCCATTGCCTGTAAAGATCGTTGAGTGGAGTGTACAGTACAGTATTTCCCTGCCACGATTAAGGACAGTATCACGCACTGTAGACCACCAACTGGTATTACTCCGAAACAACTGAAATAAACCGAATCACAGCTATATCACGATGTGCGCAAGCTCTCGGAACACACGCGTACCACGCACAGTCACGGGCGTTTCCCGCTTACCTGTACGCGCAACATCACAAGGCGAACGGCGCTCCGAGTCCGACGTGCGGAGCACGGCTCCCGTCTCTCCAGGAGATACTGTATGTGCCCTTGAACTTCCCTCAACACGCAGTCACATGAGAAAAAACAACATGTAGGAAAACCACACGCTGCCGTCACCCGGACAGGAACTGGCGTAAATCTTTCACACTTATATTTCTGTAATCAAATATATATATATACGGACACTGTGGCGCGAGGGGGAAAAAACTACTCGGATTGAAAGAGAAACGCCAAGTTTCTGGTTTCTTTCGGGCAAGTCGGTCGCTCGTCCGTGTGATGTACTTTAACTGAAGTGAAACAGCGTGTAAGGAAACGACTGCGGATTCCGCCGCGTTATTTTGTAGTCCGTCCCGTGAAGTATCGGAGCTGAGGTTTCACATGCAAAGCCTGAAACGGAGAGCCTGGGAGGTGCGCCTGCCTGACAAACCCGGCCCCTCGGTGGCAGTCTTAGAATTCAGTCTAAGGCGACTCTCGACGCCACAAGCGGGTCTTCAGTGTGAATTCATTACTGGGGGAGGGAGACGTGTGCAAGTACCCAAGTGAAATCGCACAACCATGCCGCTGAGTAGCGCTTCATGATAGAAGATACCGACTCGCAGACGGTAAAACAGGTGGCCTACTGTACCTCAACACTCACTTTTCACTGCAGCACGACGGTAACAAACCCAAACAAACGATTCATGCACACAGCATAACCCTTAGCCCACTAGACAGTTGTCAGGAGACATACTTCCACACCATTTCAACCAACCTGCAAAATCAGCGCAGCAACTAAAGTAAAAACCAAAACAGGCGACAGTCTTTGCTACTTAAGAACCCTAAACCAAACATGTCCATAATCCCAACTAGCCACGCCAGAAAACCACCCACTAAAAAGTTCATTTTAGCATGCCCGTAGTCAATAAAGTTGCCGTCTTCTCTCCGTTGTAGAGTTCAACCTCCTGAGCAGTTTCTCCTTCCATTCTCCACGGAATTTGCTGGATAAATCCCTTTCGCAGGCCAACTGAATCCGCCGGGCTTTCCGTCTGCGCGTCACGCTACGTCCGTGTTCCGGAAACCTGTCCCTCAAAGCAGCGAGTGAGCTCTGGCCCGTGGCCGCTGAGGCCCTAGACGCCAGCGCGGGTGTGAATGCAGTCTCCCGTATCTGTCTTCGGCAAAATCGAGGAACGGTTTAACTTATCCCAACACCCAGAACGCTCTGACTGCCCAGATCCAGGGCCCTCAAGGCCTCCTCCAAGAGGAGCTCCCAGCTGGCAGCCCCCTGGAGCTCAGCAGCTGTGAGCCTAGTCAGTACCTGGAGGGGAGACTCCTGGGAAAGCTGAGGCTGCTGCTGGAAGAGGTGTTAGTGGGGCCAGTAGGGGGCGCTCACCTTGCAGTCTGTGTGGTTCCTAATGTCCCAGTATAGTGACGGGGACACTATACTGTAAACAGGCACCGTCCTTTGCATGAGACGTAAAACCAGGGTCCTGACTCCCTGTGGTCATTAAAAATCCCAGGGTGTTTCTCGAAAAGAGTAGGGGTGTTACCCCTGTGTCCTGGCCAAATTTCCCCCTGGCCTTTACCAGTCATGGCCTCCTAATAACCCCCCTCTCTGAACTGGCTTCCTCACTCTGCTCTCCTCCCCACTGAGAGCTGGTGTGTGTGAGCAGACTGGAGCATCATCCAGGTGGGGCTGCACACTGGTGGTGGAGGAGGGGATCCCCGTTACCTGTAAAGAGCTTTGAGTGGAGTGTGTCCAGAAGAGCGCTGTGTAAGCAATTATTATTAATATTATTAATTATCTCTCCAAGAACAGCGTCCCCTCGGTCACATGCTCCTTCAGAGACAGCAGAATCGGCTGTTGGGCCGACTGGATCCTGTGTGCTCATTTTCTAACGTCCACGTTCAGGATGCTAGCAAGCTCAGCAGCACAGCTGTGACGAGAGCCGGACCGGGCTCCCGTGAAGCGTAGTTCTGGACCCTGTGCAGGCGGTACGATCCGGAAGCACGTGGAACAGGAGGACGAGGATCTGGAGGGGTTGACAGACAGGGGGGCCTGGCCAGGGCGAACAGGTCCAAGGAGTTCGGGGGGGGAAATCCGGGGCAAAGTCCAAGGTCCAAAACCGGATGATCCATCCGAGACGAACATAGACAAGGTTAAAATCCGGAAAAACAGGATCTGGGACAGGGACGGGGAATAAAACCAGGATGACGAGGCCAGGCGAGCCGAGCCCCGGACTCAGACGGTCAGGACGCCGTGATGAAGCTTGTGCCGTCGGGTCACTCCTGGACCCACTGGCAGGCGGGCCTCCGGGCGTCCATCTCCCAGCGCTGAGCCCAGAGCAGCGAGAGGGGCGGGGCTGAGGGCAGGTGCATGTGATTGGGTGAAATCTGAACGAGCTGGAGCGCCCTTAAGAGGAGGGATTACGATCGCAACAACAATTAGCTCACCTGCGAGGCTTTGGATTCCAATGTGCGCTCAGATCAGGCGGGTCCACCCCGGATCTGACCAGCACCGGGCTGTTCCTCCTGGTGTGAGCTGGGGGTTCCTGGGGGTACCTGACCACTGACAAAGTACAACTACTGTATCTTTTAAGGGCGGAAGCTAAGTGAGCGAAAGTGTTCCAAAATCCTTCTCGTCCATAACTGAGAGGGCGGGGCAGCTCAGTGCCCCTCCCCCCCGCGGCGCCAGGCCCGAGCCTGACCTCGCCTGTCCACGGGGGGTTCGACACAGCCGGCCCGAAAGAGGAAGCTGCAGCGCTTGTGCGTTTAAGCAATCCGGTCCGACTGAGCCGCGTCATGGGCAGGGGGTTGACGCAGCGCTGGGGCCCCGGGTTCGGGTCCTGGGGTGCTGTCTGTGTGGGGTTTCACGCGGGTTTCTTCCAGCTGCTTCCTCCCTAATGGTTAATGGTTTACGGTCTTCTGCAAAGATGAGCCCAGGTATGATTGTGTGTGTCTGTGTGTGCCCTGTGACGGACTGGCGTCTCGTCAAGATTGTACCCTGTCTCGTGCCCGGTGCTTGCTGGGATAGACTCCGGCTCCCCTGAGGCCTGTGCTGGAGAAGGCTGTGGATGTGATGTGTCTATTAACTGCCATGATTATTGTGGGGGTAATGGTTTATGCACCACTGCATCTCTGGGTCCGCTCCCTGCTGTGCTTGGTGTTGTGCCTGCTCCCCACTGTGCTTGGTGTTGTGTCTGTCTGCTCTTTGATTGGTGTTGTGTCTGTCTGTTCTGTGCTTGGTGTTGTGCCTGCTCCCCACTGTGCTTGGTGTTGTGTCTGTCTGCTCTTTGATTGGTGTTGTGTCTGTCTGTTCTGTGCTTGGTGTTGTGTCTGCTCCGCGCTGTGCTTGGTGTTGTGTCTGCTCAGTGCTGTGCTGGGCGTTGTGTCTGTCTGCTCTGTGCTTGGTGTTGTGCCTGCTCCACACTGTGCTTGGTGTTGTGTCTGCTCTGTGCTGTGCTTGGTGTTGTGCCTGCTCCACACTGTGCTTGGTGTTGTGTCTGCTCTGTGCTGTGCTTGGTGTTGTGTCTGCTCCGTGCTGTCCTTGGTGTTGTGTCTGCTCCGTGCTGTGCTGGGTGTTGTATCTGTCTGCTCTGTGCTTGGTGTTGTGTCTCTTTGCTCTGTGCTTGGTGTTGTGCCAGAGCCTAACCCAGCAAGCAACAAGCACAGGGCAGGACACAACCTGGACAGGACACCAGTCCATCTCAGGGCACTCACAGACACCGGGGACAGTCTTCTCAGGAGCCAGTTAACCTACCAGCCTGACTTTGGAACATAGGATGAAACCAGAGCATGCGAGAGAAACCCACATGGATGCAAGGAGAACATGCAAACTCCACACAGACAGCAACCCAGGTCCAGAACTGAACCCAGGTCCCCAGAGCTGCGAGGCAGCAATGCTTACCACTGTGCTGTCACCATGCCAACCTACATTGTACACAATCTTCTAAATGAGGCCTAACTATTGTGTTATACAATTTTATCTCCCTTCGCTTTAAATCCCACGATCTCATGATATCCCAATATTTTGTGTGCCTTCTGAGTTGGCTCACCATGTGGTCTAGAAAATGCAAATGATGTGGCCACATAAACTCCTTAGTCTTTTTCATAAGTAACCTCTTCCAGCTCGGTGTTTTCCAGTTTTGTATTGATAGTTTATATTTTTGCTACCTGCATGCAAAACCCCGCACCTGTGTGCATCACATGTCAGCTCCAGACACAGTTCAGCTGCACTGCTCTGTGGGAAACAGGAAAGGAGAAAGAGACAGAGCACTCTGCTCCTTCCTGCTTCCTGCTCTATAGGTGGCGCTAAACGGTCAGGTGGTTCGAAACGCTCAGGCCTCTCTGGCATGTGGGCAGAAGCATCCCAGCAGCTGTCGATAGAAAGCAACAGTTAAGCTGTGGGGCAGCTGGGAGCATTCCCATTTACATAGTCCACTGCTGAACGCTAGTTGCTGTCCCGTGGAAGACTCTGGCACTGTTTGGAAAGCCCCTCTCCGGGCACGGTCTCAGGCTGTCACACTGCGGTCGCTCCGAGTGGTGGCCGAGTGTGCTTTCAAAAACAACAAACAGCTGCGAAAACAAAATGAGGAGAAGCATTTCCATAGGCGGCAGAGCAGGAATTTGCATTCTGGGATGTGGAAAAGGCTCCTCTCACTGTCGAAAAGGGTGTACACAGCAGTACTGCACTGAGAGCAGCCCAGCTACAGACTGGGACACACTGGCACACAGCAGCACTGAGGACACACTGAGACACAGCAGCCCTGTGGACAGACTGGGACACGGCAGCACTGAGGACAGACTGAGACACAGCAGCCCTGAGGACAGACTGAGACACAGCAGCCCAGAGGACACATTGAGACACAGCAGCACTGAGGACACACTGAGACACAGCAGCCCTGTGGACAGACTGGGACACGGCAGCACTGAGGACAGACTGAGACACAGCAGCACTGAGGACAGACTCAGACACGGCAGCCCTGAGGACACACTGAGACACAGCAGCCCAGAGGACAGACTGAGACACAGCAGCACCGAGGACAGACTGAGACACAGCAGCCCTGAGGACACACTGAGACACAGCAGCCCTGAGGACAGACTGAGACACAGCAGCACCGAGGACAGACTGAGACACAGCAGCCCTGAGGACACACTGAGACACGGCAGCCCTACGGACACACCGAGACACGGCAGCACTGAGTACAGACCAAGACACAGCAGCACTGTGGACAGACTGAGACACAGCAGCCCTGAGGACAGACTAAGAAACAGCAGCACTGAGGACAGACTAAGAAACAGCAGCACTGAGGACAGACTGAGACAGACTGGGATCCAGTTCTGGGACACAGCAGCACTGAGGACAAGGTGTCAGACACGATGCTGAGCAGGTAGGAGCCCATCTCGCTGTCTATAGGAGCCCCACCCGGACCAGGGTGAGCGATCAGACACTGGGCACAGAGAGAAACACACAGAGAGCACTGCAGCCTCCAAGCACAAACTAAGGTCTTCATGCTTATTCACAACAAGATGCATTGCAACAAATTAGCAAATATTAATAGCATGTATATAGCTGTCATTCGTACTGCATAAACCAGAACTAAAATGAATATACTTAAGATGGGTATATTTATAAAATGTTTGAAAGTAAGAAAGCTAATCTCCAGCCATCCATTTTCTAACTGGTTTTATCCAGTACAGGGTCGGGTGGAGCAAGAACCTTTCCCAGCAAGCTCTGGGCACAAGGCAGGGTACACCCTGGACAGGACGCCAGTCCATTTCAGGGCAGACAGACAGAAACACACACACACACACTCACACCAGGGCCAGTTTTCCCTGAAGCTGATTAAGGGAGTCGTCCGCATGTCTTTGGACGGTGGGAGGAAACCAGAGCAACAGTTGGACACCCACATGAACATGGGAAGAACATGCAAACTCCCCACAGACAGTCCCTCCAGGTCTGGAATTGTACCCAGGGCCTCAGCGCTGTGAGGCAGCAATACTAGGGGCTTGTAGCAGTTCCCTATAACAGACAGACAATGTGCCTGTTTCTCTCTGGCGGTTAGCTGTGCTTGTTAGGTTGAACTGACCTGCACTGTCTGTGATTGATATGCACAAGTTACGGCAGTACCCAGCCATTCCCAGAACACGGCGAAGTTCGCGTTTTGTGCTAGGCACAGGGACGTCCGCTTTTTGATGCGGCAACTTCGGCACCCAACAGGGCGCACCTGACCTTGACCCACCTGCTTACCCAAATAAGTCACGGCTGCTTTAGCACATTCCCCTTTTGCCAAGCGGAGTGTCAAGGAAGCCTTCCCATGGCGCCCGGACGCTGCTCCCGAGGCGTGTACCGGAAGAGTACACCACCTCGTCCTCCAGGTATGCCCCACAGTTCGGCGCGCCCCCGCCAACACACAACCCACCGGCCTCTGAAAGTGAGCGCGGCCGGAGCGTTGCGCGTACCTGGGGCCGTCACCGCGTACCGCGGGCAGCGGTCCGGAGCGACGAAGTTCAGTTAAAGGGACTTGCCCATAACCCTTCAGCAAGTCAAGCTGGGCGGACCCAACGCGATCAATACAATCTTCCATCCTGGGAAGAGGACATGAATCCGGCCGAGTTGGACTTTTCTGTCATCTGTACAAAACCGCTTCGTCCCGCCAGGTTTGGGCACTACTAGAGAAGGGGAGCTCCACGGACTGGGACTCGTTTTCGCTTAGACCGCGCTCTCCTTCTGCAGAAGAGCACGTTTCCTTGGGTTTACACGATCAGGGCGCTGTTCAATAGGAGGGGCGCTACCCACGTCAGTGTCATGCTGAAGCACAGGGAATGAAACGGTTTTTCAATGAGAGATATTAGATCTTTTCTTTCTATTTCAGACAAATGAGACAGGCAGGAAGACAAGTCAGCCAGAACTTCCGAGTCCGCTAACCGAGCGCACTGAATCGACACATTACGCATTTCAAGCTCGCCTGTCTCCGGGCCGTGTTCACCACTGCTTGCTCGCCACAGATGCAGAAGCCGGAGGGACTACCGGGTTATTAACCGACTCATTTCCAGGAGTAGCTAGCTTCACGCTGCTGTTTCCAGGACGATCTTCTCTATCAAAGTACAGTTGTAGCATCTTAACGTGACACATAAGGGTTTGTCGTTTACGGTCGGGAGCGCAGACAACGTCATCACTTGCGCTCAGTTTGCGGTCAATGACATACGGGCCGGAAAATCGTGCGTGTAAAAGCCGAACCAGATATCGGTAATAGGACTAAAACCTCGTCTCCTGACTGAAATTCCCGAAAAACAGATTTCTTGTCATATCGAGTCTCCATTTTAGACTGCGAGGAAGACAGAGACCTTTGAGCGACAGAACAAGCATGATGTCATCTCTCGCGAAAAGTACCAACAAAATCCAATACATTATGATTAGAGTCGGAATCTTCAGAGCTCCATTTGTCTTTTAACAATTTCAAAGGCCCACTGACACTACCTCCAAATACAGGTTCGGCTGGACTGAACCCCCAAAGATCCCTGCGTGGTTGTCCTCACAGCAAACACAACAAGAGGCGCACCCTCATCCCAGCCCTGTCCAGCCTCGAAGCAATACGCACGCATTGGATGACCAGCGCTAGAGGTGGCGAGCTTAACCGACAGCTGCCTCATGACCTGTGCCGAAAGGTTAGACATAAAATTAGTCCCTCGGTCGGTTTGTATCACTTTTGGCCGCCCGAAGAGAGAGAGGAATTGAAGCCGAGCCTTCACGATCACCGGAGGCGGTATTTTACGCAGCGGGAGAGCCTCGGGGAAGCGAGTAGCAGCACACATCGCGGTCAGCAAGTACTGCTTGGCAGATTTAGTTTTTGGCAGCGGGGACCAACACAGTCACTAATAACGCGCACAGATGTTTATCCTATAGTCGGTACGGGATAGAGCGGAGCAGAGTGAATGACCTGCTTTCGGTTTTCCTGTTCATTGACAGGTAGGGCACGTTCTACAGTACCGGACCACGTCTGCCTTCAGACCCGGCCAAAAGAAATGTCTTAAAATACGGCTATGTGTTTTCGTAACCCCTAAGTGTCCAGGCGAACAATGAGCTAAACACGGGACACGAGGGCGAGAAGCAGTAGGTACGACAACCTGATAGACGGAATTCCCAACCATCGTCTCTGCATCTGGGAGGAATCCATTCGCGCATCAGGATTTCCTTGGCGATAAAATACGCCACATATTTTTCCGTAACCGCCTTTGAATCCACAACAGCAGACCGAGGAGCAGCGAGAGAAGAACCGGCTTTCCGTGCTGCTGTAGCGGAGCTAGTTCGGACACGGTGACGTTAGCGCCCTCCCTGCGCATAGCGGGGACCTCGGCCGACTGGGCTAAGGGAGGTCTCGTTTAGCTCCTGCGGCTGGTTCCCTGTTGCGTTACGCCGGAGACCCGGGTTTGCGCCCCAGGTGTTGCGGAGGGAACGAGCCAGCGCGGAACCGCGACGGTCACACTGCAATAAGCTGTTCTCTAGTTACGGGCAATTTCAGCATATACATCACTCTCACTAATTTGCACCGGAGTCCTTTTCACACTACTCGAATCTGCACGAATCAAAGGACCCTTATCATCCGTAATAGAAGCAGCCATAAAAGTGTCAGACAGGTCGACATCCTGCATGTTCCAGCCTGGGAACGTGTAACAACACACGCAGAAAATACATCAGGCCAGAGTGTCCAGAAAAGCGCTGTATAAAAGTAAAGCACTATTATTAATGATTATATTTCTTTCAAGGTGTTAAATAAAAATAGCCCTTCCAACAGGATTGTCAGAGGGGTCACTGTACTGTAGAGACCAGCCGAGAGGTCAGCTATATCACTGTAGAGACCATCAGAGAGGTCAGCTGTATCACTGTAGAGACCAGCAGAGAAGTCAGCTATATCACTGTAGAGACCAGCAGAGGGGTCAGCTATATCACTGTAGAGACCATCAGAGAGGTCAGCTGTATCACTGTAGAGACCAGCAGAGGGGTCAGTGTACTGTAGAGACCAGCAGAGAGGTCAGCTATATCACTGTAGAGAACAGCAGAGTGGTCAGTATACTGTAGAGACCAGCACAGGGGACAGCGTGCTGTAGAGACCAGCAGAGAGGTCAGCGGTATCACTGTAGAGACCAGCAGAGGGGTCAGTGTACCGTAGAGACCAGCAGAGGGGACAGCAGTATCACTGTAGAGACCTTCAGAGGGGTCAGTGTACCGTAGAGACCAGCAGAGGGGACAGCAGTATTATTGTAGAGACCATCAGAGGGATCAGTGTACTGTAGAGACCAGCACAGGGGACAGCGTGCTGTAGAGACCAGCAGAGAGGTCAGCTATATCACTGTAGAGACCAGCAGAGTGGTCAGTATACTGTAGAGACCAGCAGAGGGGACAGTGTGCTGTAGAGACCATCAGAGAACTCAGCTATATTACTGAATAGACCATCAGAGGAGTCAGTGTACTGTAGAGACCAGCACAGGGGTCAGCAGTATCAGAGGAGTGAGGACAAGGTATCAGTGGTCTGCTTCAGACAAGGCTGGACTGCAGTTTGTGTTTCCGAATTGCACTCAGCCTGTGGTATTTCCTGTGACGGCTCTGCAGACCAAGGCTTGCAAATAGAGCGGAGTTCAAGGTGAATGACAATTTCTCCACGCAGCTTATACAGCAGCTCGAGCACCAGACACTGGAACTGTGTGTTTCTAAAGAGTGTTAGGTGCCGACAGGAGCGTACAGAGTGTGTCGCCCATTTCCATATTGAAAAGCAGCAGCCCCAAGCTAGGAGACAAGTTAAGGTCCACGCACAGCGGCGTTGAGGATTGCTGGGGTTTGCTGAACATTCGGGAATAGGGAGCAGCTGGATTCAAAACTGCAGCAAAATATCTAAACTGAAGTATTTCCAAAGACATGAGCAATGTAGAGAGCAAAGAGTGAGCAGCACCAGCAGTCCTGGCCCTCGAGAGTCTATCGCTATACCAGAGGAAACCTGACACTAGATTATTATAATAATAATATCCTCACACTGGACACTGCACTCACAGCTCTTCACAGGTAATGGGGATCCCCTCCACCAGCACCAGTGTGCAGCCCCACCTGGATGATGCTCCAGTCTGCTCACACACACCAGCACTCAGTGGGGAGGAGAGCAGAGTGATGAAGCCAGTTCAGAGAGGGGGGTTATTAGGAGGCCATGACTGGTAAGGGTCAATGGGATATTTGGCCAGGACACAGGGGTAACACTCCTACTCTCTTCGAGAAACACCCTGCGATTTTAAATGACCACAGAGTCAGGTTTTATGTTTCATCTGAAGCACAGCGCCTTTTTTACAGTATAGTGTCTCTGTCACACAGACTGCAGGGTGATATAGCTGCTGGCCATAGATTCTTCCTGACAGACTGAAGGAACTCAGTCTCTTTAGTCTGAAGGGAGTGTCCCACACTGACAGACTGGAGGAACTGAGTCTCTTTAGTCTGAAGGGAGTGTACCACACTGACTGAGGGAACAGAATCTCTTGAATGGGGAATACTATGAGGTACCTAACACAGGTATTCACAATCCCTCAAAGCCATTAACAGAGTCATCGCAACAGATCCACAGGAGACATGTGGAAACTACAGAGTAGTGCATTTCTGCACAACTGTGAACAGGAGGCCCCTGTTTACACACAGGGCGGTGGGAGTGGGGAACAAGAGGCACTACTTTCCCCCTCAGGGTGGTGGGGAATCAGGAGCCTATCCCGGCAAGACACAGGCGCACGGCTGAGTACACCGCAGACGAGCCGCTAGTCCGTGACAGAGCAGGCACACAGGCACAAGCACCCTCGCGCCAGGGCCAGCTTTCCCAGAAGACAATAAACCTGCCAGCTTGCCTTTGAACTCTTAGAGGAAACCCATGCAAACAAGGGGAGAACATGCAAACTCCACACAGACAGCACCCCAGTTCTGGAACTGAACCCCCGGGCCCCAGAGGTGAGAGGCAGCAATGCCCACCACTGCACCACATTGCAACCCAGTCTTGTAGTTATTACTTCAAATCTGAATTGTTCATTTGAAGTGAAAATTCATACTGCAGCAGAGGACAGAAGCTCGGGCAGAGTGGAGAGATGTGGGTGGGTGAAAACCATTTGGTTTGCAAAAATCAGGTCCGGCCAAACTTCTCGTTTCGTCGCGGTCCGGCAGAGGCGCTCGGAAACACGGCCCCGATCTTGCGCTATATATATCTCCGTCTGTCAGCACCCAGCAGGCACACAGTCAAAACTCAAATGACAGTTTTTGCTTATGGAAACATCAGTCGGGTCACAGACAAGAGGAGGCCATTCGCACATCCCAGCCCGTTTGGTAGCTAATTAAACCAAGGATCTCATCCAGCTGTTCTTTGAGAGACGTCAGGCTATCGGCTTCAACGACATGGCTGGGCAGCTTGTTCCACACTCCAACCACCCTTTGTGTAAAGTAGTGCCTCCTGTCCTGACTGAAGGATCTCATCCAGCTGTTCCTTGAGAGACGTCAGGTTATCGGCTTCAACGACGATGGCTGGGCAGCCTGTTCCCCACTCCCCCCACCCTTTATGAAAATAAGTTGTAAATTCTTCCCTGGTATTTTCCACTTGATTTCGCAGGCTGGTGTCTCACTGTTGATTGTGAAGACGTCTGGTGGGGTGACTGTGTCGATGGGGTTGAGGATTTTGAATACTTCTGTCAGGTCTGCTGGCAGTCTTCACTGTTGAAGACTGAAGACATTCAGTCCAGTTCAGTCAGGGTCTGTGTGTGGAAGAGCTGACTCAGCACTGGTCCTGTTCCCCATACAGGCTCATGGAGAGAAGGGGGCTGGCTGTCCTCCTGCTGGCAGGTGAGTGACGGCGCCTCTCGCTGGCACACAGCACACGAAAGAAGGCAAACAAAATACTGGGATATGGCTTAAATGTAGAATTTAAATAAAGGGATGTTAAAACTGTATAACACACTAGTAAGGTCTACTTATGCAATGTTTTTACAAGTTTGGTTGTGATGTTATGGAAAAGAAAATTATCAGAATCTCTGTAGTCTGAAGGGAGTGTCCCACACTGACAGGCTGCAGGAACTGAGCCTCTGT
Source organism: Lepisosteus oculatus (assembly GCF_040954835.1). Classification (NCBI taxonomy): domain Eukaryota; kingdom Metazoa; phylum Chordata; class Actinopteri; order Semionotiformes; family Lepisosteidae; genus Lepisosteus; species Lepisosteus oculatus. Next base: position 15,821,236 of record NC_090699.1, read on the forward strand.
AGTCTGAAGGGAGTGTCCCACACTGACAGACTGAAGGAACTGAGTCTCATTACTGTGAAGGGAGTGTCCCATACTGACAGGCTGAAGGAACAGAGTCTCTTTAGTCTGAAGGGAGTGTCCTACACTGACAGGCTGAAGGAGCTGAGTCTCTTTAGGGTGGAGGGAGTGCTCCACACTGACAGGCTGTTACAGACAGGTGTGTATTAGTGTCTGTGTGTGTGTTGCTGGAGGAGTTACAGACAGGTGTGTATTAGTGTCTGTGTGTGTGTTGCTGGAGGAGTTACAGACAGGTGTGTATTAGTGCCTGTGTTTATGTCTCAGGGCTCAGCGTGGTCACCCATGGCCGAAGCAGGAGACCCTACCTGGTGAAGACAGCAATGAGCTGGCTTGACGCTCGTCAGTACTGCAGACAGGGTGACGATGGTGACCTGGCCACCGTGCTTGACCAATCACAGCTGCAGCAGCTTTTAGTAGCAGCCCAGGGCTCCTCTGCCCCTCAGGTCTGGATCGGGCTGTACCAGGACCAGCCCCGCTGGCAGTGGTCCAGTGGAGACGAGGTCACCTACTACAACTGGAACAGGACCTATTTCTGTGCTAAAGTCAACGCTGAAGGCACCTGGGAGGATGCAGTGTGTGACGATCTGAACTACTTCATGTGCTCCACAGGTAAAGACAACCGGCTCTAAGGCTCCAGTCAAGTCTTTATGAGGCAGCAGGTGAACAGCAGGCAGCACCCCAACTCTCTGAGCCCCACACCCTCACAGCCCCTCCTGTCTGAGCCTGTGTGTCTCTCTCAGACTCCAGCCAGGGCTCCAGGACCTACACCCTGATTAAGCAGAGCAAGACCTGGGCAGCCGCTCGAGATCACTGCAGACAGCAGCACACTGACCTGGTCACCATCAGCAGCCCCAGAGAGAACCAGGCAGTGAGGAAGATAGCAGGGGGCAGCGTCTTCTGGATCGGGCTGTTCAACCAGCCCTGGGAGTGGTCTGATGGGGGAGACTCGTCATTTCGACTGTGGGCTCCAGGAGATCCTGACAATCAGAACGGAACTGAGCTCTGTGTTTCAGTGACTGGTCCCTCTGTCATTGTGTCTCTATCTGTGTGGTACGATATGAACTGCCTGACTGCACTGTCCTTCCTCTGCTGTGACGGTGAGTCCTCAGCATCTTCCCAACAGCATCTTCCCAGCTCTTCCACTGCGGATTCAGTCTGGAATTGTCACTGTCAGTCTGAGGGAGGGACACAGGGGTCCTGTTATTACCCCGATCACAGCTTCATAATAATTTCACACACAGGACACAGTGTTACACACACAGGACACACTGTCACAGTGTCTCTCACACACAGTACACAGTGTCACAGTGTCACAGACACAGAAAACTGTCTCTCACACTCAGGACACAGTGTTACACACACAGGACACACTGTCACAGTGTCTCTCACACACAGTACACAGTGTCACAGTGTCACAGACACAGAAAACTGTCTCTCACACTCAGGACACAGTGTTACACACACAGGACACACTGTCACAGTGTCTCTCACACACAGTACACAGTGTCACAGTGTCACAGACACAGAAAACTGTCTCTCACACTCAGGACACAGTGTTACACACACAGGACAAACTGTCACAGTGTCTCTCACACACAGTACACAGTGTCAAAGTGTCACAGACAGAGAAAACTGTCTCTCACACTCAGGACACAGCGTTACACATCAGGACACAGTGTAACACACACAGAGGAAACTGTGTCTCTCACACTCAGGACACAGTGTTACACACACACGTCACAGTGTAACGCACAGATAGGACACTGTGTCTTTCACACACACAGGACATACTGTCACAGTGTCTCTCACACACAGTACACAGTGTCATACACACACGCAGGGCACAGTGTCTCTCACACACAGGACACAGTGTTTCACAGACACAGTGTCGCAGTGTAACACACACAGGACACTGTGACACTCACACACACTGCAGGAGAGCAGCACGGGACAGAAGAGTGTGAGATCATCTCCAGCCCTTGTAAGGGTTTGAGCCCCTCTCTCTCAGAACCACTTCCTGTCTCTTTCCTGGAGACCTGTGAGTAATGGGGTCACTGGTGATCCTCAGATCACCCCTCCTGGACAGGACGTCCCCTGACGAGACTCAGCCTCTCAAGAGTTTCAGGTTTGATTCTCTATTTGTGTTTCAGCCGACAGGTCCAGGAGTATCGCTGACAGGTGTGTCTTCATGTCGACACTCATGTCATGGAGTCAAGCCCAAAGCCACTGCAGATCCCTGAACAAGGACCTGGTCACCATTTACAGTCAGCAGGAAAACCAGCAGCTTCAACAGTTTCCAGGTTACATCTTGGGATTGTCCTGGATCGGAATGTACCACGGTAAGGAGAGCTGGCAGTGGGTCAGCGGAGAGAGGGCCAGCTATGCCAACTGGAAGACCCAGCTCTTCTGCGCCACCGCTGGTCCGGATGGGTACTGGACAGATGTCGTCTGTGACGAGCTGCACTACTTCATGTGTTACACAGGTACAGTCACCCCCAAACCCCCACAGCACCCCAACTCTCTCACCCCCGAACCCCCACAGCCCCCCAAATCTCTCACCCACAAACCCCCACAGCACCCCAACTCTCTCACCCCCAGACCCCCACAGCACCCCAGCTCTCTGAGCCCCAGACCCCCACAGCACCCCAGCTCTCTGAGCTCTCTCTCTCTCTCAGACTCCAGCCAGGGCTCCAGGACCTACACCCTGATTGAGCAGAACAAGACCTGGGCAGCCGCTCGAGATCACTGCAGACAGCAGCACACTGACCTGGTCACCATCAGCAGCCCCAGCGAGAACCAGGCAGTGAGGGAGGCGGCGCAGGGCAGCGTCTTCTGGATCGGGCTGTTCAACGAGCCCTGGGAGTGGTCCGACGGGGGAGACTCGTCATTCCGAAACTGGACGACAGGGGAGCCGAACAACATGGGTGGCAATGAGAAGTGTGTACTGCTGTCTCTGAGCAGTCCGTCCAGGGGAGCCTTGATCGATAAGAATTGTGGACGTGCGTTTCCCTTCCTCTGTCTTGGGGGTGAGTCCTCTCACAGCTCCAGCAGGCTGACAGACAGGTTCATGTGTTTCCCCTCGTGCAGAAGTTATTCATGCAGGTTTAGCACAGAGGCCGTCAGCTCTGGGGAAACTGTCTCTTCTGGATCGTGCTGCAGGTGAACGTTTTTCTAACATGATCATTCATTTCATTTTTCCACTCGAGGTCTCTCTTTACATCCACTGGCAGCCCTTCTGAAGCTGAATTGTTTTTGGGAATTGTGCTCATGGGGGGAGGACTCATTCGCCCTCACTCAGGTGTGTGAGCTGGAGCCGACCAATCAGACTTGAGCACTGACTCGATGTGGGAGTGTCTCATAGATTGTCACTCCTGCTGTGGGCGTGTTTAATTCAGTGCCCCTCCCACAAAGGGTGTGTCATATACATTGTCACTCCCACTGAGGACATCTGATACAATGTCAAATCCTGGATATTCCTGCTATGGGCATATTCTGAGTGTATCTGATACAGTGTCTGTCCAGTAGGTAGCACATCGGTCTCATAATATGAAGGTCATGAGTTTGATCCTCACAGGAGGTACGGCAACCATATCTCCCCCACAGCTCACAGCTGGCAGCCCACTGCAGCCCAGCAGGTGTGAGCCTGGTCACTACCTGGAGGGGAGACTCCTGGGAAAGCTGAGGTTACTGCTGGAAGAGAAGTTAGTGTGACCAGTAGGGGGCACTCACCCTGTGTCACTCCCAGTTGTCTGTTCTCCAAGTGATCAACCTGTTAGATCAGTTTAGTCAGAAATAAGGGAACAAGTTCTTAATTCCCAAGTTAGGAGGAAACTGCATAGAGTTCTGTGTGCTGAAGCTGTTGGAAATAACACACTTTAACGGGGGAACATCTGAGTATGTGATATTCTATCTTCTTCAATTGATTATTTGGACCATACACCCACTACCCTTTGTGTAAGCTGCCCTGTCCTGATTGGAGGATCTCATCCAGCTGCTTCTTGAGGGAATCCAGGGTATCGGCTTCAACAGCTTGTTCCACCCCCCCACCCCCCTGTGTGTAAAGCTATCTTGTCTCCTCCTCCTCCATGCCTTCAGATGCTCGAGACATCGTGCTGGTGAAGGAGAACAGGAGCTGGGAGGAGGCGCTGGACTACTGCAGGACTCACCACACTGACCTCACCAGCCTCCTCTCTCAGACGGAGCAGGACCTCGCCGCCCTGGAGGTGGAAGGCGCCCGGTCTCCCCACGTGTGGCTTGGCCTCAGGCAGAGCGTCATATCCGGCTCCTGGTTCTGGGTGAACAGGGAGCCCCTGGGGTACACCGCGTGGGCCCAGGGAGAGCAGCCCCAGTGCCCCCAGTCGGGACGCTGTGGAGCCATGTCCACTGAGACCTCCAGCTGGGCCGCGCTGGGCTGTGAGGAGAAGCTCAACTTCCTCTGCTACACAGGTAACCTGTCACTGCAGAGCTCATGGAGGACCTGTGCTCAACAGCACTCGTCCTTCTGTGTGTCCTGTGAGGGACTAGTGTCCTGTCCAGGGTATGTGTGTGTGTCCTGTGAGGGACTAGTGTCCTGTCTAGGGTGTGTGTGTCCTATAATGGACTAGTGTCCTCTCCAGAGTGTGTGTGTGTCCTGTGATGGACTGCTGTCCTGTCCAGAGTGTGTGTGTGTGTCCTGTGATGGACTGCTGTCTTGTCCAGAGTGTGTGTGTGTCCTGTGATGGACTAGTGTCTTGTCCAGAGTGTGTGTGTGTCCTGTGATGGACTAGTGTCTTGTCCAGAGTGTGTGTGTCCTGTGATGGACTGCTATCTTTCACAGGGTGTGTGTGTCTGTCCAGTGATGGACTGCTATCCTGTTCAGGGTGTGTGTGTGTCCTGTGATGAACAATGTCCTGTCCAGATTGTGTGTCACCTACATTAGACATTTATTAGCAGTGACTCCCCCAGTCCAGCAGGGGGCAGTGCAGCACCTGTGTGCTTTTCTAACTGTGTGGTTCTGTGTTTCCTCCACAGCTTAGTGTCTCCAGAGACCCCCAGGCAGAGTCTGACAGCAGCAGCATCTCTCCAGGCACAGGAAGGAGGACTGGGCAGCTCTGGGACTCTGGGAGCTGTGACTCTGGTGCCCTCTGCTGGCCCAGGCTCAGGTTTACAGCCCATTGGAGATGGTAGTAATAGTTCAGATTTACAGTAGTTCGGGTGGGGAGCTCCGTCAGCACGTGTAGTTTGCAAAGGAAAGAGTTACAGGTTTATTCCATGCTGAAAAGAGAAGAGAGAAAACACAATGTAAGGCTTCACAGCTGAAACGTTTTTTTCACTCTTCTCCTTTCAGCATGGAATAAACCTATTGTTCCTGTTAAGATTTACATTTCTGTTACAGTACAGTAGGTCTCCTAATAGGCAAGCTTTTGCAGATTTTTAGGATTTATTCATAACCTTTGCAACTTTATAATGTGACGTTAAAAGCTGTTAAGATAATTTGCAATAAACTGCTATCTGAGAAAATAAAAGGAGAATATAGCCATAATATAGGAGGTGTAGCGGGCTTTTATTTGAAGATGGAGATAGAGGGAACAGCTCTTTGCACCGCTGCCGTGTTTATAAACCTGATTCATTGAGTCTGGATGTTTGCCGAGATCATCGCTGACAATAAATGGGCTCTCTCTCTCTCTCTCTCTCAGCTCCTGTCTGTTATTGCGACTTCAGTAATTCACCAGACAATTCGAATAACGATCGTAATTAAGGCTTCAGGTTGGATTGAATGAAACAAGACTCGAGGAAATCTGTACTGTAATTCAGAGTTTGTAAGAAGTGGCACTGGGGGAGCAGCAGATAGGGGTGTCACTCTGCGTTCCTGGGTTTGAATCTGGGGTGTCTGTGTGGAGTTTGCATGCTCTTCAGTAGTGTGTGTGTGGGGGGTTTTTGCTTGGTGCTGCAGTTTCCTTCGACATACAAAACACATCGAGAAATGAGTTAGTATGTCTGAATCGTCTCCTACTTTTTTTGTGGATGTTTTAATGGATAGGTGTCCTGTCTTGGGTGTGCGTGCATGTGTGTCTATGCCCCATAATCACAGTTAGCCACTGATCAGCCAGTGTTGCTGCCTTTGGAAGATGAGAGGCACTAATATACACAACGGGTGGTGGGACAGTATGGCACAAGCTGCCTAGCCCTAATGTTGAAGCTCATACTCTGACGTCTTACAAGAAACAGCTGGATGAGATCCTGCAGTCAGGACAGGAGGCTTTACTTTACACACAGGGTGGTGGGAGTGTGGAACACGCTGCCAAGCCATGTTGTTAGAACTTGATACTCTGACTTCTTACAAGATGACTTCTTACAAGATGAGATCCTGCAGTCAGGACAGGAGGCTCTACTCAGTCTCTGCCTGAGTGGATGTACGCTGGTGGGGAAATCTAAGTGCTCTGGGGTCAGCAGTCCTGCCCAGAGCGACCTCCTTCTCACGCCGCTGCGAGCCCTGTGGACTCTGGGTCTGCCAGAGCAGGCTGGAACGCTCGAACCCATTACACACAAAAAGACCTCATGGTGCTGCACCTACACTAACAAAATAAACCACTAAGGCAGTCAGCCGTGCCAGATCCACCACTTCTTATTCAGGAGCACATGGGAGCGTTCCTCTGCAGGACTGTTGGTGATGTCCATGTGTCAGTACTAGCACTGTGTCACTGCTGCGGTGTTCAGTGTGTCAGCAGGAGTGCTGTTGTCCTGCAGCAGTGTTCAGTGTGTCAGCGGGAGTGCTGTCGTCGAATAGCAGTGTTCAGTGTGTCAGCGGGAGTGCTGTTGTCGTGCAGCAGTGTTCAGTGTGTCAGCAGGAGTGCTGTCGTCCTGCAGCAGTGTTCAGTGTGTCAGCAGGAGTGCTGTTGTCGTATAGCAGCATTCAGTGTTTCGGCAGGTGTGCTATCATCGTACAGCAGTGTTCAGTGTTTCATCAGGAGTGCTGTCGTCGAGCAGCAGTGTTTAGTGTATCAGCAGGAGTGCTGTCGTCGTGCAGCAGTGTTCAGTGTGTCACCAGGAGTGCTGTCGTCGTGCAGCAGTGTTCAGTGTATCAGCGGGAGTGCTGTTGTCATGCAGTACTGTTCAGTGTGTCAGCGGGAGTGCTGTTGTCGTGTATTGGTGTTCAGTGTGTCAGCGGGAGTGCTGTCGTCGTATAGCAGTGTTCACTGTGTCAGCTGGAGTGCTCTTGTCGTGCAGCAGTGTTCAGTGTGTCAGCAGGAGTGCTGTCGTCGTATAGCAGTGTCCAGTGTTTTAGCAGGAGTGCTGTCGTCGTGCAGCAGTGTTCAGTGTGTCAGCAGGAGTGCTGTTGTCGTGCAGCAGTGTTCAGTGTGTCAGCAGGAGTGCTGTCGTCCTGCAGCAGTGTTCAGTGTGTCAGCAGGAGTGCTGTTGTCGTATAGCAGCGTTCAGTGTTTCGGCAGGTGTGCTATCATCGTACAGCAGTGTTCAGTGTTTCATCAGGAGTGCTGTCGTCGAGCAGCAGTGTTCAGTGTATCAGCAGGAGTGCTGTCGTCGTGCAGCAGTGTTCAGTGTGTCAGCAGGAGTGCTGTCGTCGTGCAGCAGTGTTCAGTGTGTCACCAGGAGTGCTGTCGTCGTGCAGCAGTGTTCAGTGTATCAGCAGGAGTGCTGTCGTCGTGCAGCAGCGTTCAGCATGTGGGTAAGATTTGGGACTGTGCAGCAGAGCTCCTACTGCGCCCAGCAGGAGGTCCAGCGTGAGGTCCGGGGTCCCAGCCCTGCCTTCCTGAGCCGAGGCCAGAAACTCCTCTCGCACACCGGCCACTCTTCTGGCACCAGCTGTTCACTCGAAACAAGGCTTCCCAACGGCAGGCCCAGGGGTCAGATCCAGGCCGTCCCTGTCCCTCCTCGTTTGTCCCCTCACGTCCCCACGCAACCTCTTCCCTTCGGGATCCGACCCCCTCGTCCCGCTCTCCCCGCAAGGGGGCGTGTCCCTCCCGCCCGCCTGCAAGAGAGGGGCGGAGGGGTCGGTCCAGAGGAAGAGCCCGCGGGGGGCTCAGGGCTTGGCGACTCTTTCCAGGTGCATGGTGGGAAACAGGGGCCCCCGTCCTGAAGCTCTCGTTCTCGGATCCCCCCACCAGGAACGGGGCCGGGAGTCCACTTCTCCTCAGGGCTGCGGGGCCGGGGGGGACGCCAGGCTGCGCAGGTCCCTCTCCGTCTCCTCCAGCCAGCTGAGGACCGCCTGGCAGACGCTCAAGCCGGCCAGCTTGCGGGCGTACTCCTCCTCCTCCTCCTCCTCCTCCTCCTCCTCCGGCAGGCCCGGCGAGTCGGGCAGCCCCAGCGCGCCGGCCAGGTTGGACGCCAGGAGGCCGAGCCGGCTGCCCACCTCCCCCAGCAGGCGGTGGAGGCGCAGGGCCCGGGGGTTGAGCTCGCCCTGCCAGCGCTGCACCCGCAGCAGGCGCGCGGCCAGGACGCGGTGCGCGGCGTGGCTCTCCCGCAGCCGCTCCGGGGCCGACAGGGGGCTCCGCCGCAGCTCCGCCGGCAGCAGGGGGGGGCAGCCGGGGCAGGCGAAGGGAGGAGGAGAGAAGCTCTGGTCCAGGAACGGGGGTCCCTGCCACCGCCGCTGGACGGGACAGAGAGGGGAGGGGGGTCAGCTCACCTCGTTTTACAGCAGGAGCCTTCCTCAGGCGGGAAGGCTCCACAGCTGAAATGCTGCGTTTCCTTTCGCCTCTTCAGCAGGGAATAAACCCTTATTGGCAGCCTGTGCCAGCTGACGCAGCTATCTGAATTATTTTACGGTGTCCCGCCACCCACATCCAAATCCCTCTTACTGCCTTGATTCCGTTCTAGAGAAAACTGAACCAATCCTGTCCTGCTCTCGGGAGAAACAGGATGTGTCTTTGGCTGATCTTACAGTAGCTTGAACCTATCACCCTGCAGCTCACAGTTCACAGCCTTCAGCCCCCTGGAGCTCAGCAGGTGTGAGCCTGGACAGTACCTGGAGGGGAGACTCCTGGGAAAGCTGAGGCTGCTGCTGGAAGAGGTGTTAGTGGGGCCAGTAGGAAGTGCTCACCCCAGAGTCTGTGTGGGTCCTTATGCCCCAGTACAGTGACAGGGACACTATACTGTAAAAAGGCACCATCCTTCTGATGAGATGTAAAACTGAGGTCCTGACTCTCTGTGGTCATTAAAAAACCCAGGTTGTTTCTCAAAAAAAGTAGGGGTGTTACCCCAGAGTCCTGGCCAGATTTCCCCCTGGCCTTTACCAGTCATGGCGTCCTAAAAACCCCCCTCTCTGAACTGGCTTCATCACTCTGCTCTCCTCCCCACTGAGAGCTGGTGTGTGTGAGCAGACTGGAGCATCATCCAGGAGGGGCTGCACACTGGTGCTGGTGGAGGGGATCCCCGTTACCTGTAAAGAGCTTTGAGTGCAGTGTCCAGAAAAGCGCTATATAAGTAAATTATAATAATAATAATAATTATTATTATTATTATTAACCTTGGATATTTTATGGACTGTCTCTGATTGATAAACCAATACAAGGAAGAAGGAGAAAACTGCGATTCTGCATTTAATCTGGAAATTAAATGTTTTTTGCCGCATTCTGAGGCTAAATCCAATCCAGGAATTGCTATCAGTGGTGATCAATTTCTTGCACTGATGTAGCACCTTTCATCCCTCTTCTGGGCGACACACAGCACCCCCCCCCTGCACAGATTATGGGGGCAGGAGAGACAAACCCTAGGGAGACCAACCCAGAGTGGAATTCATATTTATAGATTATCATGGACAGCATGGTGAGCACTTCTGCCTCACAGTGCTGGCGTTCCATCTGTGTGGAGTCTGCATGTTCTTCCTGTGTTCATGAGGGATTCCTCCCATAGTCCAGAGACTGGAAGGGTAAGAGGCTTCTGGGAGAACTGGTGTGTGTGTCTCTGTATGGACTGGTGTCTAGGGTGTGTGAGAGTGTGTGTCTGTGTGTGTCCTGTGATGGACTAGTGTCCTGTCCAGGGTGTGTGTGTCTGTGTGTGTCCTGTGATGGACTGGTGTCCAGTTCAGGGTGTGTGACAGTGTGTGTCTGTGTATGGACTGGTGTCCAGGGTGTACCCTGCCTTGTTCCCGTTGCTTCCTGGGATAGACTCCAGCTCCCCGTGACCCTGTGCTGGATAAAGCAGTTAGAAAATGGGTAGAGGGATATATTATCCACCTGGATGAAAGGCACTATATAAAAGAAAGGAATTACTTGTTATTCACTTCTCCCACTCCACCCTTGCCCTTTCCACACTCTGGGTCACTGATTCGAACCCGTAGCCGCAGGTACAGAGTGAGCGCTCACATATTCCAGCAGAAGATCCCTACAGTGGGTCAGCAGCAGCACTGTCAGACTGTGGGACTTCTCCAGCATGTCCTGGACACTGGGTTCGAGAGGGGCGTACTGGGCCAGGTCTGGGTCTGCTGGAAAACAGAGATGGGCTCATGCAACTTTACTACTGAAATGGTGAGAGTGCAAGTGTGTGCTGGTGAATTCAGGGGGAGTGTGAGAGGAGAGGGACAGCAGTCTCTAGCAGTGTCTACAGTCCAGTCAGGTGTGTCAGTGTGTGAATTCAGGGGGAGTGTGAGAGGAGAGGGACAGCAGTGTCTCTAGCAGTGTCTACAGTCCAGTCAGGTGTGTCAGTGTGTGAGTTCAGGGGGAGTGTGAGAGGAGAGGGACAGCAGTGTCTCTAGCAGTGTCTACAGTCCAGTCAGGTGTGTCAGTGTGTGAATTCAGGGGGAGTGTGAGAGGAGAGGGACAGCAGTCTCTAGGATGTCACACTTGGATAGAGAAACAGTCACACAGAAAGACACGCTGACGCATTGATAGAGTGAATCCGGTGAATCTCACACGTGCACAAGGGAGAATCTTAGGAGTGACGCATTTAAATCTGAGAACAGACGGCACTTCTTTACACAGAGGGTGGGGGGAGTGTGGAACAAGCTGCCCAGCCATGTTGTTGAAGACGATACCGAGTATGAAAAGGTTTGCTGGGCCTTGCGCTTGGCTCGGGCCCGTACAGAGGTCACTGCGCAGTACAGAGTGGCACGCCGCGACGGCCGGAAGGCAGATTATGTGGGATTTACTGCCGGCGCCACTCTCTAACACCCCCCTACCCCCACTCCACGACCGAGCGGGATCAGACAATAGGTCCAGTTCAGCAGCGCCGCTGCTCCCAGCCTCTTCCCAGAAGCAGGGGGGAGAGGACCCCCCCTGCACGGCCTGCACTGCACCAGCTCCCAGCAGGACACAACAGGACGAGCCCGGAGAGGAGAGCAGGCACCACCCAGCGTGCACAACCCCTGTCCCGCCACCCGGGATTTCTCACAGCGGAGAGGGGGGCGGGGGGGAGACACGTCGCTGCCGGGGAAGGCAGCGTATCGCCCCGATCCGCGGTCACTGCCTCTCAAGGTCAGCGTCACGCAGGCCGGGAAGTGGGAACGCATCTTCGCGGAAAGAGTGGCAGGGGTCTGGAACGAGCCGCTCAACCGTGCTGCTGCCCTCCACTTCAGAACATAACCGCACAAGACCGTTGGTAATTAGTTATCAATTAATCAATTAAGTCCTTTAGCGATCAGGACACTCCGATTTGCAGTTAAAGGTTTTTTTTTTATTTCAGCAGGACTTGGAAATTGCATCATTAAAAAAAAAACCTTTAACTGCAAATCAGAGTGTCCTTATCGCTAAAGGACTTAATTGATTAATTGATAACTAATTAACAACGGTCTCAGTAGGGGCATTACTGTTGGGGTGCTGGACCCTGGACACCCAGCAGGAAGACGCCTGTTCACCAGCTCCCCACTTCCCGCCATTACCTCGAAAGACACACCCCTTTAGCGTACAAGACACGCCCATTTAACCAATAAGACACGCCCTCTTAAAGACAACCCGTTCGTCATGGAAGACACGCCCACTCTGTGAAAAACACGCCCACCATACTCAAAGCCACGCCCCCCGTCTGAAAACCGACGCGCACCGAAACCGATTTTAATCCGAATGAAGCGGAAACAGAGCAGACCCCCGCTGGGACGGGTGGAGTGCTTGTATTGTGAGGCCAAAGTGTTCATTTACCGAGCTCGGAGCGGGTGAAAATCGACAGGTTCGGAGGTCCCCAGAACCAGGCACCCCGGCTTTTTGAGCCGATGCAGGTGATATTGCTACGACGCGATGCAGAGAGCGCGCGACTGCGAGAAATCCACAGCAAATCACACCGGAGACGCAATCCGGGGCATTCAACCACAGAGACACAGGCGCCGCAGGTGCGGGAGCGACGTGGCCCAGTCCAGTACGCGCGCTGCGCTGGGATCCGACAGTGCAAGAGTGATCCCTTGCGACAGAGTAGCGTTATAGCGAGCTGTTACGCGGCACACTCCCGAAAACTCGGCTGTGGCCCGATTTTCAATCCAGCGCTCAATACAAACACGCGGCGGTTTATGTGCGCCTTTATGCATCCGCTTTAAGGCCGGTAGCCCTGAGCCGCCGGACGGAAGGTCTGCGCTACTCGTCTCCTCCGAGCGCTTTTCACAAACGAGGCTGACTTTCCAAACACACGGACACACGCCCTCCAGAGGTACCGGCCGCTTCTCCACCCGGAGAAACGCGGGGTTTGTCCGAGTTCTTACACAAAACACGAATCGACACACCCCGCTCGACTTCCATCGCTGCCGTCGATACTGAAGCACAGCCTCGGCGGTGGTTCCCTGCGCCGCGGAGCCCTGTCCAGTCCAGTCCGGTCTGCCCGGCGGCGTGCCGACCAGTGAAGAAACCAGGCTTTAAAAGTAGCCTGGACTCGGACAGCCCCCTCCCCCACCCGTGTACACGTCAGAGGGCCCCCACCCGCCCCCCGAGAAAGGATACGCCACAGCTAGACCCCAGAGCAAATCTGTAACACGCGGGTTCTTCTGAAGAGCTCTTTCCCGTAAACGACCCAGGCGAGTCTGAAGCAGGATTAACCTCGCTCTGACCTGCTCCAATACTGTACTGAGAGCTAGAAGTGCAGTCAGTCAGTGTGTCTGTATGAACCCCTCTCTCTCAGTGCAGTGTTAATGTACTGGAGTGTCCAGTCAGTCAGTGTGTCTGTATGAACCCCTCTCTCTCAGTGCAGTGTTAATGTACTGGAGTGTCCAGTCAGTCAGTGTGTCTGTATGAACCCCTCTCTCTCAGTGCAGTGTTAATGTACTGGAGTGTCCAGTCAGTGTGTCTGTATGAACCCCTCTCTCTGTGCAGTGTTAATGTACTGGAGTGTCCAGTCAGTGTGTCTGTATGAACCCCTCTCTCTCAGTGCAGTGTTAATGTACTGGAGTGTCCAGTCAGTCTGTGTGTCTGTATGAACCCCTCTCTCTCAGTGCAGTGTTAATGTACTGGAGTGTCCAGTCAGTCAGGGTGTCTGTATGAACCCCTCTCTCTCAGTGCAGTGTTAATGTACTGGAGTGTCCAGTCAGTCAGGGTGTCTGTATGAACCCCTCTCTCTCAGTGCAGTGTTAATGTACTGGAGTGTCCAGTCAGTCTGTGTGTCTGTATGAACCCCCCTCTCTCAGTGCAGTGTTAATGTACTGGAGTGTCCAGTCAGTCAGTGTGTCTGTATGAACCCCTCTCTCTCAGTGCAGTGTTAATGTACTGGAGTGTCCAGTCAGTGTGTCTGTATGAACCCCTCTCTCTGTGCAGTGTTAATGTACTGGAGTGTCCAGTCAGTGTGTCTGTATGAACCCCTCTCTCTCAGTGCAGTGTTAATGTACTGGAGTGTCCAGTCAGTCAGTGTGTCTGTATGAACCCCTCTCTCTCAGTGCAGTGTTAATGTACTGGAGTGTCCAGTCAGTCAGTGTGTCTGTATGAACCCCTCTCTCTCAGTACAGTGTTAATGTACTGGAGTGTCCAGTCAGTCAGTGTGTCTGTATGAACCCCTCTCTCTCAGTGCAGTGTTAATGTACTGGAGTGTCCAGTCAGTCAGTGTGTCTGTATGAACCCCTCTCTCTCAGTGCAGTGTTAATGTACTGTACAAAAGCACTTCATGTTGAACGACTACAGTATATTGATCTGGCGCCAGAAAGCTCTTTCCCAGAGGAAGGTATGTGAAGCCTGCAGGCTCTCTCGGCCTCAGGTTACCTGCAATTTGTAAGTGTCCAACTCTGTACAGGGCAGAGTTCTAGCGGGACTGTTCAACATGGTGCCAACACTGGCTGCTACAGTCAGACAGGACTGTCCAGTACTGGTCCACGCTGGCTGCTACAGTCAGACAGGACTAATATAGTGCTAAGATGGACACTACAATCGGACAAAGACTGTCCAACACAGTGCCAAGGTGAGCAATAAAGGGCAACCTTTCCTGTGGAGATTGTCAACATTTCTGTTTACCCTTGGTCAGTGATAGAGAAGGCAGGAGACAGCCAAACACCAAACCATCTTCCACTCGTCGGGCCGGTTTTGCCGTCTACGGATCTGCAGTTCATGTGCAGCGGAGACCCCACTGCCCATCATACCTGCAATCTTTCCCACTGCTAATTGCAGCTACTGCCAGCTCCTTGAACTCTTAATGGATGACCTGAAAGACCAACCCCACTCAAGAGCTGGAGTTGGCCCCAGCTGGGTCTCTGACCTGGTGTTGAGCTATAACGCAATAGATGAGCTCCTGTAAAACCTCACGTTACGCAAAATCACGCAAAAAAATACAGGGCTTATGGGGAAAATAGCATTAGGGGGCAGACCACTCCAAAACCTAACCAAAGCTTTACCAAATGCAATACTTATCCTAATAAAAATGTTAGCACGGTTTAAATGCACGTTAAATTCATCATAAAGAAACACTACGGTAAGTTTAAGACTTCACCTTGGGGAAAAAAAGGGAAATGATCACCTGAAATTTTATCACCGGCACACTCATTGGACACATTCTTGTGACAAGAAAATAGCACGAGAATTGAGGAGCACCTCCCAATTAGCACTTCCAACACAAAGCACGTGGGGCAGTTGAGCAGCATGGGTATTCCTCCGCGTTCAGTGGCGTTACTCCGCGACACAAAACTTAAAACACGCCGGGGATGAAACTGCGGAAAAGCCAACGTGAGTTTTGTCTTATACAGACATCTTTCCCCTATTCACCATTCGCGTTTTGGAAACTTGCCTAATGGCAGAGATCAGTGTTCTCTCACAGCCGAGAGACCTGGAAGAACAGGAGATCGGTCACACGCAAGTCGAAGCCCTTTGGTCCATCCAGCCCATTTGGTACTTCAATAGTTCATTGGTTCCAGGATCTCATCCAGCTGCTTCTGAAAGGGGAAGTCAGGGTATCGGCTCCAACAACAGGGCTGGGCAGCAGCTCCGTGAAGTTGGTCCCCCCTACAGACAGCGCAAACGATGAAACCCACCTCATTCGTTAGCGCTACTCTTGTGTTGTTGAAAGTAGCGTTTGTGCTTCTTCCGCTTCCGAGATATAGCGCCGTGTTCTTCCGGGGCCTTGCCGTCACTCAGCCCCTCTACAGTGTCGTAGGGAAACCAAACTGGTCTCATTCCTTAGTGCTGTGTTTGTGCGGTTGAAAATAGCTTTCCAGTTGCTCTCGTTCCCGAGATATAGCGCCTTGTTTCTCCAGTGATCACGTGACCACACGCAGTGTTTTTGACCTCCAGTAACCCCGTCTGTCGAGTTCAAGCACTGTGCCACTGGTGCGAGAGTGACTATGCTGCAGTTGTGTTCTTCTGCGCGTTTGTATGATCAGGAAAATTAAAATAGTCACCAATATCATAGCCTAATCAGAACAGTTGCGGATGTAGCATTAAAAGGCAAATATTAGCAAGAAACTGCATGTCCTTACAAAGAAACTAACGAGCATGTCTCAATATTCCGTAGTTGTGTCCCTTTTTAAAAATATGAAGAAGTAAATCGGTGACCCAGGTAGTTCATAACTGAAGTGCAAAACATTGGGAACTCTACTGTCTCTCACATGCAGACCGCACTCCCACCACCCTGGGAGTAAAGCAGAGCCTCCTGTCCTGACTGAAGGATCTCATCCAGCTGTTTATTGAGAGAAGTCAGGGTATCGGCTTCAACCACATGGTGGGGGGTAGCTTGTTCCACACTCCCACCACCCTGTGTGTAAAGTAGAGCCTCCTGTCCTGACTGAGGGATCTCATCCAGCTGTTTCTTGAGAGAAGTCAGGGTATTGGCTTCCACGACATGGCTGGGCAGCGTGTTCCACTTTGTATAGCGACACTATGCTTTGTAGAGTGTCATGTCTTTTTGGTTTTGCACTTCCCTGTACTTTTCTACTCAGGCCCCGGCGGTAGTGTTTCAGCCGTGTCTCTCCACCACGGGCCTTGCCATGAAGGGTTAAAACGGGGATCTCAATCCCGACTCTGGATCACACCCCCGGTTTTGGCTCGAGCCCAGATCTGCCGCACAGTTAAACCATTAGTCCTTTAATTGACTTGACACGATGCATTTTAATGGTTTGTTTTGCCCCCTTCAACGGGACGTAACTTGCCTTTCAATGACTGAATTTCATCAGCGGAAAGAAAAACTTACAGGCCAGCGTGGTGGCGCGGTGCCGGGGCCCCCCAAGTTCAATTCCGGACCCGGAGAGTTCAAGCTGTCTGCATGGAGCTTGCATGTCCTCCAAATGCGTGTGGGTTTCCTGTGGGTGCTCTGGTTTCCTTCCCAATCCAAGGACAAGCTGGTAGGTCAATGGGCTTCTGGGAAAACTGGCTCTGGTGTGAGCGTCCGTCTGTCTGCCCTGCAATGGACTGGCACCCCGATCAGGGTGTACCCCGCCTTGTGCCCACGGCTCACTGGGATAGGCTCCGGCTCCACCCGAGCCTGTACTGGAAGAAGCGGTTAGAAAAGGGGTGGATGAAATAAAACCCCACACTTCCAGGTAGATGAGAACTAGCCAACTGCTCCGGCAGCTCCCAGTAAGTCAGGTAATTGAATGAAACACCCAGGGGGGCCAGTTGGGGTTAAAGCCTGTTGGCGGGGCAGAATTAGCCAGCCCTCCACCCCCCCTCCCCACCCCAGTGAAAAACACCCACCACTGCAGAGGCTCTTTCAAGTTTTTTGGTCTTTTTATTTAATCGTTTTTCGTTCAAGTAAAATAATCTGGAATTACACGGGAACACAGGAATGTAGAAACTGAAAATAAAGTCCAACGTAAAAACCTTCATCCCCCCCCCCCACCAAACTCCTTCCCAGTCCCAGAACTCCCCCCCAGCCCCGCCTCCTAACGCCTCTCCCCAGCTCTCCCGGACATGCTCATGGCTGCCTCCACTTCAGACTCGGGGGGTCCCCCTTCTGGCTCCCCTGCGCCCTGCAGCGTGTGCCTTCTGAACAAGGATGGACAGGGGCTTGGCCAGTCCAACCCCAGATAGAGGTCGGAACAGGACTCAGACGCTCTGGGGACAGGGAGAGGGAGAGATGGGGCGCCAGCTCGACCAGGGGCAGGGAGAGGGAAAGAGAAGGTGCG
This sequence comes from Lepisosteus oculatus, assembly GCF_040954835.1. Classification (NCBI taxonomy): domain Eukaryota; kingdom Metazoa; phylum Chordata; class Actinopteri; order Semionotiformes; family Lepisosteidae; genus Lepisosteus; species Lepisosteus oculatus. Next base: position 15,838,736 of record NC_090699.1, read on the forward strand.
AGCTAGACTGGACAGAGAGGGAGAGGGGGGGGTCATTTTATGTGCCGATTGGCCAACAGTCTCCACATTAAGGCAACACCAGCCCCCCCACTCCCTCCAGTTCCAGTGGTCAGACCGGGCTCCACAGTGCGTGGACGCCGGTTTGGGGTGCTAGTGGGGTACCGAGAGGGGCAGATGGGGGGAGATGAGGCCTGGAAGGGGGGAGGAAACCCCGAGTCTGTTCAGTGGGAGCAGACAGATTAAGTACACTTCAACCCCGACGGAAACGTGTCGAAACACCTGGCTTTTCAATTGATGGTCTCATGCAGTTTGGTACGGGGCACCCCTACTCTTCCGCTGAACCGCTGGAACCCCTGAAACTGAAAGGACGCCCCCCGGAGCTCAGGGCCCTGCAGCTGCTGGTACTGGAACCGCAGATCGGGTCACACAGGGCCACCGCTGGGCAGCAGGAACCTCGCTCTGGGGGCAGTGCCGACAGCCCTTTCTCCCTAGACACACTGCCTGCCCGCTCCCAGCCGTCACTCCTCACCCCCAAAAAGCTCCCTAAAATCACCCCTGGCTCCGACCTGACATCATGTACTGTGCCGGCTGCTGGATTCCCTCTGGAGTAGAAGAGCAAGCCCTCTAAGCCCCTAAAAAACCCTCACCTTCTCAAACTACGGGGCATCTTGTACCCCAGTTCATCCAGCGGCACCCCAGCAGGTTTGGCACCAACTCCCCTCTCCCCCCCAGTCCCTCCCACAGTTCTCGAAAAAACAAACGGCAGGTGAAAAGGGGGGGGCAACCAGTGTTTGTTACCCCAAACGAGGTTCCTGCGTGCTCTATCAGGGAGAGGGGTCCAGCTGTAAGGACAGAACTGGACAGAACCGACCCCCCCCTTCCCACGCCTGATCCCCGCTGCCCCCTACAGGGAGCTAGCAGCAGTGTGCCCCCCGTCCACCCCCAAGCCTGCGCGTCTGACCCCCAGCGTGTTGGGGCGCAGACCCGGACAGGCTCCGGGACCCAAGCGGACACCCATCTCTCTCCTCCAGCAGGGCAAGACAGTGCCGCAGCAGCCGGCCCCCCACGGTCCTTCTCTCTGTACGTGAGCAGTGCGGCTCCTCGCGGTGTCCACCAGGGGGCGCTCACGGCCGCGTCAAGAGAGGGGGGTGGCAGAGGAGAGGGCAGGGGGAATGGTGCGCGCCTGAGAGAAGCAGTTTTATCCCCCCCCCCCCCCGAAAGCAGCCTGGCGCCCGGAGAGGGGCAGGTTCTGTCCGCGCGTCGAGTCCGGCGCCCTCGGGACCCTCAGGTCTTGCCCCGGCGGCGGGGCGGGGGCTGGTGCTGCGAGGAGGAGGAGGACGAGGAGCGCGTGTTGCTGGCGGGCGTGCGGGCCTGGGCGGCGGCGGCGGCCGCCACGCTGCGCAGCACCCGGTCGGGGGTGCCCTCCGAGGGGGGCTGGCGGCTCCGCAGCCTCCCGCCCCCTCGGGACGGCCTCCGGCGGCCCCCCCGCTCCCTGTCCGAGGAGGAGTCCTCCGCCTGCCGCCGGCGGCCCCTGTGGCGCGAGCGGCGCTCCTCGCGGTCGCTGCCGGAGGTCTTGTCCGCGCCCGTGCTGCTCCGGCTGCGGCCCGTGCTCTGGGAGCTGAGGCTGCGGCTGATCCGGCTGCCGCCGCTGCTGCTGCTGCTGCAGCTCCGGCAGCTCCCGCTGCTGCTGCGGCGCGAGGCCCTGCTCCTGCTGCGCGCCCGCCGCCCGCCCGCCTCCGCCCGCTTCTGCGCCGGCTTCTTGCCGCCCGCCTCCAGCGGGGGCACCAGCGGCCCCGGCCTCTGCCTGGTGCAGCGGGGGCCGGGCTCGGGGTGCTCGGCCGGGGGCTCGGGCCGGCAGCTGCGGTCCGCTGAGGAGGAGGAGGAGGTGGTGGTGCCCCCCTGCCGGCCCCCTCTGCCGGCTGGACCCGCCGAGCCCCGGCCGCGCATGGCGAGCAGCTTAGCGGCCGCGTTGAGGGCTGAGCAGCGCTTGCCTAGGACCTCGGGGACGGGGCTCGGCCGCGGTTTCGCGCCGGCCTTCTGCTTGCGCTCGCTGTCCGGGGGGGCAGCCGCGGCGGCCCGAGGTGCAGAGGTGGATTCTGGGTCCTGGCGGGTGGGCAAGGGTGTGAGGGTCCTGCGGGTCGCCCTGACCGACACCTCGCTGCCCGACTCGCCCCCGGTGGTGGTGGTGGTGTTGGGCGTGAGCCTGCCGGACGAGCCCGCCTCCCGCGGACGCTCTCTCCTCTTCAGGTTCTTCGGCGCTCTCCTCCTGTCCCCGCCCTCGCCCTGGCGCTCCGCCTCCCGCCGCCTGCCCTCCGGCCTGCGCTGGGACGCCCGTGTCAGGCGCCGCTCGCCCGCCCCGCCGGACGCCTCCGAATCGGAGGACGAGGGGGAGGAGGACTGCGAGGTGGCGGTGGCGGCCAGGGCGTCTGTCCGGGAGGAGCGGGTGACCCTCCTCTGGGGAGCGTCCTCCTCCTCTTCTGTCTCCACCTCCTCTCCTTTTCTCTTGACCGCTGCCTTCCCTCGGCCGCCCTTCTTGCCGGTGGACAGCGAGGACGATCTGGTGGAGGCCGAGCAGGAGGAGGAGGAGGACGACGACGCGGAGGAAGAGCGCGTCGACTCCTGGCTCTGACTGCTGCGCCGGTGCTGCGGCGGCTCCGTCTCCTCCTCCTGTGCCGCGCGTCTGCCCCTCTTGCCCCTCTTGCCCCCCTGCCTGGCCCGGCTGCGCCTCCGCTGCTCCTCTGGCCGGGGACTGCGGCCCCTGACGGCGGCTCGGGTCACTCTGCGCAGGGAGGGAGAGGGGGAGTGCTCTTCCTGAGAGGAGCGGGTCACTCTCCTCTTCTTGCGGTGGGGCGGCAACTCCTCGTCTGCCTCGGCCCCGCTCTCGCTGTCTCTCCTCTTCCCTGGCCTCCTGTCCTCCGAGTCCCGGCTCTCGCTGTCCCTCCTCTTCCCTGGCCTCCTGTTCTCCGAGCCCTTGCTCTTGCTCTCCTCAGGCGGCGCCATCTTGCCATTCCCCCCCTCTTCTCCTACTCGGGACTCTGTGGGACTCTGCTTCAGTGCTGCCTCTTTGTCCTCCCCCTCCAGCTGCGCCTCCTGCCTGTGGGGGCTGGGCGGCAGGGTCTCGGCAGGCACTGGCAGGCAGGAGGGATCGGGCGGGGAGCTGCGGAGGAGGGGAGAGGTGGGGGCGGCAGCGGGGGACCTCGACGCGGAGGGGCTGGCGGGGCAGTCCGCGGCCATCTCGGGCGGGCGCTGGTCTTTGCGGGGCCGGCCCCGCTTGCGTTTGGGGGAGGGCGACAGGCTGCCGTCTCCCGCCGCCGCCGCTTGGGCCGGGGGAGGCGGCGGGGGCGACGACGACGACGACTCCAGGGTTTTGGGGTCCCCGACGGCTCGGGGAGGCGTCTTGGGGGGCCTGCCGCGCTTGCGCTTCCCCGGAGGGGTGGGAGTGGCGGCGGAGCTGTCTGGCGAGGACAAGCAGTCCCTTTCCGGCGGGGTGTCCTGTTTCCGAGGGGAGCCGGGCGAGAAGCTCCTCCTGTCCCCCACCGTTCCCCCGGCGCCCCTCCCTCGGCCGCGGCCCGGCTGCTCGCCCAGCTGGGCCGCCAACCGCGACTCGGTCTCCAGGCGCCGCCGCACGGGCAGGTTCCTGAGCACGGGCATGTCCGCGGGGTAGGCCCTGCCGGGGCCGGGCAGGGAGTCCGGCAGCGCGGGTGCGTGGTCGAGCAGGTCTCCGGGGCCGGGGGGCTCCCCGGCGGCCATGGCTCCGTCCTCCGCGGCCGGGTCCGCCCCTCGGTCGGCCTCCCCGGCGGCGTCCCTCCGCGGGCCGCTCGCTCCCCTCCTGCGGCGCTTGAGCTCCTTCTCCTCCACCACGGTCACCAGCCGGCCCGGGAGCTTGCGCAGCACCTTGGCCGAGGGCGACCCCTCCTGCAGGCTGTTCAGCACCTCTCCGTCCGCCGACACCCGCTTGCGGGGAGAGCGGGCCGGCGCCTGTGGCAGCGGCGGCGAGCCCGGGGGCGAGGAGCCGGGGGAGGGCAAGGGGGAGGCGGGCGGGGGCTGGGGAGGTGGGGTGCCCAGTTCTGCAGCGCGATGTCCAGGGCTGCTGCTTTGCCCTGCCTCGTCCGCATTGCTGTAGACAAGGGATCCGGGCAACATGGCGGCAGCCGTCCCACAGGAATCAAGCCGCTCGCTCTTCACAGGCGAGCCGGGGGCTGACCCCCCTTCCCTAGTGGAGACGGGCTGCTCCAGCGCCCTGTCTGCTCTGGGCTGCGGGGCGGCATGAGGCTCTGGCTCTTCATGGAGTGGGGCAGGGGGGCTGTGGGGGCCGCCCCCCCTTTGCGAAGGAGGCGGGGGCTCGGAGGAGGGTACGGGGGTGGCCGGAGGGGAGAGTGGGGCCGTCCTCTCGGTCTCGCCACAGGGAGACGTGGGGGCGGCAGAAGGCACTGAGAGGGGGGAGACCTGGGGCTGGGGGTCCCTGGGGGCCTGGCAGGCGGCTGGCTGGGGTGGGGAGGAAGGGCCCGGGGAAGGGAGGCCTCCTCCTCCTCCCTCTGGCTGCCCAACGCCTGCGTCGGGCAAAAGGTTGTTCTGGGGAGAAGGCGGCGCCGGCTCGGCTGGCTCGGGCAGCTGATGGGCTTCGGGGGTGGCGAGGCGGGTGAGTGGCGGTGGCGAAGGGAGGTGGAGCTCGTCTTTGGTGTCTCCCTGCAGAGCCAGGCCGGCAGGCTCAGGCACGTCTCTGTGCTGCGGGGTGCTGTCCTCCTCGGGGGCGGGAACCAGCGGAGCCTGAACTGGAGCCGGAGCCGGAGTCGGAGTCGGATTCGGATTAGCCGAAGCCGAAGCCAGGGTCTGAGCCGGAGCCGGAGTCGGATTCGGATTAGCCGAAGCCGAAGCCAGGGTCGGAGCCGGAGACGGAGCCGGAGCGGAAACACATGCAGTGCTCGCCTCCTGCACTGGCATGTTGTCCTCGGTCCGGGCCCCTGCCTCAGGCTCCGGTCGAGCCAGGGTGGTAGGAAGGACGTCGATCCGAGGCTGTGGAGGGGAGTCTCCCGTCACCTCCCCCGGACTCCGGGCGGGGGCGGGGGGAAGTTCGTCTGCCCCCTCCGCCGCGGGGGTTCGAGGCCTCAGCCTCCCGCTGGCCCGGGTGCAGAGGGCGCTCTTCTCCTTGGTCTTGCGGGCCCGGCGGTGCGGGGCGTCCTCGGGCAGGGCGCGGGGCGCAGACGGGGCCTCGTCGTCCGAGGGCAGCTTGAACGCCTCCTCCTTGGCCTGGTCCAGGCCCTTGCGGGCGGCTTCCACCTGCTCCTGCGGACACGGAGAGGAGAAGGAGGGCGTCAGGCACAAGAGCTCCAGCGTCAGGGGCTCTGGACACAAGCTGTTTCTTAACCCCTCGAATCCCCCTTGCAAATATTTCACAGACAAAACTCTGAAAACCCGACCACCGTCACGCTGGCATTAGTTGAACCCTTGTGAACCCCTTCTGGCACCAGCACAACGCCCTAAGCAGCTTCCAGGGAACCAGGCGACAAAGATTGTGGTCACAACCTGATCGGATTACCACCTCGCTGATTATCACCGGAGCCCCAGGCCACAGCACAAGGAAAACGCACCCCGATCGAACTCTAAGCATCTCTCGGTCCAGAGACTGGCAGACAAAGCCAAGAGGCGAAGAAGGCGTCCTGAGAGCCTTCTTCACACCTAACCGGTTGCGTCTCCGGGGTCTGTAAGTACTCCTCATCACTGCTCTTCTGGACTGTGAGGCGGTGAAACAACCGAGACAACACCCACCCCTGAAAGCAACGTTTCAACTCCATCACTAAGCTGGCTGCCTGCACGCGAAGAAGCCAAACCACTGCTCACCTCAGAGACCCCCGGGAACATTTAGATATGGCAGTTCCTGATCCGCGTCGGGTTACCCCAGCCCGGCCCTCAAGGGTTTTGAAAACGGGGCGCAATCGTGTCTGTTCTCCCCGAGAGAGGAATTCAGACAAACCCACAGCGTCTGCTGAAATGTCCACAGTGTGGCAGTCCAAAATCTCAGCCCAGTCTAAAATCTTCCAGCAGGCTCTGGGATAAGTAGACCAGTTGGCGCATCCTCGGACCACGCGCACCCCAGGAGGAGAGCTGCCATGCCTTCACAGATCGAGACCGATCCAAACTCAAGGAAGGCACCAGCACCGCATGGCTGTACACCATCAGCCCTGCCGCGTCAATGTGGACAGTCGCTAGGCTGCGCTGCAGGTTCAGTTTCATATTCATCGATAACACCAAGGAAGAGCGTCTGAACGCCACGGCCAGCGGCGTAAACAGCGACGCTGCGTTGGGACCGGCCCACCCCAGAAACCACACGTGGGTGTAAGGACAGAAGCAACGTCCCTTTAGAGAGGACATCTTGCACACAAAAAAAAACACCAACTGCTCTGCTAGCCCCTTGCAAAGAGGAAAACACCGATTCAGACCGAGCCTAGCGGCCACTTCTGCAGAATGAGGGCCCCAACCTTGTTAGTTGCCATCTTTTGCTACCTCGCTCTGGACCACACGCAGGAGATCCAGCAAACACAGGTCTGGAATATTTTTTTTATACCACAGGAACTGCTCCTCAGCAGGGCAGAGACCTTGTCGTCCCTCCCTGTTAATATGAACCCAAGGCCACTGCTTAATAAGTAGCTGCCCAGAACCCTTCTCTCAGGGCGCGGCTCAAATACAGGCGGTGCGCACGAGTGCAGCTCAGTGGGAGAGCTTGTGAGAAAAGAAGGCAGTTACCTCGGCCTGTTTCAGCTCCTCCTTGCAGACGTCTTCCAGTGAGGCCTCCAGGAAGTTCATTGCATAGCGCTCTATTGGAGTCAGCTGTGAGAGAAACAGAGAGGGGTTCATACAGACACACTGACTGACTGGAGACTCCAGTACATTAACACTGCACTGAGAGAGAGGGGTTCATACAGACACACTGACTGACTGGACACTCCAGTACATTAACACTGCACTGAGAGAGAGGGGTTCATACAGACACACTGACTGACTGGACACTCCAGTACATTAACACTGCACTGAGAGAGAGGGGTTCATACAGACACACTGACTGACTGGAGACTCCAGTACATTAACACTGCACTGAGAGAGAGGGGTTCATACAGACACACTGACTGGACACTCCAGTACATTAACACTGCACTGAGAGAGAGGGGTTCATACAGACACACTGACTGACTGGACACCTGGAGGCAGGAGCCTGGACCCATGGCGAGAATGACACACCGGTGCAAGAGGCAAACATGGTGTGTGTTTCCGCTCCGCTTTAGAGCTGCAATCTGCTGAGTGTGTGTGTCCCGTGTCGGTCTGTACCTGCTCCACCAGGGCGGCGATCTCCTGCTCAGCCTTGGATAGCTCCTCCTCTTCCTGCTCTCGGCCCGCCCCCTCGCTGCCCTCCTCCAACGGGATGTTCTCGTTGAACTCGGCCAGCTCCGCCACCTGCTCCGCCTTCGCCTGCGAGGCGGCGGCGATGTCCTCCTCGTCCTCCGCCCGGCACAGCGCCTGGGAGAGAGAGGAGCTGGTGAACCCCGGGCCAGCCGCTGCAGTTTCTGCCCGCAGAGCTAGAGGCGAAACCGACTGAACTTGACCGAGGCGTGCGGCAGGAGAACGTGGCGGCACGGGAAGGACCCCCCGCCCCAGCACGCAGACCCAGCTGCTTGCGCTCTGGCCGAGCAATCCCACACTGCCCCAGGACAGCCAGTCCCGGACGGCTGGCGTGACACGATCCAGGCTCGAACCCGTGCCCACGGAAAGCCGTGACGTATAGTGTGAAGACGTACAAAAGGGAACGCCCCCCCAGCCATGAGAATGGAAAACACGGAGGGTTCAGGAGCATCACAGCATAAACCTCCCCCAGCAGCCAAGCTGAAGGCTCTACCAATCAGAAATTAATGGGGCTGATGGTCCCAAGTCGGACTTCCACCCAGTGTCACAGGGGTGCACTGAAGAACAGTACAGGGGGTCCCCATGCAAGTCCAGGATATGTCCCTAAATAATGCAGCTCTTGGCCGCGACAAGCCTGGGAGATCATGTGACCTCTGCTTAGAAGAGGAAAGTCTTATCCATGGAGAATAATGTCATGACCTTCAGATACGTACCCCGAACTCACGCGTACAGAGAAACAGCGAGCCAGCATCAGCTCCTTTCCAGCTATCAGCTCGTCAAACCCAACAGTCAAGCACTGCGACACGGTCGATACCCCCCCCTCCCCCCGACTCCAACACCGCTGATGCAGCCAACACTTCCCTCACCCCACGCCACCCTAGTGCGCATCACTGCGTTCACAAGGTCAAACCATGCCAAAATCCCCACCCCGATAGTTTCCCTTTGCCCACTGCCTCATCACGGAGCCTCCTGAAAGCCCAATGTGAAGAAGAGGCTTTAAAAGTGAGCAATCACACCTTAATCCACCGCCCGGATCAATGAAGTCGCGGGAAGAGGTAAGAGATTGATTTTAACGAGGCGGAACAACGATTCATAATCCGAGTCACTTGCAACTGCACTGGCTACGAGAACAATTTTTACGTGTTACATTTTGCCTTTTTCCTTTGTTGTTTCATTTTGGAACAAGGCAATTCACTAACCACCTACACGTGCTAGTTATTGGTGCCCTGAAAAAAGGACAGATCAGTATGATGTTCGACGCATAATTAATTTAATTGACAACGTATATGCAAAGCAACAAATTATTAAGCCGACTTCCAACAGGGACCCTCTGTAGCTTGCAATTCGTACCAGGTTTTGCGCGAGTATGATTCCAGTGTTTCATAAGCCTAGAAATAAGGTGCAGTGGTCAACATTGCTGTCCACTGTGATGGACTGACATCCTGTCCAGGGTGTGTCCTGCTTTGCGCCTATTGCTTGCTCCAACTCACCCACAACCTCATACTGGATAAAAAGGTTAGAAAATGAATGGACAAGCCTTGAACTGGAAACAGATGCAATAGATATGAAGAATGGGACCAAAAACAGAGCCCTGTGGGATGCCAGTTGTGTCTAGGTGCACTGCAGCCCCTCACCTGTTCCAGGATAGAGGTGTGTTTGTTGTTCAAGGCCTCTTCCTCCTCTTGTCGGGAGGGGGCCTGGTTGGGCTGTTCCATCTCCTTCCTCTCCCCCTCGGTCAGATCAAAGAGCTCCCGAATTGTTTGCTAAGGAGAAAGAGAAAGGTTAATACACTGACTGGACACTCCAGTACATTAACACTGCACTGAGAGAGAGGGGTTAATACAGACACACTGACTGACTGGACACTCCAGTACATTAACACTGCACTGAGAGAGAGGGGTTCATACAGACACACTGACTGACTGGACACTCCAGTACATTAACACTGCACTGAGAGAGAGGGGTTAATACAGACACACTGACTGGACACTACAGGACATAACTGGGAAATTCAGAGCTGCAGTCAGAGAGAGGCATGATAGGGTACTGAAACTACAACAGAGCTGCAGTGTTTCTCCCCATTAGTAGCACTACTGGCACAGTGGGACCCAGCAGTGAGTTGCAGGGGGAGACTTTTCCTCTCAGCACCAGCTACCAAATCCTGGCCCACTGCCCTGCGGCCACGACCTGTCAAGATGCTGAGGAGGCACCGACACCAGGACGGGAGGAAGATGGGGGGGGGGGGGGGAGGGAATACCTGTTTGAAGAAGGCTGTAGTGAAGTTTCCACCCTCGATGGCCATATCTCCCAGCATCCTCTTCTGATTGGCCTTCTTCAAGATGTTCTCCTCCACCGTTCTCTCGCTGATCAGTCTGAACAACAACCAGCAATACCCAGTGAACTCACAGCACAAAACTGAAGACTTAATTGTACCTGTAGATGTCCCCGACCTGCTCTAGAGCGACTCTGGGCCGTAGAGGCGCTCGTCCCCGGCCTGCTCTAGAGCGACTCTGGGCCGTAGAGGCGCTCGTCCCCGGCCTGCTCTAGAGCGACTCTGGGCCGTAGAGGCGCTCGTCCCTGACCTGCTCTAGAGCGACTCTGGGTTGTAGAGGCGCTTGTCCCTGACCTGCGTCAGCGGGACGCTGGGCTGCAGATGGCTGACACGGTCAGCTCTGTGTCAGGATTAGCGCCGCACTGTACCTGTAGATGTGCACGTCCCTGGTCTGGCCAATCCGGTGGCAGCGGTCCTGTGCCTGGGCGTCCATGGTGGGGTTCCAGTCGCTGTCGTAGAAGACCACGGTGTCGGCCCCGGTCAGGTTGACCCCCACGCCCCCACTGCGGGTCGACAGGATGAAGCAGAATATCCGCCGGTCTGCGTTGAAGCGCTCCATTAAGGCCTGAGGGAGAGCGAGAGGAGGGGTCAGCACCAGGCAGCAGGAGGAGAAACAGGAATCTGTGTAGGCCGCTGTGAGCACTTCAGTCTTTCTGCTCCTAGGGAGAAGAGCCCTTTCCACCGTCTCCTGGGCTGACTGAAGAAGCCTCCAGCCCAGCATTCCCAATTCCAAACGGTGCTCATCCCCACAGCTCACCTGTCTCTGCTCCACGCGGGTGCTGCCATCCAGGCGCAGGTAGATGTGTCCGTGGTAGTTGAGGAACTGCTCCAGTACGTCCAGCATGCGGGTCATCTGGGTGAAGATCAGGACGCGGTGACCCCCCGCCTTCAGCCGGCGTAGCAGCATGTGCAGAGTCTGCAGCTTCCCTACGGGCCGGCAGACAGAGAGGGGTGAGTAACAGGTGCGCCGGCCAATGGGCCTCTTGCGAGACCGCCCCCTGGTGGCCGGAGGACTCACCGCAGTCGTACTGGATGAGCCGCAGGTCGGGGAACTGCGTCCGCATGTTGCAGTGGACGCGGTGCAGGCAGGCGGTGCGCGGGGACAGTTCGGCGCGCAGCCTCTCCCTGAACACGGCCTCACGGTGTGCCAGCCAGGGCGGGGGGTGAGAGGTGTGCAGGGCCACGGCCGGGGCCTCGACTGGGGGGATCACGAAGATGAACCTGGGGAAGAGAGGGGGCAGCAGGGGTCACTTCACTGTAGACTGGGGGAACTGACCTCAATCCACCATTGAACTAACCACTGGAGCCCCTCTGATTGAGGGGGACCTCTAAGACTCACTGGACTGGGGCTGGAGCCCATCTGATTGAGGGGGACTTATAAGCCTCACCGGACTGGGGCTCTCCAGGACCAGGACAGTGACTGGCTAACATTGCTGGAAGAATTGCGTGAGCTCAGGGACACGCCACTAGTCTGCACCTGTCTATGACGTTGGACAGCTGCTCTATCCGCTGCTCTGGGGTCTGGATGACCCGGCTCAGGGCCTCGCTGCGCTCCCAGTACCGGTCCGGAGCCTGGGACTGGGCGTTCAGGCAGTGGGCGTAGCCGGAGCTCAGCCAGTGCCCCGGGGCGTCGGGAGACGGGGCGGAGGGCCGGTCCAGGACGGTCAGGAAGCGCAGGACCTCCTGGCCGTAGATGGGCCGGGCCGAGCAGTGCTGCTCGTTCACGCGCAGGATCCGGGAGAGGCGGGCCTCACGCTGGGCCTTGCGCCGGTCCGCCAGCCAGGACTGAAAGAAAAGAGCCGGGACGCAGGTACTGATCAGAGCGGGTCCGGGCTCGGTCACGCCCGTCGCGGACATCTGGACGAGTCACAACGACAGTGAGCGCTGCAACATGTCCGTGGCGTTCCCGAAGACAGCACAGACTCCTCGCCACTGATTCCATAGGAACTAACGGGTAGGGGCAGGATCTCCAGAAAACCCATTCAGGACTGACATAGCGTTAGCCCTTACTTTCTCAAACTCGTGTAATGGTACCACACGCGCCAGCCTTCAGCAGGAAAGCGGGGAAAACGAAGGAGGGTTTACGTTCCAATTGCTTTCACAATGAAAGCCTGCGGCCTCAAAACGTGTTTGTGTAACGTCACGAAAGGCAGCTGGACAGTGCTTGGGCACCCCTGCTCCTCCACCGCAGGTTCGCACGGGACACGCACGGGACACGCACGGGACACGCACGGGACACGCACGGGACACGCACGGGACACGCACGGGACACGCACGGGACACGCACGGGACACGCACGGGACACGCACGGGACACGCACGGGACACGCACGGCCAGCGGCAGCGATGAAGTTGTCGCAGAGCTGCCGACTCGCGCTGGGAAAAAGAGCTCCCTGTACAGGAAAGGGCGCCGCTTCGAAATGGCTGCCTGAACGTCAGCCAAACTAAAATGATTAATCGAGAAAACCAAGGGCGCTGACCCCATCAGCAAAGCTCATCTCTTCGAACAGACTGCAGGGGCCGCCGCCGTGTGACTCGAGCAGGAAACCCCGCTCCGAGCTCGGGTGGGAGCCAAGTCCTGCCACCGGCCGGCCCTGCCCGAGATGAGACTGGGGATCAGCTGGCTGGGGTCCTCACAGCTTGCCTGGAGAAGGGTCAGCCCCTGGACACTAGGGGGTCAGGCCTCAGCGGTACAGGGGCTGGCCCAGAGGCTACTCACCATGTAGAAGGGCGAGCGGGGGGGCGGAGGCACCTGCGTGCGCACTCTCGGGGTGCTCAGCCCGCCGCCCAGGTGGGGGCTCGCTCCCGACGGCGTGGCCACGCGCAGGGTGATGACGTCGCTGTCGTCCCGGCCCGGGGTCGCGCTCAGGCGCGCTGCGAGCGGACAGAGGGAGAGAGGGACAGCAGTTAGGACACAGGTCTGCGAGGGAGGGAGGGGCATCACTGAAGCAGCAAGGAGCAGCCCAGTGCCTGCGGGCGGGGGTTCAGCACCCCGAGAGACGGCGGCGCTCCTCACCCTGCTCTGTCCCGGCGGCAGGGCCCTGCAGCACCCTCAGCACGGGCCGCAGCGGCGGGAGTGTGGGGGTGGGCGACGGGGGCTGAGGGGGGGGCCGTGGGGGGGCCAGCTGGCTGGGCAGGGGGGCAGGAGGCCGGCTGACGGGCTGCGAGGGGGGCACCGGGCGCACGGACGGGCTGCTATTGGAATGGGGTGCAAGAGAGGGGGAGGGGGTGGGGCAGGAGGGAGGGGCACGGGGGGTGGGGGGCACAGCCAGGGTGGGCACCCCCTCTTTACCAGCCGACTGGCGCACCACGATCTTCACAATGCCAGAGCCAGACACCATGGAGGAAGGAACTGAAAAGAGAGAGTTACTACTGATTAAAACTCAACACTTAACTCGAGATCCTCACATCCATTTGTCTTTTGAATTGGTTGTTAAAAAAGCAAATTTTGCACATTACCACTGTCTGCCTGTCCTGTTCTGTATTAGCAGTTCATGTCAGTGCTGCCCGCACGTGAAACTTGGCACTTGAAACCTGCATTCAACGTCATCTGCCAGGTGCTCGCCCAGGCTTGAACATCAGCTGAATCATTCCAAATTTCATCTGCCGCTGCCACAGTGTCTGCCAGTCCAGCTGTTTTGGCCTCAGTTTTTAAAGTGACACAACGAAGCAGAGCAGTAGACCACGTACAGGTCCCAGCAGTTCTCCACTAACCCTTGCACTGAAGCAACATGACTCTGACCGGACAGAAAACCGTCGACGCAGTTCTGCACCGTGGGAGGAAGAGCCGGAAAGAGCCCTACCTTGGGTGGCATTCAGCGGCAGCGACAGGCCGGGGGGACCGGGTGGCAGGGTGGGCTGGTGCGTGCTGACCACCCCCGCGCTGCTCTGACTCACGGTTTGGATCACAGCCACCTGGGCCGGCTGGCTTATCAGGTGGTGCTGCCCCCCACTGGACACCAGGTGAACTACGTTCCCTGCAGAGACGGGCACGGATCTGGTCACTGATGACATCAACACGACGCACAGTTCACGACACTGGAGGGGCGCGCGAGCAGGCAGCGAAACAGAAACCCGGATCCCAGACACACGCACACGCACGCGCACACACACACACACACGACAGCACCTGGCATCTCAACAGCACTTGCACCGAGCCGGGGGATAAAAACACGCACTCAAGATCCGCGCTAGAGGGTTTTAAAGGGAAGCACGCAGACACTCACCCTGCACAGGCCGAGGCTGGCTCATGTTGACCTGGTGCAGCTGCGCTCCTGACAGAGTCAACTTGTTGCCCTGCAGCTGGAAGGTGACCGGCTTGCTGCCCTGAGATGACTGGACTGGGCGACTGGCCAAAGAGGCAAGTTGGGCTATACTGAGCACCTCACCGGCTAGAGAGAGGGTAACAGTACATTAACACTGCACTGAGAGAGAGGGGTTCATACAGACACACTGACTGACTGGACACTCCAGTACATTAACACTGCACTGAGAGAGAGGGGTTCATACAGACACACTGACTGACTGGACACTCCAGTACATTAACACTGCACTGAGAGAGAGGGGTTCATACAGACACACTGACTGACTGGACACTCCAGTACATTAACACTGCACTGAGAGAGAGGGGTTCATACAGACACACTGACTGACTGGACACTCCAGTACATTAACACTGCACTGAGAGAGAGGGGTTCATACAGACACACTGACTGACTGGACACTCCAGTACATTAACACTGCACTGAGAGAGAGGGGTTCATACAGACAGACTGACTGACTGGACACTCCAGTACATTAACACTGCACTGAGAGAGAGGGGTTCATACAGACAGACTGACTGACTGACTGGACACTCCAGTACATTAACACTGCACTGAGAGAGGGGGGTTAATACGAGAGATATAAACTCCAGCATGTGAATAAAGAATTTTAACAGACACCAACAAAGAGAGAGAGAGATCCACAGTCAGAGACAGTGTGCACTCACAGGGCAGTCTGGCCTGCATGTCCGGGGTGAGGAGCACTCGCTGGGTGACGGTCCCACCAGTGGGTGTTGCGTAGCCTGACAGAGGGGGCGCAGAGGCTGCGGGTGCCGTCGGGGTCCGGAGCAGGGTGCCAGGGGATCCCGGAGGCCGCACAGCCAGTACAGGCAAAGGGGTGCCGGGCCTCACCCCGGTTCCGCCAACGCAGACAGCACTGGGGCCAGCTGGGACCAGCGGAGGCCGGGCCAGAGCAGCCGGCGGCACCGAACACACCGTCACTGGGAGAGAAAGGGACAAGAGGCCCATTAGCACAGACGACTCAACGCCACACAGCTGACAACACGCCCCCGGTCCCTTGAGCCCATATCTCAAGAAATGACATGAATTCGTTACACATCACAGCCCGCTCAAGGACGAGCTTCTGATCTTATAGATAACCTGTGCTGGCTGCACTCATTTCACCCAGCCCGTTACAATGAACAACTGCCCCGGGTCAGCCTAGGACTCGTGCTCCCCGATTGGGTGTGGGGGGGGGGGGGTTTGCAACACGGAGACCCTGACGCCCCACACCGGACAGGAGCGGGCCGGGCAGCCCACCGCTCCGCCCCGCTGCCTCGGCCCCCCGGCCTCCGGGGCTGCTCACCTGGAGGGGCGGGGTGCTGCTGCTGCGGAAGGGGGGCGGCGGCAACGGGAGCGCTCTCCGGGGCCACAGGGGGGCGCAGCAGGGGGGAGGGCGAGGGGGCAGGAGAAGGGGCCGGGCCGGGGGGGCGGGGACTGTTCACCAGCACTACAGTGCGCCCGTCCGCTTTCGGCAGCGGCTGGAACATCCTGCCGGAGAGAGAGAGAGAGAAGGGGGGAGGTTAAGAGACGCATTGAGCGTTTAATCAGGCGACGGCTACCAGAGTGCACTGTGGACCAGAAGACCGACGCTGCCACGGCCCTGGTCTTTCAGACCCCGTCTGGGATCGCAGCTCTGAACCCCTGTTCCCCAGGGTTTCTTGAAGTCTTCTGAATCCCTTCACTATCACCGGGCACCCCATACGAAGAGACCATGGAGTTTCTGACTTGGGTTCGACCCCCACCCCCCCCCCCCATCCCGACACCCAGGTCTGGATGTTATTCACACAACACCGCAGGTTTTCGCTAGGGAACACGAGCTCTGCTGATGGGAAGGCCCAGGGACTACCCAGGAAGTCACTGACACCTCGCCAGACACAGCGCCGCTCCTTGGCAGCGAACCTCAATTTTTCGAGACCGGCAAGCGCACCACCATGCAGCCTCATCCGGCCTCCTGTGTCACAAAGGCGTCATGGTAACGGGAGCTGCGCACCTGTTGACCTTCATGCGAACGGGTTTGGGCCGCGGTGGCGGGTCGGGAGAGTCCATCACCTCCTGGACCAGCAGGCGGGAGACCTTCCTCCGCGGCAGGAAGACGTCCGCCTGGTAGCGCGTCACACGGCCCTCCAGGCCAATGAGGTCAAACATGGAGAGGTCACAGCGCTGCAGGGGAGAGAGAGAGAGAGGCCCGAGGGTCAGCACAGACACACGGGCCACAGTGACGTCACATTAACACAGAGGTCACAGCGCTGCAGGGGAGAGAGAGAGAGAGGCCTGAGGGTCAGCACAGACACACGGGCCACAGTGACGTCACATTAACACAGAGGTCACAGCGCTGCAGGGGAGAGAAAGAGGCTTGAGGGTCAGCACAGACACGGGCCACAGTGACGTCACATTAACACAGATCACAGCGCCACAGGGGAGAAAGAGAGGCCTGAGGGTCAGCAACTGCCTGTGTCCAGTTCCTATGTCTAGGCTATGTCATTGAGCCTGCTCTCCATGAGTAGCCAGGTCAGCTTGTGCCCAGTATCCGTGTCCAGGCTGTGGTCCTTCATCAGGGTGCGACTCACCTGAAAGGGGTGCGTGTCCAGCCCGCGCAGGGCGAGCGAGGCGGTGGTGTACAGGATGCGGGGTGTGATGAAGGGCGAGTGGATCGGCCGCGGGTCAAACAGGTTGGGGTGGTTGCACACCTTCCGCAGCTGCATGAGGATGTTGATGACGCTCATGAAGTGACCGCTGGCCAACGTCTCCCGGGTGCTGGACAGAGGGAGGAGGGGAGGGGAGAGAGCGAGAGATGACCAACTCAGCTACCGCAACCCAGTGACCCTCCCCTCCCCACCCCGAAGGACGTGGCGGGTACTCACGAGGCCTGCGCCATGAAGTCATCGTACAGGAAGCGCTGGCGCTTGGACAGCCGGCAGCGCACCACGTGCTCGTACTTCTTGGGCATCTGCTTCTCCACGTCGGCCTTGATCCGGCGCAGGAGGAAGGGCCGCAGCACCTGCGCGGAGAGAGGGGAGAGCGTGAGGCGAGGCTCGGGCACTGGGGGAGCACACTGCGTCGGCCAGGGCGGGGGCGGTACCTTGTGCAGCCTCTTGACCAGCCCCTCGTTGTACTCCTGGCTGCCCTCGATCATGCCAGTCAGCGGGTTGGAGAACCACTCGCGGAACTCGCGGTGCGACTGGAAGACGTGGGGCATCAGGAAGTGCATCAGGGACCACAGCTCCATCAGGCTGTTCTGCAGGGGCGTGCCCGTCAGCAGCAGCCTCCTCTGACTGAGAGTGAGAGAGGGACAAACATTCAGGGATTAGACCAACATTCCCCAAATTAACAACTCCCATTCCAGAATTCCCACACCTCCCAGAATCCCAACAGCTCCCAAACCTACCGGGAGAGGAAACTCAACAGAGCTGCAGCCTAGTATATGATCTCCTGTCCCAGCCTGAGGAACAGACAGTGAGCCTGTCTCTCAATAACAATAATACAGTGTGTGATCTCCTGTCCCAGCCTGAGGAACAGACAGTGAGCCTGTCTCTCAATAATAATAATAATAATAATAATAATAATAGTGATTTCCTGACACAGCCTGAGAAACAGTGAGCCTGTCTCTCAATAATAGTGTGTGATTTCCTGACACAGCCTGAGGAACAGTGAGCCTGTCTCTCAATAATAATAATAATAATAATAATAAAAATAATAATAATAATAATGATAATAGTGATTTCCTGACACAGCCTGAGGAACAGTGAGCCCCTCTCTCAATAGTGTTCCATATGTTTGTATTTAATTGTATTACGGTGTATCTGTATCGTAAATGACTGTAAATATCCGTAGATGTTGTGTTAACTGAATTTCAGTGTTGCCAGATCATATACATCGGCCATGCCAATAAAGCATCTAGAATTGAAACTGAACTGAGAGAGAGAGGTGCGGACGTTAGCCAGCGGCCCCGGGGCGCACCCCACCTGTTGAAGTTGAGCAGGCTCTGCCAGCGCTGGGACTTGAAGTTCTTGATGTTCTGCGCCTCGTCCAGGATCAGGTAGCGCCAGCTCTTGCGGCGGAAGGCCTGGTGGTCCTGCAGCACCAGCTTGTAGGAGGTGATGCAGACATGGAAAGCGTTGGGCTTCGTCCAGCCCTGGGGGGTGGAAGAGAGACCAACGGTTGAGGCCTCCGGGCGGGTCCACAGCCACACAACCAGCACGGGCAGAGCTCTGCGCTGCCCCCTACCTGTCTCTTGAGCTTGCGCTCCTTCTGGCTGCCATAGTAAGTGAGGATCTTGAAGCCAGGGCACCAGCGCTTCAGCTCCATCTCCCAGTTCAGCATCACACTGGTGGGCACAATGATCAAGTGAGGCCCCCAGTTACCTCAGAGAGGGAGAGAGGAGACATTTTACAACATGGTCTGCGACACCAATAATCCTTATAGCTCACTGAAATATCGTTGCGTAAAGTCAGTGTGTCTGTATGAACCCCTCTCTCCCAGTGCAGTGTTAATGTACTGGAGTGTCCAGTCAGTCAGTGTGTCTGTATGAACCCCTCTCTCTCAGTGCAGTGTTAATGTACTGGAGTGTCCAGTCAGTCAGTGTGTCTGTATGAACCCCTCTCTCTCAGTGCAGTGTTAATGTACTGGAGTGTCCAGTCAGTCAGTGTGTCTGTATGAACCCCTCTCTCTCAGTGCAGTGTTAATGTACTGGAGTGTCCAGTCAGTCAGTGTGTCTGTATGAACCCCTCTCTCTCAGTGCAGTGTTAATGTACTGGAGTGTCCAGTCAGTCAGTGTGTCTGTATGAACCCCTCTCTCTCAGTGCAGTGTTAATGTACTGGAGTGTCCAGTCAGTCAGTGTGTCTGTATGAACCCCTCTCTCTCAGTGCAGTGTTAATGTACTGGAGTGTCCAGTCAGTGTGTCTGTATTAACCCCTCTCTCTCAGTGCAGTGTTAATGTACTGGAGTGTCCAGTCAGTCAGTGTGTCTGTATGAACCCCTGTCTCTCAGTGCAGTGTTAATGTACTGGAGTGTCCAGTCAGTCAGTGTGTCTGCATGATTCCCTCTCTCTCAGTGCAGTGTTAATGTACAGGAGTGTCCAGTCAGTCAGTGTGTCTGTATTAACCCCTCTCTCTCAGTGCAGTGTTAATGTACTGGAGTGTCCAGTGATGCCCAGGCTCTCAGTACCTTTCTCGCAGGCCAGGTGGGCCAGCAGCGAGATGGTCTGGATGGTCTTGCCCAGCCCCATCTCATCCGCCAAGATGCCGTTGAGTTTCTTCTCGTACATGGTGACCAGCCAGTCCAGCCCGATGTGCTGGTACTCCCGCAGCGTGCCGTAGAGCAGGAATGGGATAGGCGTCTTCACCTGGCGGAGAGGAGGGAGAGAGGGTGAGCCGGGAGAACGGCTCCAGATGGACAGGCGCTGCTCTTCTTAATAGCACCTTCCACGGCCTCCTCTATTGTTATTGTTGTAATTATAATTGTGTCCTATCTTGTGAAATCTTCTTAATTATTGTTGTAGTCTTCTTATTTATTGTTATTGTCATCCTGTAAAGCGCTTTGAGAAGCCACCTTTAAAGGCGCTATATAAAATAAAGTTTATTATTATTAATTATTATTATTATTACCTGGGTGGTGGCCAGCGTGTACCCCTTTGGCTGCAGGCTCTCGGCTGTGGCGGCGATGTCGCTGATCTCCTTCTTGGGCCGGGGAGCAATGGGGACCTTCTCTCCCGGGGTGGGGGGGCTGCGGTCCCCCTTCAGCAGGAACGCCACCCCCACGTCACCCCCGGGACTCGAGCGCCCGTCATCGCTGTCCAGGGCTGCAGAGGAGTCTGGGGCAAACCGAAGGGGAGACAGAGACCCCTTGGTCAGTCAGGCCAGTGAAGGATCCCTCTATATTCTGAGCGTGACCCCTACTTAAGCACCAGACTCTCGCCCAAGGAGAATCGATATCTTATCACACCCGCCTCTCATCCGGCGGGGAGGGGGAGGGGGCCGGAGCTCCGCTCCTCTCTTCCCGGAGGTAGCCTGAACGCAGGAGTCAGCACACACCCGCTCCCTGTCCTGTGTGCCGGAGCTCCGCTCCTCTCTTCCCGGAGGTAGCCTGAACGCAGGAGTCGGCACACACCCGCTCCCTGTCCTGTGTGCCGGAGCTCCGCTCCTCTCTTCCCGGAGGTAGCCTGAACGCAGGAGTCGGCACACACCCGCTCCCTGTCCTGTGTGCCGGAGCTCCGCTCCTCTCTTCCCGGAGGTAGCCTGAACGCAGGAGTCGGCACACACCCGCTCCCTGTCCTGTGTGCGCTCGTGGGGTTTGGAGCTGCACATCAAGACCGTGACACACACCTGGCTCTTCCACATCAGGCGGGTTTTTAACACAAATAGCTCGTGGTTCTAAACTTGTGTGGGAAAAATGATGGGATGCTCCGACAGAGTGTACGTCATTTTTTCAATGTGCTCCAGGTCCAGTTACCTGAACAGTGACTCTCCTCTTCCTCACTCTGGTCTCCCTCCGCTGCCTCACTCTGATCTTCCTCCTCTCGCTCCCCAGTATTCACGGACTCTTCATCTGCTTCCTCTTGCTCCTCCTCAGAGCTGGAGGATGACTCCGAAGCTGAGGGCACTTCAAAATCTTCAGCATAGGCACCACTATAGCGCTCCATCAGCTCCTCTATACTCATTTCACCTGATAGAGAGGGGATTAATACAGACACACTGACTGAACACTCCAGTACATTAACACTGCACTGAGAGAGAGGGGTTAATACAGACACACTGACTGACTGGACACTACAGTACATTAACACTGCAGTAACAAGGGGTGGTGTTACCTTCTCTGGCCAGGTCACTGAGCTCCTGTGAATGATCAGCATCCCCCTCAACTACTTCCTGAGCTGCTATGGTGTCCTCCTCATCCTCCGCTGGACAGAAAGAAAGGGATTAATGCACAGGTACAGAGACACCATTTAATTACAACAGCGCAGAGTGCAGTACTACTGAGTGCACAGCAGAAACCATAATATACCACTCACCTTCGTCCTCGTTGGCAGCGAACTCATCATCCTCATCCTCCTCTGGGGCACGAGAGGTGCTGTGGGAGCCCTCACCCTCTGAAGAGTCCTGATTGAGTGAGAGAGCAGGCAGTCAAGCAAAGGCTTACCGCTTGTGCTCACGTTCCTGTCACCATAATGAGTGAGCAGCCTGAGGGCACAGCCTGCACAGACCCACGCAGCTCCTGCCACCCCCCGTCTCCCACCTGCGCAGACCCGCGCAGCTCCTGCCACTCCCCATCTCCCACCTGCGCAGACTGTCCAGGCGGGGGGAGGCAGGAGCTGCGCGGGTCTGCGCAGGTGGGAGATGGGGAGTGGGCGCAGCTCCTGCCTCCCCCCGCCTGGACAGACCCGCGCAGCTCCTGCCTCCCCCCGCCTGCACAGCCTGCGCAGACCCGCGCAGCTCCTGCCTCCCCCCGCCTGCACAGCCTGCGCAGACCCGCGCAGCTCCTGCCTCCCCCCGCCTGGACAGCCTGCGCAGACCCGCGCAGCTCCTGCCTCCCCCCGCCTGGACAGCCTGCGCAGACCCCCGCCTGCACAGCCTGCGCAGACCCGCGCAGCTCCTGCCTCCCCCCGCCTGCACAGCCTGCGCAGACCCACGCAGCTCCTGCCTCCCCCCGCCTGGACAGCCTGCGCAGACCCGCGCAGCTCCTGCCTCCCCCCGCCTGGACAGCCTGCGCAGACCCGCGCAGCTCCTGCCTCCCCCCGCCTGGACAGCCTGCGCAGACCCGCGCAGGTCCTGCCTCCCCCCGCCTGGACAGCCTGCGCAGACCCGCGCAGGTCCTGCCTCCCCCCGCCTGGACAGCCTGCGCAGACCCACGCAGCTCCTGCCTTCCCGCTGGCACAACCTGCGCAAACCCGCGCAGCTCCTGCCTTCCCGCTGGCACAGCCTGCGCAGACCCACTCAGCTCCCGCCTGCGCAGACCCACGCAACTCCTGTCTCCCCACCTGCACAGCCTGCGCAGATCCGCACAGCTCCTGCCTCCCTCCGCCTCCCCCCGGATGCGCAGACCGGCGCAAGCTCCTGCCTCCCCCCGGATGCGCAGACCCGCGCAAGCTCCTGCCCGCCCCCCGTCTCATGTCCAGCCTGCGCAGAACCTCACCTGGGCCTCCGTCTGTGCGCGTAGAGTCTGCAGCAGCTGGTCGAGGGGCAGCTCCCCCTCCTGCCTCAGGAGCTCTATCTCCCGCCGCTGTGCCTCGGCGTCGTTGCCCTCCTGCTGCTCCTCCACCTCAATGGTCTCCTCATCGTCCTCCTCCTCACACTGGGGCTCAAAGTCTCCATCTGGGGAGAGCAGAGGTAGCTGAGAACAGTCTAACACGCACTGTCCCTGTGAATATGTGCACACACCCCCCATGGACACACACGTGCTGCTCCTCATCAGACATTACCATCCTCCTCCGGAGCGGGCCGCACCGGGGCCCCATGGCGCGGCAGGAGCACGGATCCCGCAGGGGCCTCACTCAGAGACTGGCTCAGCAGGTCGGAGTACTTTTCTGTCTGGCCCACGATGAAATCGAGCTGCAGGTCCAGGGCCTTCTTCCTCTTCTCCTCCAGCCGAGACTGCTGCTTGAACTGCACAACCTGAGAGAGACGGGAGTTAATACAAACACACTCGTTCATAAGTTCCGTCACACCTCATTAAGTTCTCAGTTATACCTGTAGCCATATCAGTACTTAACACTTGATTTTCCAAGTTGTTGTGTTTCTTTTTTCTGTCTGTCTCTACATCAATACTGCACTGAGAGAGAGGGGTTCATACAGACACACTGACTGACTGGACACTCCAGTACATTAACACTGCACTGAGAGAGAGGGGTTCATACAGACACACTGACTGACTGGACACTCCAGTACATTAACACTGCACTGAGAGAGAGGGGTTCATACAGACACACTGACTGACTGGACACTCCAGTACATTAACACTGCACTGGGAGAGAGGGGTTCATACAGACACACTGACTGACTGGACACTCCAGTACATTAACACTGCACTGGGAGAGAGGGGTTCATACAGACACACTGACTGGACACTACAGGACATAACTGGGAAATTCAGAGCTGCAGTCAGAGAGAGGCATGATAGGGTACTGAAACTACAACAGAGCTGCAGTGTTTCTCCCCATTAGTAGCACTACTGGCACAGTGGGACCCAGCAGTGAGTTGCAGGGGGAGACTTTTCCTCTCAGCACCAGCTACCAAATCCTGGCCCACTGCCCTGCGGCCACGACCTGTTAAGATGCTGAGGATGAGGAAGGGTGGGGGGGGCGAGTGCTGGTACCTTCTCCACGCTGCTCCAGAAGGCCCGCACCTCCTTGGCGATGGAGGAGGCGATGCGCCGCAGCTTGGCCTGCTCCTCCCGGCGAGCACGCTCCTCCTTCTGACGCAGCTCCTCGTGGTGACGCATCACCATCCGCACCACCTGAACACGACACCCAGCGTCACAGCCTGAACACACACCCCCTCCCCAGCCCCAACACCCCGCATCACGGCCTGAACACACCTCCCCAACACCCAGACACCCAGCGTCACAGCCTGAACGCACACCCCCTCCCCAGCCCCAACGCCCCGCATTACGGCCAGAGCACACCTCCCCAACACCCAGACACTCAGCATCACGGCCTGAACACACACCCCCCAGCATCACAGCCCGAACTCATCCCTCCAACCTCAACACCCTGACAGCTGGCGACACAGCCTGAACACACCCCTCCAACCTCAACACCCCAACACCCGGCGTCACAGACTGAACGCACCCCCGCAACCTCAACACCCCGACACCCAACGTCACAGCCTGAACACACCTCCCCCCCAGCCCCAACACCCAGCATCAGGGGCACATTACTGCCAGGCCCATGGACAGCCTGCGCAGACCCGCGCAGCTCCTGCCCACCAGGAAGCACTGACTGTTACAGACCTTCCTAGCAACGCCCCTCTTCCAGCGGCGCTCCTGCGCGAAGTCAGCCGACAGCCACTGCATCTCCTCACACAGGTAGTCCCAGTGCACCTTGGGTCGGCTGGGCTCCGCCACTCGGGACAGCCGCTTCAGGGACCAGAAGCCCTCACGCTTCAGAGCAGCTGTGCGGTGCTCAATCTCGGCCTCCTGTAAAGGCACAATGGGAGAGAGGCAGGGTTACCCAGAGAGAGGAGAGGGAGGAGAGAGAGGGGGGGGGGGTGGGACGCCGAGAGAGAGGAGGTAGAGAGAGAGAGAGAGAGAGAGAGAGAGAGAGGGGTGGGACGCAGAGAGAAGGAGGGAGGAGGGGTGGGACGCCGAGGGAGGGGTGGGTGGGATGCCGAGAGTGAGGGAGGAGGGGTGGGGCGCCCGAGAGAGAGGAGAGTGAGGGAGGAGGGGTGGGGCGCCCGAGAGAGAGGAGAGTGAGGGAGGAGGGGTGGGGCGCCCGAGAGAGAGGAGAGTGAGGGAGGAGGGGTGGGGCGCCCGAGAGAGAGGAGAGTGAGGGAGGAGGGGTGGGGCGCCCGAGAGAGAGGAGAGTGAGGGGAAAATCAGGTTGGGACACAGACAGAGGGAGAGGAAGGATAGCACACAGAAACTACAAAAGAGCTGCAGTGTTTCTCCCCATTAGTAGCACTACTGGCACAGTGGGACCCAGCAGTGAGTTGCAGGGGGAGACTTTTCCTCTCAGCACCAGCTACCAAATCCTGGCCCACTGCCCTGCGGCCACGACCTGTTAAGATGCTGAGGAGGCAGCGCCAAGCACCTCGTTTGTCAGCGCAGCACCTTCCACACAGCCTGCATGCAGGGCGGTCAGACTCACGTGCTTGGCCAGCTCCGCGATGTCCGAGTGGCTGCGCTCTCCCCGGGCGTGGCGCTGGGCGGAGTCGGCCGGAGAGCCCGGCGAGGAGGCAGTGGAAGGGGCCCGCTGAGGGGGGGAGATGAACTTGCCATGGGGCCCCCGCAGGGGGGTGAAGTGGCGCTCCACGGGGGGCGTCCAGCCACTGAGGCTGAAGGAGGAGGAGGAGGAAGAGGGGCGGGCCGGCGATATCCTGTCCGTGATCCACTTGTTCAGCTGCGGGAGAGAAGCCAACAGGAAAACCATCACCTTGAGAGCGGAGCACCACCACAGCAGCCCCGGCAGCCTGAGGTGTCGTGAGAGAAGTGATCCGATAGCACATGCCAGACGCCTCTCGGGGGCCGCATCACGCCACAGAACCCTTCCTGCACGCCCCGGATAACCGTGAGCGGACTGCTCTCCTCCTGAGATTTTAAAGCACGATTTTCCCAGCCGGGTTTAGATCCCCAGAATGCACGTCTTCCAAGCAGAACCACGAGGCGGCAGCGAAAAAAGTAGAAAAGGGAGACGAGACGCAGACTTGTTCCCTTCACTGCCCCAGGTAGCCGGAAGACAGGGAGACAGCGAGAATGACAGATCTCATATGACCTGCTCCAAGAGGAACTAAAGTTCTCCAGGACACCGTACGGAATAATTCAGCCGGACAATGGCAAAGTGACAATCCGGCCTGCAAGTTCCAGTCCCAGACGGAACCCTGCTGGCTCACAACCCCAGCTCTAACCCCCTGGCAAGGCCAGACAACCCGCAAGGAGACCCAGTCACTTCCCAGCTCGTATGCTCTCACCCTGACAGCCAGGCCTGGTGCACAGGACAGGTTTACTGCACATGCTGCTTATACTGAGGAGATCTATCTATCTCACTACGAGGTTTCCGCACCGCCTGCAGGACGAGCACCAGCTCCCAAAAGAAAAACTGAGAATGTCTAAAAAACAAATCTTCACTGCGCGTACAAGAACGCCCCTGCGCGACTCTTACCTTCAGGAACGTGCTCTCCCTGCCTGGCGTGCCCTGTCCCTGCCAAAACAGTCACTCTGTCATTACCCTCAGCTGCAAAACAGTCCAGAAACACAAGTCAGTCCTGGGTCTCCCACCCGCAGGCGCAGGAAGGCAGAGCCTGGCACCTCCGGGAGGGTCTGCAGCTGGTCAGCTCCGAACTGGGCTCAAACAACCTGTCCCTGCGCTGACACAAACACGCCTGCCCTGACCACTCTTCTACCAGGCAAGACAGGTGTCCCAGCGGGCTACTAACATTCCCAAACACCTGTGTGCTCTCTCTCTCAAAGGCAGACATGCTCCTTATCTTTAGAAACTGGCGATTTCAGGGTGACCCACAAACCCTGCTTGAAGGGGGCTCCCCGGGGCCAGAAGAGATCATGAGCTACCGCTGCTCGCACTGCGGGCACTGTCGCCACACCTCCTTCTGTCCCATTCGCCCCGCGACCCCACCGAGCGAGCGCGCGCACACACACAGGCGCACACTTCCTCCTCCCCAACTCGGCGCCGGCGGGAACAAGTGCTCCTCACCTCGCGCATCTCTGGGGAGACCGCCAGGACGCCCTCCTCTGGGTTTCTCGAACCCGGTCCCAGAAGCGCACGCCTAACCCTAAACCCTGGCCATGGAACACCAAGCCCCCCCCAGATTCTGCCATCACAACGGCTCGGCACCGAACAGCCCGCTTCACCCGGGCGATGACCGCGGGGCCGCGCGCCGTACCTTGGACTGTGCCGGACTGGGCTCTCCGGTTCCGAGTCCGCTGGCCTGGGCCCGGGCGGGCACCTCCACGGCAGCGCCCGGAGGCCCCGAGGCTGTGCTGTCCGCCCGGGGTTCAGCAGCACGGGCAGGGGGATCCCCGAAGGGCGGCGTGTCGGGGAGCTGCGCGGGGGCCGCAGACAGGGGCCAGGGGGACGGCCCGTCGGTCTGGAGGGGGCAGTCGGCGGCGCCCGCGGGCGTCTCCCTCGGCTTGTCGCCAGTGTCCATCGCGGGAGCAGCCACAGGCGCGGGCGGGGCGAACACCGGCCCCAGCCTGAAGACCCCGGAGCCCGTGCGCAGCTGGGGGTGCGCGGCGGCGGCGGCCGCGGGCTGGCCGGTGGCGACGGCGGGGAGCGCCGCCGGAGCAGGCAAGCCGCCGGGCCGGGTCCCCCCCGGCTGGCCAGCGGGGTCACCCGCGCTCTCCTCCGTGTGGGGCGCACTGGCAGGCGCGGAGCAGAGCGGAGGCGACGGCGACGGCGCGCGGGCGTTGACCACGCCGGCAACAACATCCAGCACCGCGGCACCCATCTCCACCTCTGACCTCCCGGGACCAACGTGCTCCGCCGGCTGCTCCGGGGAGCCCACACAGGCCACCAGCGGGTCCCCAGCGCCGGGCCCGCTGGCCCCCTCAGAAGAGTCTGCGCTCGGCAGCAGTCCTCCAGCCACGAGGCCAGGCAGGGGTTCCTCCTCTCCACTGCGGGCCTGGCCCTCCTCAGCAGGGTCTCGGGGGGCAGGCAGAGCTGGCTTCCCGTCGGGCTCCCCCTGCTGGCTGCTCTGGAGAGCGCAGCCGTCCCCATGTCCAGCACCCAGGGGAGAGCAGGGGACGCTGTGGAGGTCGTTGAGGGGGAGGCAGCAGGTGTCGTCGTGCTGGTTCACCGGGGGGTCGTTGTTGAGGACAGTCTCTGACCTGCACCCCCAGACGGAGACTGGGGAGCCCCCATCAGACGGGGAAGCCCCGGTCAGAGCCGCGCAGTCGTTGGCTCTGGCTCGGTCGCGCGGCTCGCTGCCCTCCTCCACAGGACCCGGGGCCAGCTCGGCCCGACTGGCGCACGGACCGAGGGGTTTGCCCGGGACCTGGCTGGCACTGCCCTCTGCCTGGTGGGCGCCAGGGCTCGCATCTCCACCGCCCCCGGCTCCCCTCGGGCTCCCCTGCAGCGCCGCGAGGTCATTGGTGGGCAGGCTGGCGGCGCCGTGGTCACACTCGGACTCTACTGGAGGGATCGGAAGGTCTTGGGAGGCGGCTGGGCCGTCCTCCGGGAGCGCATCCTGGCAGTGATCTGGAGCAGCAGGAGCCCCAGCCTCCGGAGCAGCCAGGCCCGCGCGCTGCCCGCCCCCCGCTGCGCCGCCTGGGTCCGCAGGGCTGCCAGCGCCTTGAGCGCCGGCCTGGTCGCCTCCCGCCTCCGCACCGGGCTGGGCGGGCTGGGGGTCCGCGCGCCCGGCAGCAGCCTCCGCGCCAGGCGCGCCGCCAGGCCCACCAGGAGCTTCTTCGCCATGAGGGCTCGGTGGCTCCTGGGCCGGGGCGGCAGCGGGGCAGCCGGACAGCGGGGCGGCCTGCTGTTCAAGTCCGTCGCCCCCGGGCCCGAGGGGGGCAGCAGCTGTGGGCGGGGGGCCGGGGTCGGCTCCCCAGCTGCTCTCGGAGGCCGGAGGCTCTCCTGTGGGGGCGGCGCCTGCTCCTCCGTGCGTCTGTCCCTCCGCAGGGGAGAGGGAGCTGCCTGGGATACCGGGACATCCCTGTGTTCCTCCGTCCTCTCTCCCGGCCCCGTCCTCATCTGCGGCAGCCCGGAGGAAGGGCCCGGGCGCCGCGTCGGCCCCGCCATCGCCGGGCCCCGCGGCGTCTCCCCCTGGGGGACTGCGCCGGCCCGCCTCCTGCAGGACCGCGTGGCCGCGAGACTCCGCCGCGTCTCTGCCCGGCTCAGGGAGGGTCTCGGCCTCCTGCGGGGCCAGGGCCGTGTCCTGCGAGTCCATGAGGCGGGCGGAGCCGGCCTGCGCGGCGGCGGCGGCGTCTCGGGGATCCCCCACCTGCTGCAGGGACTCAGCTGGCCTGGGGCCCTCGGGCTGCTCAGCCGCGGGCAGGGAGACGCACCGGGGCTCGGCTCCGTGCTGGCCAGCGCCGGTCGCGGTCTTGTCGGGGTGCGGGCAGCTCTCGGGCTCCACGGCGCCGTCGGCTTGGGGGCGGGGGCGCGTGTCCCACGGGGCGCTGCTGCTGTGCTCTCTCTCCTGTAGGGGGGGCGGCGGTGGCGGCGGCTGTGTGGCGACAGCGACGGCCTGCTGCGGGGCATGCTGGGATAGCCCGGCCTCATTCTGGACTGCCAGTCTGAGGGGCGAGGCGTCCGGAGCTGGGGACCCCTGCAGCGTCTCCCCAAAACCACCGCCGCACAACGCACCTGGAAGAGACCGCAATAGAACAAGAGCACATGAGCAGGAGAGGCATGCAGAAAGGCGACAGCGCCACCTGTTTTGCAAAGCTTGACGCAAGCAAGAAGGAGAGCCGAGAGGGGGATTTCCTCAAACATCACCAGCTCACAAACAACACGAGGACACGCATGTTCACCGGCTGGGGCCGGCGCGCGGGACAGGGGGACACACGAGGAGAGACAGACAGACAGGTGTAGCGGCTGGGACAGTTGGGGCGCTCTGACCTGTCTGTGGCTCAGGACCAGGCTCGTCTGTGCTTTCCACTTCCAGGATGCTGAGTTGATGGGCACCTGCGCTTCTGCAAGATAGAGAGGGGGGGACAGGTCACGCTCCACACAGTGCAGCACAGCCCCGCTGGCCCACGCTCAAGGCTGGTCCCAGACACCCCTTCCCCTACTACACAGCGGCCACACCAGACGTCACGGCGCTCCTCCGCTCCCAGTGACCCGAGCGCCCGGGAACACCCTCTCCCTGCCGCCTCGGGTTCCCCTAAACCCTCGCACGGTGCCCGCTTTCCGCCGGTACTTCGTGAGGGAGGACTGAGGGCCGGTGGGCAACCCCGGCCCCTTCCCCCACCAGCCCCGGCTGGCACCCCCCACTCTGCTGTAGGCCCCCTGAGCGGAACAGAACAAGCAGGTGCGGCAGGGTGCCCAACACTTCGGCACGGTGTCCCGCAGACGTACGCGGGCTGTGTGGGCCGCCGGACCTCCTGAGAAACACGCGAACGCCGACCAAACACGCACGCACGCACGCACGCACGCACGCACGCACGCACGCACGCACGCACGCACGCACGCACGCGAATCCGTCTCGCAGCGAGACCGAGACCGAGACCTCGAGACAGCCTGCCAGCCATCGCGCAGCTCTCAACCCCCATGCATTTCCATCAGATCTGGTCAGATCGAAAACGGCGAACGAATCACCGCGAGATCGGGACACCAACGTGTTCTCTTGAGTGAAAGGAAGGAATAGGAGAAACTACGAGCCATCGCGGCTTTCCTTCCAAAATCTCAGCCAGAAAAAAATCTGGGTTTTGGACTATGCTTTAGGACTGGGCTTTAGTACGTGACGCAGAAACAAAACAAAAAAATGCAGGGCTTCTTCGCAGCTGAATCACCAGGTCGCAGATAAATACTGCGTCCCTTCGTCGCTTGCAGAAGTTGGCAAGAAACATCATTTCTAAAGAATAATAAGGGGAGTGGAAGACGCTTAACTTTCCAAGTAAAATGAGACTTATTGCTCCACAGAGCACAAAATATTAAACAGCACCTGAATAGAACACAATGGTGGCTTGAGGAGCACAGAAGAAAATAAATGGCAGAGATGAGAGGAAAAGTTCAATCTGGAGCACCAGTCAAGAGGCTCAGTACAGTGACAGGAACAGTGTGATCTGGAGCACCAGTCGAGAGGCTCAGTACAGTGACAGGAACAGTGTGATCTGTAACACCAGTCGAGAGGCTCAGTACAGTGACAGGAACAGTGTGATCTGTAACACCAGTCGAGAGGCTCAGTACAGTGACAGGAACAGTGTGATCTGTAACACCAGTCAAGAGGCTCAGTACAGTGACAGGAACAGTGTGATCTGGAGCACCAGTCACGAGGCTCAGTACAGTGACAGGAACAGTCTGATCTGGAACACCAGTCAAGAGGCTCAGTACAGTGACAGGAACAGTGTGATCTGTAACACCAGTCGAGAGGCTCAGTACAGTGACAGGAACAGTGTGATCTGTAACACCAGTCGAGAGGCTCAGTACAGTGACAGGAACAGTGTGATCTGTAACACCAGTCGAGAGGCTCAGTACAGTGACAGGAACAGTGTGATCTGTAACACCAGTCAAGAGGCTCAGTACAGTGACAGGAACAGTGTGACCTGGAACACCAGTCAAGAGGCTCAGTACAGTGAGTACAGTGACAGGAACAGTGTGACCTGGAACACCAGTCAAGAGGCTCAGTACAGTGACAGGAACAGTGTGATCTGGAACACCAGTCAAGAGGCTCAGTACAGTGAGTTCAGTGACAGGAACAGTGTGATCTGTAACACCAGTCGAGAGGCTCAGTACAGTGACAGGAACAGTGTGATCTGGAACACCAGTCAAGAGGCTCAGTACAGTGAGTACAGTGACAGGAACAGTGTGATCTGGAACACCAGTCACGAGGCTCAGTACAGTGACAGGAACAGTGTGATCTGGAACACCAGTCAAGAGGCTCAGTACAGTGACAGGAACAGTGTGATCTGGAACACCAGTCAAGAGGCTCAGTACAGTGACAGGAACAGTGTGATCTGGAACACCAGTCAAGAGCTTCAGTACTGTGACAGGAAGTGTGCACTCCTGTCCTGGGGGTGTGTGTCTCACTCTCAGGGCCTGTACACTCCTGTCCTGGAGGGTGTGTGTGTACATCTCTCAGGGCATGTACACTCCTGTCCTGGGGGGGGGGGGGTGTGTGCGTCTCTCAGGGCATGTACACTCCTATCCTGGGGGGGGTGTGTGCGTCTCTCAGGGCATGTACACTCCTGTCCTGGGTGTGTGTGTGTGTGTGTGTGTGCGCGCGCATCTCTCAGGGCCTGTACACTCCTGTCCTGGGGGGTGTGTGCGTCTCTCAGGGCCTGTACACTCCTGTCCTGGGGGGTGTGTGCGTCTCTAAGGGCCTGTACACTCCTGTCCTGGGGGGTGTGTGCGTCTCTCAGGGCCTGTACACTCCTGTCCTGGGGGGTGTGTGCGTCTCTCAGACCTGGGGGGTGTGTGCGTGATTCCACGATGTGGGGTGCAGCAGCGACAGAGAGCAGCACAGCATAGAGCTGGACAGGAGGCAAGCAGGTCAGCCCTCACCGTGCCTGCACGGGGGTACCCCTCACTCCCACCCTCACCGTGCCTGCACGGGGGGTACCCCTCACTCCCACCCTCACCGTGCCTGCACGGGGGGTACCCCTCACTCCAGCCCTCACCCTGCCTGCACGGGGGTACCCCTCGTCTCCGGCCCTCACGGGGATACCCCTTGTCTCAGACCCTCACCCTGTCCACACGGGGGTACCCCTCGTCTCCCGCCCTCACTTTGCCTGCACGGGGGTACCCGGGACAGCTCCGGGCGGGACCTCTGAGTCCGGGCGGGTAATGGGCTCTGCGGGGCCCGCAGCGGAGCACACGAGAGGGGCGGCGGTACCCCCCACACCCGGCAGAGGCAGCCAGAGGGGCACGAACCCCGCACGAGCACCGCAGACTCGCAGGAGAGCGGGACCTCGCCGAGGCTCTCGCACACACGCCGGGCAGCACGCAGGCCCTCAGCCCGGGGCGGCCTGCCAGTGCGGAGGAGCCGGTACCGCTGCGCTCCCCGCTCAGCCTCAGCCGGTCAACTCCCCCTGCAGGACCCGCAGGGCGCCGGGTTTCCGCCGGGCCGGCCCCGGGCAGCAGCCGCGGCGGCCCAGTTATGTAACCCCACCGGCGACGGCGGGCCGGCTCCGCTCCCACGGCTGCGCACCTCCGCGCTCGCCCGTGAAACATTAATATCCCGGTCACACACACACACACGCCACCTTCCCGTGTCCCGCCAGACCCCCTCCTCCCCGGCGAGGGAATAAACCCCCGTGACGTCACCCGCGGGGTCAACCGCCGCCCAGAAATTAGGCTTTTTTTTTTTCCCTCGGAGCCGAAAATTTTCCCACCCCGACCCCGGGCTCCGCACGGCTGCGGGACCCTATCCCGGCTCGGGGTCGCTTCCCCAAAAATTCCCTCCGCAGGTATTTCTGAGCCCACGCCGCGCGGGGGCCCGCCAGGGGGGGACCAGGCAGCTCACCACAACATCCACCGGCCTCGAAAACCCATCGTGGACCAGACTGAAATAGTGCATTTCCCCTGCCGCTACCGCGCCGTGCCAGTCTGTGGGACAGGACGGGGACAAGCCGCTGCCCAGCGAGGTCCTGTTTCGGCCACAACCCCCCCCCCGCAACGCGGAGGCCGGTCGCTGATGCCGCCCCATGAGCGCCGCCCGGCGCTCGCCCCCTCGCGGAACCCCCCCCTCCTCCTCCCCGACCCCCGCCGCCATCTTCTCTCCCCTCCTACCTGAATTTCTCAGCCGCTTTCTTTCACTAAAAACTCGGGGAAGGAGTCGCCATCCGCCTGAAATCGTCCTCAATCCGTGACAGGGCCGCTCCAAACTGTCTCTCGGTACCCAGCGAGCTGCTGGCGGGACCGTGGGAGCGGGTAAAAGTGAGGGCTAACCGGCTGCGGGTCCGGACGGCAATTCGGCGGCCGGCTGCGGGGAGGAGACTCGGGTTTCAGCGAAATGGAGGAGCGCCGCGCGCCGAGAGGCTGGGAGCGCGCCGCAGCCTCGCGAGAGCCCGGCCGCCCGCCGCCGCGGCAGGGGCTGACGGGAAGTGTAGTTTTCTGCTCGTCCTGCAGCGCGAGAAAGAAGTTGTCTCCAAGGCGAGCGTTTGTTTTTTTTTCCCCCAGTGTCGTCCCCGGGCGCCACCGTGAGTCTTCCTCTTTCACAGTTACTCCTGCCGTGCGTTACACCTCCGGCATGTCGCTCGTATGCTCTTTGGTCGAAATATCAGGAGCGTCTGTCGCCTGAACGGGCTCTGCGTGTGCCCCAGTTGAGAAGCCGGAGACGGACTCCCGTGACCCTCCGGGCTGAGCCGCCCGGCTCTCGCCTGCGCACCTGTAGCCCGGACACGTCGAGCCCGCTCGCCCCTCCTGGGCGCATAGCCCTTCGCCAGGGGACCACAGCGAGCAGAAGTCCTGTGTTAAAGGCCATAGCAGCACCCAAGTGCATGCGGGTCCTGGAGCTACTGCGCCACCTAGCGGTTTCGCTGCACTGGGACCCCATCTCCCCACACCGGGTACCCCCAAAAACCACCTGCGCGCCCACAGACACACCATTTCACCTTTCATTCCTCTAGCAGCCGCTGTAAAGTAAGGATTCCTGTCTGCGTGGAAATCCTGTGAGACCCTGGGAGATCCTGAGGCTGATCCCTGTAGATCCTTGGAAACCCTGACAGATCACTGAGGAACCCTAGGAGATCTAGCAGAATTTTGGGGACCCTGGGAGCTCATAGCAGAATTTTGCGGGATCCTCTCATACCCCCCACTTTTAACTCCTTTTACGATATTCATTTGTACCTGCTTTGAGATGAAAGAAGATAAATAAATATCATTAATAAATATAATGAATAAATAGTTATTTAAACAATAAAAATATACATTGTTACATGAAACAATTATTAATATCAAATATTATTACCACAGTATATAATACTGTTATCATGTATTATTAATTATACAAGTGATTAATAACTATAATTGATCAATAATAATTAATAATAATAATAGTAATAATTGCTTACACTTTTTAAGTGCTTTTCTGGACACTCCACTCAAAGCTCTTTACAGGTAATGGGGATCCCCTCCACCACCACCAGTGTGCAGCCCCACCTGGATGATGCGACGGCAGCCATAGTGCGCCAGAACGCTCCCCACACACCGGGTATCAGTGGGGAGGAGAGCAGAGTAATGAAACCAATTACTATACTCACTTGCATTTGTGACAGTAGCGCCAATAACAGCAACAGTAATGTACAGCTGTAGTAGTAACAGCAGTAGTAATGTACAGCTGTAGTATTAACAGAAGTAGTAATGTACAGCTGTAGAATTGAGGGCAGCAGTAATGTACAGCAGAAGTATTAAGAGCAACAGAAATGTACAGCTGTTGTATGAACAGCAGCAGTGATGTACAGCAGTAGTATTAAGAACAGCAGTAATGTACAGCAGTAGTATGAACAGCAGCAGTAATGTACAGCAGTAGTATTAAGAACAGCAGTAATGT
The DNA here is from genome assembly GCF_040954835.1 of Lepisosteus oculatus. Lineage (NCBI taxonomy): Eukaryota > Metazoa > Chordata > Actinopteri > Semionotiformes > Lepisosteidae > Lepisosteus > Lepisosteus oculatus. The sequence continues at coordinate 15,873,601 of NC_090699.1, forward strand.
ACAGCTGTTGTATGAACAGCAGCAGTGATGTACAGGTCATCCAGGTGGGGCTGCACATTGGTGGTGGTGGAGGGGATCCCCATTACCTATAAAGCGCTTTGAGTGGAGTGTCCAGAAAAGCGCTATATAAGTGTAAGCAATTATTAATGATTATTATTACAGCAGTAGTATTAACAGCAGTAGTAATTTAGTCAAGCTGGTAGTACTACTCATTGCTGCTGCTGATGTTTCCTGCACATTACCGCTGTTATTAATATTATTGCTACAGTACATATTACCGCTGCTGTTAATACTACTAAACATTACTGCAACTGATAATACTACTGCTGTTATTACTATTTCTGTCAATACTACTGCTGCTGATAATACTATTTCTGTACATTACTGCTGTTATTAATATTACTACTACAGTATATATTACGACTCTGTTGTTAATACTACAGCTGTCTATTACTGTCACTCTTAATACTATTGCTGTATGTCACTGCTGCTGTAGTATTAAGAACAGAGTAATGGAAGCAGCAGTATTAAGAACAGCAGTAATGTACAGCACTAGTATTAAGAGCAGCAGTAATATAGAGGTGTAGTATTAAGAGCAGCAGTAATGTACAGCTGTAGTATGAAAAGCAACAATACTTTTGATCAGCAGTATGAACAGCTGCAATAATGTACAACAGTACTGTTAGCAGCAGTAGTATACAGCATTAATATTAGTTACAGCAGTACTGTACAACAGTAGTATTAACAGCAGCAGTAATGTACAGCAGTAGTTTTGAAATCAACTGTAATTTACAGCACTAGCAGTGACAGTAATGTATTTCAGGAGTAGCTTCAGCACTGTGCAGCAGTGGTATTAACAACAGAAATAAGATAATCAGTAGTATAAAGAGCACTAGTAAACTACAGCAGCAGTATTGAAAGCAACAGAAATGTCCAATAGTATTTTTACAAACAGCAGTAATATATAGCAGCAATATTAATAACAGCAGTACATTACAAGCAATGTAGAACATTATTATATGTCATTATATGTCATTGTGTATTATATGTGTTGTAACACCTGCAGTAATGGTTAGCAATAGTATTCACAGTGGCACTAGTATACAGTAGTGATATCAGTCGTATTAACAGCTGTAATAATATAGATCAGCAATATTAAAAGCACAGACTATTTACAGTGATATTAAAAGCAGAAGTAGATAGATAGATATTACTTTATTAATCCCATAGGGAAATTGATAATATACAACAGTAGAATTAACACCAGCAGTAATGTACAGTAGTATTAAAAGCAGCACTAATGTACAGCAGTAGTATTAATAGGAGCATTAGTGTACAGTAGTAGTACAGTATTAACAGCATCAGTAATGTACAGCAGAATTAATGTACAGGATTAGTATTAACCTCAACAGTAATGTCTAGATGTAGTATTAACACCTATAGCAATAATGTACAGCTGTAGTATTAAGAGCAGCAGTAACGTACAACTGTAGTATCAAGAGCAGCAGTAACATAAATCTGTAGTATCAAGAGCAGCAGTAACATAAATCTGTAGTATTAAGAGCAGCAGTAACGTACAGCTGTAGTATTAAGACCAGCAGTAATGTACAGCTGTAGTATTAACAGCAGTAGTAGTGTACAGCAGCAGCAATAAGAGCAACAGTGATATACAGCAATAGTATTAAGAGCACCAGTAATGGACAGCTGTAGTATTAAGAGCAACAGTGATATAGAGGAGTAGTATTAAGGGCAGCAGTAATATAGAGCTGTAGTATTAAGGGCAGCAGTAATATAGAGCTGGAGTGTTAGGAGCAGCAGTAGCATACAGCAAAATTACAGCAGTATTATTAATAGCCACAGTAATAGAGGTAGGAGTATTTACAGCAGTAGTATTAATAACACAGTAATAACAACAGAGTAATAGAAGCAGTAATAGTAATAACAATAATAATAATAATAATAATAATAATTATTGCTTACAGTTATATAGCACTTTTCTGGACACTCCACTCAAAGCTCTTCACAGGTAATGGGGACTCCCCTCCACCACCAGTGTGCAGCCCCACCTGGATGATGCTCCAGTCTGCTCACACACACCAGCTCTCAGTGGGGAGGAGAGCAGAGTGATGAAGCCAGTTCAGAGAGGGGGATTATTAGGAGGCCATGACTGGTAAAGGTCAGGGAGAAATTTGGCCAGGATGCTGGGGTAACACCCCTACTCTTTTCAAGAAACACCCTGGGATTTTTAATGACCACAGAGAGTCAGGACCTCGGTTTTATGTCTCATCTGAAGGACTGCGCCTTTTTACAGAATAATATGTCTCCATCACTATGCTGGGGCATAAGGACCCACACAGACTCTGGGGTGAGCGCCCCCTACTGGCCCCACTAACACCTCTTCCAGCTGCAACCTCAGCTTTCCCAGCAGTCTCCCCTCCAGGTACTGACCAGGCTCACAGCTGCTGAGCCTAAGGGGGCAGACAGATGTGAGCTGCAGTAAAAACAAGCCTGAATTTAGGGGTCACCTGATCCATGACATAACCAGTAGCGTCAACATCAGCAGTAATAGACAGCAGTAGTATTAACAGCAGAATTAATTGTAGGGGATAAGCCTTAACCTCAACAGTTATGTATAGCAGTAGTATTAATAGTAGAAATAATTTCGAAAAAACACATGAACACCCACAGTGATTTCTAGCTGTAGGATTAACAGCAGCAGTAATGTGCAGCTGTAGTACAGTGCAGTCGAGATCTCCCCACAGATGTTCAATACTATTCAAGCCTGGGGACCGTGAAGGCCATTCCAAAACCTTCATCTTCCGTTCCTGTTAGTACTTCATGGTTGATTCTGAGGGATGTTTGGATTGCCGTCGTGCTGAAACATACAGCCTCTTTTCAGCTTCCATTTCTTCACTGACTCTGGGACACGAGCTTCTAGGATGTGTGGATATTTAGTAGAGTCCATTCTCCCCTCTACCCGCACACTGTCTCCTGTGCCGCCGCCGGCTGCCACACGACTCCCAAGCGTAACGGATCCACCCCCCGTGCTGAACAGCTGGCGAGGTGTTCTTTTCTTCCAATACCTCACCTGTCTCTCTCCAAATGCATCTTCTGTGGCTGTGGCCAAACCTTTTCAATTTCTGTTTCATCAGTCCACCTGCCCTTTGTTCCAAACGGTTTCCGCCTTATCCCAGTATTGGTTTGCATACTTCCAACGTCGCCTCTTCTGAGGACGTTTCCTGCTGACAGCTCTCCCGTGCAGATCATTTTTGTGTAAGCCAGGCTGTACTGTGGACCTGTGGACCACTACTGCGGTGGCACTTTAACCTTTCTGCAGCTCCTCTGCAGCGATAGGTGGGTTCTGCTGCGTATATCTGACCAGTTTACGAGCAGTTCAGTTTTCTGTTTTTGACTTCAACGGTTCCCTTTGACTTCCATTTCTTCACGATGTTTCTGATGGTGGAGATTCCAAGTTGGAGGCTTTTAGATGTCTTTTTAAAGCCTTCCCCTGCTTTGTAAGAGTCGCGTGTCTTTATTTTCAAGTCCTCAGTCAGCTGCTTAGAGGAGCCCATGGTGGCTGAGGGTAGGCACAGCACCCTGAGAGGTTAGCGGGGTCCGTCTTTAACTCTGGAAGTGTCTTCGTCTCGCTTAATTTAAGGCCCAAGGAGCCAATCAAGTTTTGAAGGCTTAAGAAAAGTTCTGATGAATCAACTGGATAATTAGCAAAGAAATAGTAACGGGGCTCTGTGGCTCAGGATCTGTGCCTGTGGCTGGAAGGTTGCCAGTTCAAATCCCGCGGCCAGCAGAGGAATCCTACTTCATTGGGCCCCTGAGCAAGGTCCTTAACCCCAGCTGCTCCAGGGGTGCTGTATAAATGGCTGACCCTGCGCTCTGACCCCCAGCTTCTCTCTCCCTGTCTGTGTGTCTCATGGGGATCAAGCTGGGGTCTGAGAAAAGACAAATTCCTAATGCAAGAGATTGTATAGGGCCAATAAAGTGATCTGATCTGAATGGTGCTCTAAAATGTGCAGAAAGATGTCTTGTTGAAGTCTGGACCCTGCGGGGGTCATGACTCGGCGACTCATGCAGTGTGACCAGGCGTGCCCTAACTCCTGCACACAGCTGGGCCTCTTCAGAACAAGGGGCTCCCTCTTGCGCTAGTGAGCGAGGGACTGAGACATTTCCAGGGGAAACTCGGGCAAGCTTGGAATCCCTTCAGAATCCGGGGGTCACGGCGAGCCGGACCTCAGCCCCAGTGGGACAGTGGGCTACAGGACAGCGAGAGTGGGGTACGGCGCAGGGACAATGGGGTACCGGACAGCGACAGTGCGGTACAGGGGGGGATGTGGGTAGTGGGATCACACCATGCACAATGCATGTTCCTCACCATTAAACAGCTGCCTTTTAGAAAGAAGTGGCTCTGTGCCAGTCAGCCCGGCCAACGTGAGGGGGGCAGGGGGATAACTGTGCACTTGGACACATGGAGGAATGTCAGCTGTATCACCCTGCAGCTCACAGCCTTCAGCCCACTGAGGCTCAGCAGTAAGAGCCTTGTCAGCACCTGGAGGGGAGACTCCTGGGAAAGCTGAGGCTGCTGCTGGAAGAGGTGTTCGTGGGGCCAGTAGGGGGCGCTCACCCTGCAGTCTGTGGGTCCTAATGCCCCAGTAAAAGACACTTTCCATTGGATGAGACCTAAAACTGAGGTCCTGACTCTGTGGTCATTAAAAATCCCAGGATGTTTCTTGAGAAGAGTAGGGGGGTGGCTAGTAACGATTAATCAAGCAGGATAAATCACATTTCTCACCAGGCTTTCAATCTTTGGATGTCGTTTTTCCCTAGTGAAATACTTTTTGGATTTTAGGGAGCAATTCAGCACCTCGATTTGTTGCACTTGCTTATTGTGCTTGTGATCCTGATAAAGCAGCTGCAGATCATTGAATAGTTTTAGTAACAGACCCATTTTACACTATTAGTGGAAGAAGTGCAGCTCACGGCCTTGTCACTGCATTAGTGAAATAACTGCAGCACATGGCCCCTTTGTAACTCTGTACGTGGAATAACTGCAGCTACAACATGGTCTTGAAACTGAATTAGTGGAATAACTGCCGAGCACAGCCCTGTTTTACACTATTAGTGGAATAACTGCGGCTTATGGCCCTGTGTTACTGCATTAGTGGAATAACTACAGCTCGGGACGCTACCTTACACCAACAGTGGAATAACTACAGAACTTGACCCCGTGTTACTGGATGAGTGGAGTAACGAGCGAATAACCCTGGCATGTGCTGCAGTGTTATTCTAGTTAGCACAAGCACGCGGACCAGCTCTTAGTTCTGGTAGGGCGAGGTCAAGCAGAGCAGCTCTTCCACTCTGTCCCAATACAGCCCTGTGGACATGCTCTCACACAATGTCCCTCCCCAGACGGGCAACGCAACCATGCTCAAGAAGAAAAAACACACACCCAAATAAATAACCAAAACATTTTCATTGTTAGCTTTTTTTTTGAAGGAAATCCCAGGTGTTAAAAATGTACAAAATATTCATATTATAGCAGTCTCTTCTCTTTGTGTTGCTCTCCAGCGTGTTTCAGATCTCCGGGTCCTGAAGAGCCGAGTTCCTCCTCAGGCCGTGCGGATGGGGTCTTGTGTCAAGGTGGAGGATGCGGGCGGCCTGTCTTCACAACCCGCCTGCCAGGACTCCACTGCTGCTCCACGCTTCTTGGGCACAGTCCAGGAGCCTCTGCAGGCCACAGACCTCAAGAGGAACGCTCAATATCCAGACGCAGAGCGGGGCGGGGAGCCCTGAAGGACTCCTGACGAGTTCAACACGAGCCCTCACCTCACCTCCCCACAAAACGTATTTTCCTTGAAATGTTCACGTCGTGATCCAAATGTCCATACAATAGCCTAAAGGAAAGGAGCCAGTAACAGTCCGGAAACTTAAAAAAATAAAAAAACTGCCTCAAAAAAAGGAATATATTTATTAAAAATAATTAATAATAATATTAATAATTACAATAATAATAATAGCAACAATAATATTACGCAGTAGTACTGCCCAGGTGCGCGAGAGGGGATTAATAGCCCAGCGTGTGTGTGCTGATGGGCAAACACTTGACTAATTTACAATATTTATATAGAAAAATGACACCTGAATTAAGAGCACAGTGCATACTTCTGCCTGAATGCACTGAGGGCTGCCGGGCACGGCGGCGTGTGTTGAACTCCCTCTGCGCTGCGCGGGTCTGGGTTCGACACACTGCATGTAGGATGGGCGGGGGGGTCTCAGACGCCTGCAGTTCGCTCTTTTCTGAGACCTTTCACCCCTCCCCGACGGGGGCCCCCCTCTCCGAGACCCTGCACTCCCCGACAACGGGGGCACCCCATCTCCAAAACCCTTCACTTCCCCACGACAGGGGCACCCCCTCCCCAAACCTCTTCACCACCCACAACAGGGCGCCCAATCTCCAAGACCCTTCACCCATACATTATGGGGGCACCCCATCTCCAAGACCCTTCACCCCTCCCCCCCCCACCATGGGGGCAGAGCAGAGGACAAACAACGGGGGCGCCCCACACACTTTGTCACAGTGCCACAGCAGGGGAGCCCCGACATCCCTCTGGGGACAGGGTGACCCCTCGGAGGGACTGCGTTGCCGAATCCCACTGGGGCCTCCGGGGAGGAGGTCAGAGGGGTAGCAGCCCTGTCCCCAAGGAGAGGGGCTGGGGGCGGCTCAGGGTTTGAGTTCCTGCAGCGCTGGCCCTCTCCTCCCCGCGGGTCACGACACCGGAACCGGGGAACAAACTGACACCCGCTACCAGGCAGCGCCCCGACTGCGCGCCCCACTATCTGGAGTCCCGGTCCTTGTGGGCACCGTACATGGCCAGCTCGACCGGGGGACCCCCCATCCGGGAGCTGCGGGGGGAGGCGGAGGCCCTGCTGGGGGCCACGGTGGGGATGAGGGGCGGCGGGGGGCCGGCGCCCAGGGGCCCCACCAGCCCGGGCGGGGTCTTGGTCAGCAGGCTGTTGGGGTGGTGAGCGTGGGTGTGCAGGGCCGGGCCGAGGCGGGAGTAGAGCGCGCCCGGGGGCGGCGGGGGGCCGTGGTGGGGCGCCAGCAGCCCCGGGTGGGCGAGCTGCTCCAGGGCGGCGGCCGCCACGGGGTGCTGCCCGGGGTGGGGCGGCCCCGGGTGGGAGTGCACGCCGGCGTAGAAGCGCGCCCGCTCGAAGTCCTCGCGCAGGATGTGCGCCCGCTCCTCCTCGTCCAGGAGGCCGCCGGCGCCGGGCCGCTCGTGGGCCAGCAGGCCGAAGTCGTCCGCCCGCCCGGGGGCGCCGCCGGCCGAGGAGGCGGCGGCGGAGGACTCGTAGAAGCGCTGCGCGTGGTGGTGGTGGTGATGGTGGTGCTGGGCGGCCAGCAGCCGGCTGAGGTGCGGGTCGGGGCGCAGGGCCAGCGCCTCCCGCCGCTGCTGCTGCTGGCTCAGCTCCCGCCAGTCCCAGCCGAAGGGCGCGGAGGCCGGCGGCGGCGCGGCGGGGTGGTGGTGGTGGTGGGGCGGGAAGCGCTCGCCCGCCAGCACCGGCACCGGCCCGCCCAGGTAGTCCAGCATGCGTGTGCGCTCCAGCAGCGACAGGGAGCCCAGCGCGGGGAAGGCGGGGGGCCCCAGCGGCGGCCCTGGGGCCAGCGGGGGGTGCAGGGCGGAGGGGTGCGGGCGGCTGCTGGGCCTCTCGAAGGCGTGCGGCGGCGGGGGCGGGGGCAGGGAGATTGGGACGGGCTCCGGCTCCTCCTTGCGCTCCTCCTTCACCTTCACGTGGGAGGCGGGCGGGGCACCGTCGGGCGTCTTCTTCAGCTGGGGGGGCAGCAGCAGGTCCGGGGTGCTGGGCTTGCGGTCCGCGGGAGGGGGGTTTGGGGCGCAGCCGTTCTCCCTGGACGAGCGGGCCGCCGCCTCCTCGGGCCGGGCTGGGGGGGTGTGGGAGGGCCGCGAGGACTCGCCGGCCGGGGTGGGGGCGCAGGAGGAGGCCGAGGAGGAGGAGCGGGGTCTCTCCGGCGCCAGCGAGGAGCTCCTGGGGGCTGCGGGGGCCTGCCGGCTGTCTCTCTCCCTGTCCCGGGTCCTCTCCCTCTCCCTCTCGTGGTCCCGGTCCCGGCTGGGCTCGCGGCTCCGCGCTCGCGGGGCGGCGTCGCTGTCCGGGCCTCCTCCTGGCCCGTGGCTGCCGTGGCCGTTGCTATGGGACGCAGGCGCCGGCTTGTGGGCGGGAGACATCCGGACAGGGTGGCGGCCATAGGCAGCGCTGTCACTGGGGGAGGAGGAGAGTAGGGGGGTTAGTGACCAGGCCAGGGCCCAACACCGGGAATAACACCTGGAATAACAGAGGGCCCAACAGCAGGACTAACACTGGGATAAACACGTGGTACAAAACTGGGCCCAACACCGGGAACAAAACCTGGAATAACACAGGGTCCAAAACTGGGTCCAACAGCAGGAATAACACTAGGAACAACAGGTTACAAAACTGGGCCCAACACCTGGAATAACACCGGGTCCAAAACCGGGCCCTACACCGGGAACAACAACTGGTACAAAACTGGGCCCAACACCAGGAATGACACCTGGAATAACAGAGGGTCCAAAACTGGGTCCAACAGCAGGAATAACACTAGGAACAACAGGTTACAAAACTGGGCCCAACACCTGGAATAACACCGGGTCCAAAACCGGGCCCTACACCGGGAACAACAACTGGTACAAAACTGGGCCCAACACCAGGAATGACACCTGGAATAACAGAGGGTCCAAAACTGGGTCCAACAGCAGGAATAACACCGGGAACAACACCAGGACCAAAACTGGGCCCAACACTGGGAATAACACTTGGTCCAGCACCTGATCCAGAGCTGGGCCCAACACCTGGAACAACACCGGGTCCAAAACTGGGCCCAACAGCAGGAATAAGACCTCTTACCGGTCCTTCTCATCCTTGATGAGGGGGGCGTCCCTGTCGCGCTCGCTCTCGGACCCCTTGCTCCAGGCGGGGGCGGTGGGGAAGGAGGGGGGGGTGCGGTGCAGGCGGTTCCAGGTGTCGTGAGGGCTGCCGAAGCCCCCTGTCACCCCGCCCGGGGAGTCCTTGTGCCCGAACACGGAGCCAGCTCCTGCAACAGGCACACACGCAGATCTAGACCAGCAGAACCAGACAGTCTCACCCCGCCTCTGCGCTCGAACCCTGTGCCCTGTTCCCTCCCCCGCCCCGTCTCTACACTCGAACCCTGTGCCCTGTTCCCTCCCCCGCCCCGTCTCTGCACTCGAACCCTGTGCCCTGTTCCCTCCCTCGCCCCGTCTCTGCACTCGAACCCTGTGCCCTGTTCCCTCCCTCGCCCCGTCTGCACTCGAACCCTGTGCCCTGTTCCCTCCCTCGCCCCATCTCTGCGCTCGAACCCTGTGCCCTGTTCCCTCCCTCGCCCCGTCTGCACTCGAACCCTGTGCTCTGTTCCCTCAGACACACAGTGCTCACCCAGTGTGGGGCTGCCCAAGCCGCCAAACGCCCCATTACCCAGAGCTCCCAGAGGTGTGAAAGCCTGGGAGCGACCAAAGGGATCTGCAGGAGAGAGAGAAGAGAGACGGGAGGAGGAGAGAAATGGGAGAGCTTGGTTAGTGCTCGTCACAGAAGTACAGATTGCTTCCTGGAATTAAAGACACCTTTTGCACCTAAGAAGATGCCGACACACCAGTGTCCGTGCACGCGAAAGTGCCGACACACCAGTGTCCGTGCACGCGAAAGTGCCGACACACCAGTGTCCGTGCGACGGGGGCCGTGCACACGAAAGTGCCGACACACCAGTGTCCGTGCGACGGGGGCCGTGTGCGCCCAAGAGATTCTTACCTAGGTGGGTTGCTGGGGCCAGGAAAGAGGAGTGAGGTCCCGAGGGGGGAACAAACGGAGAGGAGCTGGGGTGAACTGCACCTGTCGAGACAGAGGCCTGGGTGAAGGAGGTCAAGAGAAGGAACCGACGGCCGACTCCCTGTTGATCTGTGCAGACAGATCCATGTGGAAAAGGTCGCTCTCCAACGGGCAGGAGGAGCAAAAAGGAAAGGGGGACAGCCGGACCCAGACTCACCAGCCGCAGAGAAGAGAGAGGCGGGCCGTGCCAGCTGGTGAGAGGTGGGCAGAGAGCTTGCCCCGGGCATCCTGGCCAGCAGGTCAGTGCGGAAGTCCAGCTTGTGAGGGTCCCCCTGCATCATCTGAGCAGCAGAGAGGACAGTGAGCAAACCAACAGAGTGTACAGCACAGAAGCGACAGGGGACCGGGGAGGCACTGACTGCTCTCTCAGAGCCCGATTCTCATCACAGTTAATCACTAACCCAGTTTACAGTGAACTCTGTCCAGTCCTGTACAGCCTGCAGTGTCTCAGACTGCTCTGTCAGAGTCTGATTATTATCACAGTTCATACCTAATCAAGAGCACAGTGAAGTTGGTCTAGTTCAGCCTGGAGAGTCTCACACTGCTCTGTGGGAATCTCTTAACAACAATCCTAAACTTCTTACTACATGTTCGAAAGCAGTAGGGTCGTTAGACTGAAACTGGTACATTTTGCTGTTAATCTGGGACATAATGCACAGGATAAGAGTAGCATATAAAACTACAAATCTTTGCAGATTTGCAAATATTCCTCTTAATTCAAGTATCTTCTCTTCATAATGCCATTACCTTGACTTTCTCCTGGTGTCTCAGGATCATCCAAGCTACTCTTACATGCATTGCACACCACTTGCCCGGCTTCTAGAGAGAGCATAAGAGGGGTCAATACAGACACCCTGACTGACTGGACACTCCAGTACATTAACACTGCACTGAGAGAGAGGGGTTAATACAGACACACTGACTGGACACTACAGTAAATTAACACTGCACTGAGAGAGAGGGGTTAATACAGACACACTGACTGACTGGACACTCCAGTACATTAACACTGCACTGAGAGAGAGGGGTTAATACAGACACACTGACTGGACACTCCAGTACATTAACACCGCACTGAGAGAGAGGGGTTCATACAGACACACTGACTGAGAGAGGGGTTAATACAGACACACTGACTGATAAACATCAGAGACAGAGCAATATGCCGACAGATTGTGATGTCAGAAGTAGATTAAGCAAAAAGAGTCAGAGCAATTGCAGGTTCTTACATTGTTGACTCGCAGTGAAGTCCTGAAGTGATCAGTCAGCTGAAAAAGACAGTGAGAATCAGAACACTGTTACAGCTCACTGAGCCCAGCAAATTCATTAGGTCAATTAGCTACTGGCAACCTGTGATCTCAACAAGCCATAATCAGAAGGAAACACTGACAGCATGTCCTACAATTAACAATAATCACACACCTGTTCGCTGTGCACAGCCAGAGCCCAATCACAGACTGCACAAACACACACACCTGTTCACTGTGCACAACCAGAGCCCGATCACAGACTGCACAAACACACACCTGTTCGCTGTGCACAGCCAGAGCCCGATCACAGACTGCACAAACACACACACCTGTTCACTGTGCACAACCAGAGCCTGATCACAGACTGCACAAACACACACACCTGTTCACTGTGCACAACCAGAGCCTGATCACAGACTGCACAAACACACACACCTGTTCACTGTGCACAACCAGAGCCTGATCACAGACTGCACAAACACACACCTGTTCACTGTGCACAACCAGAGCCTGATCACAGACTGTGCGCACACACACACCTGTTCACCGTGCACAACCAGAGCCTGATCACAGACTGCACAAACACACACCTATTCACTGTGCACAACCAGAGCCTGATCACAGACTGCACAAACACACACCTGTTCACTGTGCACAACCAGAGCCTGATCACATACTGCACAAACACACACACACCTGTTCACTGTGCACAGCCAGAGCCTGATCACAGACTGCACAAACACACACACACCTGTTCACTGTGCACAGCCAGAGCCTGATCACAGACTGCACACACACACACACCTGTTCACTGTGCACCAACAGTGACTGAGGACATACACACCAGAAACACTGTCACTCACCCGGGGGTCTTTGGGCTGCAGGGCGTGAGGCACCGCCCCTAGTCGAGCTGCCATCTCTGGATTGGTAGCCTGGAAGCAGAGAGACTGTCACTCATGGAACAGCTAGGGAGTGGGTAGTGAGCAGTGATCTATCTAGGTCTGAGTGCGACAACTAGAGAACCCAGGTCTGAGTTTTGGCACAGGGGCAGTGTGAAAGAACAAGTGTCCGAGACAGTGCCATCCTTTTGCTGGAAGGGTGAGGGCGATATAGAACAGTGTGGGCTGCAGTGTGAAAGGTCAAAGGTCAGCGAGTCCTCACCTTTGGCTGGAAGGCTCCCTGCAGTGAGCTGAATGGTCCAGGCAGTACAGGCTGGATCCCAGGCACAGAGTGGGGGTAGTTGGGGTAGAACTGGAAGAGAGGACACAAGCAGGATCTCACAGGGAGGAACAGAAAAAACACAGAGCTGAGCAGGCAAATGGACATGGACACAGAAACACAGATAGAGGCCCCACTCACACTGTGTCGGTACAGCCCCTCCATCTTCCCTGGGAATTTGTCGAACTGAGAAAGAGAAAGAGAAGGAAGGACTGAGAGGCTGAACGCTACAAGCGGGAGACGAACGAAGACGGAGAAACTGGGCGGGTGAGGGCCTGCTTCCCTTGTCCCACTGGGTACCAGGAGCTGCTGGGAGTGGTCAGCTCTAAAGCCCAGAGAAGAGGCTGGCTCTGGGAGAGCAGGCGAGTTGTTCACTGACGGAGCCCCAGGACCCTCTCCAGCACTTAGTCAGGACTGGGGTCAAAGGTCACACGGCAGCCCAAAGAGTTCCACAACCCCAACAGCCCCCTGCGCTGCTTTCTAAAGAACCAGCGTCTGCCCTGAGAGCTGGCACCCAGAGATGGGTGGATCGAGCTCGCAGCGGTCACCGCCCAGTCGCCCCTGGCCCACAGGGGGGGTGGGGGGCTCGCACGCCAGGCAGGATCTGTCCTGCTAGGAGACGCGGATCAGACCAACGCACCGGAGCTCAGCGTCTCCGCCCCTCAGCCCACGCCCACGACCGGTCCCGGGAGAGGACAAGGGGCTCGGACGTCGGGCGCAACAGAGCTGCTGAGCCCCGGGACGGCCCTGTGCCGATGACCAGGCCTGCGGCCAGACAGCAGCGCCCCAGGCCTGCTGATCCAGCACAGGACGTCTCCAATGTGAAGCAGGACAGCCCACTGATGCCCCAGGTCCCCCCTTCAGGGGGGGACACAGTGCGAGAGCCCCACCTACAAGGAGAGCAGACCCCACGGCACGGCCCTCGGGTCAGCGCTGGCCCGGCCTGGCACCTCACAGCCTGGCCTGCAGCTGCCGCCGACGAGGAAAGACGAGGCCCCGGTGGAGGAAAGGGGCAAGAGCGCAATCCCGACACCTACCAGAGGGGGCGCAGCGGCGGGGGAGGTCAGGAAGGGGGTGAAGTGCTGATGCGTGTGGGTGTGCTGGTGCTGGTGGTTGTGCTGGTGGAACTGGAAGGCCAGCGGGGGAATGGCAGGCTGGGCCGGGGACGCCCCAGCACCTGAACCCGGGGCCGCCCCCGACGCCGAGCCGCCCCCAGCCCCTCCGCGGCCCCCACCCGCTCCACCCCCTCCCCCAACCCCCACAGGCTCTGCGCTGTGACTCAGAAACCGAGAGTTCAACTCCTGACGCAGCAAGTCGTGATCTGTGAAGAGAACAAAGAGAGAAAGAGAGAGAGTGAGAAAGAGGGGTTCATACAGACACACTGACTGACTGGACACTCCAGTACATTAACACTGCACTGACAGAGAGAGGGGTTCATACAGACACACTGACTGACTGGACACTCCAGTACATTAACACTGCACTGACAGAGAGAGGGGTTCATACAGACACACTGACTGACTGGACACTCTGGTACATTAACACTGCACTGAGAGAGAGGGGTTCATACAGACACACTGACTGACTGGACACTCCAGTACATTAACACTGCACTGAGAGAGAGGGGTTCATACAGACACACTGACTGGACACTCCAGTACATTAACACTGCACTGAGAGAGAGGGGTTCATACAGACACACTGACTGACTGGACACTCCAGTACATTAACACTGCACTGAGAGAGAGGGGTTCATACAGACACACTGACTGACTGACTGGACAGTGCTACAGTGTGTCCATATCTAGTCGTGTGGACAGCGACAGTGTGCGTCAGTACAGTGCTACAGTGTGTCCATATCTAGCAGTGTGGACAGCGACAGTGTGCATCAGTACAGTGCTACAGTGTGTCCATATCTAGCAGTGTGGACAGCGGTGTGGACAGCGACAGTGTGCGTCAGTACAGTGCTACAGTGTGCCCATATCTAGCCGTGAGGACAGCGACAGTGTGCGTCAGTACAGTGCTACAGTGTGCCCATATCTAGCCGTGGGGACAGCGGTGTGGACAGCGACAGTGTGCGTCAGTACAGTGCTACAGTGTGTCCATATCTAGCAGTGTGGACAGCGACAGTGTGCATCAGTACAGTGCTACAGTGTGTCCATATCTAGCGGTGTGGACAGCGACAGTGTGCGTCAGTACAGTGCTACAGTGTGCCCATATCTAGCCGTGAGGACAGCGACAGTGTGCGTCAGTACAGTGCTACAGTGTGTCCATATCTAGCAGTGGGGACAGCGGTGTGGACAGCGACAGTGTGCGTCAGTACAGTGCTACAGTGTGTCCATATCTAGCAGAGTGGACAGCGACAGTGTGCATCAGTACAGTGCTACAGTGTGTCCATATCTAGCAGAGTGGACAGCGGTGTGGACAGCGACAGTGTGCGTCAGTACAGTGCTACAGTGTGTCCATATCTACCTGTGAAGGCAGCAGTGTTGGCAGGGACAGTGCTGTGGTGATGGCTGGACACCTGAAGAAGAGGTGGCGGAGGAGGCAAACCGGGGGAGGGGGTGAACAGTCCAGCTCCCCCAGACCCTGGGTGCGAGGGGGGCCGCAGGGCGCCACCAAAGCTGTGGGAAGACGAGGGAGGGGCCCCGGCCCCCCCCAGCGAGATGGCCATTCCAGTGGATGATGGCGTGGAGGAGCGGTGGGACTGGGAGTGGGGGTTGGAGGAGGGTCGCTTGACAGGGGTACTGCTCCTGAGAGAGAGAGGGAGAGAGTTAATACAAGAGTACACTGCTGAACCCGGAGACAAGCCGGACCCGACAGTCCGGCGGCGCTGTAGCACCGCCACAGCAGATGGACCTCGACCCGAACCCCCCCCCCGCCAGCACACACGCACCTGACGGTGCTCAGTCCCAGCCCTGAGGAGTAGACGGTCTGCGGGGCGGGCCCGAAGGACAGGGGCGTCTTGTTCCTGGGCTGCGGGGGGCTGGGGCCGTGGGAGGGGGGTCGGCCGTCTCCGTTGAGCTGGGGCTGTGCGGGCTGGGGCGCGGGGGAGGGCCCGAGCCGGGGGTGCTGGGAAGGCAGGACCGGGGCGGGGGAGGGGCTGTGGCGTGGGGCCGCGGGGCCGGGCGGCAGCAGCAGCAGGGCATCGCGGGGGGGCGGCAGCGGGTCCTGGCTCCTCTCCTGGCTGCGCTGGAGCCCCGAGACGCGGGGTGTCACCGAGAGCCGGGCAGGGCCACAGGAGTCACAGGGGCGGCCGTTCACGGGTCCCACTGCCGTCTCGGGCACTGACGGGGAGGGAGAGAGAAGTTACTCTTGCTGCACCCCGATACACTCCGGAGCTGGCTGCTGGCACCCTGGCTGGAAACGGAGCAGGGCGTGGGTTTCTGGGAAGACCGTCGCGGAGTGACGGCGTGCCAAGATGACCCAGTGCAGAACCTCTGCCATGGCTCTGAAAGCTACCAGTGTCCTGTGCCATGCTAAGCAATCATTTGGAATTCCATCCCATTGCATTGTCCCACTGTTTCAGAAATAAGCCCACATGGGGTCATTCCCAGTGGGCTCCTGGCAGACCAGTCCCCCTGACCACCAGGCATCTTAGCGAATCATGATGCAGGAACACTACAGGAATTGGCCCTTTGGGATTATGGGAGCTGTAGTTGGCACAGTCAGTGCCAGATAAACCTGGCTCTCCACGGTGTGTGTGAACCCATGTTCCCGGGAACCACTCGACAGGACTGCATGCGTCGTGGTTTCAGAACCATTGCCATGTTCTTTAGGATTTAACACCATCACAGCTGACAGTTAGTTGTACTAACCCCCAGTTCATGTGACTAGGACTCATTTATTCTAAATAAAAACCTAACCCCCTCCCCAACTTCCGACCCGAGTGCCTGAGTGAGGAATAAAAAGCCGGAGCTTCACTGGAGGGAGGCTTTCCTTACCCTTCCTGGTGGTCACCGTGAACATCCGATCCATGTCGTCAGAGACCTTGAACACAGCGAGAGAGAGACCATTTATAATCCCAATCAATAACCACTCAAGATCACAGTCCAGTCAGTCCAGGCCAGCCTGGAGAGTCTCACTCTGCTCTGTCAGTGGAGTCTGATTATGATCACAGTTCATAACTAATCCAGCCCGCAGTACGGTCAGTCCAGTCCAGCCTGGAGTGTCTCACACTGCTCTGTCAGTATCAGTGGAGTCTGATTATAATCTAAATAAATCACTAATCAAGATCACAGTCCAGTCAGTCCAGTCCAGCCTGGAGAGTCTCACACTGCTCTGTCAGTGTCAGTGGAGTCTGATTATAATCTCAGTTAATCACTGATCAAGATCACAGTCCAGTCAGTCCAGTCCAGCCTGGAGAGTCTCACACTGCTCTGTCAGTGTCAGTGGAGTCTGACTGCCTTCAGACAAGGTACACATTCCCCCAACACTGACACAGCAGTCCGAGACACTCCAGGCTGGACCGGGTCATGGGTCCCTAGGCCAGGTCAGATGGTCACCAACACTCGCAGACTCACCCTGTCTCCAGAGTCGCTCTCTGTGTCGCACTGCAGCAGAGAGAAAACAGAAAGCAGGTTAGTCTCATGTAGCCACTGTGGCAGCACTGTCTCTTAATCCCGGCTCTAACACAGCATCACAGCTCCCCCGGGACACGGCCATCCCTGTCGATCCCGGAGTGGGAGATCTGGACCTTTCTCATTCAGACTAGGAAAACCGACTGGGGAGGAAGCAGCTTGAACTGGTTGAACTGGAATTGGCGAAGACCTGCTTCCTTATGGGAGTCTGTCAGAGCGCCTGTGGGAGGGCTGGAGGGGCAGGGCAGCTTCTGGTCTAAGCTTTTCCAACAGCCTGAACAGTGAGACAAGCAGAGGTCTACCTGTCCACAGACTGAAAGGAAAGCAGCTTCTCTGTACACAAATGGTGGTAGGAGCGTGGAACAAGCTGGCCAGCCACTACTAAACCAGCTAGAGGGGCCAAATTGTGATTTGTAACCTCTGTTATGATCGCAGAACCTTTTCCAAATCTCAGGCCCGCTGTCCCCAGAATTGAGGCCTATAATGAACACCCTGTGTCTTCACACAGAGGGGGGTGGGAGTGGAGAACAAGGTGCCCAGCCTTGTGATGAAACCGATACCCGGGATTCTTCCAGGACACATCTGGATGAGATCCTCCAGTTGGGCCTACTTTACAAAAAGGGTGGTGGGAGTGGGGAATATAAAACAGCTTGGTGCCTTAGCCAATCAGAGCACTTGCTTCAGATCCCCCAGCCAGCCAATGTGGGGGAACAAAAGTGGAGTTATCATAAAACTGGTGTAACAGGCTGTCACCGCCATCGCAAAATGTACAGACATCCTCGTGGCGGGTCGCTGCTGAAGCCGGGCGGGGGGGGGGGCTTGGGGGGGAGGGACACTTACGATGTAGCCCGTCTCCAGGAACAGGCTCCCAGGACCCTGCAACAGCACAGAGAGAAGGGACTGTCAGGACAGGGCACCTCCTGGGTTCAGGAGCACCGGGGGCAGAGGGCAGCTCAAGAGGACAGAGGACACAGGCGGAAAGATACAGGACACAGAGTAGAGAACAGAATAAAGGGCACAAGGGCAGGGCACAGATGACAGGAAAAAAAAAGGACAGAAAGAGTTGAGCACACAGAGCAGCACACAGGGGGCAGCGCCACACTTCTGGTTGTGCGGCATTCATCCCGACCTTATTAAACCCCTCTTTCTACACAAGCACACCTTCCACTCGGGTTTCCCAGCCCCCAGTTCTCAGATTCTCCCAGCAGAGGGTCACCTCCGCACCTTACTGATCTTAAGGAGGAACTGCAGTCCCAGTTTCTCAGAGCGGCTGTTAAATCTCAGTAACAAAATAAGTTCCGTGACCACACAGAAAAAAATTTACAAAGTTCCCCATTTTGTGCTTAATCTGAACACTGTGAAAGTACTGTTAGTCGGCACGTTGTCGCAGATTCGGGTTCGAGTCCCCACGAACTGGGGCCCTTCCTGCTCACTAGTCCCGGTAATGACTAAAGCAACGGGACGTGCGAGTGAATGAGTACAGGTTGTGCAGCAGACATCCCACCAGTAACGTTCCAACCTGATCCGCATGCAATTAGCCAGTAAGTTTTATTTGTCTGCAGAAACACCTCAAAACCGAAAGCACTGTTCCTATTGGAGTCACGAGCCTGCTTGTTCACAGTGTAAGAGGGCTGCTCTCGTCTCGGGAAGTCCTGTTGACTCACTGTTGGTGAATCGCAGAACACAGCGCAGCGCAAATCTGGAAACTGTGCCTCCGTCGTGATGGAGACTGGAGGTTTTACACGTTACGGTGTACTTTTTGCTTTCACAGGGGTTTGGAAGGCACTCCTCCATGCCAATTCTTTCTGACCCTGAGAGGTGAAACGACAGGCCTGCAGGCCCCCTGTAACCACTGCTCTGCAGTAAGTGTGGTGATCACGAACAGGCACCAGTGCTCTCCGGCAGCGCGGGGCTCTGTTAGGGTACCAGTACGCCTCTCGAGACCCCGGGTACGAAGCGGGAGGGGTCTCGCGTCAGGCAGCGGGATCTTCCCGAGCTTTCCCCTCCGGGCTGGGACGCGGGGCGGGACAAGGGCGCTGCCCTCTCACCTCTCTCTTCCTCCGGCGCTTGCTGGCTCTTCGGTCGGGGGCCCCCTCGTGGCGGGAGAAGGCGGCGGGGGGCCGGGGGGGGAGGGGGTCCCCGTCCTCGGGGTCCGACCGTGGCCCTTCCTCCTCCGCCCTCTTCCTCTTGCTACCCCTGCGCTCCCACAGGGCCACTCGCTCTGGGGGCTTCAGGGAGCAGTCCTTCTGCAGCAGACACACACACACCAACAGGGAGAGAGAGAGAGAGGAATCAACCAGAGGGTCCTGGACACGCACGAGGCACGCACCACACCAGACTCGGGTACCCCAATTCTTCTCCAAGCTCCCACCACCTCCACCCAGAAACTAGAGCCCTGGTTTCACCTGTAAAACAGCAGCTGCTACCTCTCACAGTGGGAGAGAGGAACAAACCAGAAGCCCCTGGACACACACAAGGCTCGCACGACACCTCAGTATGTTGAGATCAGGTACCCCGATTTCACCCTCAGAAACTAGAGCCACGGTTTCACATAGAACAGCAGCCGAGGCCCCTTGCAGTGGGAGAGAGGAATCAACCAGAGGCTCCTAGACGCACACGCGGCACGCACGACACCACACAGCCTCAGTATGTTGAGATCAGGTACCCCAATTTCACTCCAGGCTTCCGCAACCTCCCACCCCCCGGAAACTAGAGCCCTGGTTTCTCCTGGAAGAACAGGGGGAAGGAGCAGCCAGCGCTGTGCCCTCTCAGACACACACAGCTGACAGTCCGTCACACCCCCCTCCCCGCCCACCTCCGACCACGTCCGGAGGTGGAAAGTCCGAGACTTTTCTTGGATTCAGCAAAAAAAAAACTGGCAGAGCGCTTCCACACACACCCCCAGCGACCGCACGTCACGTCACGATCAAGAGCCGGGTCGGACACGAATAACCGGCTCCTGGCCGCACCCGGGCCCAGCTCACGCAGGTCAAGGCCAAAACCAGGAGACGCTGGGCTCCATGGCAACGGAGTCCGAGAGCCCCCGGACACCGTCTCGGACACAGTCAGGGCCTGAAGTCCGTGTTCCTGCTGCTCTGACCACCAGAACCAGGGACCCCCGCCCAACCCGAGAGAGTCTGGAACCTGCTCCAGTCGGGCTCATGAGCTCATTAACCGCGTGACTGGAAACCCTCGATCCCGGAGCCAGAACTGGATCTTTCACCAGCTGAACCGCGCCGCCGTCGAAGAGAACCGCGAGGCGAGCGTCATTACAGTCCGCACCCCTCGGCCACACACCCTGCGGCCCCGCCCGAGAGAAAATAAGAGACGCCAACGGAATCCACCCGACCTTTATTCACACACCTCAACACAACCTCCGCAACATCCTGAAAAGTCACCGAGGGTGAACACGCGGACGAACGCAAGAGCAATGGTAAACCAGCTCTGTGTGACCCGTTACCTCCCACATCACACAACAAGCCAATCAGCCTCAACTGGAGCGGTTCTGACGACTCCAGAACAGAAGCAGCCCTTCCTGTAGCTCTCCGCTGCTCCAGGTGAAGAGTCGACCCTGGGCAGCTAGGAGCTACCGGAGGTCCTCGGGATATCGTCTTGGAAAGCCGCAGCGCGGGAGACGGGTGTCGGGGGCCATACATCTCTCTTGGAAGAGTCAAGACCACGTAGGGCACCAGCTAGACCCTGCGTGGATCACCCACTTTCCAACCGCGCCGTGCCAGCGAGCGCCGGGCTCCGAGGGCAAGAGGGCAGGGCAGACGCAGACACACTCCTGCCAGGGCCCGTCTTGGCCTAGGTCAAGTCACCTCTCCAAAATGGATGACCGAGCAAGGGCAGGCCCACAGCAAGAGAGGCCACCGAGAGTCCAGGGGCTCGTGACAAGAGCCGCCCGTGTGGTGTGGGAAGGCAGCAGGAAGAAAGCCGCTGCCCAGGAGAGCCCACACCGAGCCGCGCGCGAGGAACGCACAGCACTGCACCGGACCCAGATGCCGCGCGGGGAAAGCGGGTCGTGGCCGGTTCAAACCGGGACAGAACCTTCCGGCTGCAACGCAAACAACAGAGCACATGACCCACAGTGGAGGGGGGAGAACGCTGCTCTGTAATGGGGGGTGTTGCTCGGCCGCAGTCAGGACCCCCGCACTGGTCAGGACCGAAGGGAAACCGGAGGGAGCAAAAAAACGCAGAAAACCTGCTGCTCTCCAGTCACGAAAACTGGAATCGGGAAGGACGTCTACCTTTCAGCATGACGGGGACCCAGGGCACACAGCCCGAGGGCAGGAAGATCACTGTCCCCGAGAGGCCCAGGCCTCGAGCAGCTCTGGAAGAACCAGGACCAGAACCAGGTGCGCTGCGTTGGCACAGAGCGATCCGCGCACAAGCGCGACTCATTCCAACAGGGACGACCTCAGGGGCGTGAGCCCCCGTCCAGCCCAGTTCACCAGGTCCTCATCCGTAATGACTTTCCAGAACGTCAGCGCACGTGCTTCTCACCCGGAGGGGTTGTGTGTTACACTGTGTAAACGCAGAGGGAAACTGTCTTGATTTCAGGCCATTAGGCCACGCAAGGTTACTCTGCAAGGGGTGTGCCCTTTCTCCAGGGGCTAGAGCTAGCTGCGCTAACTAGGCTCCAGAGTGGCCAGGACAGGGCTGTACCCTTAACCAAGAGAACAGCAGAGCTGGAAAAGAGCAGGAGAGACACTCCCGGGAGAGTCTAATTAAGGGCCGATACGCCGCCGCCGGAGGGAGTCTTCCCCTCAGGGTCGAGCACACACGCGAGCGAAGCTCTCGTCTGATTGCGAGATTATCCACGCGGGACGTCGCCACCACTGGGCGGGGGGTCCCAGCACTCCTCGAACCCGGGCACCCAGGAGGCTGAGGGCCTGTCTGAAGAAGCCAGTACCAGGCGAGACTCGGGCCGGCAGGAGCGCAGCAGCCCGGCGGACTGGAAGGCCCCACCCACGCGGCGTGCGCCACGCGGGACCTGCAAGCTGGGGTACACCAGAACCCCATCACTGTGCGGGTGAACACTTCCCCGTCACCGTGACCCTGCTTCGCGCCTGCAGGCCTCTGCGCCCCGGCTGTAACGGGGGGGGTGCTGGTTCCGGACTTGCCTGCATCAGCGCAGCCCTCCGTCACCGGCCAGCTCTGCGCAAGGGTCCAGAACCCAGACCACACACACACACACCTGGTCTTCGCTCCAGCCCAGATCTCGGCCGCACAACCGGGCCCTGGACGGGCTCAACAGCGGGCCTCAGCTTCAACATGGAGGATGCTGCCGCTCAACCGCTGCCTTCCTTTCATAAGGCAAAGAAAAGGCCCAGCTCCTTGCAGAAGAAAAGGACACTGCCCCCAACGCAGCACCAGCTTAGCGAGAGCGTCCATTAAACATGAAGGTGGGGGAGGATAGAACTGATGCCCTGCCTTTAATCCCAGACTCATGGCACTTAGCTGTTTGGGGAGATGTGCTATTTTGCTTTCGGCTCTTAAAGGTTGAGGGGGTGTAACTTATGGGGCTCTGGGGTTCGGAACTGAATTGTCACCAGATGGACAGAATGCCCAATGTTGGGGTGACCCACACAGCACCCCTCCCACCTGTACCCCTCAGCAGTTGGCTGCTGACTCAGAAATAAGTGGAATAAGCGGGGTACAGGTCTGTGCGATGAAGCGGTTCCCTTCGAGTCCATGGATCTCCGACACTCGGGACAACGCTGATTGACCAAGAGGAGACCGGGAGGGAGGCTCCGATGAAGGGAAGGTCTCTGACCACCTGGCCTGCTGGACCTCTGTCCCAACTGGGATCCACTCTGCAGGTCGGCTTCCTTCAACTGACTCGGAGATTCAGGGATCGTGTGGAAAAGCCATCCCTCTCAACACCAGGCCCAGAGCTCCCTCAGCACGGCCGCGAGTGTCCGACCCCAGAGTGAACTCCTGCACGCTGGACGCACGGCCCCTGTACAGAGGAACGTCCATCCCCAGCTGGGTCCTGCTCAGAACCCCAGGACGGGGGAAACGGAGCCGATCGGACTTGCTGTCCGGAAGCGATGTGCAGGATGGCCTGGCTCCGGCAAGAAACAGTCCTGATCCATTCGGGCCGGTCCTTCGGCAGCGAGGTTCACAGGGCGGGGGAACTGGGAGACGACCGGGCCCAGATGGGGAGAGGGCGTGAAGGGGTCCGGAGGTCCGGAGGTCCGGGTGTGAAGGGGTCTGGTGGTCCGGAGGGATCAGGGTGCGGGCCCAGATGGGGGTCCGGCGGGCCGGAGCAGATAGGGTAAGCCACAGCAGTGGCTCATCCCCCATCCCGGGGGAGAGGGGCGTGGCAGGACGCGAGCTGGCAGGAGGCGCTCCAGTAACGGTACAGCCGGGGATCAGCGGGATCAATCCAGGCAAAGAGCTGGGGCTCACGGACGCCGCAGCCCCCGTGTCCCTAACCCAGCGTCACAGGACCGGGGCGATCTCGTCCACTCAGGGCATCCGCTTCACGTCTGGGCAGCCTGCTCCACACTCCCAGCACCCTGCGCGTCCAGTCTCCTGTCCTGAGGGCAGGGTCTCATGCAGCTGCTCCTCGAGAAGTCCGGGGCTTCGGCAACATGTCTGGGCAGCTTGTTCCAGCCTCCCACCACTGTTTGTGCCTGGGTGCGTTCTCAAGAGCGCCTGTATGTGATCCAAGCCACACAGAGCCCCGGTCCACCGTGGGACCCCCAGACCCTGCCTGACCCAAGCCCTCACAGAGCCCACTGTGCGGTTTCTTCAGCGCTCAGGAGCACGGCAACAGTTCTTGAGCTGACAACAGTTCAGACGAACCCCGTCCGTCAAAGACTCCGCCGTGTCCCAGAGCTCAGCTGGAAGAGGCCCAGGAGGAGGACGGGGAGCCGGGGCGACGGCCCGTGGATGAAAACTGGGATCCCCCCTGAGCCCAGGGGCCCGGGTCCCCCCGACCGCTGCAGCGCCATGGTGATGGGCGACTCCCAGGCGGGGAGCAGAGAGCAAGACACAGGCGTGTCCCATCCATCAGGAGCACGGCTCACGAGCTGACAACAGTTCAGACGAACCCCGTCCGGCGAAGACTCTGCCAGGCGTGTTCCATCCGCCAGGGGACACGCAGATCGCCGGGGTCCTCCGCGCCACAGTGACATCCCCATTGACCCCTCCCTCCCCAGTATCCCCACACGTCTCGTGACCCAGAGCGGCAACTTGCTCACACCTGGCATCCCAACACCCTACCTCGGCAACTTGCTCACACCTGGCACCCCAATACCCCCCCACCTCGGCAACTTGCTCACACCTGGCACCCCAACACCCCCCTTCAGCAACTTGCTCACACCTGGCACCCCAATACCCCCCCACCTCGGCAACTTGCTCACACCTAGCACCCCAACACCCCCCCACACACACACCTCAGCCCTGACCCCTAACCCCAGAGGCCCGTGCTCGGGGCCCGCTTACCTCCAGCGCCTCCAGGCTGACGAAGCTGGCGATGGCGAAGCCGTCGATGATGTCCTCCTCGCACGACACCGACTCCCGCTTCCGCCGGCGCGGCGGCCTGTGGCGGCTGCTGGCGCCGCCGCCACCCGCCTCCCCGCCCGCCGCCTCCCGCTCGGAGCCCGAGGAGCCCGAGGAGGCGCGCTGCTGCTCGGCGAGGTCGGAGCGGCGGCGGCGCCGCTCTCGGTCGCGCTGCGAGCGGGACCGCCGGCTCTGCCTGTAGCCGGCGCTGCGGCCCGGCCCGTCCATGGCGCAGTCCGTGGGCGCCCCCGGCCGCTCTCCGCTCTGCGTCCTCGCCTTGAAGATCCGCTCTCGGCTCTTGTCGTCCGAAACGCGTCTGTCCCGTCTGTGTGTCGCTCTCCGTCTCTCACGGCGCCTGCCGGCTCATCCCGTCCGCGCTGCCGAAACTAGAGCAGGCGCCCCTGGCGTGTGGGTCCGAGCCGAAGCCGAGGAGCCGAGGGCTCGTCGCTACTGCGCCGGGAGCCGGCCCTGCCCGCAGCCCAGCCCGAATCCGCTGACACCGAGCCCCGAGCCGGCCGGGCTCAGCATGGCCCACGCCCGGGCACCAGGCTCTGCCTCCGCCGCTTCGCGGGGCGCGGGGGTCTCTCCTCTCGCCCTGGCGGTCTCCCTCCGGCCTTTCAGGAGGCGCAGCCGGCGGGCTCGGCGCTGGTTTTCCCCTGTTCTGCCGAGCGACACCTGCCGCTCATCGCTCTGCGCCCCGTCCGAGGCTCAGCCTGTCTCACCCCCGCAGGGTTCGTGTCTCTTAACCCCGAAGACGACGACAACAACAACAACAACAACCACCCCGCGGTCTGTCTGTCCGCTTCGGCGAGGACTTCCGCCTTCCGGCTCGCGGGGGGACAGCAGGCTCGTGCCCTGGGCTCGCGACAAGGTTGAGCGAGGACACCCGCTTGACAGCCCGCGCCCGGGCTCGAGCTCGCCCTCCTCTAACGGCCGTGCGTCCTGCAGGCGAGTCGCTCCGCGGGCGAGTCTCCCTCCGCGAAGAGGGAAATCCGAACTGGGGGGTCTGTGAGGGCCTGTGGAGGAGAGAAAACAGGGGAGCAGGCCCCTCTCTCTCTCTCTTCTCCCTCGACACCAGCAGCTCAGCCGCTCCGGCGTCGCAGACAGACGGCGCACCGAGCAGGAGCGAGCGCGGCTCCTCTTCAAGGCGAGGCGAAGGAAATGGCGCCTCCCTTCCCGAAAACAACGGCCGCGGCGGTCACTTCCCTCTCCCAATCCCGCACTCGGCTCTCCGCATCCATTAACATCCACGGGGCCCGGGGACGGAAGAAGCCTCGGCTTCGCGTTGCAGCCGCTTCCCCAGGCGGAGGGCTCTCAGGTCGGACTCCTCCTCCTTCCGCGGCCCCGCTGAAGCACAACAGAGACCGGGGGAAAGGAAGGGGGGGGGGTAGTTGAAGCGCTGAAAAACCTCCCCGCTCTTGACTCTTGAACAAAGGAGCTTTCCGGGTACCTCTCCGAGACGAGGGCCCGGGAACAAGCCGCCCAGACGGGTCTCTGCTCCGAGCGGACAGGAAGAAAAGCGTAGAAATCGCGCCGCAAGCCCCGCAGCACCGTGAGCGCACAATGCGAGCGGCCGGGACACAGATGGTGGCGAGGGGGAGGGGAGAGCGGGGAGGAGGGGGAGGAGGAGGAGGGAGGGGGCGAGTATGGACGCTGCCCCGGAGAGGAGGGGGGGGGGACGTTATGCCAGATAGCTGTTGTTGGGGTGTTTCCTCCCGAACCCGTCACGATTCGGAGCCGGGGGCTGCCGGTGCTCCCCGACACGGCGGGGCGAGAGCAGCAGAGCCCGGGACCGAGCCGCTCCGTCTCCCCTGCCCGCCCCGAAGCGCTGCGCCCTTTATACTGGCGACGGTCAGCGCGTGCCTCCGCTCTGCTCCGCTCCCCCCCTCGAACAATGTGGAGCCTCGCGGGGCGGCTCGAGCTCCCTCTGCCTCTGCGTGCGGATCAGCCCGCGCGCGACGCCCCCCCCCGAGACCGGCGGCGGTGTCAAGGTCTTCGGGGTCTTCCTCACGCGCCGGCCAGCCGTCAGCTTCCCCGGGACGGCGGTCGTCTCTCCTCCTCCCCGAGTCAGAGCCGGTCACTCTCCGGGCTGCTGCTGTCAGACGCCGCGGAGCCAGTCAGCCGTCATCTCGGCGAGAGCCCGTCTCCGTCTCTCCCACACAGCCCCACACGGGCGGCGAGGGCTATTTAAAGAGTGTCCCTTCTCCTCCCAAAAGACGCGGAGACCAAATTCACCAGGGTGGTGATCGACGCATCCGGTATTCCCTCTCTCAGAATCTGTCTTCTCCACCACCACGTCGGAGATTTCCTCCTTTTTCTCCCCTTTCTGCTCTCACTATTCACTACAGCCCCTGAACCGCCTCACTTCCTCCCCTTGAAGCGAAGATCCTTGTTGCGCTGCTGGTCCTTGTCCTGTTCCGGTGCAGCGGAGAGCCGAGGGGGTGGCGCCACCTGCTGGAGCGGAGGGGAGCAGCAGTCCCGTCCTGCCCGGCTCTAGAGCTTCTTATTTACCTTCCTTGCCTGTGGGGCACTTGTGAGACCTCACGCCCGAAGAAGGCTCCACAGCCGAAACGTTGTGTCTTCTTTCTTCTCTTTTCAGCATGGAATAATAATAATAATAATAATAATAACCTGTATTTTATATAGCACCTTTAAAGGTGGCTTCTCAAAGCGCTTTACAGAATGACAACAACAATAAAAAAGAATACACAAGATAAAACACAATTATAATATACAGAGGAGACCCTGGGTGGTGGTGTTAAGAAAAGTAGGAGCAGAGGGGTAAAGAATGGAGCCAGTTCAGTAATGGCTCTTCTGAAGAAGAGGGTTTTGAGTCTGGATTTGAAGGAGTTTAGAGAAGGTGACTCTCTGATATCCTTGGGCAGAGAGTTCCAGAGCTTGGGGACACAACAGGAGAAGGCCCTGTCGCCCATACAATGTAGACGGGCTTGGGGGACAGTTAGGAATTAGAAGAGGGAAGGTTGCGAGGTGGGGAGTAGGGCGATAGTAAATCAGACAGGTACTGGGGTGCTAAGCCATGCAGAGCCTTATAGGTGAGCATGAGGCTACACCTATTACTTGTCCCTTTGCAGCCTACACATGCTGACACAAATACCCACCTGAACTTCTTCTCAGTAGTCCAGTACTGTACAGATCAGTACAGATCCCAGTACAGATCCCAGGACACTGTCGTAAGAGTAGGGGTGTCCTGACTCCTGGTCAGTACAGATCCCAGGACACTGTCAGTAAGAGTAGGGGTGTTCTGACTGCTGGTCAGTACAGATCCCAGGACACTGTCAGTAAGAGTAGAGGTGTCCTGACTGCTGGTCAGTACAGATCCCAGGACACCATCAGTAAGAGTAGGGGTGTCCTGACTGCTGGTCAGTACAGATCCCAGGACACTGTCAGTAAGAGTAGAGGTGTCCTGACTGCTGGTCAGTCCAGATCCCAGGACACTGTCAGTAAGAGTAGAGGTGTCCTGACTGCTGGTAAGTCACTAAAAGTAGGGGTGTTGACCCCAGTGTCTTGACTAAACTCTACTCTGGGCTAGACAGTCCCTCTTAATCCTCCTGGTGCAGCAGTTTCTCTCTGCTGCCCCTGATCTGTGTACAGGGGGGTATGTGAAGTATACAGAAAACCCGTACAGCACAGCATATCAGTCATGTTTAATGATTATGAGTTTAAATGTATTCACAGCAGATAGGAGGTTTATCTCTTTTTCAGATAGCATGTTTTACACTTTGTACTTTCAAGATTAGTTTTGATTCTGCTTGAACATACAATACCTCAGTTTTCAATCATGGATGATCGTGGTATATAAACAAGATACCATATTATAGACACAAGGTCATTGCAGTGAACATCATCAACAGCCTTTGTTCACCTTTGCAAGCTTTGGGTGTTTAAGAGTCATATTGTAGCCCTTGAATGACCATTTTCTATGTTCAATTACAAACCAGAGCCCCAGCACGCTGACAAAGTGCTACCTAGAAGAGAACAGCGTTCAGTGCTTTGTTTAAAAAGAGAAGACAGGTCCCAGGTGAGAGGAACCTATTCATCCCATGATTCATTTTCAAAATCATCAGTGCAGGGTGTTTTAGACTGCGGCGGTGTTGTTGGTGATAGTTGACTCCCCAGGATTATCCCAGAGGCGGCTGGAAAGAAACTGGGATTGTTTAAATATTAATTCTAATTGACAAGGCAGGGGGCGCCAATGTTCTTTCGTTAGTCTCCATTATTGAGTCATCGTCCTCTTCCCATTTTCTAGAAAGTCGTAAAGGCCTCAGCTATAAAATAAATCTTACTGAATTAAGGAGAGAGGGGGTTGTAAACTCCACACATATTCGCCCCGCTCCTATTTTCTCCGTCTGCTCCGACATCTGTACTACATAACCCCTAAAACACACACAGGGCGTGGAAAGACCTTTTTTTCGTCCCCTACCAACATGGCGCCAAGACGGCTTCAGAATTTCGTAATGTTTGGATCGGGCGTGGTCTAGGGAGTGAGTGGAGAGATTTGATTGGTTACAGCCTGGTGACGAAGAGAGAGATTGGTGGGTTTTCATTGGCAGACCGCCTTGACGAGGCTTTGCTGCAACCCGATTGGTGGGAAGGTGTTTCAATCAGCCGTGACAGGTCGTAACCAGATCATTTTACCGCTGGGAGCAACAACAAACCCGGACGAGCTGCAAGTACAGGTATTTGCAGAGACCACAGTGACGAGTTTCGGCTCTGGATTAAATGCATTAGTCTGGATACGGCTCGATCTGCTGCACATAGGTACGATTCCCTCCCTCCGACGCTCTGCCGCTGAATTTCCAGGGACTCGGAGTAACCACCGTGCAGACCGAGGTCACACAGCTCCCCGCCCGGGTCTAGAAGAGACGCCGGGGGCCAGGATCTCGCAGCTGGGCCGCTCTCTCCCGGCTCGGACGCGTCCCTCACGCCCGCAGCGAGTCCTGCCCGTGCTGTGAGGACGATGACCTGAGCGCCGGACGCTCGCCGAGGCTCCACTTACAGCCGCCGCCGTGTCCTACGTGACGACCCGAGGAACAGACACTGGTCAGTGTACCTGGTTTCCCGGGGGAGGGGCAGAGGGGCAGAGGATTAAAACTTGTAGGCTGCTGGGCGCGCGCGCGCCGCTATTACGTAAGAACACGCGTGTAGCTCGGGGGAGGGGGCCGTAGCCGTAGCCGTGGGTTCAAGTGCAGTGTCGTGGAGTGGACAGGGAGAGAGATACTGGAGAGGTGGCGACGTGACATTTACACACAATACTAGTGAATACATGTTCCACCCGCAACGTCCACGCCCTCCCCGGCTTCTCCTTTTGACTTACACGCAGGACAGGGTCACGGGAACGGGGGGGGTGTTTCGTGTTCACCTTGACCTCGGTCAGGCAGAGCTGCCGACCCACAGCACTGCAGCTGCTGCAGTCCATCGGTTCATTGCTAGTTCCTGAACAGTCCCTCCTGCCCCACCCAGCACGCCTGGGGTACGAGATTCCCCTCCTGCCCCACCCAGCACGCCTGGGGTACGAGATTCCCCTCCTGCCCCACCCAGCACGCCTGGGGTGCTAGATGCCCCTCTGCCCCACCCAGCACGCCTGTGGTACTGGATGCCCCTCCTGCCCCACCCAGCACGCCTGGGGTGCTAGATGCCCCTCTGCCCCACCCAGCACAGCTTTGGTACTGGATGCCCCTCCTGCCCCACCCAGCACGCCTGGGGTGCTAGATGCCCCTTTGCCCCTCCCGGTCGCTGGCCAGGCCAATGGTGGAAGTGAGGAAGGTCACGTCAGGTTTTGGGATTTCCCTGCTGCGGGGTCAGGGGTCAGGGGGGCAGGGGGGGTGGACCCGTCGGGGAGGGGCGCAGCTGGGGTCTCATACCGCTGTCCCTCTGTCCAGAGCTCGGCGAGCCTCCGCGGTGCGACAGGCGGCTGGACGGTGCTGCCAGCACAGTCGCATCTGCCACGAGTTTCAGAGACATGTACACCAGTGAGACGACCAGACAGGCTCCCTGCTGAGTCCCCCTCCCAGCAGCACTGGGGGCTGTGGGAATTCTGGGACTCTGTGTGTTATGTTTGGGAAGAATGCTGGTCTTAATCCCAGAGTATGTCTCACAGCGCAGCAGAAAGTGCAGCTGATCACCGTGTCCACCAGGTCCAGTTTCTGAGCAGTCACTGTGTGTCCACGAGAACGGGCTGACCTTGTGGAGGGTTCCCTGCTCGCAGTGAGAGCTCAATCTGTCCACTCTGGGCAATCAGGTTGGCCTGTGTCCAGACTGTGGTCACTGAGCCTGTCCTCTCTGGACAGCCAGGTCTGCCTCTGTCCAGTTTCTGTATCCAGACTGTGGTCACTGAGCCTGTCCTCTCTGGACAGCCAGGTCTGTCTGTGTCCAGTTTCTATGTCCAGGCTGTGGTCACTGAGCCTGTCCTCTCTGGACAGCCAGGTCAGTCTGTCCAGTTTCTATGTCCAGGCTGTGGTCACTGAGCCTGTCCTCTCTGGACAGCCAGGTCTGCCTGTCCAGTTTCTATGTCCAGGCTGTGGTCACTGAGCTTATAATTATAATGTCCTCTCTGGACAGCCAGGTCTGACTCTCTGTCTTTCTCTCTCTCTTAAGACCTAACATGACCCGCGATCTGCAGCTGGGAGATGAGCTCCCTGACTGGGCAGGAGCCAAAGAATTCTATCAGAAGTATGATCCGAAAGAGGTGATTGGCAGGTGAGTCCCAGTACAGGACTGACTTTACTGTGGGCTGGATTCGGTATGAACTGAGATTATAATCAGACTCCACTGACACTGACAGAGCAGTGTGAGACTCTCCAGGCTGGACTGGACTGACTGGACTGTGATCTTGATTAGTTATGAACTGAGATTATAATCAGACTCCACTGACACTGACAGAGCAGTGTGAGACTCTCCAGGCTGGACTGGACTGACTGGACTGTGATCTTGATTAGTGATTAACTGAGATTATAATCAGACTCCACTGACACTGACAGAGCAGTGTGAGACTCTCCAGGCTGGACTGGACTGACTGGACTGTGATCTTGATTAGTGATTAACTGAGATTATAATCAGACTCCACTGACACTGACAGAGCAGTGTGAGACTCTCCAGGCTGGACTGGACTGACTGGACTGTGATCTTGATTAGTGATTTATTTAGATTATAATCAGACTCCACTGACACTGACAGAGCAGTGTGAGACTCCAGGCTGGACTGGACTGACTGGACTGTGATCTTGATTAGTGATTTATTTAGATTATAATCAGACTCCACTGACACCGACAGAGCAGTGTGAGACTCTCCAGGCTGGACTGGCCTGACTGGACAGTGAGCTGGAGTAGTTCTGGGATTCTGGTTACAGTGTGAGCCGGAGTGCTGGAGCTCTCTCTCCCTGTCTCCAGGGGCGTGAGCAGCGTGGTGCGGCGGTGTGTGCACAGGCAGTCCGGCCAGGAGTTTGCGGTGAAGATCATTGAGATCACGGCTGAGAGGATGACAGAGCAGCAGCTGCAGGAGGTGAAGAGCTCCACCCTGAAGGAGATACAGATCCTCAAGACTGTGAGCGGACACCCCTCCATCAGTGAGTCTGTCTGTCTGTCTCTCTGGACACCCCTCTGTCAGTGAGTCTGTCTGTCTGTCTGTCTCTCTGGACACCCCTCTGTCAGTGAGTCTGTCTGTCTGTCTCTCTGGACACCCCTCCATCAGTGAGTCTGTCCCTCTCTCCATTCTCCTCCATCAGTGAGTCTGTCTCTCTCTCTCTGTGGACACCTCTCTGTCTCTGTCTCTCTGGACACCCCTCCATCAGTGAGTCTGTCTGTCTGTCTCTCTGGACACCCCTCTGTCAGTGAGTCTGTCTGTCTGTCTCTCTGGACACCCCTCCATCAGTGAGTCTGTCCCTCTCTCCACACTCCTCCATCAGTGAGTCTCTCTCTCTCTGGACACCTCTCTCTCTCTGGACACCTCTCCCTCTCTCTCTGGACACTTCTCTGTCCCTGTCTCTCTGGACACCCCTCCATCAGTGAGTCTGTCTGTCTGTCTCTCTGGACACCCCTCCATCAGTGAGTCTGTCCCTCTCTCCACACTCCTCCATCAGTGAGTCTCTCTCTCTCTGGACACCTCTCTCTCTCTGGACACCTCTCCCTCTCTCTCTCTCTGGACACTTCTCTGTCCCTGTCTCTCTGGACACCCCTCCATCAGTGAGTCTGTCTGTCTGTCTCTCTGGACACCCCTCTGTCAGTGAGTCTGTCCCTCTCTCCACTCTCCTCCATCAGTGAGTCTCTCTCTCTCTGGACACCTCTCTCTCTCTGGACACCTCTCTGTCTCTGTCTCTCTGGACACCCCTCCATCAGTGAGTCTGTCCCTCTCTCCATTCTCCTCCATCAGTGAGTCTGTCTCTCTCTCTCTGTGGACACCTCTCTGTCTCTGTCTCTCTGGACACTCCTCCATCAGTGAGTCTGTCTCTCTCTCTCTGTGGACACCTCTCTGTCTCTGTCTCTCTGGACACTCCTCCATCAGTGAGTCTGTCTCTCTCTCTCTCTGGACACCTCTCTGTCTCTGTCTCTTCGTACACCCCTCTGTCAGTGAGTCTGTCACTCTCTCGACTCTCCTCCATCAGTGAGTCTGTCTCTCTCTCTGGGCACCTCTCTGTCTCTGTCTCTCTGGACACCCCTCTGTCAGTGAGTCTCTCTCTCTCTCTGTGGACACCCCTCCATCAGTGAGTCTGTCCCTCTCTCCATTCTCCTCCATCAGTGAGTCTCTCTTTCTCCGCAGACATCAATGACATGTCCCAGATGTGGGACTGATTTTCTTTTCTCTCTCCTCAGTTACCCTCATTGATTCCTATGAATCGTCCACATTTATATTCCTGGTGTTTGATCTGTGAGTATTACCTTTGCTCTCAATGATTGAAAAGTTGACCTTGTCTCTCTCAGTTCAGTGTTAATGTACTGGAGTGTCCAGTCAGTCAGTGTGTCTGTATGAACCCCCCTCTCTCTCAGTGCAGTGTTAATGTACTGGAGTGTCCAGTCAGTCAGTGTGTCTGTATGAACCCCTCTCTCTCAGTGCAGTGTTAATGTACTGGAGTGTCCAGTCAGTCAGTGTGTCTGTATGAACCCCTCTCTCTCTGACGTTTCAGAATGAGGAGAGGTGAGCTGTTCGATTACTTGACAGAGAAGGTCACGCTGAGTGAGAAGGAGACCAGGTGAGTGTGTCGGGTGGTGGGCGAGTCTCGTGGTGATGCTGCACTGCAGTGTCCGGTGCTGACCGCTCTGACCCCTCTCTCTGTCCAGGAGTATGATGCGGGCTCTGCTGCAGGCTGTCCAATACCTCCACTCCCTCAACATCATCCACAGGGATCTAAAGCCCGAGAACATCCTGCTAGACGACAATGGAAACATCAAGCTTTCTGACTTCGGCTTCTCCTGTCAGCTGGGCCCAGGAGAGAGGCTGAGAGGTGAGAGAGGGGGGCTGGGGGGGTGGGAGAGAGAGGGGCTGGAGGGTGGGAGAGAGAGGGGGGCTGGAGCAGGACTGTCATACTTGGGCACTGACAACAGAAACTGGACACAGGCAGACCTGGCTGTCCAGAGAGGACAGGCTCAGTGACCACAGCCTGGACGTAGAAACTGGACATAGACAGACCTGGCTGTCTAGACAGGCTCAGAGAGATACTGAGGCGTGAGACTGGAGGGGAGAAAGGGGGTTTAGAACAGGCCTCTCACTGTTTGTCTCATCCCGCTCAGAGCTGTGTGGGACCCCTGGGTATCTGGCTCCTGAGATACTGAAGTGCTCCATGGATGAGACTCACCCAGGATACAGCAAGGAAGTGGACCTGTGAGTCACTGTCACCACAGAGCTCAGTGTGTGTGTGTGCGCCAGTCTGAGCTCTGTGTGTGTGTGTGTGTGTGTGTGTCGGCCTGAGCTCAGTGTGTTTGTAGTGTGTGTGTGCTGGCCTGAGCTCAGGGTGTGTGTGTGGTGCATTTCTCTAGCAGTGGGGTGTCTCTCTCTCTCTCTCTCTCGCCCTGTGCAGCTGGGCGTGTGGGGTGTCTGACTCTCTCTCTCTCTCTCTCTTGCCCTGTGCAGCTGGGCGTGTGGGGTGATCATATTCACCCTCCTGGCCGGCTCGCCGCCCTTCTGGCACCGGAAGCAGATGCTGATGCTCAGGATGATCATGGAGGGGAAGTACCAGTTCAGCTCCCCGGAGTGGGACGACCGCTCGGACACCGTCAAGGACCTGGTGAGTGTGACTGCACCCCAGTGCTCACTGTCCCACACCCCCAGTGCTCACTGTCACTGTCCCACACCCCCAGTGCTCACTGTCACTGTCCCACACCCCAGTGCTCACTGTCACTGTACTACACCCCTATACTCCCACTGTGACAGGGTGTGGACAGTGTGCTGCAGTGTGATGGGACAGTCTGCAGTGGAACACAGTGCACTACAGGCCAGTCTATCCCATGATGCAGTGTGTGTAGTAGTGATTGTGCTGGGCACAGGGCCTCGCAGGGCCCTCCAGTATTGGACCAGAGTGCTCTTCTCCTGTAAGGTGGGGACACCCATCCTCTGACCAGTGAATACCCCTCCAGGGGTGAAAGGTCAGAGGTCAGGGCCTCTCTAGTCATGGCAAGCCATTCCTGAACCCGCACCCCTGGCGAGAGCTGCATGCCCTCTGCCCCGGAGTTGAACTGCATCTCTTTCTGGGGAGCTGGACGCCAGCAGGTCAGCAGGCTGGCGCTGGTGCAGACCGATGCGCTGACACGTTCCTGCCCCCTGTGTCCCACTCCAGATCTGTCGCCTGCTGGTAGTGGACCCCTCGCTGCGCCTCACGGCCGAGCAGGCCCTCGCCCACCCCTTCTTCCGTCTCTACGAGCCCGAGGAGGTCCGGCAGTTCTGCCCCTACAGGAAGTTCAGGGTGAGAGCATAAACCACGGTGTCCAGTCAGTCAGTGTGTCTGTATGAACCCCTCTCTCTCAGTGCAGTGTTAATGTACTGTAGTGTCCAGTCAGTGTGTCTGTATGAACCCCTCTCTCTCAGTGCAGTGTTCATGTACTGGAGTGTCCAGTCAGTCAGTGTGTCTGTATGAACCCCTCTCTCTCAGTGCAGTGTTCATGTACTGGAGTGTCCAGTCAGTCAGTGTGTCTGTATGAACCCCTCTCTCTCAGTGCAGTGTTAATGTACTGGAGTGTCCAGTCAGTCAGTGTGTCTGTATGAACCCCTCTCTCTCAGTGCAGTGTTAATGTACTGGAGTGTCCAGTCAGTCAGTGTGTCTGTATGAACCCCTCTCTCTCAGTGCAGTGTTCATGTACTGGAGTGTCCAGTCAGTCAGTGTGTCTGTATGAACCCCTCTCTCTCAGTGCAGTGTTAATGTACTGGAGTGTCCAGTGTGTCTGTATGAACCCCTCTCTCTCAGTGCGGTGTTAATGTACTGGAGTGTCCAGTCAGTGTGTCTGTATGAACCCCTCTCTCTCTCTCTCTCTAAGGTGCTCATCCTGACCGTCCTGGCAGGAATCCGGGTGTACTCTCGGTATCGTCGTGCCCGGCCGCTGACCCGCGATGTGCTGACCCGTGACCCCTACTCCGTGCGGGGGGTGAGGAAGCTGATTGACGCCTGTGCCTTCCGGATCTATGGCCACTGGGTGAAGAAAGGCGAGCAGCAGAACCGGGCCGCGCTCTTCCAGAACTCGCCCAAGACCGTGCTGCTGGAGCTGGCCAGCCTGGAGGAGGCCGAGGGGGACTGAGCGGGGCCGTGCGGGGGAGACCGGGGGAGGAGAGGGAGCGCCGTCTCTCCCTCCCGCTCCTCCCATCCCGAGTCTGAGGGGCCCCGCCTCTGCGCCTGCCGTGGTGCGCCGAGCGCCCTGCATGTCTGTCGTCGTCGTCGTCGTGTTCCTGTGCCGACATCCCCACGGGGGGGGTGGGTTGGGGAGGTGGGGGGGGGCTTCGGTTGGTCTGGACTTGTCGCGATCCAATCCCCGTCCCTGCGCCGCTGGCTGAAGGGGAGATCGGGAACGGGCATCGATCTCCAGGAACTTTTTAAGGGGAAGCATTCCCAGATGGCGTTCTGGTGCGGCGTCTGTCGTGTGAGTGGAGGTCCCCCTCCGGGGCGTCCCACCCCTGCCTGGACACTGGCGTCCCACCCCACCCCTCTCACCCCCGCAGGCGAGCGCCAGTGTGGAGCCACAGCTTCCTTCCCTCGAGCCGGAGACCACCAGCCGGAGACCACTGGTTATCACATCGCTCTTGCCTGCAGCGGCCAGTCCTGGGGACCCCGAAGCCCGCCTGCTGGTCCTTGTCCCACCTGAGCGCCCCGTTAGTTATATCATTCAGTTAGGGAACAGACTCCATAGATTTAGGTTTAATTTAAACTCTTTTGTCTTCAGTTCCACGTAGGAGTCAGACACTGCACTGAGATACCTTTTAACTCCTGGGTGACTTACCAGTCTCCAGCCTCTGAGTAGAAGAATAAACTCGCACGTGGTTCCAGCCCAGTGACAGACTGGTTCAGTTAAGGTTCCTTTTTTCAGTCGAGGGCTCGGCTGCGATGAAAACCAGCAGGGGTGAGGACCAGAACTCGGGGCCCTGTCCGAGGGACCGTCTGTAATTTTTAATTTATTTTTAAATGTTTTGTTCCCGATCCTTAATTATTCCAAGTCCAAATGCGACACAAATTCAGTGGCCCCGGGACCATTGCGGTTCCTGCCAGTACTGTGTTCTGGCTGCATTTCCGGACCTGGAGGACCTGGAGGGCAGTTCGTTTCGCACTTCGTGGGCGACCGTTTCCCAGCGTCTCGAGCTTACACAGCAGGCCCAAGACCAGAGACGCTTATGGAAGTGCTGAGCAGCTCGGAGGACAGGATGGCTCTCGCAGAACCATGAGTGGGTTGGGTTGCTAACGGCTAAAAGTGATCCGTGAGTCTCATGCAGCCGTTTCTTCAAATTTCTGTCGGGTGAGAACTTCGGAGCCTCTCAGCCTGTTGACTCTGGGGAAGAACTGGCTGCAGTGGACTCTCCCCGGGGGCGCCAGGCCAGCAGCCTCTGTCAGTGTGCTTGAGGCACCAGCAGCTCCAGACCCGTGCGCGACGCTGGTCCCAAGAGGTCTAGATTGAGCTGGCGCCGCCCTCTTCCAGACGTCCTGCTCTGCTGAGGGTTTCGGGGGGGTCGGCCGAGCCCTCGAGGAGCACGTGGTGGGACACCTGAAAGTCTGAACCCCCCTCGGGCTGCGCTGCGTCGCAAGCCTCTGACACGGCTCTCTGACTTGAATGGATGGGTCAGTGTGGAAGAGCCGCAGGGCTGCATACATGTTATCCGCAGGCTGTGGGGGGAAGGGGGGGCTTCCAGAGTTTGGGAAGTGGAGTCCTGGGGGTGTGGTGGCTGTGACTTCAGTTGTACCCCATCACACTGCCCCCTACACCCCTGATCCCTCCTCTCGCAGGGACAGCTGTCTCCGAGCGGGGCTCCCGTCCACACACCACTGTGGAAAGGACTGACTTTGTGCACAGGACATAGGGGCCGACCCTGTCCGCAGTAAGAGAGGGACACAGCCTTCACTCTTGAACTCTGAGGGCGGGGGGACTGACTGCTACAGGGCAGGTCATGTCATGCACAGAGAAGGGCGGTGCGGCGCTTTCCTGTTGAGTACTGTATACACCACTGCATCCTATGTACTGTACTTGATGTTTAAAACATTCATAAACAAGCTGGTGAGAAATATAGATTAACTTGTGGTTTACAAACCTGTGATTCTGGCATTTTCATTTGTCTTTCTTTTTGAGAGAGGGGTTAATACAGACACACTGACTGACTGGACACTCCAGTACATTAACACTGCACTGAGAGAGAGGGGTTCATACAGACACACTGACTGACTGGACACTCCAGTACATTAACACTGCACTGAGAGAGAGGGGTTCATACAGACACACTGACTGACTGGACACTCCAGTACATTAACACTACACTGAGAGAGAGGGGTTCATACAGACACACTGACTGACTGGACACTCCAGTACATTAACACTGCACTGAGAGAGGGGTTCATACAGACACACTGACTGACTGGACACTCCAGTACATTAACACTGCACTGAGAGAGAGGGGTTCATACAGACACACTGACTGACTGGACACTCCAGTACATTAACACTGCACTGAGAGAGAGGGGTTCATACAGGCACACTGACTGACTGGACACTCCAGTACATTAACACTGCACTGAGAGAGAGGGGTTCATACAGACACACTGACTGGACACTCCAGTACATTAACACTGCACTGAGAGAGAGGGGTTCATACAGACGCACTGACTGACTGGACACTCCAGTACATTAACACTGCACTGAGAGAGGGGTTCATACAGAAAAACTTTGCTCTTCCTCCATTTTTCCAACTGCCCACCTACAAGGGGAGAACAAAGGTATTTTGCCCATGTTGCTCTGACCAATGACACTAAGAGCCATTAGCTGTTAGCCTTGTGTGACTAATTTTTCAACACTACTGAACCGCTGGAAATTTACAGCAGTTCAAACCCAACGACATGGGCACGACTGTGCACAGGGCCAGCATGAATGTCACATGAACGAGCACCTGCAGCGTGGTGGTCTGGGCCCCTGTGGTCTTGTCTTTGTTGCCAGTGTCTGGAACATGGAGTGCAAGCGTGTTACACAGACCTGTGTAACTGGAAACACCAGTACTCAAGGAGACAGCAGCAGTCTTCAATGGAACAGATATTTTAATATTGCAATAGGGCAGCAGCACTGGGTTTTACTTCTTCTTGTCGCGGCGCGTCTCCACCGAGCTGAGTCTGCTGTCCAACCTCTGTGTGCTCTCCCTCAGCTGCTGCTCCAGCACGGTCTGCACCCGTCTCACCTCCGAGCTCAGCTCTCTCTGCACAATCTGGCTCAGCTCCGCCCAGGGGGTGGGGCCTGGAGGGAGGGAGAGCAAATGAGACATCAGGACCATGTGAAGTGGGTGGGGATTAGAGCTTTCTGGCAGTCAGGGGGAGGGGCTTGGAAAGAGGGAGAGCAAGTGAGAGGTCAGGACCATGTGCAGTGGGCAGAGTTCAGAGCTCACTTCCACCTTCCACTCTAGGAAAGCCTGGAAAGGGGGAAAGCGAAAGGAGAGGTTGGGACTGTTAGTAGTACACAGGGATTAAAGCCCAGCTCCACCCAGGGGGAGGGGTTTACAAATAGGGAGAGCGAGTGAGAGGTCAGGATTGTTAGTAGTACACAGGGATTAAAGCCCAGCTCCACCCAGGGGGAGGGGTTTAGAAATAGGGAGAGTGAGTGAGAGGTCAGGACTGTTAGTAGTACACAGGGATTAAAGCCTAGCTCCACCCAGGGGGAGGGGTTTAGAAAGAGTGAGAGAGAGTGAGAGGTCAGGGCTGTTAGCAGTGGACAGGGATTAAAGCCTAGCTCCACCCAGGGGGAGGGGTTTAGAAAGAGTGAGAGAGAGTGAGAGGTCAGGGCTGTTAGCAGTGGACAGGGATTAAAGCCTAGCTCCACCCAGGGGGAGGGAGAGAGGTCGGGACTGCCTGTGGACTCTAGAGTTTAGGGCAATATGAAAGAAGTGCTAGCCAGCTGATAACCACAGGCAGCTTCAGTGGGTCTGTGTAGCTGTAGCTGGCTCAGAGCAAACTGGCCCTGATCTAATGTTTAAAACAGCTCTTCCCTGGACGCCTGGGCTCTTGTAAAGAGTTTTAAACTGGGGGAACCTGCACTTCATGTTTTCAGTTTGAATGCAGGAGAGTCTGATCTTTAATGCTGGCCACAGATGATCCTTGAGCACTGAGAATGACTGGTGCGTGGATCTCCATCTCTTACGCAGACCAGATGCAGTGGGAATGCCCAGCAAGCACACCCCATGATCGTCAGCCTTCTGAGGTGCCAGACACTGCAGTGCTCATTCCTTCTGTCGAGTGCTTGGTGGTTTATTGTGTACAACTGAGCTCCAGGTAAAGGCTGCTCACTGTAATCTGGCAGGGTTTTGCTTAAGCATGCAATACCTGTATGGTCCACCTCTGTGTCTTTTATCTCCTCGTCGTGAGCAGTTGATTCCAGGACCTCTGTGGCTGTCTCCTTCTCTTCGTCAGTCCCTGGCCCTGGAACAGAGTCACGGTATGGGCGCAACCACCCAAAGATGCCCAAAGGACACCCCAATATACAAAGTCTTCTGGGTCACTCCATTCCTGACTTCACTGAACTTATTAAAATGCTTGTTAACATGCTAGTTTTTACAAAGTGATTACTCAATTACTTAACTGATGCCTTCATTGAGCTTGCGATTTGACTGACTGGAATTTTGCAAGTGTCTTTTCCTGCTCTGAAGTTTTGGGTTGTAGTTTATGACCCGCAGTGGTTTACAGGGGCATTCAGCAGGTTTATGAGCTGACAACAGCTGAGATCAATCATGTTGCTTCAGCCAATGAAAGACTCTGCTGTGTAACAAAACCGCAAAGTGAGGCCTGGTGAGATTTAGCAGTCGTGTTTCAGATTGAGTGGCTGTTCCTGACTTCCTTGAACTGATCATCTTACCGACCTGATCAAACCCTCAGGGGTCCACACACTGGCCTCAGGGACCAGGGTGGGACAGCAGTGCTCTACAGTGGAGAGGATACGCTGGCACTGAGACTCCACATGCTGCACACAGGCCTCAGTGTGAGCTGGGGCTGCTGCGTGGCGCCAGTACCTGGCTCCAGGGAGTCACTGTCCACTGCCTCGGCCTCAGGCATCCCGCAGTAGGTCAGAGAGAGGTCCAGTCTCACCTGCAAGAGGGCGACAGGCCAGCAGACAGTCAGGCGGACAGAGTGAGAGACAGATCAGCAGTCAGTCAGACAGACTGGTGCACAGAATATGAGACAGATCATCAGTCAGACAGACAGGTGGACAGAGTGCGAGACAGATCAGTAGTCAGTCAGTCAGACAGGTGGGCAGAGTGTGAGACAGAACAGCAGCCAGTCAGTCAGATAGGTGGGCAGAGTGTGAGACAGATCAGCAGCCAGTCAGCCAGAAAGGTGGACAGAGTGTGAGACACATCAGTAGTCAATCAGTCTGACAGGTGGAAAGATTGTGAGACAGATCAGTAGTCAGTCAGTCAGACAGGTGGACAGACTGTGAGACAGATCAGTAGTCAGTCAGTCAGTCAGTCAGACAGGTGGGCAGAGTGAGTCTGTGAAATGGCAGAAAAAGCTGCAGGCATTCAGCACCTGGGGAGTGAAGGTGTACTTGTACAGGGCGTAGTGCCTGAAGTAGGTGTTGACGAGGTACTCTGTGATCTGTGTGGCCTGCTCTGGGCTGAAGAGGTCAATACTGAAGGGAGGGCGCTGGAGAGAGGGACACAGCGGGGAGGGGGAGAGACCAGATCATTTTTAAACACCCAGCACACAGACATGTGGGCTAACACACTGACATACACTACCTACTTGTAACCTGGTAGAAACAGACAGCTCAGAGTGTGAGACACAGAGACAGACAGCTCAGAGCAGTGAGACACAGTGACATACAGACAGCTCAAGGTAGAGACACAGACAGACAGCTCAGAGCAGTGAAACACAGAGACAGCCAGCTCAGAGCAGTGAGACAGTGACAGACACACTGACCCTGACGCAGTGGCACAGGACCAGCTCAGTGAAGTAGTTGAAGCAGTACTCCATGTTGTTGAGGGGCGTCTCTGGAATGAAAGTCCACCAGTCAGGTTACTGTTGCTATGAAGAGTTGCACTCTGGATTGCCTCCCCTTTCAATCTGACTAGGATATGAGAACACAGCTATTCCTTCTCCTTCACAGTGTGGGGTCACAGACAGCAGAGGTGTGGGGTTACAGACAGCAGCAGTGTGGTGTTACAGTGTAGGGTCACAGACAGTGGCAGTGTGGGGTTACAGTGTAGGGTCACAGACAGTGGCAGTGTGGTGTTACAGTGTAGGGTCACAGACAGTGGCAGTGTGGTGTTACAGTGTAGGGTCACAGACAGTGGCAGTGTGGTGTTACAGTGTAGGGTCACAGACAGTGGCAGTGTGGGGTTACAGCTTGGGGTTCCTGCATGGTGAAACAGTGTGGGGTCACAGACAGTGGCATTGTGGGGTTCCTGTGTGGGGTCACAGAGCTGTGATTACCAGTATTGGCGAGGTGCAGGGCTCTGACGATGGACACCAGCACTGAGGTCTGTTCCCTGTTAAACTGCCTCTCTCTGCAGAACAGCACAGCGTACAGGTACATGTCGGCCAGGATGCTGTCACTGGGCCGGGACAGCTGCAGAGCCAGCGCCCTGCCCAGCGCTCTGAGGGAGAGAGAGCCAGAGGGGGGGAGAGTTCACACTGCACTGGTGGCTCAGCTGAGCGTCCCTGCCACGAGGCCCTTACGAAAGCGCCGCGGCGGGTGAAATCGGACCGCTAACACACGTATGGAGGCTCTGGGTCTGACCTCTGCAGCTCCTCTGTCGTCTGCGCCGCCTCCACCTCCTCCATGTCGGCGTAGCTGAGGTCTGCCCTGCACACAGACGGCCGGAGTCACTGACTGCCCTGACCAGACTGCTGGGGCGCCCCTGCGCCCCACGGCATCAGCTACCCTGCAGGGATCTCAGCAATAACTACCCGTCCAAGATGTAATAATAATCATATAATAATAATAATCTCACACCTTTATAGCGCTTTTCTGGACACTCCACTCAAAGCTCTTTACAGGTAATGGGGTCTCCTCTCCTGGATGATGCTCCAGTCTGCTCACACACACCAGCTCTCAGTGGGGAGGAGAGCAGAGTGATGAAGCCAGTTCAGAGAGGGGGGTTATTAGGAGGACATGATTAGTAAAGGATAGGGGGAAATTTTGGCAGGACACTGGGGTAACACCTCTACTCTTTTCAAGAAACACCCTGGGATTTTTAATGACCACAGAGAGTCAGGACCTCGGTTTCACGTCTCATCAGAAGGACGATGCCTTTTTACAGTATAGTGTCCCCATCACTATGCTGGGGCGCCCCCTACTGGCCCCACTAACATCTCTTCCAGCAGCAAGCTCAGCTTTCCCAGGAGTCTCCCTTCAGTGGGTTGCAAGCTGTGAGCTGCAGGGTCATGTAGCTGCTGTCAGATGTGTTTGTTTTATAAGCCATCATCGTGAAGGGAGCTCCCATAAACACAGCAGGCTTAATAACATCTCTGTCCAGTTCAGGTCTTACCTAACTGGTACTACGTCAGCTTGGGGGAATCACTGGGAAACACAAACTGCAAAAAACTGTGTCTGCCAGTTTCCAACCTGAATCACATCAGGATAAGGACAGAGCCCATCTCACAAGCCTGCATTTTAATAGTGCAGAACAAGCTGCAGGAGAGGGAGACTGAACTCACCACAGCAGGACTCTGGGCTTCAGAGGGCGAGGCTGCAGAGACAAGAGCACAGGGGACAGGGCGTTATCAGAAAGACTGAGGGAGAGAGAGGGTGAGGGACAAAGGGAGTGAGATAGGAGAGAGAGAAGGAGAGGGACAGGAGAGAGAGGCAATGGGACAGAAGAGACAGAGGGACAGGAGAGAGAGAGAGAGGCAATGGGACAGAAGGGAGAGAGGGAGAGGGACAGGAGAGAGAGAGGAGAGGGACAGGAGAGAGAAGCAATGGGACAGAAGAGACAGAGGGACAGGAGAAAGAGGAGAGAGGGACAGGAGAGAAAGAGAGGAGAGAGAGGCAGTGGGACAGGAGAGAGAGAGGGACAGAGGGAGTAGGAGAGGAGAGAGGGTGAGACGGACAGGACAGGAGGGGGGAGTAGAGAGGGAGAGGGACTGAGTAGGATAGGACAGGCGAGGAGAGAGAAGGTGTTGGACAAGATAGGAGAGGAG
Source organism: Lepisosteus oculatus (assembly GCF_040954835.1). NCBI lineage: Eukaryota > Metazoa > Chordata > Actinopteri > Semionotiformes > Lepisosteidae > Lepisosteus > Lepisosteus oculatus. The sequence goes on from NC_090699.1 coordinate 15,917,919, forward strand.
AGAGAACAAACCCACAAAAACAATAGTCAGGCCGTGTTGTTGTTAACCCATTTTTTCAGAATGTTATCTTTTTGCAAAAGCAGAGCAAAGCCGGTACCAGATGGCTAGCCCGACCACGCTGAGACGAAGTCTTACCATTGTCAAAAGGCCTTCTCCCTTCATTCTAAGATGATTTTCTGAAAACGTATCTTAGCCCAGAATTCTGAGGTTAGCGTTTAGGATGAAAAAGCCTTCAGTAATGCTTAAATGTTATAAAAAGATTAATCATTTAAACTACAATAACATCTCCACCCCCTTCGGTAGCGTCAAGAGCGTCTCGCTCGTTTCCACAGCAACTGAAACCCAGCTTCCTCTGCGTGATGCTTCCGGAACCTCTTCCCGTGAGCGAGACCCGGAAATGCGCCGGTCCGACATATACTTCCGGGTGACGAGGAGGATGTGTTGTATTGCGAGCCGCTGTCACAGTCGCTGAGGTTTGTTCACTTTTCTGTTCGTGAATTTATTACTTTCCGTGAAAAAATCGTGCCAGATTAGCAGTTTACTCGGTTGTGACTCCCTTCGAGGTCCTACGTCAACTCAGCGGTGAGGAGACGGAGAAGGACGCGGATCGCTCTGCGTGTCGGGTGCGGAGATCGGGGCCAAACAGCCGCCGCAGCGCTGATCGGCTCACGGTGGGCACACTGCAGTCGTGCAGGAGAGTGAGGGCATCGGGCGTCATGCTAACAGGACAGGAACACCGTTAGGAAGACCCGCCTACTAGGATAGTAGGTCCACTGCCTAACATCAGATGTTCGTTTTGTCAAAAAATGTGTCTGTCAGGAATCTTACAGATCAACCCACATCTCTCTTCGCTGAAGACGTGGAAGGACTGAAGGTTACTGAAAAAAATTGGCCAATTTAATGTTCTGTACAAGCCGTGTCTTAAATAACCCTTCTCTGTCAGTGCAGTGTTAGTGTACTGTAGTGTCCAGTCAGTCAGTGTGTCTGTATTAACCCTTCTCTCTCAGTGCAGTGTTAATGTACTGGAGTGTCCAGTCAGTCAGTGTGTCTGTATGAACCCCTCTCTCTCAGTGCAGTGTTAATGTACTGGAGTGTCCAGTCAGTCAGTGTGTCTGTATGAACCCCTCTCTCTCAGTGCAGTGTTAATGTACTGGAGTGTCCAGTCAGTCAGTGTGTCTGTATGAACCCCTCTCTCTCAGTGCAGTGTTAATGTACTGGAGTGTCCAGTCAGTCAGTGTGTCTGTATGAACCCCTCTCTCTCAGTGCAGTGTTAATGTACTGGAGTGTCCAGTCAGTCAGTGTGTCTGTATGAACCCCTCTCTCTCAGTGCAGTGTTAATGTACTGGAGTGTCCAGTCAGTCAGTGTGTCTGTATGAACCCCTCTCTCTCAGTGCAGTGTTAATGTACTGGAGTGTCCAGTCAGTCAGTGTGTCTGTATGAACCCCTCTCTCTCAGTGCAGTGTTAATGTACTGGAGTGTCCAGTCAGTCAGTGTGTCTGTATGAACCCCTCTCTCTCAGTGCAGTGTTAATGTACTGGAGTGTCCAGTCAGTAAGTGTGTCTGTATGAACCCCTCTCTCTCAGTGCAGTGTTAATGTACTGGAGTGTCCAGTCAGTGTGTCTGTATGAACCCCTCTCTCTCAGTGCAGTGTTAATGTACTGGAGTGTCCAGTCAGTGTGTCTGTATGAACCCCTCTCTCTCAGTGCAGTGTTAATGTACTGGAGTGTCCAGTCAGTGTGTCTGTATGAACCCCTCTCTCAGTGCAGTGTTAATGTACTGGAGTGTCCAGTCAGTCAGTGTGTCTGTATGAACCCCTCTCTCTCAGTGCAGTGTTAATGTACTGGAGTGTCCAGTCAGTCAGTGTGTCTGTATGAACCCCTCTCTCTCAGTGCAGTGTTAATGTACTGGAGTGTCCAGTCAGTCAGTGTGTCTGTATGAACCCCTCTCTCTCAGTGCAGTGTTAATGTCCTGGAGTGTCCAGTCAGTCAGTCTGTCTGTATGAACCCCTCTCTCTCAGTGCAGTGTTAATGTACTGGAGTGTCCAGTCAGTCAGTGTGTCTGTATTAACCCCTCTCTCTCAGTGCAGTGTTAATGTACTGGAGTGTCCAGTCAGTCAGTGTGTCTGTATGAACCCCTCTCTCTCAGTGCAGTGTTAATGTACTGGAGTGTCCAGTCAGTCAGTGTGTCTGTATGAACCCCTCTCTCTCAGTGCAGTGTTAATGTACTGGAGTGTCCAGTCAGTGTGTCTGTATGAACCCCTCTCTCTCAGTGCAGTGTTAATGTACTGGAGTGTCCAGTCAGTCAGTGTGTCTGTATGAACCCCTCTCTCTCAGTGCAGTGTTAATGTACTGGTCATGTACAAACGGCTCTGTCTCTGCAGGTGTAGCTCTTGGAGTGCCAGGAGGAGGCGTGCAGTGTCAGTGATCATGTCAGGGGCAGGGGCAGGAAAGCGGGGAGCAGGAGGAGGAGACAGCCCACCGGGGCCCCCCGAGAAGAAAGGGAAAAGGGAGGAGAAGACTACCACCACTCTGATCGAGCCCATCCGCCTTGGAGGGGTGTCCTCTACGGTCAGCCACTGTCTTCTGCCACCCTGCATCCCCCCCGCTCTGGGGCGCAGTCCCGAGTGTAGACCCCCCACACGCCCCACTCTGGGGCACAGTCCCGAGTGTAGACCCCCCACACGCCCCGCTCTGGGGCGCAGTCCCGAGTGTAGACCCCCCACACGCCCCGCTCTGGGGCGCAGTCCCGAGTGTCGCCGCGCTCTGGGGCGCAGTCCCGAGTGTAGACCCCCCACACGCCCCGCTCTGGGGCCAGCCCCGAGTGTTGACCCCCCACACGCCCCGCTCTGGGGCCAGCCCCGAGTTTTGCCGCGCTCTGGGGCGCAGTCCCGAGTGTCGCCGCGCTCTGGGGCGCAGTCCCGAGTGTAGACCCCCACACGCCCCGCTCTGGGGCCAGCCCCGAGTGTCGCCGCGCTCTGGGGGCGCAGTCCCGAGTGTCGCCGCGCTCTGGGGCGCAGTCCCGAGTGTAGACCCCCCACACGCCCCGCTCTGGGGCCAGCCCCGAGTGTTGACCCCCCACACGCCCCGCTCTGGGGCCAGCCCCGAGTGTCGCCGCGCTCTGGGGGCGCAGTCCCGAGTGTCGCCGCGCTCTGGGGGCGCAGTCCCGAGTGTCGCCGCGCTCTGGGGCGCAGTCCCGAGTGTAGACCCCCCACACGCCCCGCTCTGGGGCCAGCCCCGAGTGTCGCCCCGCTCTGGGGCGCAGTCCCGAGTGTAGACCCCCACACGCCCCGCTCTGGGGCCAGTCCCGAGTGTCGCCGCGCTCTGGGGCGCAGTCCCGAGTGTCGCCGCGCTCTGGGGCGCAGTCCCGAGTGTCGCCGCGCTCTGGGGCGCAGTCCCGAGTGTTGACCCCCCACACGCCCCGCTCTGGGGCGCAGTCCCGAGTGTCGCCGCGCTCTGGGGCGCAGTCCCGAGTGTCGCCGCGCTCTGGGGCGCAGTCCCGAGTGTCGCCGCGCTCTGGGGCGCAGTCCCGAGTGTCGCCCCGCTCTGGGGCGCAGTCCCGAGTGTCGCCGCGCTCTGGGGCGCAGTCCCGAGTGTCGCCGCGCTCTGGGGCGCAGTCCCGAGTGTCGCCCCGCTCTGGGGCGCAGTCCCGAGTGTTGACCCCCCACACGCCCCGCTCTGGGGCGCAGTCCCGAGTGTCGCCGCGCTCTGGGGCGCAGTCCCGAGTGTCGCCGCGCTCTGGGGCACAGTCCCGAGTGTCGCCGCGCTCTGGGGCGCAGTCCCGAGTGTCGCCCCGCTCTGGGGCGCAGTCCCCGGTGTTAGTACGCCCCCTGTGTAGGAGTGTCACCGGGCCTGTTCCCTCTGACCCCGCGTGCCCTTGCCTGTGCAGGAGGAGATGGACATGAAGGTGCTGCAGTTCAAGAACAAGAAGCTGTGCGAGCGGCTGGAGCAGAGGCAGGCGCTGGAGGACGAGCTGCGGGAGCGAATCGAGAAGCTGGAGAAGAGACAGGCCACCGACGACACCACTCTGCTCATCGTCAACAGATACTGGGGCCAGGTACTGACGCTGGGGCTCCCACACTGACCCTGGGGCTCCCACACTGACCCTGGGGCTCCCACACTGACCCTGGGGCTCCCACACTGACACTGGGGCCAGGTACTGACGCTGGGGCTCCCACACTGACACTGGGGCTCCCACACTGACACTGGGGCCAGGTACTGACGCTGGGGCTCCCACACTGACCCTGGGGCTCCCACACTGACCCTGGGGCTCCCACACTTACACTGGGGCCAGGTACTGACGCTGGGGCCCCCACACTGACCCTGGGGCTCCCACACTGACCCTGGGGCTCCCACACTGACACTGGGGCGCCCACACACTGACACTGGGGCCAGGTACTGACACTGGCGTGCCCACACACTGACACTGGGGTCTTATACTGACACTGGGGCGCCCACACACTGACACTGGGGTCTTATACTGACACTGGGGCCAGGTACTGACACTGGGGCGCCCACACCAACAGTGGGGTCTGGTACTGACACTGGGGCGCCCACACACTGACACTGGGGTCTGGTACTGACACTGGGGCCAGGTACTGACACTGGGGCGCCCACGCTGGAACCCCAGGGGTCTGTGTTACCTGTGATGTGTGTAACGACGAGCTGGCCAGAGCGCAGGAGTCAGCGCACACCTGCTCCCTGTCCCTGGGGGTTTGGAGCTCTGAGCCCAGACACAGACACACATCAGGTGGGATAGACACAAATAACAGGTGATAAATACGTTCTATACTACTGAACAAAGACACGAGAGGCTAGCAGGGCAAGTTGGAGCTTTCAGTCCGGCTGCAGGAACAGAGGTGACCGCCTGCATCTTCCTCCTTCCCTTCACACAGCTGGATGACAATGTGCAGTTCCTGCTGCAGCGTCTGGACACCGAAACGCCCCCAGCCCCGGCCTGTGCCTCCACTCTGGCTCCAGCCCCAGCACCAGCCCCCGGACTGGACTCTGCGCCTGTGCCCGTCCTGGAAGAGGGGCAGCCGGAGGCGGAGGGCTCCGAACTCCAGCCCCAGGCTCCGGGGGAGGAGCAGGCCGAGGCGGCGGAGCCGGAGCAGGACGGGGGCGAGTCGGGTGAGTCCCATCGCCAGTCCTTGGATGGGACAGGACAGGCCGGTGGTCTGTCTGTCTCTCTCTTTCTGTCCTTCTCTCTCTCATGGTCTGTCTGTCACACTGTCTCTCTCTCTCAGTTCAATTTCAATTCAAAGTGCTTTATTTGCATGACCGATGGGTACAATCAGTGTTGCCAAAGCAAATAAAATTAATCAAATTAACATGAAACAAAATGAAAAATAAAACCCCCAAAAAATCAACAGACATATTACAGACATTTACAACAGAGACATTTCATAAAATATTTACATATACTGTAGCCAGATGGAGCATTACTGGGAGACAGACTCACTGTTCCTCAGGCTGTGACAGGAGATCACATATTGGGCTGCCAGTACAACTGAGTTCCCTCCTCCCTCTCCCAGTAGGATTGGCTGGCAGGTGTGGGAACTCCGGGATTAGATTTCTGAATTTCGGGAAGAATGTTTCTCTAATCCCAGAGGATCTGTCACAGTGCAGTAGGAAGTGCACTTCTGTCTGTATTTCTCCCTGCTGGCAGTGGGAGCACAGCCTGTCCTCTCTGGACAGCCAGGTCTGCCTGTGTCACCCAGTTTCTATGGCCAGGCTGTGGTCACTGAGCCTGTACTTCGTCAGTTCTCTCACTGTCTCTATCTGTCTGAGTTGTCTCTCTCTCAGTGACTGTCTCCCTCAGCAGGCCCTGTGTCTCCCCCTGCTGGCCTGAGTGACAGCGCGCAGGAGTTCCTGTCCTCTCTGGGCAGCAGCAGCGCGGAGGAGCTGGAGCTGCAGCTGCAGGGCAGGATGGAGTTCAGCAAGTCTGCGGTGGCCAAGATGGTCGCGGTGTTCGACAGGCTGCACCGCCGCATCGAGAGCCTGTGCCGGCGTGTGAAGGCCGCAGGTACCCGCCGCGCCGCGCGCCGCGCACGGGACACTGGCTACGCCCCGGGCAGGCCGCACACTAACCCCCCTCTCTCTGTGCCGCTCCAGTGGCTGAGGACGACAACCAGCGAGAGGCGCTGTCTCTCAGTCAGTCCCTGCTGGAGGAGAACCTCAGGCTGCAGGACCTGGCCAACTGTCTGCAGGGCCGCCACCACAAGATGTCTCTCGAGGTACAGCAGTGTGTGTCTGTATGAACCCCTCTCTCAGTGCAGTGTTAATGTACTGGAGTGTCCAGTCAGTCAGTGTGTCTGTATGAACCCCTCTCTCTCAGTGCAGTGTTAATGTACTGGAGTGTCCAGTCAGTGTGTCTGTATGAACCCCTCTCTCTCAGTGCAGTGTTAATGTACTGGAGTGTCCAGTCAGTCAGTGTGTCTGTATGAACCCCTCTCTCTCAGTGCAGTGTTAATGTACTGGAGTGTCCAGTCAGTCAGTGTGTCTGTATGAACCCCTCTCTCTCAGTGCAGTGTTAATGTACTGGAGTGTCCAGTCAGTCAGTGTGTCTGTATGAACCCCTCTCTCTCAGTACAGTGTTAATGTACTGGAGTGTCCAGTCAGTCAGTGTGTCTCTCTTCTCAGTATAATGAGCTGGTGGACAAGGTTTCATCTTCGGAGACAAAGGTGTCAGAGATGGAAACGACAGTAGAGGACCTGCAGTGGGACATCGAGAAACTGAGGAAGAGGGAACAAAAATTAAACAAGCACCTTGCCGAGGCCCTGGAACAGGTACAAACGATCCTTTGCCACAGGACACTGTGACCCCCGCAGTCTGCAGTCCCTACAGGACACTGCGACCCCCGCAGTCTGCAGTCCCTACAGGACACTGCGACCCCCGCAGTCTGCAGTCCCTACAGGACACTGCGACCCCCGCAGTCTGCAGTCCCTACAGGACACTGCGACCCCCGCAGTCTGCAGTCCCTACAGGACACTGCGACCCCCGCAGTCTGCAGTCCCTACAGGACACTGCGACCCCCGCAGTCTGCAGTCCCTACAGGACACTGCGACCCCCGCAGTCTGCAGTCCCTACAGGACACTGCGACCCCCGCAGTCTGCAGTCCCTACAGGACACTGCGACCCCCGCAGTCTGCAGTCCCTACAGGACACTGCGACCCCCGCAGTCTGCAGTCCCTATAGCACACTGTGACCCCTGCAGGAGGGAGTTGCTCTTTGTGTGATGATGTTCATTGACTGGTGTGTCTGTCTCCGTGTTTCAGCTGAACTCTGGGTACTACACCTCGGGGCGCTCTGGAGGTCTACCTGGGGGACAGATCACCCTCAACATCCAGAAGGTAAAGAGTTCATGAACAGTGAGACATGGGAATGAACTCTTTCATGACATGGGAATGAACCTGAGAGGGACAAACAAACTGGGAGACATTGTGTTTCTCTGTGTCTCCTTTTGATCCTCTATGTCTCTGTGAGACGATGTGTGTGTGTGTGTGTGTCCCCGTGTCTCTGTGAGACGGTGTGTTTTCTCTTTGTAGTTTGAGATGCTGAATGCAGAGTTGGAACAGAACCAGGAGCTGGCCAACAGCCGCATGGCCGAGCTGGAGAAACTGCAACAGGAGCTCCAGGAGGCTGTGAGGGAGAATGAAAAATTGAAGGTATTCTTTATATCTTATGTAAGTGTTAGTGTACTGGAGTGTCCAGTCAGTCAGTGTGTCTGTATGAACCCCTCTCTCTCAGTGCAGTGTTAATGTACTGGAGTGTCCAGTCAGTGTGTCTGTATTAACCCCTCTCTCTCAGTGCAGTGTTAATGTACTGGAGTGTCCAGTCAGTGTGTCTGTATGAACCCCTCTCTCTCAGTGCAGTGTTAATGTACTGGAGTGTCCAGTCAGTCAGTGTGTCTGTATGAACCCCTCTCTCTCAGTGCAGTGTTAATGTACTGGAGTGTCCAATCCGTCAGTGTGTCTGTATTAACCCCTCTCTCTCAGTGCAGTGTTAATGTACTGGATTGTCCAATTCGTCAGTGTGTCTGTATTAACCCCTCTCTCTCAGTGCAGTGTTAATGTACTGGAGTGTCCAATCCGTCAGTGTGTCTGTATTAACCCCTCTCTTTCTCCAGATGGACCTTAGGAATATCCCAGAAGAGGTGGTGAAGGAGACCCCTGAGTTCAAGTGTCTGCAGTCTCAGTTCTCTCTGCTGTATAATGAGTCGCTGCAAGTGAAGACCCAGCTGGATGAAGCTCGTGCCCTGTTACTGACCACCAAGAATGCCCACCTGCGACAGATCGAGCACATGGAGGTACATCCTGTTTTTCTGTCTCCTTCCCTGGCCGCTGGTAGGCATTTAAATGTCCTGTAGTGTCCAGTCAGTGTGTTTCTATTAACCCCTCTCTCTCAGTGCAGTGTTAATGTACTGGAGTGTCCAGTCAGTCAGTGTGTCTGTATGAACCCCTCTCTCTCAGTGCAGTGTTAATGTACTGGAGTGTCCAGTCAGTGTGTCTGTATTAATCCCTCTCTCTCACAGAGTGATGAGCTATCTCTCCAGAAGAAGCTACGCACAGAGGTGATCCAGTTGGAGGACACTCTAGCACAGGTCAGGAAGGAGTACGAGATGCTGAGGATTGAGTTTGAGCAGAACCTGGCAGCCAATGAACAAGCAGGTACAGTCTCACCTCTCACTGTCTCACTGAGCAGATAACTTTTTCATTTAACTCAATTTAAAATGCTTTATTGGCATGACTGATGAGTACAATCAGTGTTGCCATAGCAAATAAAAATAAAATTAACGAAACAAAACAAAAAAAATCTACAGACACATTACAGACGTTTACAACAAAGACATATCATAAAATATTTACATATGCTGTAAACATAGGGGGAATTATTGGGAGACAGGCTCACTGTTCCTCAGGCTGTAACAGGAGATCACATACTGGGCTGCCACTTCAACTGAGTTCCCTCCTCCTTCTCCCAGTAGGATTGGCTGACAGGTGAGGGAACTCTGGGATTAGATTTCTGAATTTCGGGAAGAATGTTTCTCTAATCCCAGAGTATCTGTCACAGTGCAGTAGGAAGTGCACCTCTGTCTCTATTTCTCCTCGCTGGCAGTGGGAGCACAGCCTGTCCTCTCTGGGCAGCCAGGTCTGCCTGTGTCACCCAGTTTCTATGGCCAGGCTGTGGTCACTGAGCCCGTACTTCTTCAGGGTCTGTTTCTGTTTGCTGTTTCTTATCTTGGTCAAATATTTGGCTAGTGTGTATTGTCTGTTAAGAGAGTTCTGTAGCATTCCAGTTGATGTTGTGTTTGTGTGTGTGTCCCAGTGTGTGAGATATTGCTGTTTGATCTGAGCTGTGATGTGGTTGAGTCTGGGTTGTGGTGCTCTAGCAGTGCTGTCCTGATGCTGATTAGTGTCGGTGTGGCTCAGGTCAGTGAGCCTCAGGACCAGCTGGCTCAGGGGGCTCTGTTTTGGGCTCAGCAGGGCTTTGTGGTGGTAGGAATTTTGGTCGCTGTTTTTTAGGTGTAGCCAATACTTTATTACTCTTTTCTGTATTTTTATTGATAGTGGGTACTGGCCTAATTCGTCCCTGCACCCGTTGTTGGGTGTTTTTCTCTGTGGGTGTTTCTGTGGGGTGTTTGTCCAATTGAGTGTACTCCTGGTCTGTGAGGGGACCCCACACTTCACTGCCGTGTAGGGCAATGGGTTTGATTACACTTTCAAATATTTGGAGCCAGATTCTTGTTGGTGGATTGATGTTGAAGAGCCTCCTTCTTATTGCATAGAAAGCCAGAGTGCCTTTTCCCTCAGTGCCTTCACTGCCAGGTCAAAACTCCCAGAAGAGCTGATGGTGAGACCGAGATATGTGTAGCTGGATGTGTGCTCCAATGTGTTGCTGTTGAGTGTGAATTTGTACCTGTTTCCCTGAGGACTGGCTTTAATTACACTATACCCCCTATGCCACTTTGGAGTTGTTTATAAAACAAATCTTTCATGTCAAATCAAGTCAAATGCTTTTTTTAAATCGACAAAGGATGCAAAGATTTTTCCTTTGTGTTTTGGGTGAGAAGGAAGAGGAGATAACTCTCTTCCTTCTCACTACTCACTTCCAATCCTGTGACTCTCACCTCTCGTGCCAGTGTGTCTGGCTCTTTCTTTCGCTGTTTCTGTGTGTGTGTGCGCGCGCGTGTGTGCCACTGTGTTTCGCTCTTTCTCTCGCTGTCACTGTGTCTCACTATGTTTCCTTGGTGTGATTGTGTCACAGGTCCCATTAATAGGGAGATGCGCCACCTGATTAGCAGCCTCCAGAACCACAACCACCAGCTGAAGGGCGACGTGCAGAGATACAAGAGGAAGCTGAGGGAGACACAAGTTGAAATTGGCAAGGTGTGCATCAGCTCCTCTCTGTTTAATGTGTAGATAACAGGCAGTGTGGTAGGGAGTGATATTGCCTCATGATGCGATTCCAATGTGACATACTTTTTGTATGGAGTTTCCATGTTTCTCCGCCGTCAGAGAACTGTCTCTGCTTTCTTTGTTTCTGTAAATGTCACGCTTGGAAGAGGTTCTATTATTGTTTTTATTTTACAGGGTCTATAATATTGATAGAGTCACTGTCCTTTCCTCAGGCTGTGACAGGAGATCACACACTGTATTATTATTATTATTGAGAGACGGACTCACTGTCTGTTCCTCAGGTTATGACAGGAGATCATATACTAGGCTGCAGCTTTATGGAGTTTCCTCCCCTAGTAGGATAGGGAGCTGTTCTGATTCTGGCAGGTGTGTGAATTATGGGATCAGAGTTGTTAATTTAGGGAGGAATGTTTGTCTAATCCCAGAGTGCAGGAGAAAGTGCATCTCTGCCTCTACCTCTCTGGGAGGAAACTGGTAAGTTTTAGGGAATGGTGTCTGTTTGACCATGTTCCCCTCCCTCCGTCTCAGCTGCGCTGTCAGAGCGGGGAGGCTGGCCCGGGCTTGGAGGACGCAGTGAGCGAGGGGGGCGTTGAGGTGAAGAAGGAGGAGGAGGAGGACCAGGAGGAGGAGGAGGAGCGGCGGCGCGAGCTGGAGCGGCAGCGGGCCCGGGAGAGGGAGAGGGAGGCTGAGCGGGAGCGCGAGAGGGAGAGGGAGCGCGAGAGGGAGCGGGAGCGCCAGCGCAGCGAGGAGCTCAAGAGGAAGGACTCCGACACACTAAAGCTGCTGAGGGCCGAGCTGAAGTGAGTAGGACGCCTGTGACTAACATTAAAGAGTGGGTAGGGTGTGTGTTCAAGAGGTCAGAGCTCATCACTACTGCTGAAGTGAGTAGGACGCCTGTGACTGACGTTACAGGGTGGGTAGGGGGTGTGTTCAAGAGGTCAGAGCTCATCACTGCTGCTGAAGTGAGTAGGACGCCTGTGACTGATGTTACAGGGTGGGTAGGGGGCGAGTTCAAGAGGTCAGAGCTCATCACTGCTGCTGAAGTGAGTAGGACGCCTGGGACTGACGTTACAGGGTGGGTAGGGGGTGTGTTCAAGAGGTCAGAGCTTATCACCACTGCTGAAGTGAGTAGGACGCCTGGGACTGACGTTACAGGGTGGGTAGGGGGCGAGTTCAAGAGGTCAGAGCTCATCACTGCTGCTGAAGTGAGTAGGACGCCTGTGACTGACGTTACAGGGTGGGTAGGGGGCGTGTTCAAGAGGTCAGAGCTCATCACTGCTGCTGAAGTGAGTAGGACGCCTGGGACTGACGTTACAGGGTGGGTAGGGGGCGAGTTCAAGAGGTCAGAGCTCATCACTGCTGCTGAAGTGAGTAGGACGCCTGTGACTGACGTTACAGGGTGGGTAGGGGGTGTGTTCAAGAGGTCAGAGCTCATCACCTCCGCTGAAGTGAGTAGGACGCCTGTGACTGACGTTACAGGGTGGGTAGGGGGCGAGTTCAAGAGGTCAGAGCTCATCACTGCTGCTGAAGTGAGTAGGACGCCTGGGACTGACGTTACAGGGTGGGTAGGGGGCGTGTTCAAGAGGTCAGAGCTCATCACTGCTGCTGAAGTGAGTAGGACGCCTGTGACTGACGTTACAGGGTGGGTAGGGGGCGTGTTCAAGAGGTCAGAGCTCATCACTGCTGCTGAAGTGAGTAGGACGCCTGTGACTGACGTTACAGGGTGGGTAGGGGGCGAGTTCAAGAGGTCAGAGCTCATCACTGCTGCTGAAGTGAGTAGGACGCCTGTGACTGACGTTACAGGGTGGGTAGGGGGCGAGTTCAAGAGGTCAGAGCTCATCACCGCTGCTGAAGTGAGTAGGACGCCTGTGACTGACGTTACAGGGTGGGTAGGGTACTTGTTCAAGAGGTCAGAGCTCATCACCTCCGCTGAAGTGAGTAGGACGTCTGTGACTGACGTTACAGGGTGGGCAGGGGGCGTGTTCAAGAGGTCAGAGCTCATCACTGCTGCTGAAGTGAGTAGGACGCCTGTGACTGACGTTACAGGGTGGGTAGGGGGCGAGTTCAAGAGGTCAGAGCTCATCACCGCTGCTGAAGTGAGTAGGACGCCTGTGACTGACGTTACAGGGTGGGTAGGGTACTTGTTCAAGAGGTCAGAGCTCATCACCTCCGCTGAAGTGAGTAGGACGTCTGTGACTGACGTTACAGGGTGGGCAGGGGGCGTGTTCAAGAGGTCAGAGCTCTTCAACTTTGCTTCCGTTTAAGGCACAATACTACATTCCTCCCAAATATTCGGGACAGTCACCTGACAGTCAACTTCTGTGTCCAGAATTATTTCTCCGCTGTTACTCATTAGTGCTTCCCTGCAGTGCCCAGCCGGACCATGGGTCTGTATTAACCCCTCTTTCTCTGGGTCAGGAAAGCCCAGGAGAGCCAGAAGGAGATGAAGCTGCTGCTGGACATGTACAAGTCTGCACCCAAGGAACAGAGAGACAAGGTACAGCTGATGGCTGCTGAGAGGAAATCCAAGGCCGAGGTAAGAGACTAGTGTTCACATATCTGTATGAACCCCTCTCTCACAGTGCAGTGTTAATGTACTGGAGTGTCCAGTCAGTCAGTGTGTCTGTATGAACCCCTCTCTCTCAGTGCAGTGTTAATGTACTGGAGTGTCCAGTCAGTCAGTGTGTCTGTATGAACCCCTCTCTCTCAGTGCAGTGTTAATGTACTGGAGTGTCCAGTCAGTCAGTGTGTCTGTATGAACCCCTCTCTCTCAGTGCAGTGTTAATGTACTGGAGTGTCCAGTCAGTCAGTGTGTCTGTATGAACCCCTCTCTCTCAGTGCAGTGTTAATGTACTGGAGTGTCCAGTCAGTCAGTGTGTCTGTATGAACCCCTCTCTCTCAGTGCAGTGTTAATGTACTGGAGTGTCCAGTCAGTCAGTGTGTCTGTATTAACCCCTCTCTCTCAGTGCAGTGTTAATGTACTGGAGTGTCCAGTCAGTGTGTCTGTATGAACCCCTCTCTCTCAGTGCAGTGTTAATGTACTGGAGTGTCCCGTCAGTCAATGTGTCTGTATTAACCCCTGTCTCTCTCTTAGGTTGAGGAGCTGCGGGTTCGCATCCGCGAGCTGGAGGAGAAGGAGAGGAAGGACAGTAAGAAGCTGGCAGATGAAGATGCCTTGAGGAAGATCCGAGTGGCTGAGGAACAGATTGAACACCTGCAGAAAAAACTCACTGCCACCAAGCAGGTACATCGTTCATAACACTTCTGCCAGTCACTGTTAAATTTCTGTTTCTGCATTTTACTGTCTCCAACTCTCTCAGTGCAGTGTTAATGTACTGGAGTGTCCAGTCAGTCAGTGTGTCTGTATTAACCCCTCTCTCTCAGTGCAGTGTTAATGTCCTGGAGTGTCCAGTCAGTGTGTCTGTATGAACCCCTCTCTCTCAGTGCAGTGTTAATGTACTGGAGTGTCCAGTCAGTGTGTCTGTATGAACCCCTCTCTCTCAGTGCAGTGTTAATGTACTGGAGTGTCCAGTCAGTCAGTGTGTCTGTATGAACCCCTCTCTCTCAGTGCAGTGTTAATGTACTGGAGTGTCCAGTCAGTCAGTGTGTCTGTATGAATCCCTCTCTCTGCTGTACTAGGAAGAGGAGGCTCTCCTCAGTGAGATGGATGTCACAGGCCAGGCGTTTGAAGACATGCAGGAGCAGAACATCAGGCTGATGCAGCAGCTGAGGGAGAAGGACGACGCCAACTTCAAGCTGATGAGCGAGAGGATCAAATCCAACCAGATCTACAAGCTGCTGCGCGAGGAGAAGGAGGAGCTGGCCGAGCAGGTGCTCACCCTGAAGACACAGGTGAGAGGCGCCGGGCTGCACGTCACCACTCCCATTCCACTGCCCAGCTCTTGTGCTGACTGAGGAAGTCTGGGTGGGGTATCTGCTCTCACGAGGCTGTCTCTGTCTCCTCTCCCCCTGATCTCGTGTCTCCCAGGTGGACGCCCAGCTGCTAGCGGTACAGAAGCTGGAGGAGAAGGAGGGGGTGTTACAGAGCACCCTGGCCAGCCTGGAGAAGGAGCTGGGGCTGAGGACACAGGCCTTGGAGCTCAACAAGAGGAAGGTACCAAGAGAGTGTCTTGTACTGCTTTTGTGTTAATGTCCTGTAGTGTCCTGTCAGTCAGTGTGTCTGTATTAACCCCTCTCTCTCAGGCAGTGTTAATGTACTGGAGTGTCCAGTCAGTCAGTGTGTCTGTATGAACCCCTCTCTCTCAGTGCAGTGTTAATGTACTGGAGTGTCCAGTCAGTCAGTGTGTCTGTATGAACCCCTCTCTCTCAGTGCAGTGTTAATGTACTGGAGTGTCCAGTCAGTCAGTGTGTCTGTATTAACCCCTCTCTCTTAGGCAGTGGAAGCCGCCCAGCTGGCGGAGGATCTGAAGGTGCAGTTAGAACACACGCAAGCCAAGCTGAAGGAGATCCAGAACTCTGTGTCTGACAATCGTAGCGCCCGAGAGAGGGAGTCCTTCAACCTGAAGAGGGCACAGGTACTCGCTGGCTATAAAACACCGAGTGCTGACACTGGAGCTCTCATATCTCTGACCCCTGACCCTTGACCCCCTGCCTGTCTGTCTGCAGGAGGACTTGTCTCGGCTGCGCCGCAAGCTGGAGAAGCAGAAGAAGGTGGAGGTCTACACGGACGCTGATGAAATCCTGCAGGAGGAAATCAACCAGTACAAGGTGAGAGGGACAGGGAGACTGGGAACTCAACTGGGAGTCCAAGAGCTCTACTGGGAGTGTCAGGACTGGACTGCGAACTGCAGTGGGAGACTCAGGGCTGGACTGGGAGACTCAGAACTCCAGTGGAAGTGTCAGGGCTGGACTGGGAGAGGCTCTGCTCCAGTGACTGGGAGGTGGGTGTGGAGGAAAGGTGGGAGGAGCCTGGCTGACGAATCCCATGTCTCCCTGCAACTCAGAGCCGGCAGCGTGCGACCACAGTCTCCTCCATGTCCCCCTGCCCCTCTCCTCTGCCTGCATCTCTGGGCAGCAGGAGTGTCGTCAGAGTGGTACTGCCTCTCTCGGGGCCTCAATAACCCCCCCCTCTCTCCCTCTCACCCCCCCCCAGGCCAAGCTGCGCTGTCCGTGCTGCAACACTCGCGACAAGGAGACGGTGCTGACCAAGTGTTTCCACGTCTTCTGCTATGAGTGTCTGAAGACGCGCTACGACACGCGCCAGAGGAAGTGCCCCAAGTGCAACGCCGCCTTTGGCGCCAACGACTTCCACCGCATCTACATCAACTAGGGAGCAGGGGAGAGAGAGAGGGCGCCCGCTCCTGGAGAGCAGGGACATGACCTAGTGAGAGAGAGAGGGCGCCCCCTCCTGGAGAGCAGGGACATGACCTAGTGAGAGAGGGGACGCCCCCTCCTGGAGAGCAAGGACATGACCTAGTGAGAGAGGGGACGCCCCCTCCTGGAGAGCAAGGACATGACCTAGTGAGAGAGGGGACGCCCCCTCCTGGAGAGCAAGGACATGACCTAGTGAGAGACAGGGCTCCCCCTCCTGGAGAGCAAGGACATGACCTAGTGAGAGAGAGAGGGTGCCCCCTCCTGGAGAGCAAGGACATGACCTAGTGAGAGAGGGGACGCCCCCTCCTGGAGAGCAAGGACATGACCTAGTGAGAGACAGGGCTCCCCCTCCTGGAGAGCAAGGACATGACCTAGTGAGAGAGAGAGGGTGCCCCCTCCTGGAGAGCAAGGACATGACCTAGTGAGAGACAGGGCTCCCCCTCCTGGAGAGCAAGGACATGACCTAGTGAGAGAGAGAGGGTGCCCCCTCCTGGAGAGCAAGAACATGACCTAGTGAGAGAGAGAGGGTGCCCCCTCCTGGAGAGTAGGGACATGACCTAGTGAGAGAGAGAGGGTGCCCCCTCCTGGAGAGTAGGGACATGACCTAGTGAGAGAGAGAGGGTGCCCCCTCCTGGAGAGCAAGGACATGACCTAGTGAGAGAGAGGGTGCCCCCTCCTGGAGAGCAAAGACATGACCTAGTGAGAGAGAGAGGGTGCCCCCTCCTGGAGAGCAGGGACATGACCTAGTGAGAGAGAGGGTGCCCCCTCCTGGAGAGCAGGGACATGACCTAGTGAGAGAGGGGACGCCCCCTCCTGGAGAGCAAGAACATCACCTACTGAGAGAAGGATAAACAAAGATGTCAGCTCTGTTTTACAGGAATCTGACCTGGATTTGTCTTCTCCATTGATCCAGTTCTCCAGTCCCTTTCCTCTCTCTGGAACAATCGCGGATATGGCCAAGGCATGAGCTGTAGTTTTCTGGGCTACCAGGTTCCTTTGAAAGGAGTAACAGGGTCTCTCTCCTCACGCTCTCAACTCCTCCCTGCCTCTGCCCTGCGCTCAAGCGCACGGGAAATAATGTTGAAATTCCATATGGAGAAAATGGGCGGTGCTGTAGAGATAAACGGCCAACACCGCCCTTGCTGATTGGCTACAGCACAGAGGGTGCTCAGTAACAAGACCTGCCATTGGATCAGGACCATGGGGTGGTTGCCAGGTGACGTTTTTAGTTAGATTTATTTTTTTTTCTCTCCTTTTGTTTTTCTCACCTTGTGGAATTCTCGTTATCTCTTACTGTGTATCATTTTTTATTTTTTTAATGTGTAATGAAACCACCAACTGCCAGCCTTGTCTTAACGATATACAGTAAAAAAAAAGAAAAACCAACAGCTTGTTTCCAGAGTTGTGGTTTGTGTTCCGGACAGAGCAAAATGCCCTTGACCTTTCGGCAGATTTCCCACCCTGTAAGCCAGATCCGGGTGGACTGGGCCGGGTCAGTACCGTCAGACCTCAGTGGTGCTGGTCGACCAGCAGGGGGCGCTCTCCCCTCCGAGCCACAGTTTCCAAACCAGCACCCCAGTTTGACACTGTGCTGTAGGAGGTGACGGGAGACACTGTTTTATAGGAGATTCTGGGTATATGGTGACAGGAGACACTGCTGAAGGAGGTTCTAGATGTACAGTGATGGGAGATACTGTACCACTGTAGGAGTTCTGGGCATGTGGTGATGGGAGATGCTGTGGTGTAGTAGGTTCTGAGTGTGTGGTGATGGGAGACACTGTGCAGTAGGAGGTTCTGGGTTTGTGGTGATGGGAGACACTACTGAAGGAGGTTCTGGGTGTGTGGTGATGAGAGACACTACTGAAGGAGGTTCTGGGTGTGTGGCGATGGGAGACACTGTGGTGTAGGAGGTTCTGGGTTTGTGGTGATGGGAGACACTTCTGAAGGAGGGTCCGGGTGTGTGGTGATGGGAGACACTTCTGAAGGAGGTTCTGGGTGTGTGGTGATGGGAGACACTGCTGTTGTGGGTGTGTGGTGACGGGAGACACTGTTGTAGCAGGCGCTGTCTGTAAGAGTGGGGTGTTTCTGTGGTAGTTATCTCACTTGTGATGCAAGCGGCGACGGTTGTTTTAATATTTTGCCGTGGGCATTTCAACAAGTATACAAAACATCAAAAACAACAACTTTATTCTTGCAAATACACTTGTAGAAACAATGAATCGATTTTGGACATCATGTGGCACTGTTTTTGATTGATTGACCGTTAGTTGAAAGTGCATTAATCACCTGCATGTGCTTGTGCTCCCAACACCCGCTACAGCGACACATCTGGGCCGGTTAGTGAAGTTAAGAAGGTGCGTGGGCGGAGAGGGGTACAGGCTGCATCACCCCGCCACGTTCCCCCGATAGCCCCCCTGCACAGGGTCACCTGCTTTTCCTGGGCATCTGTCACCAAAATCCTCAGCTACAGGACATGCCAGTTTTCCAGCCACCTTCCCAGCATGCAGTGCGTGTCATCTGGGCCCGTTCCCACAGAGCTGACTGCTGGAGGAAAGGGTCAGGTCTGAGGAGTGGAGTGGACAGGAGTGGAGCAGAGAGAAATGGAGTGGAGTGTCCCGCTCTGTTCCCATTCTTCCCGCGATGTTTGTTCTGGAGAAGCGGCTCCACTGTCTGTTCCCCCACTTCCGAGACCCAGAATGAAGGTCGGGATGTTGGATCCTTGCGATCTCTCGTTGGGAACAGGGACGACTGCGCCACAGTGAGAATGATCCTGGAAGCACGAAGGATTCTGGGACAGCAGGTGACACTGGTCTCCTAGTGAAACTGACAGGGGGGGGGGACTGCAGGATGCAATTCCACCTGCAGGCCTACTAGGGGGCAGCGTTTCATAGGCACCAGGTCGGACAGACACAGCTCTGAGCTGAACGGTTCCTTCTCTGGACAGGCGGACCGAGAAGAGAGCGGATCAGATTTTAAAATGCCGCCATGCTGAGGAGGGGTGTAGGGTTGTGTTCTGACCCACTTATTCAGAACCCCCCCAGGGCCCTTATCTCCTGTGTCCTCACCTACGGATTTAATGGTTTAATTAGTTCTCTGCTGCTGGTGGACAAGGGCTCCTCTCGCGCCTTCCGAGCGCAGGCCAGCAGGAGGCGCTGCTCCTCCCTGTCCGGGCAGCCGTAGGGCCGCACGCCGAGACCAACCCGTCCCGGATCGGAACCGGAGGCCTCAGGGCGCGACGCACTTGTGCTTCTTCAGGCTGTGCAGGTGGCGGAAGTTGCGGGCGCAGCGCGTGCAGCGGTAGGGCTTCTCGCCCGTGTGGATGAGCAGGTGGCGGCGCAGGTTGTCGGAGCGCCGGAAGCTCTTCCAGCACTGCGGGCAGGGGAAGGCGCGCTCGCCGGCGTGGGAGCGCTGGTGCAGCCGCAGCTGGCCGGCCTGCGGGAAGACCCTCCCGCACTCGGGGCACCGGAACGCCCGCGGCCCGAGCTCCGGGGGGGGCGGGCCCGGGAAGGGCGCCCCCCCGCCGCGCCGGGCGCCGCACGGCCGCCCCTCTCCCCCCGCGCAGACCCGCCGCCCGCACCTGAAGCAGCCGGCCGCGCGCTGCCCCGCCGGCTCCGGCCCGTCCGCCTGCACCGCCGCAGGGAGGGGCATGCTGTCCCGCGAGCCCTCGGGTGGCCCACCTCCGTCAGAGACGCCCGCGGGGAAAGGAGAGCGGGAGTCCACTTCTGTTTCACCAACTTCAGGACGGGGGGGGGCGATACAGAGAGGAGGAGGAGGGGACAGAGGAATGGTGAGAGGGGGAGGAGGGGGAGAGAGAGATTTGAGAGAGATGAGTGCCTCTGCCAAGGAATCTAACAAGTAAAAAACGGCCACAGGCTGTGGGAAAAGCTCTGAACTCGCTATGGACCACCGCTTCTCAGCCATGCTTCCAGCACACAGACAGAGCACGAGTGCACCAGGGCACACCAAGCCTCAGAGCACTAGTGCACCAGGGCACACCAAGCCTCAGAGCACTAGTGCACCAGGGCACACAGAGCCCCCAGAGCACTAGTGCCCCAGGGCACACCAAGCCTCAGAGCACTAGTGCACCGGGGCACACAGAGCCCCCAGAGCACTAGTGCACCGGGGCACACAGAGCCCCCAGAGCACTAGTGCACCGGGGCACACCAAGCCTCAGAGCACTAGTGCACCGGGGCACACAGAGCCCCCAGAACCCCAGAATGGATGGATTGGACTAGAATTTATCGCACTGCAGTCCCTGGGTATTGTTCATACTCACTCTTCACACAGATCACCAATGCCCCCTGCTGGTCGGCGGCGGTCCAGTCCTGCTCACACCTCTCCTCTTTGACCTGGAGTGAGGGCTCTGGCCCGCTCCCCCTCTCCTCTCCCCCGGTGCCGCCTGTGGGCCCCGGAGCCGCGTCCTCCCCACCCGTGCAGCGGGTGTCGCCCGTCTCCAAGACGAAGGGGTCCCGCTCCACCTTGCACGCCCCCTGCTGGCCAGAGTGTGGATCAGCACGGGAGTCTTCCATGGCCTGCGGGCCCGGCCATGTGGTGCCAGGCCGCTGAGTTCTCCCTTGTGTGCGTGTTTCGCTGGGGGTGGGCGTGCCCTGCAGGAGGGAAATCGAACCCGGTGCAGAAGAGCTGTTGTCTGCACAGGGAGCTCTCGGATCCGGAATGAAAGCGAAATCTGGTCCGGGCAGTTCCTCCTGACCTACACCAGGGCGGCGCTGTTGAGGCGTGCTGTTGCACCACTGCTGGATGGAGGAATTGCCCATCATTCCAAAGCAGTCCTGGCGGCCTGTAGGAAACACAGACATGATCTCATTTTGCTCACAGAGCTGTACTGTGTGACTGTGTGTCAGAGCTGTGCTGTACTGCACTGTGACTGTGACTCAGTGTGTCAGAGCTGTCCTGTACTGTGTGACTCAGTGTGTCAGAGCTGTCCTGTACTGCGTGACTCAGGGTGTCAGAGCTGTACTGCACTGTGACTGTGACTCAGTGTGTCAGAGCTGTGCTGTACTGTGTGATTCAGTGTGTCAGAGCTGTACTGTACTGCACTGCACTGTCACTCAGTGTCCGAGCTTTACTGTACTGTGTAATTGTGTCAGAGCCGTACTGTACTGCACTGACTTTGATTCAGGGTGTCAGAGCTGTGCTGTACTGCGTGACTCAGGGTGTCAGAGCTGTACTGCACTGTGACTCAGGGTGTCAGAGCTGTGCTGTAGTGTACTGCGTGACTCAGGGTGTCAGAGCTGTGCTGTACTGTGACTCAGGGTGTCAGAGCTGTACTGCACTGTGACTCAGGGTGTCAGAGCTGTGCTGTAGTGTACTGCGTGACTCAGTGTCAGAGCTGTACTGCACTGTGTGATTCAGTGTCAGACCTGTACTGTTCTGCACCGTCACTCAGTGTTTGAGAGCTGTGCTGTACTGTGTCCCCCAGCGTGTCAAGATTCGTACTGTGCAGTGAGGCTGACTGACCGCTAGCGGCTGCCGAGGGTGTCGTCTGAGTGTGGCGTTCCTGCCCGCGGCCGGGGCTCCTGCTGTTCGCGGACAGACACTGTCGCGCCGCTCGCAGCTCCTTCTGCGCCAGGCGCAGCCTCAGCTTCAGGCTCTCGTTCTCCTGCGCGCTGCGGGCGAGCCGGAGCTGGAAGTCGGCGAAGCTCTCCTCCACCAGCTTGGCGATCTCCCCCACGGCCGCTTTCAGCAGCAGCCGCATGACGGAGTCGAGCTGCGCTCGGAACGCCGCCGCCGTCGCCGCCTCCGACATCCCGGGTAAGCACTGAACCTCACCAGCAAGTCCAACCTGGAACCTAAACTGCGCCGTCGACTCGGTTTCGCCCCCGAAACAGGCACGCATCCAGCGCAGTTCCGCCTTCCTGGCTGGAGCCACGCCCCCAGCGGGGTCACCGGGTCACCCGCCTACCGTAGTGTCGGCACGATCGGCGCAGTTCGATTTCTAGGGTCCAGAGGAGCGCAGGTCTGTATGCGCTGACACTACTGTGAAATCGAAGACATGCGTCAGAGAGCCCTACATTCAGGACAGGTGGAATCCCCCGCCCGTAGATTTCAGTTCACTACAGACCTTTGAGCCTCCCTGCAAATTCCATCTGGAAATTTAATCAAAATAAATACTAAACGGTGTTCTTGATGTTCTAGTGCCACACTGCGCGGATTACTGGTCTCTGTTTGGGATGATCCCTTCAATTGCACCAGCAGCACACTGTGTAACACCAAAAAAAAAAAAAACGATCACTCCCACAGACAGCTTTGCGGTGTGGTGGTCGGCATTTGAACTCGGAACTACAGCGGTCATTCAATTCTGCGCTTCATTATTGCCCTACGCAGCCGCAGGTCGTCTCGCTGCAGAAACCTCATAATCCTGCGCCCGGAACATCGGGGGGACGCGTGTTGGTGGGGGGTTGCATGAATCTGTGCTTTAAACAAACGCTGTGTGGACTCCATCTGTCCCGACGGGGGAACAGAGCGCAGCTGGAGCAGCAGCCCTGAACGAGCGCAGCTGCTCGCAGGCGCTGCGCAGACGTGCAGCCGCCTTCCCCGCACATCCAAATCCTACAGCCTGTTTCTTCTTGGCCCTCGACCGTGCCTCGCACCGCTGAGGACATACATACAGACACGCCAGACCTCCGGGGTGCCGTGGCGGACCAGCCCCGGGACGAGGTGGGTGTGTCTCCAGCGAGCGCCGGCGCCGGGGAGCCTCCCGCCTGTAACGGCTGGGACACCGTGACCGGCAGCAGAGTCGCCTCTAGCGCCGGTCCCGAATTGGACTGGGTCCGGGTTCGTGAACTGCAGCGTCCGGAGTCCAAAAGAGGCCAGGATCAAGGAAATACAGTACGTCAGGGACACGGGTGAACACGGTTAAACAAAATGTCTTGTTTTGAGACCCGAAGGTGTCGCTAATCGCGATGTAACGAACTATTCGGTGCCGTCAGGCTGTGTCGGTGCAAACACCGTGGCGGGACAGACACACAGAGGGGGTGTCCCGGAGATCCCCAGTCCAGCAGCTGCGGCCGATTTCAGGCTGGACCCGGACGTGAAGCACTTGTACACAAAGGCAGCTGAGAGCAGGTGTCCCCTGTGCAGGTCTCAGAGGTCCAAACCTGTTGGCTTTCATTCCTGCACAGCGTCATTACTGAAGTGAACTAACGATTTGACTGACTGGAATTTTGCAAGTGTCTTTTCCTGCTCTGAAGTTTTGGGTTGTAGTTTATGACCCGCAGTGGTTTACAGGGGCCGTCCAGCAGGTTTAAGAGCTGACAACAGCTGAGATGTTTCAGATTGAGTGGCTGTTCCTGACTTCCTTGAACTGATCATCTTACCGACCTGATCAAACCCTCAGGGGTCCACACACTGGCCTCAGGGACCAGGGTGGGACAGCAGTGCTCTACAGCCAGCAGCCATATCACCTTGCAACTCACAACTGGCAACCCACTGAAGCTAAGCAGGTGTGAGCCTGGTCAGTACCTGGATGGGAGACCTCCTGGGAAAAACTAAGGTTGCTGCTGGAAGAGGTGTTAGTGGGGCCAGCAGGGGGCGCTCACCCTGCGGTCCATGTGGGTCCTAATGCCCCAGTATAGTGACGGGGACACTATACAGTAAACAGGCGCCGTCCTTCGGATGAGACGTAAAACCGAGGTCCTGACTCTCTGTGGTCATTAAAAATCCCAGGGCGCTTCTCGAAAAGAGTAGGGGTGTAACCCCGGTGTCCTGGCCAAATTTCCCCCCTGGCCTTTACCCCATCATGGCCTCCTAATAATCCCCCTCTATGAATTGGCTACATTACTCTGCTCTCCTCCCCACTGATAGCTGATGTGTGGTGAGCGTTCTGGCGCACTATGGCTGCCGTCGCATCATCCAGGTGGATGCTGCACATTGGTGGTGGTGGAGGGGATCCCCATTACCTGTAAAGCGCTTTGAGTGGAGTGTCCAGAAAAGCGCTATATAAGTGTAAGCAATTATTATTATTATTACAGTGGAGAGGATACGCTGGCACTGAGACTCCACATGCTGCACACAGGCCTCAGTGCCTCGGCCTCAGGGTGACAGGACAGACCCGTTGCACACCCCTGGACTCAAGATAAGATTTTTATCTTGTGGGGCCCAGTACCTGCAGGACAGCAGAAGCATTGCCGGTCTGTTGCTGCTTCCTCACTCTAGCGAGTCTGCGCAGACCCCATCTGCTCTCCGTCCCTCAGACAGCGGATCGGAATCGCCTCAGAAAGCCTCCGCTTCCTGCTTTTTCAACCGTCCTGGAAGTACTGGGCCAGAGGAAGGGGCTGAGCCAGGACGTGCAGTTCAGGACGGCTGGGAGGACTGGACAGGAAGTTCAGCTCTGAAAGTCACCTGAACAGCTGTTTTCAGGTGACTTGAGGGCAGCAGCTCCTTCCCCCAAAGCCTTCTGGGAAATGTGGCTCAGACAAGAATTTCCATTTTGTCTGAACCTGCTGCCCTCTTACACTTGCGTCTTGTTTATTGCTAATTAGTGTTACACAGACTCTCATTAACGGGTTCTGTCCAACTGGTTCTGCGGTCCAGCGGGTCTGGTCCTGTTGTCAGCCCCTGGAATGTTTACCTGCCATTACAGTTAGCACTGCGGTGCAGCGTAGAACAGGCTGGTTTTGTTCATTCTAGACATTTCAGCTGCTCCCCATGTAATCTGACGTTTCTGTTAACTCTTTCAGGCTGGGCCTGCGAGTCCAAAGCCCAAGGAAAACTGAGCATAGGCCGGGCCGGAGAGCAGGCATAGGGATCAAGGGGCTACAAGAGGTCAGAGGTCACCCCGATCCGGGCTCCTCCCCACACTGCAGGTCTCCCTAACATGCAGCCTCCCGCCGCGACAGAGCTGGGGTCCGAGCCCGTGCTTGGGTGCGGCCAAATTAAAGCTGAGCCCGAACAGTGCGCCAGCGTCCCATCTGCCCCGAGCGCAGAGCTGGGCTCCAACAGAAGAGGCTTCCCAGTCCCTGATCGCGTTAAACAGGAGCCCCTCGGCCCGGGTGACATCAAGTCAGAACTCGGCCCGCTGTACGCCCCCATCAAACAGGAGCCACGCGGGCAGGCGGAGCCCGGAACGGCGCTGTCTGCAGGAAGCCCAGGCGAAGTCGAACCCGTGTCCTCGGTGTGGCGCGTCCCTCCTGAGCCTGCGCCAGAGCCGTCAGGCGGCGGCGGCGGCCACGTCTGCGCCCAGTGCAGCAGGAGCTTCGGGTCGGCGGCCAGCCTGCGGACGCACCGGCGCACCCACACAGGCGAGCGGCCCTACTGCTGCGCGCAGTGCGGCCGCAGCTTCGCCCAGTCCGGCGTGCTGAAGCGGCACCAGCGCATCCACACGGGCGAGCGGCCCTACACCTGCGCGCAGTGCGGCCGCGGCTTCAGCCGCGAGTGCAGCCTGGAGAACCACCGGCGCGTGCACACGGGCGAGCGGCCCTACGCCTGCGCCCTCTGCGGCAAGCGCTTCGGCCAGTCGGGCGTGCTCAAGACCCACCTGCGCACCCACACCGGTGAGCGGCCCTACAGCTGCACGGAGTGCGGCCGGCGCTTCAGCCACTCGGGGGCGCTGGAGACGCACTACCGCGTGCACACAGGCGAGCGGCCCTATGGCTGCGCGGAGTGCGGCCGGCGCTTCAGCCGCGCCGGGCAGCTGAAGACCCACCTGCGCACCCACACCGGCGAGCGGCCCTACAGCTGTGCGCTGTGCGGGCGCGGCTTCGGCCAGGCAGGGGACCTGAGGAAGCACCTGCGCGTGCACACGGGCGAGCGGCCCTTCGGCTGCGCGCTGTGCAGCAAGAGCTTCAGCCAGTCGGGGGCGCTGGGCTCCCACCGGCGCACCCACGCGGAGGACCGCCCCCATGGCTGCGCCTGCTGCGGCAAAACCTTCGGCCAGGCGGGGGAGCTGAGGGTGCACCAGCGTGTGCACATGCGCGAGAAGCCGTACGGCTGCGCCCAGTGTGGCAAGCGCTTCGGCCACACGGGGGCGCTGGAGATCCACCGACGCACCCACACCGGCGAGCGGCCCTACTGTTGCGCCGCCTGCGGGAGGAGCTTCATGCAGCTGGAGCACCTGAAGGCCCACCGGCGTATCCACACCAGTGAGCGGCCCTACGCCTGCGCCCACTGCGGCAGGAGCTTCAACCGCGAGTGCAGCCTCACTAACCACCGGCGCACGCACACTGGCGAGCGGCCCTACTGCTGCGCCGCCTGCGGGAAGAGCTTCGGCCAGCTGGGCACCCTGCGGCGCCACCAGCAGATCCACACAGGCGAAAGGCCGTATGGGTGCACGCAGTGTGGCAAGAGCTTCGGCCGGGTGGGGGCCCTGAGAGCACACCAGAGAGTCCACACCAGAGACGGGCTGGAGGCAGGAGCCCCACAGTCTGCAGGTACAGACAGGAGCCCCGAGAGCACTGGAGAGTCCAGCTACAGACAGGAACCCTGACAGCTCTGCGCCAGCCTCTGGAGATCCCTGAGCTCCTGTAGTGGGGTTCTCTCCTTACACTTCAGCACTTTTCTGGACACTCCACTCGAAGCATTTTTAGTGGGGACTCCCCTCCACCAACATTGTGCTAGCGCATGGGTTAGCAACTCCCTACTGGCTCCTCTAACACCTCTTCCAGCAGCAGCCTCAGCTTTCCCAGGAGTCTCCCCTCCAGGTGCTGACCAGGCTCACAGCTGCTGAGCTTCAGTGGGCTGAAGGCTGTGAGCTGCAGGGGGATATAGCTGCTGCCTACACACTGGTCAGGGCATCTCCTTTCCTAGCTAAGAAATTAGAGTGGCGTTGCGAGTGCTGTCATTTGGAGAAGACGTCCCTTCTCCAAATACGTCCCTTGATACGAGGGCGATAGATTTGCTGTTGCCATGTAAGAGTTGGGAATCAGTATGACTTTGAGCTCCTGAGTGGAGGGTCATGGGTTCGAGCTCCAGGTACCAGTTTGGTACTGCACAAGTAAATCTTTGCTGTCAGCCAGAATTCGAGCTCAGTTGGCATGTCTGGTTTAATAAAGGATCAGGAAAGCTGCTTTTTGTGTCCTGTGGTTACAGTGACAGACAGGAGCCTGGAGGGAGAGAGGCTGTTTCTTGTTAGTGACGATCACAGAGAATAATACATTCGTTTGATTAGTGTGTTAGAGCATCATCCGCACACAAGTCCTGTGGTTACAGTGACCGGAGCCGAAGCAGAGAGCCTGTTTATTGTCAGTGACGAGCCCAGCAAACGCACAGTCGTTTCAATGGTGTGTTACAGCATCATTCACACTTCACAAAGCTGGACGAGAAGCACAGCTTTCTGCTCAGTGAAGAGTTCCAGTGTCTTCCTCCCAGGAAGCCCACATCCTCACCTCCACCCTTGAGAGACCCATCATGGGGGGGGTATGACTTCATCAGAAATCAGAAATGTAAGAAAACTAATGAAAACAAAAGATCTAAACCACTGATCACACACAGCAGATTAAGTCAAATGAAGTACATTTACAGTGTGACTTTTCAGAGTTTGTCTAGTTTCTTCATCTCTTGATGAAGCACAGAGAAAGTTTCTTGACCCCACTTAAAAGTTTCCATTTTTTTCCCCAGAGCTGAACTTCTACAATTATAATATCTAGGTACATTTCTGTATTACAACTTTGAAAATATGGGGTAAATGTTCAAGAGCAAAGAGCTCTGAACATCTTCCTTTAAAATTGCAAAGTATATTAATAACAAAAATTCTAAAATCTATAAAGCTTGCATATTAGGAAACCTACTCTCACAGAAATGCAAAATTTTAGAAACTACCATCTCCAATGGGCTGTAAAACTGAGCCTGGGCCAGCAGAGGGCACCAGAGTCACAGCTCCCAGAGCCCCAGAGCTGCCCAGTCCTCCTGCCTGTGCCTGGAGAGATGCTGCTGCTGTCAGACTCTGCCTGTGGGTCTCTGGAGACACTAAGCTGTGGAGGAAACACAGAACCACACAGTTAGAAAAGCACACGGGTGCTGCACTGCCCCCTGCTGGACTGGGGGAGACACTGCTAATAAATGTCCAATGTAGGTGATACACAATCTGGACAGGACATTGTTCATCACAGGACACACACACACCCTGAACAGGATAGCAGTCCATCACTGGACAGACACACACACCCTGTGAAAGATAGCAGTCCATCACAGGACACACACACACTCTGGACAGGACACCAGTCCATCACAGGATACACACACTCTGGACAAGACAGCAGTCCATCACAGGACACACACACACTCTGGAGAGGACACTAGTCCATTATAGGACACACACACCCTAGACAGGACACTAGTCCCTCACAGGACACACACGCACACTGTGGACAGGACATTAGTCCCTCACAGGACACACAGAAGGACGAGTGCTGTTGAGCACAGGTCCTCCATGAGCTCTGCAGTGACAGGTTACCTGTGTAGCAGAGGAAGTTGAGCTTCTCCTCACAGCCCAGCGCGGCCCAGCTGGAGGTCTCGGTGGACATGGCTCCACAGCGGCCCAACTGGGGGCACTGGGGCTGCTCTCCCCGGGCCCACGCGGTGTACCCCAGGGGCTCCCTGTTCACCCAGAACCAGGAGCCGGATACGAAGCTCTGCCTGAGGCCCAGCCACACGTGGGGAGACCGGGCGCCTTCCACCTCCAGGGCGGCGAGGTCCTGCTCCGTCTGAGAGAGGAGGCTGGTGAGGTCAGTGTGGTGAGTCCTGCAGTAGTCCAGCGCCTCCTCCCAGCTCCTGTTCTCCTTCACCAGGACCAACTGAAAGTCTGAAGATGGATGGAGAATCTGGGATTATCTTTCAGCCTGCTAGTCAGGTTTCAAAGACTGGCTCAGAAAACAAAACAAATTGAGAGAGAAATATTGAAAACCACAAGGCGTCTAAATGACCAGACAATCTTTTGAATCTATCACATTAGAATATCGCATTCAATGCCAGTTTAAAAGCCCAATGTTTAATTACAGCTGAACAAGAGCTGTTATGGAAGATTGTGCCACTGATCACGATTCGGGTTCTAGATTTCTGACTGCCCCAACCTCTGTGAACAGTAGTGTCTGCTGTCCTGACTATAGGATCTCATCCAGCTGTTTCTTATGAGGGAAGCCCGGGTATTGGCTTCAGATACACAGCTGGGCAGCTTGTTCCACAGTCCCATCACATTTTGTGTAAAATAGTGCCTCTTGTTCTCTGTTTTAAATGCATCTCCCTGTAGTTTCTGATTTTGAACTGGGGATTCTGAATACATTTGAGGATTCTTCTCTGTTCTCTGTTTGAAGACTAAATAGACTCAGTTCCTTCAGCCTGTCAGTGTGGGACACTCCCTTCAGACTAAAGAGACTCAGTTCCTGCAGCCTGTCAGTGTGGGACACTCTCTTCAGACTAAAGAGACTCAGTTCCTGAAGCCTGTCAGTGTGGGACACTCCCTTCAGACTAAAGAGACTCAGTTCCTTCAGTCTGTCAGTGTAGGGCATTCTCTTAAGCACCAGAATGTAATGTATCTGGTTGCTGTTCTATGGATGGATTCCAGAGTAGAAGTATCTTTTCCCCATTATTACCAAAAATAACATCTGTACAGAAGAGCTTACTATACGTAATGTTTGACTCCCAGGTCAGTATGTAGGCAAACTCATGAAACTACTACTGGGCAAATGGATAGAAGAGGATGACACTAGAATTGTGAATCAGAGCAATAAATACTCTCAGCTGGGGAAAGGTTTAAGCCTCAGTGAAGAATCTTCATTTCTTTCACCTTTTTGATGGGGTGACATCAAAAATTAAATTCTGGGGGTTGAGCAGGTCACCTCAGTGTTGGATTATGAAGACTATTACCTCAGATTTGGGTCACTGGGGGCTCGGATTCTGAAAATCTGCTTCTATAGTACAATTATCATGGGGCCGTTTCAGAAGAAGTTAGAGGGGACAGTGGCTCCTGGAGGGGAACCGGGTTCGAGCCCCCAGATGGTGGTGACAGTGGTAGAAATAAAAGAAAAAAAACAATAAGTTGTTAAATGTGTCCCTTTAAGCCAATAATGAGCTGATCAAGATAGTTAAAAGCCAGGTTGGAACGAAACCCTGTAGACACACTGATTAGGACCTGGATTGGGTGTCCATATGCTAAAATAATTATTTTATTTATGTACTAAATTAAAAAGTTTCAAAAGCATAAGCCTATTTGTCTCCCTCACTGCTGTTCCCACAAGCCTCACCGTGTTGACAGAAGAACGGTTGCAGAGTCTGGCATGTGATGTCATTCCACTGACTGCCACTCTCCAGGCTCTGAAGTACACACTTCTCACTGTCAGCTAAATTTCTTGGTTCCCCTGTCGCCCAGTTTCGGAATGACGAGTCTCCCCCGTCGGACCACTCCCAGGGCTCATTGAACAGCCCGATCCAGAAGACGCTGCCCTGCGCCGCCTCCCTCACTGCCTCATTCTCTCTGGGGCTGCTGATGGTGACCAGGTCAGTGTGCTGCTGTCTGCAGTGATCTCGAGCGGCTGCCCAGGTCTTGTTCTGCTCAATCAGGGTGTAGGTCCTGGAGCCCTGGCTGGAGTCTGAGAGAGACACACAGGCTCAGACAGGAGGGGTGTTGTGAAGGGGATAGCGTTGGGGTGCTGTGGGGTTTTGGGGTGAGAGTTAGGGTACTGTGGGGATTTGGGGGTGACTGTACCTGTGTAACACATGAAGTAGTGCAGCTCATCACAGACGACATCTGTCCAGTACCCATCCGGACCAGCGGTGGCGCAGAAGAGCCGGGTCTTCCAGTTGGCATAGCTGGCCCTCTCTCCGCTGACCCACTGCCAGTTCTCCTTACCGTGGTACAGCCCGATCCAGGTTATACAATGACAAAAGCCTGAAGTCTGTAAAAGCTGATCATGTTCCTCCTGGCTGTGTATGGAAGCCAGGTGCCTGTTATCTGCCCTGCAGTAGCTGTGAGCCTCCTGCCATGACTTGGCCTGTGAAACAAACTGGCATGATTTCGGAAGCACAGGACCTGGATAATATGGAAAAATGTTTTACATAATCAGCAAAAGCCTCCAGCACAAGCACTGATTTGTGGCTGAATTCCTAGTCTTGTGGTGTTTTTTTCAGGTGTTTCTCTATTTCATTTTCAGATGCATTTAAGACAATGACGATTATTACTGATGCACTTGCTGCTACTACCATATAAATATATATGAAACAGGCAGGATGTAGGGACAGGATGGTTGGCACAGGCTGGCTTGTGCCATTGGGAAATGATGAACTGTGATCATGTTGAGATGTGAGGCCCATGCTGAGAAAAGGGAATCACTTACTGTGATCTTAAGCCCACTGATTACAGACAATTTCTTAGTCCAAACAGCCTTATAGTTGAAAGGTCACTGGTAGAAATCAGGGGCCGGGCACTTGGCAGCTGTGCCAGGACACCCCAAGGGCCACTCCTCCCCTCTGCAAGGAGGGGACACACTTCTCCAAGCGTTGTCAGGATCGCCAGGCCCTGAAGTCAAACAGGGCTACATTCTTACATTCTTGTGTGCTAACGTAAGATCTGTCATGACTGAGAATAGTTGTTCACAGTATGAATTGACCTCTAATATCTTAGCTTTATTGCAGAATTAAAAAAATTCACAAATTCACTGTCGTTACTGTGGTCTATGTCCTTCCTCTATGTTTGAGACAGAACAAAGGCCCCACTACTGACTCACATGGGACACCCTGTGTCTTAACTCTTACAAAAAAGAAAGGCGCCATCCTTCGGATGAGACATAAAACTAAGGTCCTGACTCCCTGCAGTCATTAAAAATCCCAGGGTGTTTCTCGAAGAGAGTAGAGGTGTTACCCCGGCATCCTGGCCAAATTTCCCACCGGCCTTTATTAATCATGGCCTCCTAATAATCCTCCTCTCTGAACTGGCTTCATCACTCTGCTCTCCTCCCCACTGAGAGCTGGTGTGTGTGAGCAGACTGGAGCATCATCCAGGTGGGGCTGCACACTGGTGGTGGAGGAGGAGAATCCCTGTTACCTGTAAAGAGCTTTGAGTGGAGTGTGTCCAGAATATGTGTAAGGATATTACTTTTATTTATTATTATTGCATAGAAGCCAGTGGATGACCCTTACAAAGGCCTATTGTGCATCCAGAATTCCACACAGGAAACTCGGATATACAGTAGGCTGCCCCTGACAGATTCCTAAAGACTAACGCAGGCTCAGTCACGGCCAATGGGGAAGTGCTTCATCACAGACACAATACTGGGATGTGTACGAAGGCAGGCTTAGGGAACCTGACCGCACTAGTCCTGATTTCTGGGCTAGCTCCTGTTTAGTTTGTTAGCAGGAAACACAACAGATTTGCCGTGAAAGACCGACAGGGAAGCAGAGGTCGAGCTCACAGCCAGGCTTGACGGCATGGGGCCAGCACCAGTGAGGCCACGATACTGGCGGCCAGGCTGCAGTCTGGCGTGAGCGAGGCCCCGGGGGGCCTGGAGCCCAGGTTGCAGAGTGTGGCGGAGGATGCGGGCGGGGCCCACGTTGAGCACTAGCAGGGAGAGGCGTCAAGGGCGTCTCAGCCACCCTGCGGGGTGCAGGGCTTGGCAGACATCACGGAGAGCCAGAGGGGGATGGGAACTGGGGATGTGAGATGCATACAAGCCGTCCCCACTGCAGTTGTGAGAGATCAGCAGAGGAAAGCTCTGTCCACTGGCAGACAGCAGCCTCTTTCGCGGGGACCAGGAGAAAGGGGCGAGCTCTGGGGTTCCCCACGGATCTGATGAGGCGCAGGCCTAGGTGTTGTGTCGCCCATGACACTTCCCCTTGCCGATGCCTGCACAGGAACCGAGCAGCCGAGATGAAAAGAATCGGAGGTTTTGAGCAGTCTTACCATCGCAGCAGATGAAGGGGTATGTCTCCAAGCAGCCTCCATCATTCCACTGCCCCCTTGACCAGTTGCTGAAATACAGGTCTGAGCAGCTCTGTGTGAATTCCCAGTTGTTTGGCTGCGTCTCGTTCCAGTACGAAAAGGTAAAATTGCTACCGTCGGACCACTCCCAGGGCTGGTTGAACAGCCCGATCCAGAAGACGCTGCCCTGCGCCGCCTCCCTCACTGCCTGGTTCTCGCTGGGGCTGCTGATGGTGACCAGGTCAGTGTGCTGCTGTCTGCAGCGATCTCGAGCGGCTGCCCAGGTCTTGCTCTGCTTAATCAGGGTGTAGGTCCTGGAGCCCCGGCTGGAGTCTGACAGAGACACACAGGCTCAGACAGGAGGGGCTGTGGGGGGTCTGGGGCTCAGACAGGAGGGACTGTAGGGGTCTGAGGCTCAGACAGG
Organism: Lepisosteus oculatus; assembly: GCF_040954835.1. Lineage (NCBI taxonomy): Eukaryota > Metazoa > Chordata > Actinopteri > Semionotiformes > Lepisosteidae > Lepisosteus > Lepisosteus oculatus. The sequence goes on from NC_090699.1 coordinate 15,950,955, forward strand.
AGGGGCTGTGGGGTCAGAGAGCTGGGGTGCTGTGGGAACATTTCCTCAGTAATGTGTGAAGAAACTACTAGACCTGACCTGCATTACATGACCCTGTAGACCGATGTAATACTGGGCATTTTTACATGGTGCCACAAAATGTGTGTCCTGATTCTGAGTTCCTTCAGCATGAGTAAATGAGCACCGATTTCTCCAGTCTCCTCATTGGAATTACCAGCATTTCAATACACTTCCACACTGTGAGGATGCCTCTCATGCTCAGGTTCCTCGCTTCTTTCATTTGGAAAAGTAATATTTTAGGTAAAGACCTCTATGAATCAAAACCAAGTGGAGGTATGGAAATAAAGTATCTGCACCAGGGTGGGGATAGTGGCATAGCTGCACCACACCGGGTCTGGAACAGTTCTTGAAATAAGATTATCTCAAAGGGGAGACAGATCCAGAAGGTTCTGGGGGCTAATGACAGAAACTAACATTGTTTCCTCTTTCCTTAGGGGAAGTAATATTTTAAGTAAATTCATTACAATTAAAATGGCCAAAACAGCTAATAGCTTTAAAGAGTTTGAGCCCAAATGTGACGCAGTCGAGGAGGAAAGTCAGACCGCTGCTGTGAGCTCTGAAGTTGTGTAGCTCAGATCCTCATGATGCCTTCGAAAGCTGCACCCTGATTGGCTGAGGGACTCAGTGATTTACCAATGAGAAGGAAGCTGTCCACCAACCTAGCTAATTAGGGCTAGACAGCGTCCCACCTTGCCCGAGAGCCACCCAGACCTGTAGTGAGATGGGTTTGGACATTCTAGACTGGAATAATTATGCACTGAGTCTGTCTGTAGCATCAAAGACTAAAATAACTACAGTTTCCGAGAGTTTCCTACTATTATGGTGTGTCTTACTATGTTTACCTGTGTAGCACATGAAGTAATGATTAGCATGGCACAGTGCGTCTTCCAGAGTGCCCTCCGTGTTAACCAGGCCACAGAACAGGACTCTTTTCCAGCCGTGGAAAGTAACCTCCTGTCCGTTGGACCACTGCCAGTTCTGCGTCTCCCTATACAGCCCGATCCAGGCGGCCAGTGCGCCTGGCGTCCCTGCTGCCTCCTGGAGCCGATCCAGGTCTGCCTGGCCGCTCACAGTGGCCAGGTCACCGAAGATCGACCTGCAGTACTTCTGAGCATCAGCCCAGGTCATATTAATCTTCATGTAGTAGTACTTCATGGCCGGGGCCGGGGCGATCACACAGACTGCGGGGGAGAGGAGGAGAGAGGAGTCACGCGGGCGGAAAGCCTTTAAAGAATTGAAACGGCTGGAAGGGCCTGCCGCTGATCACAAACAACCACCTTGGCTCTGTGCTGTGGATGGCTGCTGTTAGATTGCTGGACCTTGGATGGAAAGACTGAGATAACAATTGTTGTTGTTTTTTCTGCCACTAGGGGGCACTAGAAGAGTACCGGCACTTTCCAGGCACAACAGTATAAGAAGACCTTGCATCGTCCTAGACAGATTTGCACAATGGATTTGTATCCAGTGTGAAGCACTCTGGGATAACTCCAGTAGGAAGCCTGATACTCTGAAGGCTGTGGGCTGGAGGACAGGCTGTGTTTGAGCAGGTCCTCACTCCCGAGTCCCTGACAAACAAAGGAGAAGTCACCTGCCAGGAGAGCGACAGCCAGCTGAGCCTTCTCCATGACGACGGTCCAGGAAAACCAAGGAACGGGTAAAAAGGAGACTGGAGTCAGGGAGTGGGTTCACAGCGTGGAGGACGTAACACAGCAGGAGACAGAATCGTCCGCTGTCCTACAGAAAAATACACAACGTGTCCGCAGTGCAGCTTGACAAAACTTGATTGCATTCTGGGAGAAAAAATACTGAATTCCCCAAAGCTTTATTTTCTTTTTTTCCCACATGAATTACAGAAAGAATCATTAAAAACCTGAACTCGTCTTAGGTGCCCAACAGCTACACGCTGGTCAACAGCTACATTGGTCAACCACTATACACTGGTCAAAAGCTAAACACTGGTTTCTGGTTAACAGCTACACAAGGGTTAACAGACGTGACACGTTTAGTGTGTCTCTGCATCTACTTCCCCAGAATGTAGGGACAATGGCCCTGTCTCTCTCTTCCTCTCTCTCTCTCTTCCTCTTCGTCTGACAACAGATTCCCAGTGACCCAAGGACCCTCGTGTCTGCCCCCGTCTGCCAGCAGAACCAGCTTCACGGAACTCAATCCTTCCTGTCTTCACAAAGGGCGGCCCACTGTCTGTGTTGCACGAGACTGGCCTGGAGAGTGGGCATTTTAAGACAGGGAGCAGCCTGAGGGCACTGCCCCATCCAGGTGGCAAGACGGAGCAGTCCAGAGGGCCACGGCACGAACGACTGGCCCCTGATCGTGCATAGGCCGGCGCAGGGTACACGCCGGCGTGGAGGACATGGAGGGATCCTCTCGGGGCCGTGCCGTTTGACACCGGGGTTCAAAGCTGCTTTTCAAATTGTGTGTAGGTAGAGGTAACGCACAAGGGGAGGGGGTACCTTGTATTTAAATGAATTTACAGCTTATTATACCATGGTGATTGCTGTCCACAACGTAAGTATACAAATGGGCCATCACTGCCCCCGGTGCAAGCTTGGGGGGGGAGGTCTCTCCTGGAAAGAGCGCCATCTAGCGGCCCGTCACTGAACCAGTCGCCTTTCCCCATGAGGAATGATCTAAAGGGGGGGGGGGAGGGGCTCAGGTCTGGGGCTACAACCATACTTGTCTACTACTTGTATTACAGAGGAGTTTGGTCCAGTTCTCTTCTTTAATAAAGCACACGAACCAGACTCGCACAAGCTTAATCTCTTTACCTGGGGGTTTCAAGTCCCAGTGCTGGATTCTGCATCCCTTGCAAGGGCAGCTGTTATCAGCTGTGCCGCTTGATGTTGGTTTTTGAAATTCCAGTTTGGAGGCTTTTCATCCCAGTGATCCTAGCTTCGGTGGGCTCGTCTTCGCTTTGTCCGGGGTTCCCTCTTAGAAAGAGGGCGCTTTCTCTTGATTCCCATCCCATCCCTGAGCTCCCGGAGGAAGGAGAGATGTACTCACTGCTCTAAGTGCTTTGGATTTTCCCCATAAAGTGATAACAGTCTTTGCTATTTGGTTAAATACCCGTCTCACACCACATGGAAGAGTATGTAAATCATGGGACTACTACGCTAATGTGTGTGTGTACATAGCCAGGATCTGCTTTTGCTAGCAGCTGGTAGCTAACTGTTGTGCCCCAGGAAGCAAGCGTCACAAGTGGCTCCCCTGCTTGTACGACTGCGTCCACTCTGTACACTGTTTATGGGTACAGTGGAGTGTAATTCGTTTTAAGTCATCAAGTCAAGGACACAGAAACCAACCAATAATCTACTTGTAGTGGCAACGCAATGTGAATCCACAGATAAAGAATGTATTACAGGGTATTACAGTGGCCATATTATTCACCTGTAATCGATCAAGTAGAAAGTTCTGGGGCATCTTGGGGAAAACGGGGTATCGGGCCTCCAGGAACCCACTGCGTGTTCATATCATCGTTCCCGTGGGAGAATACGTTCCCAATCCCAGCGTCTCTCAGGATGTCTTGGTGTCGTATTGAAGCGGGATAGGAAGGGAGGGCAAGGATTCGGAGTGGAACAGGGTGACAGAACTTGTTTCGTACGGCGGGAAAAAGGAGCAGGCTTGACCCCCTAAATCATTAGGGCTCAGCCCAGGCGCCAGACCCCTTGTGACTATCACGTCGACTTAAAAAAACATTCACCAAATTCTGTCCTGGTTTCCCCAGAGCTGTAGGCTCTTCCGCCCCAGGTAAGCTAGTGTCGCTCTAGTCGTGACAACGCTGTGGTTATTTAAAGTGGGTTGTATGTCTGGGAACAGGCTACCTATAAGGTGAGACACACCCAATCCAGCTGAGTGTCTGCTTGACTGGATAAGCACTGAACACAGAGCTGCCTTGTGCCACAGGAACCAGACAGTGATCTGTTATCCTAGCACCCGAGGAGACTGGGATTTAAAGACCTCCCATTTTCAGGAATGCAGAGGAATACTCTTACCATCTCCTGGGAGCTACACACTGGAAAAACACTACCCGTGTAGAATCAATCAATCAGCACCAATTGAGAACACAGTAGCCAGAAACATTTCCAAAGCAAACAAGAAGGTTAATGGTATTTATTTGCAAAAGGTTCTTTCAACAGATCATCACCAAGGCAACATACAAATAATTTATGTTGTCTAAACAAAAAGGCATCCTTCTTTCTCATCTAGGCATCAATAGTAAGATACAGGTCTTACCTTTCAGTGTGGGCTACACCAAACCTTCCATGAATGTTCTCTGTGCTGCTGTGTCCCAGTGTCTGTCTGTCCCCAGTGCTGCTGTGTTCCAGTCTGCCCTCAGGGCTGCTGTGTCTCAGTGCTGTGTTCACTTGCACTATGCTAAAGGCTGCACGCATCACACAATACAATATACAAATCAGATGGATTAAGGCTGCAAAGGAACAAGCAAAGGTTTATTCCCTGCTGAAAAGAGAAGAAAAGAAACAACATTTTGGCTGTGGAGCCTTCTTCGGGTGTCAGTTATTGCAGGTTATACTGTTATTGCATGCTTACTATTGCAGGCAGGGATCATCAGGTGCAAAGCCCCAGAGCCCCTAATGGAGACACCCGAAGGCTCCACAGCCGAAACGTTGCATTTCCTTTCTTCTCTTTTCAACGTGGAATAAACCTTTACTTGTTCCTAGATTGGAAAATGTTGATTTCAGGACCTAGTAGTGTTCTTGAAAATACACTTACATCCACAGATCCTCACCAACGTCTACAGATGTACGGTGGAGAGCATACTGACCAGCTGCATCACAGTCTGGTACGGCAACTGCACCGCATCCGACCGTAAGGCACTGCAGCGGGTGGTCAAAACTGCCCAACACATCATCGGCAGTGCCTTACCATCCATCCAGGAAATCTACAACACCAGGAGTCTTAAAAAAGCCACCAAGATTATGTCTGACCCCACTCACCCCAGTCATAACTTGTTTGTCCCCCTACCATCCTGCAGAAAGTTCCGGACGCTCCAGTCGCACACAACTAGACTCCAAAATAGCTTCTTCCCCAGAGTTGTCAAGTTGGTGACGCCCCCACTCCCTCCCATCATATTATGATCTCTCCTAACGTCTTCCTGTACCCACAAGGACTGTACTCCAACACCACTACACACACATGTAAGCCGAAATTGTACTGTTTCTTCGATAGCTCAGTAAAACTGTATCAGTCGTAATATTTATTAATCACCATACTATTTTTGCACTGTTCCAAGAATTACCTTGCACTGTTTTTGTCCTGTTATATTTTATCTGTTTGTGGAATTTTGCACAGTTTTAATTACTTGATTACATATTATTTATGTTATGTTATTACACGTTACTGTTATTGCTATTGTGTAACTGTCTATTGTCTTATCTTCTGTCCTATTTATATACTGCACCTGAGTGACTAATGAGAAACACTTTTCATTATACTATGCACCTGTGTAAGTATAGTGACAATAAAGGTGAATTGAATTGAATTGTTGTGGGTGTTGTTTAGATTTGCTCAACACTCCCAACTTAAACAGAGGAACATGAGAAGATAAAATAGTGCTGGACGTCGAGCAGTGTCCTGTGGCATCACTGAACAGACTGTGATTGACTCAAAAAGGTCAGAACTCGTCAGAGGCTGCTAGCTGCAGTCTTATCTCATGTGTCAGGGCTTGAAAACAATGCTTTACTTTCAGGACACAGTGTAATGGTCAAGCATAACTGCTTTCTGTTAAGTAGAAATTCTGTCATTTTAATAACTGATGTTCTCTGTTTATCCTCTTTCTTCTCCTTCCTAAAGGATTTTTGTTTTTGTTTTCTGGCTTCTGAAGGAATCCACTCCTGGTGGAATCACCCACTGCCTCACTGCTCTACCCACAGTGCCAGCGCTACGGGGAGCCCGAACTGTGCTCCTGCTCCCCAACACTGGCTGCTGTCTGGCCAATCGCTATCTGTTACCAGAGTTTGCTCCACTTGTCTTTCCCAGTCCTGCTCTGTCCCACAGGGCTCAGCCAGCACGATGAGCGAGAGCTGGTCACCCTGCCTGGGCTGGATCACCCAGCACTCATTTTTCACAACTCTCCCTTTCGCTGTGTGTGAGGCGACAGATACATTTGGACACCATCCAGGTCCGGGCTCCCGTGAAGTGCATAGTTTAGGACCTTATGCAGACGGTATCATCAGGAAGTACCTGGAGAAGGACAACAGGGAAAACACGATGAGGATCAGGACGGAATGACAGACAGGGGGGGCTTGATGACGGTGACCCGGAGCTCGGGAGGGAGTGGCGCAGGCCAACAAGTCCAAACAGTCCAAGGGGGAAATCCAGGGCGCAGTCCAGGGTCCAGATACCGGGAGAACCATCTGAGACAGACAAAGTTCAAATCCGGAACGGGATCCTGAACAGGAAAATGAGGCCAGGTGGAGCACCACTTAGACGGTCACGACGCTGTGATGAAGCCTATGCTTCATGGACCTCCTCTCCTGGACCTCCGCTGATAGGCTGATCTCCGAAAGCTGAGCCAGGAATAGCGGGAGCACCGGGCTTAAATATTAACCGGCATTACAGGGGGCAGGTGCAACTAAAATACGAAAGGCTCGGAGCGCCCTTAAGAGGAGGGATGACGATTGTGACACTGGTAAATGAGAGTTAACACGGACAAATCCTTCACACAGGTAAGAAACAACAACATTATAAATATTAAGGAAAAATAATAGGTTTATTCCATGCTGAAAAGAGATGGAAACGTTGTGTTTTCTTTCTTCTCGGTTCAGCATGGAATATGCCTGTTCCTTGTTATTTTGCAACCTACGCATTCTGACGCAGCTACCCACCTGAACTATTATAAATACAAGGTAGGTGGCTCCGATCCTAAAGAACAACAAGAAGAAACCTAGGAAATCTGGTGCTCATTAAGCAGGAAGTGATAAAGAAAGCTAACAGGATGTTCAGATTTGAATACTGTAGGAAAATGCCTTTGTGGTGGTCACATGCTTGGTCCAAGATTAAGGGGTTTTACATATTTAAACTCCAAGAAAATTTCAATTCTAATTTTCATGACTTTTGTCATTTTTAAAAGCTAAACCTTAAAAAGATTGTTTACGACTGTCCTCCCATTACTGGGAGATCTGTACATCCTCTGACTGTCCTCCTATTACCATGAGATCTGTACACCTGCTGACTGTCCTCCTGTTACCATGAGATCTGTAGAAATGCTGACTGTCCTCCTGTTACCATGAGATCTGTACAACCTCTGACTGCCCTCCTGTTACCATGAGATCTGTACAACCTCTGACTGTCCTCCTGTTACCATGAGATCTGTACAACCTCTGACTGTCCTCCTGTTACCATGAGATCTGTAGAAATGCTGACTGTCCTCCTGTTACCATGAAATCTGTACAACCTCTGACTGCCCTCCTGTTACCATGAAATCTGTAAAAACTCTGACTGCCCTCCTGTTACCATGAGATCTGTACAACCTCTGACTGTCCTCCTGTTACCATGAGATCTGTAGAAATGCTGACTGTCCTCCTGTTACCATGAGATCTGTACAACCTCTGACTGCCCTCCTGTTACCATGAAATCTGTACAACCTCTGACTGCCCTCCTGTTACCATGAGATCTGTACAACCTCTGACTGCCCTCCTGTTACCATGAAATCTGTACAACCTCTGACTGCCCTCCTGTTACCATGAGATCTGTACACCTGCTGACTGTCCTTCTATTACCATGAGATCTGTAGAAATGCTGACTGCCCTCCTGTTACCATGAAATCTGTACAACCTCTGACTGCCCTTCTGTTACCATGAGATCTGTACAACCTCTGACTGCCCTCCTGTTACCATGAGATCTGTACAACCTCTGACTGCCCTCCTGTTACCATGAGATCTGTACAACCTCTGACTGCCCTCGTGTTACCATGAGATCTGTAGAAATGCTGACTGTCTTCCTATTACCATGAGATCTGTAGAAATGCTGACTGCCCTCCTATTACCATGAGATCTGTACAACTGCTGACTTATAGAAGGACTGTGTTGTCTAATATATCCACTGAGGGCAGTTACACATTAACTTTCTCTTCAAAGTTAAATATTGCAGTCTATAGCTCTCTAGTTCTAAATTGGATGTCTGATTTTGCTTTTATACACAGAATCAAAGTTTCAGAAAAAAAAATAGTCCTACTAAAGAATATCAAATTTCTTGAGTGATAAAAATACACTTTTCTTTTCCATTGTAGAAATTGGACAGAGATTTAGGAACTACAAGAAATATCCTTGCCCGGCCTAATGAAGTGGTTTTAATTTTCAGGTTTTGTACACAAAATATGAAAACACAGAAAAGAAAACAGCCCAGTGCCATGTCTTGACTGCTCTGTGTCTGTGCCAGGTCTACAAGCTGGGCGTTGTACAGTAGTTCACTCCATGGCAACTGATACCTACTGATACTTCTCAATTTTGAGAGGACTAGATGTGGCAGCTCAAGCAAGCCTGTTACCATGGTGATTGACACCTGCCTGATCCTTTTGGGGTGGTCATGTGATGTGACCTCTTTGCTTATGGAAATACTTCCCAGCATGCAATGTGAGGCTGCTGCTGTTTACACATTCTTGTTACAAAACGTCTTCTGAAACATAGTCTGGGATTTTAAATACCACAGTATTAAAGCTAGGGGCTTACCAATTGCTACAAAAGACAGTATACGTTCAGTCAGGTTACACAAATCAGCCTTTTTAGCCTGGTGTGAATAGCAGTTTTTAAAAGGATACACATGGGGGCTGACCAAGAGAGGAGTTGTGGTGATGATTTGATGATGGCTCATCTTCCTAATGCAAACCAGATGCTATAAAACCAAATATCTAATATCAATCTTGAGTCAAGTGACTGTATAGTGTTACTACAATAATCTCATTAAAGGTTCAACGACAAAGAGAGAGACTTCACAGATATGAAAAACTGCTTAATTATTCAACACAGTCCCCCTGTACATTGATATCTAGCTGGTGGAGAGGGCTGAGGGATCAAAACCAACCTCCTCTCCGTGCACCGTGTGCAGCCCATGTGGTCTCTGGGCACTTGACATCATGGCGCAGGAGAACCCGCTATGCCATCAGGATCTCGCAATGTCGGACGTCCATCTCCTTGGTGTAACAGGAGCTGGTTCAGCCTCCCGTGAAGCGTAGCTCAGGACCCCATGCAGACGGTATAATCCGGAAGTAAATGGAATAGGATAATGGGGAGGAGACGACGAGGATCAGGGCAGGTTGACAAACGGGGGCGTGACGACAGTGAACAAGTCCAAGGAGCCCAGGGGGGGAAATCCGGGGCGAAGTCCAAGGTCCAAAACCAGATGATCCATCCGAGACGGAGATAGACAAGGTTAAAACCCGGAACGGGATCTGGGACAGGTACGGGGAATAAAACCAGGATGACGAGGCCAGGCGCTCTGAGCCCCGGACTCAGGTGGTCAGGAGGCCGTGATGAAGCCTGTGCCATCGGGTCACTCCTGGACCCACTGGCAGGCGGGCCTCCGGGCGTCCATCTCCCAGTGCTGAGCCCAGAGCAGCGAGAGCGCCGGGCTTAAATAAGGAGGGGCAGGACTGAGGGCAGGTGCACAGAATCAGTAAAATAAGAAAGAGCCAGAGCGCCCTTAAGAGGAGGGATTACGATCGCGACACTTGGCCTGAGGAAGGAAGGTCTCCAAGGCATGGTGAAATAATGGCTAACAGGGTCCGCAGTACTGTGGTGAAGAGGTATCTCTTGGTTAATTCCCAACGGCTCACCCTCATACATCAGGTTGTTCCCTTTGCTGCTCTCCTGCGCTTCGCTTTGCCATCCGAGCGCTGTCCGAAAACTCCTGCAGTTTAAGAAGTACTGCATTTCAAGTCTCACCCCCTTCAACGAAGCTGCTCTTCAGAGTCTGCCTCTCTTGAAATAAATCACTCTAATGGCTTTTTGTAGACATTAAATCCGTTACGGTATTTAGGCTTGTGCCCTCGATAAACGTTTTCCCTTTATTGGTGTTACTTACAGATGAAATTTCTTTCAAAAAAGCTGCTGATGACATTTTCCTAGTTAGCAGGCCTATAGTTTGCATACAGCATGTGACGGACATGCATGCTATACTACAAGACCATACAGCAGCACTGCAGACTGGGAGACAGCACTGGGAGCACGCGGCAGTGCGGACGGACTGGAGTAAACAGGTAGGAGCGGCCCGTCACTGTTTACAGCAACCGCACCCGGACCAGGGCTGAGGTGTCAGTCTGCGTGGGAGTGGGCACTGGGCACAGACCGCAGCAAAGGAATTGGCGTGTTTGTCAGCGGTCATCAAGGCTGACCAGCTGCTCACTGGGAGTGGTGTTGCCGGTTAGAACATGTATTTGTAGAAATTAAAAAAAAAACAAATATCTCAAGCAAAAACAAGTGCAAAGTAGCACTTTTACAAAGTATACTTTTAAATTGTAAAACAAGACTGCGTTTTTGACAAATCCTTCTGCATTTAAACACTGCTTTTGTCATTCGCAAGTCTAAAGGAGCTGACTGACTCACTGCTGTATGTTGCTGAACGTTGGTATGAGTGCTGCAGCTAACAGGTTCTCTTCTGTCATTTACAGTAGCACAAATTGAATAAATATAACTAACAACAGCCTTTAAACAGCGTTTTGTGTTTAAAAGTAATATAAATCTGAAACTGGAGTAAAAGACCCTAAATTGTGAGATGAAGCTGTTTAAAGTAATCTCTGTAGAGTGTTTTCATTGTTCTTTTAAACAGATGTGAAAACACCTTTCAAAGTAGATTTTAATGTCAATATCGCTTCATCTCAGGCTGAACACGTTATTTATTTGAAAGCATTTCTAAATCTCCAGATGTGCAGGCAGAATTAAAGTCTATCATGATCTGGCAGTGTGACATGCCGTTACAGTATCCTGCCTCACTTCCATTATTACTTAATGTAATTATCAGAAAGCCTTAGTGTATATTTTTCTGTCAACTGAAGTGTATCAAATATTTTGAATAGAAGTCTCATTTGATAAAAGTGTCGGCTAAATCATGGCTTTTTTTTTTCAAACGTTGTTTTAACAAAAATAACAGTAAAAAGGTTATTTTGCCATTGGTGGTGCAGGGGTCAGCATCGCTGCCTGGCAGCACTGGGGCCCTGGGTTCAATTCTGGATCTGGGGTGCTGTCTGTGTGGAGTTTGTATGTTCTGTGTTCATGTGGGTTTGCCCCAGGTGCTCCGGTTTCCTCCCACAATCCAAAGACATGCTGGGAGGTAAAGTGGCTTCTGGGAAAAGTGGCCCAGGCGTGAGCGTGTGTGACTATGTTTGGCTCTGTCTGTCCTGACAAGTGTCTTGTCCGGGGTGTAACTCGTCTTCGTCAAGCACTCAGTTGCTTGCTGGGATAGGCTCCAGTTCCCCTGTGACCCCCTGCTGGATGTGCATGTGGAGAGTGCGTTTGTGTCTGATGGACTGTTGCCCTGTCCAGGGTGCCCCCTGTCTTGCACCCGTTGCTTGCTGGGATTGACTCCAGCTCCCCCACCGTCCCTGTTTTGGTAGAAACGGTTAGAGAGCTCATGGATTGCGGAATCTTACAACCTGGAACTGCAATGGTTAAGCGGATTCTACTCTCAAGCTATATGATTCATTTGCCTTTTGACAGGGATTAACGATGCAGATTTCCTCTCACTCTCGGGGTCTGAGATCTTACATTTTAATTGCAAAAGCTGAAAAAATTTCGTCTGCTCTGTCAGTTTTCCATCACACCTACGGATGTCTCCTCTATCAGGTTTACTTTTTATTCATTTATGTTTACTTATTAAGTGCGTGAAACTAGAGATTAAAGCCTTGTCTCCCTCTCCCTCTACAGATTGCGACCATGGAGAAGACCAGCCTTACTGTTCTCTTGTTTGCAGGTGAGTTTTTAGTTTCTGTTGTCAGTCAGAGGCAAACATATTCACCCTCTTCTTTAATCGCAACAGAGAGAGAGAGATTTAATAACTGCCTGCTCAAGCATAGTGCAATTCTCCATATTGCCACAACACTGCTCAAAATGTAGATCTGTATAATCATTTCTATGAGGCACTGTGTGCCCTGGTGCTGTGCCACAGTTGAATTATTCTTATTTTATTATAGTGGCCCTTGTTCCCAATATCACATCAGTAGGGACTGGAGTATTGTTAAAGATTGTCTTGTATCCAACTGTACCCCTGCCAGTAATAATTTTAAATCTGCTGCAATAATCCAGAGTCCAGTAACGCCCAAGTCAGTAATAATGTTCCAATCTTTAATGACGCCCCTCCCCAGCAACAGGAGTTTGATGCAATACCCAAGTCTTAGCAATAACCCGGTCTGGACTCTCCTGTTGAGTATCATTACTGGACTAACATTTTCACAATGAAAGAATATCTAACATCTGTAAAGGTTCTTCTGTATTGTGAGTTTTAATGAAAGGACATGGGTGCTTGCTAATTAGAAGCTACTAAGAACCTTAGTGTTATAACTGACGTGTACAGGCAGTGACGTATTAATGCACAGGCTAACCGGGGCTCAAGGCTGAGGCCTCCAGGCTTGGGGGGGACCCCACTGGGGCACTTGGGGTATATTTAGGAGACGACAATAGATTACTGCAATTTATCCATGTATCGCTAAGTACCAGTACTGTTAATATCTCTCAAATACTCCATGGGGTCATTTCCCTGCCCACTTCCATTTTGCAAGAAAAACTTTTGTGTCATGAATAAAATGATGATATTCTAACTTTTTAAATGCACGCATCGATCAGCTCTTTGTTACGATACGTCATTCTTCAAAGTCACTCTATAACACGAACGTCTGTTCTGGTAGTCACACCAGTGCTGGTGCTACGGGGGGGGGGGGGGGTTGACCCCCGAAAAAATGTCAATACTCCAATTCAGGGGACATACTGTAGGTACGGGTGAGCCTGGCCCATTCCTCTCTGACCCAGACGATTAAAAGAAAATTTGGCGGTGTGACGATTGTCATAGCGTTTCGAACCAATAAGAAAAGGAAACAAATCAAAGGGGGAAGGTCAATGTGATATAATTGGCTAAGTCGCTGTCAAACTCTTGATGTCGGAGTAAAATAAAAAATCCCGCCAGTTGTGGTGCAACATCGAGTAAGCTACTCGCATAAGGAGCTTGCCACAGCTATCCAGTTTAGCATGGAAAACAAATGACATTTAAAAAAAGCACGCTTGGGCAGTTCCAGTTCTGGACACTTATCAGATTCAACGCCAAGCCCTGCCGCCTTCGCTTTGTGATGTACACCAAACATCGCAAGCCAACTCAGAATACACCAGAAGGAGGGCTAAGGTGAATATTACTTGACTAAATTAGGCCTGTTTACATGATGTTATTATTTCTGTGCCAACCGTATGCCTTTGTTTATTAGTCTGTAGCTACAGTAGCTGTCATAGACGGTTTTCACGTAGTTTTTTTTCTTCATGTTGCATTTTGCTTTCACAGGCTACGTGCTGTGTGCTTTATAGCACATATGGGTGCGTTCCTAAATTCACCCAGAACGCCCGGCGGTGCATTGGTTTGTCATTGATTGGATTCGATTTATGAAGTGTACCAAGTTGCGTGCTGGTTCCTCGTGTCCCTGTTGTAAGAGGAACAGCCCTCAGAAATGGACTATTCAGAGACTGCTGTCAGAGCACCACAAAACCATTTAAGCAATGCCTGCAGTAGCCTATTAATTGTGACTGCACAAGCATACGACGTGCTGCTGTGCCCATTTGAGAGTGCGGCGCTTCCCAATTGGGCCAAATGCTTCTGTACTGTACATGCGTATGTAGGGCCAAGGTGGCTTTTCTCAATTGTAACAATAAATTACTCTTTCGTTTTGATTCTAACTTGTCTTAAGTTCTGTTTTTGTACAACGTTTTGGACAAGATTTGAACTTTAAATGTAATGACATGTAGGGCACGGTTGTGTTTGTTGTTTGGGAGTGATGTGTGTTGGGAGGGGGCCGTGACAGTCTTCATGTGGCCCTGTGTACAGGAATAGTTTTGTTTCGTGATTATTACAGCATCATGCATTTTATCAGTGTTGCAGGTTATTATGGGCCTTTTTGGGTACAATGCCATCTCTACCATGTATTAATCAGACTGAGCTCGAGTACACTGCAGGCTTCTGTTACAGGGCTGTTGCTCTTCCTGATCTGCTTCCATGGCTTTGAGTAGGATTCAGCTGGCAAAGCAGTTGAAGAACAAACACAAGGGGAGATACAAACACAGAAACAGCAGCAAAGGGACGGCACAAAGACTTGAACAAACTTATGAACTTGGCAAACACTTTGAAATTTAACACTGATGTAGTGCAAATTTATCCACACTGGTATACACATTGCATGGGTGCTTTGGAAGCAGAAAGCTGCACATGAAAGCGTTCTGCATATTGATGTAGAGTCTTCTATGTCTTCATCAAGAAAGTGCTGGGAAGCTATAAAAGAGGCAAACTCATGCTGAGGTTTACAGTACAAAGAGAGGAACTAAGGAAATTTATTCTCAAGCTTTACAATAGCTTAATACTATCCCATTCAGAATATTGTGTTCAGTTTTGGTGCATAGTTCTTGGTGTTCAAAGAAGATCAATAAAATGATTCCTAGTACGAGACGATTGTCATATACAGACAGGTAAAAATAACCAAATGTTCTGAGTGTAGGATATAGGGGAACAGCAGTGGCTTGTATAGAGGGGAGAGCTGCAGCTTCACATGCAAATCAAAGAAATCAAATTCCCAGTAAAGAGGCAACAGACAAATCATCAGTAACTAAGGGAACAATGCAAAATCCCACTCTGCGCTCTGGAGGGAGCTGGGACACGGCCTGTTAACCCCTTGCATTCTCCCTGCAAGGAGAGGTAGAGATCTAACCTAGGCCCGGACAAGTGGGAACTCCAAGATGTTGTCACTGCAGTGTGTGTCTGAAATTTGTGATGGGTAGGTATTTCAGCTGAAACTGAGGCCCGACCTTCAGTAATCTTGACTTCAATTAGAGCTGAAGCAGACACAGTAGGGTCTTGATATTCACCAGTGTTTGGTGCAGAGAACCATAGCGAATGGTCAAGTTCACATACAGTACATATGATTAAAAGAGTAATGTAAACCTCCCTTAAATGATAATTAAAGTACTAATGCATTGGCTTTAATTTAATTTAGATAATGCTTATCATCTAAAAGGAATAACTGCAATCACACACTTAGTTATAAGTTTAACAACATGAATCCCTCTTTTGTGTCCAGTGGATGCCTGCAATTTCTTTAGCTGCCTTCCCAGCTATTTCCCTGCTCAGTGATTATCATGCCACACTGAAATGAAAAAGGAAGCCTGTAACGTCATTGAACCAGGAGCATTTGTTACAGTACAAAAACACAACCATGTTGAGATGCAGACACTGGTAGAGGGTACTTGGGCAGGGTCCCGGGAGAGGCTCACTCACTCACTAGATTCGTCTCACGATCTTTCTTACTCTGTTGTTCTGCTAATTTGAAAGTTGCTCTTAACAACCTTCAGCTCAGTTCCATCCCATTCTGCTCCTCTTTCATCCAAGACCCTGTCGGCCAGACGAATCACAAATAAGCATATTCGCAAATCTTTAATTCACAGATGCCGAGACCCCACTGTACTTACAAAACAACAGCTTTCTTGAGGCAGAGCCTACTGAAGAACTGGAGAACATGGATTCAGAAAGGGAAGGTCATTGTGAGACAATCAGATAAAGGACGGCTGTGCAAACACAGCTGAGGATGCCCGTAGTTTGACCTTTCAGAATAGGGTACTTTATGAGCACTTGGACACCCCCAACATGCAAACAATAGAAATCTTATAATAGAAAAACAGGTGTTACAGTCTCAACTTGTGTGATTTGTTCCTCAGGGCTCTGCGCAGTGGCTCACTCTCAGATCAGAACATACCACTATGTAGAAACTCCAATGACCTGGAATGAAGCCTGGCAGTACTGTAGAACGACCTACACTGATCTGGCTGATGTGAATAATGCAGGAATGCAAGAGATACTGTTAGATTTAGCTGGAAACAACACAGAAGCCTGGATAGGGTTGTATCGTGACCAACAAAACTGGCAGTGGTCCAGTGGGGAGGAAGTCACCAGCTACAACTGGAAGAGTACCTATTTCTGCGCTCAAGTCAACGCTGAAGGCACCTGGGAAGATACACTCTGTATGAACCTGAACTACTTCATGTGCTCCACAGGTAAGCCGAGAAATGTCAAAGGTCTTAAGAAGAATCACTGTAGTGGTAACAAACAACTAAATGAATTCTCATTCATTTTGAATCCATTTCATGTCAAGACCAAAAGCACCGCCTACCTAATGAACTCAAATTTGTATTGAGAACACAAGTAGATTTTTCTCATACATGAAGGTTGTCCAGTAGATAAAAGATGTCTCTAAAAGGAAGGTTCAAGCCCCAGTGCCACCACTGAATCACTGTGTGTACAGCAATTCAACTTGTGTAAAAGGGCTCAGTCTGTTTGTTGGGGAACATTTTAAAATGCATTAGCTAGTCTTAAGGATCTTAAGGACTTCCTCTTATATTATAGTAACATACCTCATTATTTTATCAATTCTTTTCTGGATTTCAATTTTTAAGCATTTCAAAACTGATCAACTGCCCGAACACTGAAATCAGAGCTATTCTGCCTCTGCTGAACCCTGAAGTGTGTCATTAGTTATGGACTAGAAACGTATCAGTCTGATGACACTGTGGACAATACAATGCACAGATTCTGTCATCTAGCCCTGTATCCCCATGACTCCAATTGGCTATACTTATGCTGAAAGATGAATTGCAGTAGCTATCAAAAGTGTACACCCCCTGGGACTTTTTCACATTTTACCGTGTTACAGTACGGAATCAAAATTGATTTACTTAGGATTATTTTGCCATTGATTGACAAAACTCTATAATGTTAAACTCAAAATATAATTCTACAGATCCTCCTACATTAATTGTAAATATAAAACAGAAAATAACTGATTGCATAAGTATTCGCCACCATGAGTCAATATTTGGTACAGGCACTTTTGGCAGAAATTATACCTGTGAGTATTCTTGTATAAGTGGACACTGCAATATTTGCCCACTCTTCTTCACTAAATTGATCAAGCTTACTCAAGCTGGGTAAGTCTATCCATCTGATAACATCTCGCAAAGATTCTGTCATCTAGCCCCGTACCCAAGATTCTGATTGGCTATTGAGACATTTGGATCTGTATTGAAATAAATGAAAACTCCTAACTATAAATGTAACCTCAACCCCAGCAAGGAGACTGCACAAGAGGTTGGTTTCAGCCACTCTAGACCTTTGCCAGGTCCTGTCAATAACCAATTCTCAGGCTGATGTTATCGCTTCACATGAAACTCAGTACTGCAAATACAAATCCAATTCATGTTGAGAACAGTAATAGTTTTGTTTATACCTGTAATTTCGTTAGGGGCAGAATGCAGCCATTTCATTATCATTTGATAAGAAGTAAGAAACTGTGAGGATTATGACAATCTCACTGTGTTCTCAAGCTCTGTTTTGAAACTGCTTTTCTCTACTACACTAAAATTTGATGTCATATTTTCTAACTGTGGTAGACACCTCTATACAGGTATGTGGAAAGAGACACTCCAGAAGTGATAATCAAACTGTCAGGCCTTTATAGCATCAAGAGGGAAATAACACTACCTTGGAGCTCCCTGCTTACTCTTTAATGGTTTCCTAAGAAAATAAGAAAGGTTACAAGAGACTGGAGGCCATTTGGCAAACCTTCTTTTAGTTTTCATCTTTCCTTCCACTTAACTTCTAAGCCCTTCTGACTTAGAGGCCGATCTTCCCTCAGGTCATACTTGCCCGTCCACACATAAAACCATCTCTTTCGCCTGCTCTTCTCCTCATCAGAGACCAGCCAGGGCTCCAGGACCTACACCCTGATTAAGCAGAGTCAGACCTGGGCAACTGCTCGAGATCAATGCAGACAGCAGCACGCTGACCTGGTCACCATCAGCAGCCCCAGTGAGAACCAAGCAGTGAAAGCGACGGCGCAGGGCAGCAGCTTCTGGATCGGGCTGTTCAACGATCCTTGGGAGTGGGATGATGGGGGAAACTCATCATTACGACTGTGGAATTCAATAGAACCAAACAACCTAAATAGAAATCAGCTCTGTGTTGCAATGGAACCAGCCCAGTGGCGTGACTACTACTGTACTGAAATGTATACGTTCTTCTGTTGTGATGGTAAGTTCCTGTGACATATCCAAATATAAATACTTTCTAGCAAGCATCAGTGTGGAAATGAGTACTACTGACATCGCTCGGCACTGCTGTCTCACTGCTTCAGTCTGGAGAAGTCCCATTCCAAACCTGCCTCTGCTGGCAAAGTCAGTCGTCTATCCATCCATCCATTTTCTAACTGCTTTATCCAGTACAATGTTGTGGGGGAACCAGAGGCTATCCCAGCAAGCAATGGACAGACAATGCAGGGCAGACAGACATGCACACACTCACACCAGGGCCACTTTTTCCAGGAGACAAATAACCTACCAGTATATCTTTGATCTGTGGCCCCAGCGCTTTGAGGCAGCAATGTTTACCACTTCACCCCCATGCTCAAAGTCAGTTATCAAGAATGTTAAAGATACAGTCACAGCATGGGCAGTGCAGGAAAGGAAGAACAAATCAAGAACAGAAAAAAACAGAAACCAATTAGTGGTGAACCCTCAAGCAGATATGTCGGGTGTGAAACCACAGGAATTCTGCACAAATATCTTTCAGGCGTTAGTTTTCCTTTGGTGTTCCAAGCAAATCTTACAGAAAAACTCCCCTTCTAAACATGTTGGAATATGAACCGATTGATTCCACTGGAAGTTCTGTTCCATCATTGGTTTTATCATCTTCTGTTTCATTCAATATGGGATTTTTCAGCCGACAGGTCCAGGAGTATCGCTGAAAGGTGTGTCTTCATGTCGACACTCATGTCATGGAGTCAAGCCCAAAGCCACTGCAGATCCCTGAACAAGTACCTGGTCACCATTTACAGTCAGCAGGAAAATCAGCAGCTTCAAAAGCTTCCAGGTTACGTCTCGGGATTGTCCTGGATCGGAATGTACCACGGTAAGGAGAACTGGCAGTGGGTCAGTGGAAAGAGGGCCAGCTATGCCAACTGGAAGACCCAGCTCTCTTGCGCCACCATTGGTCCAGATGGGTACTGGACAGATGTGAGCTGTCATGAGCTGCACCCATTCATGTGTTACTCAGGTAGAGTGAAGAGACACAATTGTTTTTTTTAAAACTGACCTGGACCAGAACTTTAATCTTTTAGCCTCTGTTACCCTGCCAGGTACTGTGTGCTTAATTACTGGCATCAAGCACTATTCATACCCTTTTACAGAAGGTGTTGGGTGCACACAGATATCTCAAAAGGTTCTCAACCTCTGTTCTTGAGCCCTTCTAATTAGGTGGAGATTGATCTGGGCTCAGGGAAAAGACCATATCCACACACATTCTTCTCTTACTCTGACAGCGGTGGCACTCTGACGCTGAGCACAAGTTTTGTAGATGGTCGAGGTCAAATTAGGGAGAATCACACCAACCTGGTCACTAGGAAGAGCCTATTTTCTTTTTCCCCAGAGAAAAGGGCTGTGTTGAGGATTGAGCTGAGACAGCAGAACGGACAGGATCCCAATGATCCTGCAGCGAAGGAGTTCATTTTGAAGCAGGTAAGAACAGAAGCTACACAGGGCCCTGGAGAACAAATCCTGTCCAGAATGTATAGATCATTCTCCGGGGGCCGATCAGCTCTACCTTTGAGAGCAGTATTGCCGTGTGACTGTGAAGGGGCTTCATCCTCCACCGCAGCACAGAGACAGAGATGTGGTGGTATCGGCGCTGCTTCACACACGGCTGTCCCCTCAGAAGAGGCTCTGGGTCTCAGCGCAGTTTCCTAAAACTTGTTTCCAGGTACAAGGGGAACTGTCAAAGCGCACTCCAATGGGAAACACAACTCTGCAGTGGAGAGAGCAGGGTGGCAAAGTCTTCCACAAGGGGGAGAGAGACGGTGAGTAAGAGCAAAGTCTCCTTTCCCTCACTCTGCTGTCCCACTGGAGCTGTGTCCTCTCACTCGTTCTGTCTTTCCTCCTCAGGTCAGTGTGAGACCAAGTGAAGCCCAGCCAGCAGCTCTCAGCAGCCAGACTACCTATTCTGGGGCTCTGGGAGCTGTGTCTCTAGTGCCCCCTGCTGGTACTAAACCAGTTTCTTCTATGGCTCATTTCGTTTAACTTTTTAAGAGAGATCATTTTTTGTTATTCTTATTAATCCCTATGAATTCTGATAAAGACCCTTCACAAACATTTTCACTTAACTTTAAATATTGTAGCTGTATTATACACTGAATGAAAAAAGAAACCCAACATTTTCTGGAATGAGAATACTTATGTACTTTCACAAAAAATTGTCAATTTGTTTTAAGCCCTCTGACCAGCAATACAGCTTGTGCAGTGAGGCATTGCAACTTGCCAATCACACGAAAGCTCGTTAGGTGCACTTTTACCAAATGAGGTCCAGGTGGAACAATGCCTTATCAGGTCACCTTTAAAAAGGCCTTAATTCAAAGCTTAGGTCACTGCAAGAAAAAGGCCACACTTAGTCATTCCATAATGCCTCGAATGTCACCAGAAGCAAGGGAGAGGGTCATTGGCATGCTGCAGGCAGGCGTGTCACGTGCCAGCGTTGCCAGACACTATAGAGTGAGCCGCTCCACTGTGTCCAGACTGCAGAGAAGGTTTCAGCAGACCGGCAGGACGGATGACCGACCAAGATCAGTGAAAATCGATTCAGATCCGGCACCCGTACTGCTGCTGAAACTGATGGCCGACACAATGCCCACATCAGTGACAGGACAGTGAGGCTCCATGCTGCTGGCCTTATAGCAAGGCGACCTGTCAGAGGCCCTCTGCTCACACCCGACCGGCTTCGGCCAGACAAAGGCTGCAATGAACTCAACAGCAGCGGCATCAGGTCCTCTTCAGCCTGTTCCACGCAGACAGGAGTGTGGAGGTGGAGGTGTTGCGTTTTTTTTTTCCATCAGTATATATTAACTTCCTAAACTTTAGCAAATAGTCTAAATACTTTATTTATATTCACAATGTGTTTGACAAAATTCTCCTTTAGGTACTTCCTATTAATTAGAGGCAACACTTAATTACGGTAGTAGTCGGGCACATCAGTGGTATTTCATCTTCTTTCATATAAAGCTGTTTGCTCTGCTCACACACAGCTTGAGAAGTCAGCGAGCAGCATATACTGACGTATTTGCTTAAAAATGTATTGAACAAATAAAATAAAAACAGATATTGCTTTAGAGAAATCTTTTTTTACCTGAACAAATAGGTCCCAAAAAGGTACACATTTAAACAAGACAAGTAGTTTCTAAAGCTGCCGGGGTTTTTCCTGGGGATCTCAGTGTGGGAGGGTACACTTTCCAGCTCATAAGCCCCTTCCATTTTCAACCTGAAAGCAACTTTAAATGTTTAATCAATTACATTGACTGATGTTTGCAATGATCAAATACTTTGCACTGGAGTGTACATCCACCATGAGTTTTGCCAAGATGAAACCATGTACTGATTTTCTAACAGCTTCTTCCAATTCAGGATTGTGGGTAAGCTAGAGCCTATCCCAGCAAGCAACAGGCACAAGGCAGGGCACAACTTGGACGGGAAATCACAGGGCACACACCCACAAAAACACTCGCA
This sequence comes from Lepisosteus oculatus, assembly GCF_040954835.1. NCBI lineage: Eukaryota > Metazoa > Chordata > Actinopteri > Semionotiformes > Lepisosteidae > Lepisosteus > Lepisosteus oculatus. The sequence goes on from NC_090699.1 coordinate 15,972,821, forward strand.
CCAGGGCCAGTTTTCCCAGAAAGAAATTAACCTACCAGCATGTCTTTGAGCTGGACTGGAGAGATAAGAGAGTTCCAATGTGTTAAACAGACACCTTGCTCTATCCTCCAGTTTCTTGTCCCAGGATTTCTGGCCTGTATCTGCAGTACTCAGACCTCAACAGCAGGGGGCTCTCTACTGGACCAGTTACAGGAGATGAGAAGATGTGGAAATGACAGCACATTAATCACCCCCCCCCACCAACTTGATTACAGATTTTATGCATCTTATTTAAATGATACAAAAGTGAAAAGTCTCTTTCATATTAATATCACAAAGATGCATCTACAATAGTTAAGAGTTAAGAGTTAAAAGGTGTTTAAAAATAAGTAAATCACAAGGTAACAAATTCCTCCCTGTGGCGCCGGGAGGAGGAATGCTTTCCTTGCTCAGGTCCTCACGTTGTGAGAGTCACTGTGAGCTGAAGTGCCACGACCAAATAATCCCAGTCCTAGCTCCCAGGGGTGCAGAGACAGGTATGTCCCGCCTCCTGCCGAACCCAAGCCCAGGCTATGTCACTAACCTGCCTGTGCTCTACATGCCTGATAACACAAGCTGAAGACGTCAGGCTTACTTGCAATCTGCTCACTATATTGTGACAGCTACACTTCATTAAATTCAGAGTAACTGGAGAGCCTATCCGGGGCCAATGTTCCTAGAAGCCAGTTAACCTCCCAGCATGTCTGTGGACTGTGGGAGGAAACCCACACAAACATGGGGAGAACATGCAGACTCCATACAGATAGCACCCCAAGAATTGAACCTGGAGCCGTAGTGCTACAAGATAGCCATGCTTACCACGGCACCATTGTGCCACCCCCTGCTTTTCAAATGCAGTTTAATTCATTTAATTATCTGGACAACTACAGGCATCTTAGACCACAGACCCAAGAGCTGTGAGGCACAATGCTAACCTCACCTGTCTATTACATTTTAACTTTGGTGTCTTTATTCAAAACAACCTGCGGCTATAAAACAAGAAGGTAAGGAGGTTTACTCTCCAATACAATGAAGAGAACAGGAAAAAAATCAATGTACAATAGCACTTCCTGAATAACTCAGGAGCAGTCCTGTATGCTCAACTCACCTCAAAACATGTAAGTAAAACATATCATACAAAATAAAATAACCACACTGAAATATTAATATTCTATATCCAAATGATAGTTGATAGATATTTTATTGATCCCGTGAGGGAAATTGTAGAATAACAAATAACCTGTTGTTAAAAATCAGTAAAAAAAACTTACTTACAAAACTTGCTAATGAAGTTAGTGAGGCTTCATTTTGTTAATTCAGAATCATGTTTTTCATGTCAATAAAGACTTGGAAGTTTTTTTTTTCTCCCACGGGAACTGTACTATGCTAAAAAAACAACTTTGTAGGATTTGTAGATTTGTCTGCACATACAGATTCCAAACATCACTTACTTACCTACAAAGGAGTCCGTATTTGGGAGAATTTAAAAGTAAAGCCTCAGTTTCTGGGGGAGTGTTAATCTTTGACATTGTCATCAGTCTTGTCCCGTTCGGCAGGTATTGCTACATTTCGAAAAGTGATCAGTCCCAAGTTTTAAGCCTGGATGGGGAATATCCTTCTTTCCCTGCTCTTACTCACACTAAGACCTCTCTCCCCCCCCTGAGCGTCAGCCTGTGGAGATGGAGGTGTGTGTGGATATTGACGAGAGGAAGGTCTCCTTTTACACAGTGGAGTCCAGGACTCACATCTTCACGTTCACTGACATGGCCTTCAATCAGGGGGAGAAGATCTATCCTGTCTTCAGGACCTGGGATTCAGATAAAGACCTTGTGCTGCTGCCTCCTGTCAGAGGTCGAGATTAAACACGTCACTGACTCCTGAGCACAGGCTGGTTCTGTTACAACCCCATTCCGCACACGCCCTCACTAATAACCTCATTCTCCAGTCACGCCTCAGCTCCGCCCTGTTTGAACCCTCTCGTCTCGCTGTTCCAGGCTCAGTATTAGAGTCCCAGGCTTGCCAGCTTGCCGCCAGCTCAGTCTATTCCCTTCCTTGGATTTTTCTGGATTCTCAACCTCTGCCTTGAATATTGGATTTAGCCTTCTGCTCTGCCCTCGGATCTGTACTAAACCCTCCGCATAGGGTCCAGCTGTTTATTACGCCGCCCTGTCAATATTAATGACTCCCTGTCAAAATTAACTATTTCATTATATGTAGTATTGTACATCACATGATTTCATCATTGTTACTGTTTTCTGGGCACCGTTTTACACAGAGGGTGGTGGGAGTGTGGAACAAGCTGCCCAGCCATGTTGTTGAAGCCGATACCCTGGCCCTGGCTCAAGAAACAGCTGGATGGGATTCTCAGATCAATCCGATACCAACTCTCCAATAAGCACCGTGCACGTAGCTTGGGCCTCCCTCTCCTGACACCCTGTGCAGGTGAACGGATCCCCGATGAATCAATCCGACACACAGGAAACCTCGGAGCGACCAGCTCAGGCCGCACCTGCTCAGGGGAAGCGCTGGTGTTCAAGCAAACCAGTGTGATGAAGCGGAGTTCAGGACCCTGTGCAGATGGTATCGTCACGAACCACACTCCCGCGCGCACCTCCCGGCGTACACACCTGCGCCGCTGTTAGCAATTAGCACTGCGCTCCCTGTTTCCTCATTGAGACCCGCGCACGCCTCGCTCACTGTTGAGATCGTCCTAGCCTTCCTCTTGTGCGCTTTCTTTCTATACTGACTACTGGATACCCGACCCTGCGCTGCCTCCGACCACGTCTCTGCCTCGCGTCTTTTGGACTTGGATACCTCGCTGCCTGGCCCTCTGGATACCCGACCTCACTCTGACTCCGACCTCGCTCCGGTTCCAGCTCCCTGGAATTCTGACTCGTTCCCTCTCCGCACCGCGTAGGGTCCGATCGCCTTCACCACTGGTCCGTGCTGATTAGCGTGACGGGGATAATCCGGGAGTACGTGGAACAGGACGGCGAGGATCAGGAGGGGTTGACAGACAGGAGGGCGTGGCGATGGTGAACTGGGGCTCGGGGGGGGCGTGGCCAGGGCGAACAAGTCCAAGGAGTCCAGGGGGGGGGGAATCCTGGGCGAAGTCCAAAAGTCCAAACGGGGAGATCCAGCCAAGACGTGACAAAACATGATTAAAAACCGGAACGGGATCGGGTACAGGGACGGGGAATAAAAACGGGATGACGACGCCAGGTGCTCCGAGTCCCGGATTCAGCTGGGTCAGGACGCCGACAGGAGGCCTGTGCCCTCAAGCTGCGGGAGTAGAGGGACTTGATAGGGGTGTAACCCCGGCGTCCTGGCCAAATTTCCCATTGGCCCTTACCAATCATGGCCTCCTAATAATCCCCATCTATGAATTGGCTTCATTACTCTGCTCTCCTCCCCACTGATATCTGATGTGTGGTGAGCGTTCTGGCGCACTATGGCTGCCGTCGCATCATCCAGGTGGATGCTGCACATTGGTGGTGGTGGAGGGGAGTCCCCATTACCTGTAAAGCGCTTTGAGTGGAGTGTCAAGAAAAGCGCTATATAAGTGTAAGCAATTATTATTTTTAATTATTATTATTGATGGTAGGCGGGCCTCCGGGCGTCCGTCTTCCATCGCAGAGCTGGGAGTAACGAGAGCGCCCAGCTAAAAACAAGGAGGGGCAGGACTGGGGGCAGGTGCACGAAATCATCAAAAATGTGAAAGAGCCGGAGCGCCCTTAAGAGGAGGGATGACGATCGTGTCAACCAGACTGGAGATCACAAACTCAGTGAATCACGCGCCTCGCCGCTCATCTTTCAGTTTTGCGCTTTATTTGTAAGATCTGGTTTCCAGTACAAAAAACCCTGATGGGAAACAAGTTTCCCGTCGCCCCCCCTCCCCCTGTCCACCTTTATTCGAACCGCAGGGGATCATGGTCCTGGGTTTGACGCTGGTCTCCCCGCTGTAGCCTTTAAAAACAGCCCGGCGGAGGCTGGACTGCATGATGGGACGGAGTCGTCTCTCCGGGGCGGCAGCCGGTGGCCAGGCTTGAGCGAAGAGGGGAGCGTAGCGATCAGGCGGGAGGGCGCGCTCGCTCAGGCGAACTGCAGGTCCTCCCCCACCTTCCCTCGGATCCACTCCATCATCCGCGCCACGTTGACGTAGAATCCCGTGCTGCCGTTCGTGCAGTCCTTGTCCCCATAGCTGACAATCCCAATCTGTGCCAGGAGAGGGCAGCAAACCGACCGCGAGCTCAGAGACGGCACTGTACTGACTGGACTGCGGGCTCATGGCATGAGGGTGTCGTATTCAATAATGTGTTTTCAAAAATACAGGTCATACTGACTTGCCATGACCTCTGGTGTAAATTGTAGAGTAAACTAACATGACAATAATTCTGAAATATGCCTTTGTCTGAGATCAGACCCGTCTCATTCTGGTCCTGGAGTGGTCAATGTTTGTAGCATGCCTGTCCAGTCCTGGTCCTGGAGGGGTCAGTCAGTGTGTCTGCAGCAGGGCTGTCCAGTCCTGGTCCTGGAGGGGTCAGTCAGTGTGTCTGCAGCAGGGCTGTCCAGTCCTGGTCCTGGAGGGGTCAGTCAGTGTGTCTGTAGGGCTGTCCAGTCCTGGTCCTGGAGGGGTCAGTGTGTCTGCAGCAGGGCTGTCCAGTCCTGGTCCTGGTGTGCTAGGCAGTGTGTCTGTAGAGCTGTCCCGTCCTCTGAGTATAGTTCTATTCAGGACAGACCGCTCCAGGACCAGGACTGGACTACAGTATTGTATTATTTAACTAACCCTATGATATCGCTAACAGTCTCTACTTCAGACATCTTGATGAGATGTTATTAACACCATTCCCACTTTCTTAAAGTGGGCAAATGCCATCTGAAAGATGCAGTTGAATCATTCACAATTCTCTCGGACTGCAGTCCCACCCTCGCCCGCTTCACTGCGACTGAATGATCAGGAGGCTTAGAGCAAGGATGTACCTGAATCCAGCGGCCATTCCTCTTGATGACGAAGGGACCTCCGGAATCTCCTGCAACAGAGGTCAGAGGTCAGAGTTCAGGGGGCAGTCCACCAGCCTACCAGCCCACACACGGTCGGAGACTCCGGGTCTTGTCTGTATAAGTCACGAGCACATTGACTGTAAATAGCCACATGGCCTCCGTCTGAAACCTGCTGTGTGTCAGCTGGGATTCAGGCCTGCAGTTTAACGGCTTGTGTGAGCGGTGAGCCTCAGGCAGTGCAGTGTCTCCTCTCGCCTGGCCCCAGAGGCTCCGATTCTGACACACAGCTCCGATCAGAGAGCAGCCCAGTCGACTCGCGTGTGTTTGGCCACTAGTAGAGCTCCGGTCTACGGATGTCTTCCCTGCCTTTTCTTCAGGATCACGGGAAAATGGCTTCTGTAACACTGTTGCCCACCTTGATCCGGACACTCGGCTCCCCTTTGTTACACCTGGGCTGGGAGTGTCTCGGGTGTTGGGGGTTGCTCCTAACAGCCAGGACATTCACACGGAGACTCAGTCTGCATCTAACCCCGTGTAGACTCACTTGGGACACACCTCCCAGACCCTGTTACTAAATCAACCAGGCGCACCCTCATCACGCAATGGAGCTCCTTCTTGAAGATCAAGTCCCCTGAGATTCAGTGCTCTGACATTGAGTTAACGCTCGGTTTCTCTTCCTTGAAGTGAAGCACTACATTTCTTTCATTGCTGCAAGGGCCCTGGCCAGGCAGGGAACTCCACACAGCCTTCCCTTTGAGCCGCACATCAACCTCACGTCCCCCAGATTCCTGCGAGTCCCTCTGAGCACTTGGGGCTCGTCTTGCCACCGATCACAGCTCCTGTACGTTGGGGACCAGATCGTAACACCTCTGTGTTAAAAAGGAGTTTCCCATCTTCTCACCCAGTGGAAAGGGAAAGGTGGGGCATTTCGGATTGACAATGGAAAGTAGGTCTTTACACAAAGAGTGTAAACACTCTTTCCCAAGAGAGCCGACACTTTGGAGAAAAACAGCAGCAGGAGATGTTCAAATCAATTGGCTCCGACCAGCCATTTTCTAACCCAGGGTCACAGAGGAGCCAGAGCCTATCCCAGCCTATCCCAACAAGCACCAGGCACAAGGCAGGATACACTCTAGACAGGACACCAACCCATCAGGTTCAGACATTTGGTGCCTGTGCTTGGCTGAGGAGCCAATGGTGCGAAGCTACCATCTGTGGGATAATGACTGAACGCCTCTAAGTCAGAATCCCGCCTAAACACTCCTCAGCCAAGCATCACAGGACACACACACAGAAACAGACACAATCCCCGTTTTCCCAGAAACCAATTCACCGACCAGTATGTTTTGGGCTGTGGGGGGAAACTGGAGCACCTGGAGGAAACTCACATGAGCACAGGGAGAACATACAGACTCCACACCCCAGGAATCAAACCCATGGCCCCAGTGCTGTGAGGCTGTGAGGCAGCGATACACTCACCAGAGTGCCACCGTCCTGCTCAAATCAGAATAGCTGTTATGTAGAACATCCTCAGGGGGGCGCTGTAGGGCAAAAGCAATATCCATGGAAAGCCCTACCTTTGCAAGCGTCCACATTGTTTCCATTAGCGCAGAGCTTCTCGGCTGTGAAGGGCACATCTGGCAGGATTGTCCCACACTTTTCCCGGCTCTGGGAGAGGAAGCAGGCAGAGGAATTATTTCCTCGGACAGCTGCTTCCTGGCGTTTGTTACCAAGCCACCAAGATGACAGCTTTTAGGAAGTGTGACAGTTTTTTTGGGGGGGGTTTCAAGTCAGTCCTGGCCGAGACAAGTCTTCCACCTGTCTTGTCTGTCAACCTGCTTACAAAACCTGCAGGAATAAAGTCTCCTGCTCTGGAGCCTGGGGTCATTTCCAAACTCTCGGCACTGCCATTGACCTCTAACAAACTCACTTCACCAGCAAACCCAAAAGGCAGTGCTGGCCACAAACTTTTAGAAGATGAGAAACAAACTAGTTGTTGACAACTCATGAATTAGACAACCGTTAGTCCCCCTTTGCTATAACCAGGCACAGGAAAGCACAAAGTCCCGCAGACAGGGCAAAGTGGGTAGAGGTCTCTCAGCCTCGGTCCAGGATAGCTCTGTAACCCCAGCCCTCCTTCTGTCGCAAAAGATCCTTTCACAGATCTCTGCAGCATGGTGTCAGAGGCAGGCAGATTGCATCCAAAACCCAACACTTTTCATGTCTCATACACACACTTTCATGTGTTTAATGCACTTTGGCAAGATAACAACCTGTCTCATCAAGCTCTGAGTATTCCTACTGCATGTGATCTTCTTGGATTAGGACATCCACCCATTTTCCCACCTCTTTATCCAGCACAGGGTCACGGGGAGCTGGAGTCTATCCCAGGAAGCAACGAGAACAAGGCAGAGTACACCCTGGACACCAGTCCATACACAGACACACACTGTCACACACCCTGGACTGGACACCAGTCCATCACAGGACACACACAGACTCACACACCCTGGACTGGACACCAGTCCATCACAGGACACACACAGACACACACTCTCACACACTCTGGACACCAGTCTATCACAGGACACACACAGACACACACTCTCACACACCCTGGACAGGACACCAGTCCATCACAGGACACACACAGACACACACTCTCACACACCCTGGAAAGGACATCAATCCATCACAGGACACACACAGACACACACTCTCACACACCCTGGACACCAGTCCATCACAGGACACTCACAGACACACACTCTCACACACCCTGGACAGGACACCAGTCCATCACAGGACACACACAGACACACACTCTCACACATCCTGGACACCAGTCCATCACAGGACACACACAGACACACACTCTCACACACCCTGGACAGGACACCAGTCCATCACAGGACACACACAGACACACACTCTCACACACCCTAGACTGGACACCAGTCCATCACAGGACACACACAGACTCACACACCCTGGACAGGACACCAGTCCATCACAGGACACACACAGACACACACTCTCACACACTCTGGACACCAGTCCATCACAGGACACACACAGACACACACTCTCACACACCCTGGACAGGACACCAGTCCATCACAGGACACACACAGACACACACTCTCATACACCCTGGAAAGGACACCAATCCATCACAGGACACACACAGACACACACTTTCATACACCCTGGAAAGGACACCAATCCATCACAGGACACACACAGACACACACTTTCATACACCCTGGAAAGGACACCAATCCATCACAGGACACACACAGACACACACTCTCACACACCCTGGACAGGACACCAGTCCATCACAGGACACACATAGATACACAGACACACGCACACCAAGGCCAGTTTTCCCAGTAGCGAATTACACAACAAGCTATGTGAAAGCTATGCTGTCTAGTGGGCATCAATGCTGACCACTGCGCCACCGTGTTGCCTGGATTAGGACATATCTCAACAGAACTGACCAATAAACCCGCCCCTGCAATCGAGGCGTTTATCCGGAGTGGGGGGGGGCTCACCTGCACAGTGATGCTGCCGTACTGCAGGTTGTCCTCCATACATCTGCGCATCTTAATCTTTCCCCAGCCAGTCACGAACCCGTTGACGGTCCTGTAGTCCTCGCCGCCCCGGCCGGTGAAGATCAGGTCTGGGGGTCACAGGCGAGGGGATTAGCGGAGACCCGCGTTCCCGCCGGGAGAGTGGGAGATGACTCCAGGGGAGCGACACGCACGAAGCTGGCCCTTGACTGTGGAGGGGCAGCTAGACTGAAACTGCAGCAGCTGTCCTGACCTGCCCACAACTGACCCTGCAGCGACACCCTCATCACCGACACTGTCCCACTCTGCCTCAGTGTGGGGGATATTTTCTGTAGGTCTGATGCATGCATGCAATGCTCACTTCCAAACAGGTGATAAAAGAGTGAGACCAGAGCTGCGCTCACACCATAAATCCTCCTATGAACCTGCCTGGGTTCAGAGCGCCACAGGGGAGGCACCTCATGTGTGTCTTCTTGGCAGGGCCTTTGGACAACAGCCTTTTCCAGCACAAATGAAAACACATTTCAAACCTTCGCCGAACCAGCTTCTTGCACCCTCTGCAGGGCCATTGCTCGGAAAGCTCAATAGTGAAACTCGTACATGGTGTCTGCATAAAGAGGCTTGTGATCAAAACAGGAACGCTTAGGGCTAAATGGAGAGAGGTGCATCTGCCTCACACCCAGCCCAGTCAGCCAGCTCTGCTGTCAGGCTTGGCGATGCAGCAGGGGGTTATAGCTCTGCTTCTCATCAGCAGGGACAGGGAAGGTTGTCAAAACTGATGGGATCACAGATGGATCAGGGTTCTGGCAACTTGTGCGGCAGATCTAAACCTGGGACACAGCGAACTTGGAGAGAACATGCAAACTCCACACAGACAGCACACAAAGTCTTTAATGACCACTGAGAGTCAGAACCTCGGTTTAACATCTCATCCAAAAGATGGATAAACAGAGATATTCAGTGTAATTTTGCAGCTGTGTTACAGCGGCTAAAAACTTTAAGATCAATCACCAATGAAGCACACAACTGAAGGCAAAGTGCTAGAAAACCGAGCTGATCCCAAAAATGTTTTTACTCCTTCATCTAAACAGCAGGGGGGCTGATGGATCAATTGGAGCTAAGTACATTGCCTAAAAGGGGACAACGTTAGGGGTTTGAACCCTCCAGTTCAGCCTGGAGCTCAGAGTCTCACCAGAACATGCCTCACTGCCGCCCCCTGCTGGCCGAAACAGCCCTCACACAAGTGCTCACAGGGGAAGACGGCATCCAGCCTTTTGTGGTGTCATGACGGGAATTCAGGGTGAAAGTGTGTGTCATCAAAGAGTTTGAGAGCAGCTGCAGATCGAGGGAAGAGAGGATTCAGTCTCACCTTGGTGCTCACAGCGAGAGCGCCAGTCCAGTGCAGGAAGAGAGAGGACTTGAGAGAGATCCGCCGTGCAGGGGAGACAGACAGGCCTGTGCAGACGAGACAGACAGTGTCACTGCAGAGTCACCGCCGCGCAGACAAGACAGACAGTGTCACTGCAGAGTCACCGCTGCGCAGACGAGACAGACAGTGTCACTGCAGAGACACCGCTGCGCAGACGAGACAGACAGTGTCACTGCAGAGTCACCGCTGCGCAGACGAGACAGACAGTGTCACTGCAGAGACACCGCTGCGCAGACGAGACAGACAGTGTCACTGCAGAGACACCGCTGCGCAGACGAGACAGACAGTGTCACTGCAGAGACACCGCCGCGCAGACGAGACAGACAGTGTCACTGCAGAGTCACCGCTGCACAGACGAGAGAGACACCGTGGGACTGTGTAGGTCATTCTCTCACCATAAATAATCACCATTCCTATGCAATGCAGGGGAACATGTGAACTCCACACAGAATGTGCTCCAATCTGCAGTTGAACCCAGGATCAAAACACTGTTTGGTAGCAGCCCTGACGTCCCCGCCATGATCTTCCCTCCTGCGGGTCTGTGTGGCCTTTGTCTTACTAATGTTTTGTGACACAATTAGCCCATAAATCCATTTTCATACTACTTCTTATTAATCAGGCTCACTGAAGCTCACAGAACCTATTATTCTGGGTCACTGTGGAAATCCAGAGCCTATCCCAGCAAGACACACGCTGGACAAGACACCAGTGAATCGCAGGACACACACAGACACGCACACGCTCACACCAGGGCTGTTTTTCCCAGAAACCAATCCAATTAACCTACTAGCATGTCTTTGGACCATGGGAGGAACCAGAGCTCCCAGAGGAAACCAACTAAAAATACCAACTAAAAAGAGAACATGCAAACTCCATGCAGACAGTACCCTAGGTCCGGAGGTGTGAGGCAGCAACTGCTACTACTACCACTACTGCTACTACACCACTGCGCCACTGTGCTGCCCTGACACATGGTCCCTCTCGTCAATTACGCAACAGGCTGACTCTCAGCTCAGAGTCGGTCATCGCCGCTCAACATCGCGAGGCGCCCCTTGGCTGGTGGCTGGTGGGGCAGACGTCTCTGACCCCTGTACCTCTTGCGCTCGCCGAAGACGATGTCCTCCTTCAGCTTCAGCAGCCCAATGTCGTAGATATAGCTCTCGTTGTCCTTGTACATTTCATGCACAATGACCTCCTCCACCACCAGATCACTGCCCTGGCTGTCCGTGCGCCTTGTGATACCTGCGGCGGACACAAGGGGGCAGCAGTGATGGGAGTGCTGGAAGAAGGGGCTGGAGCAAACAACACTCACTTCTTACCCTGTAAAATCATTACCTATTAATGTACTAAAATTAATACCGAATTAAATTTGATGAAAGTACTAATATTTTTACGAACTAAATCGTATATTTTGCAACTGTTTTTATTACTTGAAAAGTTAATGTGAAGAAGGGACTTCTGCCGAGACTTGCTTTAAGAAACATGACTCGGTCAGCCCGCAGACCACCTGGCACACACTGGCGGACCACCAGTGGTCCACGGACCATTTGCGTCTAGAAGATGCAAGCAATGTGTCCACATAACACATGAGTCTCTGGCACAAGTAGCCTCTTCTAGCTCAGCACGTCTCATTGTAGGTTTGTATGTCGTTTTTACCGCCTGTGTGTAGCCCCCTGCCCTGGTCTCCATTGTCACCTCCAATGTCACCTGCCGGGTGGCAACAATTAATTCACCACTGTCTCCACCGTGGATATGAGGGGATCTGATTCGGAACTTGGATATCAGAGTCTCTGCCAATATTTCACCACAGGAAACTTAGACTCTACTGTAGTTTTCGCGGGAGGTCTGGTTCTTAAAGGCCTGTGTAGTGCTATTGGCTCCACACGTTATGAGAACAACCACGCAAATCATTGTATCGTTTTCCAGCTGATCCCTTCAGTCAAACACACTTCTACTAATCTATACACTTCTATTGATATTTAGGTTAGGTTATTGATGATGCCTGGGGATTTGAGTAATTGATCACACTTTGGGATATAAATTATTAATCCTCCCTGTAATTCCTGAGAGCTGGAACGTCTTTCTTCCTGTTAATAGCCAGAAATGTGCGTTTGCCTGCTAGCGGTGATCGGGTATTACCGGCAACGACTGTGACGTCGGCAGCGCCACAGACCACGTCCCTGCACATCAGGACGTGGGCCGCGGTCAGGACCCAGCGCCTGGAGATGATCGAGCCGCCCCCTTTTGGTTTCCAGCTGCCATCACTCTGGAAGAGAGCACACGCCCACGCTGGGTGAGGCTGACGTCACACAGTCAGGTGCAATGCATTGTGGGATCCCAGGGGAGAGGACGTAACGGCCCTGGAGCAGAAAGGCAGCACCCATCCCAATTAACCACGCATAGAGAAGCTATGAGGTCCCGGGTTCAAGTACCTTCATCTTCAGCAGCACCTGCCAGGGCCACTGCTTGTCTCTGGCATTCACTCCTCCGAATACCCTCTTGTACTGGAAGGTCTTCTCCCCTCTGATTCCACAGCTGTCCGAGGACGCTGATCAGAGAGGAGATATGTCAGGGGATATAGCGCCTTTCATCACATCAGGCCCTCAGGACACCAGACAGACACGGGCACACACACTCACACCAGGGCCAATTTCCCCGAAAACAGTCAACCCACCAGCACGTGTTTGGACTGTGGGAGGAGACCCACGCCAGTGCACTGCAGGACAGACAGACACAAACAAACAGCTGTAACTACCATCCTCTCCGCAGCTGGCCTGACACATTGCTGTTCTCTGCTGCAGTATAAGGTTTCCCCTCTGAAATCTAACCAGTTAGTACTTGCCCAGATTCTGCAGAGCAGCCCAGAGAGATCAGGCAGACAGATTCACCTACTGCTTCAATCAATCAATCGACCGACCGACCGACCGATCATTCAATCACCCAATCAAATCAATCAAATGAATGAATCAATCAATCAATCAATCAACGACGAGAGAAAGCTCACCTTCGGGCAGCACGCGGTCCAGAGCGCTGTAGTCAGGCAGGTAGAAGGATCTCTGCTCGGCCCTCTGGGAGGAGGAGATCCTGTCCAGCTCCTCCTTGCTGGCGTCGCCCAGTCCGATGGCGAACACGTCTGGACAGCGCGGGCAGAGATCGAACAGGCACACACGACATTGAGACGGAGAGTCAGAATTGGAGACAATACACCAGTGTGCAGTTTCGGGTGTTAGACAGGATCCTCAGTCAGGGAGCCCCTCTCGGTCCCCAGACTCACCCAGGTGCTTGTCCGGCTCAGGGATGGCGTTGGTCAGGTTGCGCATGACGGAATAGGGGCTGGGTCCCATGTTGTGTCTCCCTGAAGCAGAGAAGGAGAGGAAGAGAGACTTCCTCATGGTCACTTTCCTCCTTACAGCCTAAAACAGCTAGAGTCCATTGACGTGTGCCCTGAAGTGACTGCACAACTCCCAGCAGACAACACCGAGGCACCGATACACAGGTTGCACAAAAGTTTCCAAGCTGCACGTGTTTTAACCATCTTAGTCTTGACCATGCTATGTCTCCATGATCTGTCTGCCTCACAGCGCTGGGGCCCTGGGCTCAATTCCAGACCTGGAGTCCTATCTGTGTGGAGTTTGCATGTTCTCTCTGTGATCACATGGGTTTCCTCCTGGTGTTCTGGTTTCCTCCCACAGTCCAAAGACATGCTGGTGGGTCAACTGGCTTCTGGGAATATTGGCCCCGGTGTGAGTGTGTGTGTCTGTGCCCGTGTTTGTTGTCGTTCTGTCCAAGGTGTGTCCTCCAGCTCCCCTGAGGCCCTGTACTGGGGAAAAGGGTTAGAATAGGGAAGAGTGGACGGGTGGTGAGAGGATGGGTGGATGTGTGAATGGATGTAGGGTTGGTGAATGGGTGGATGTAGGGTTGATGAATGGGTGAATGGGTGGATGGGTGGGTTGGTGAAAGGGTGAATGGGTGAATGGGTAGATGTAGGGTTGATGAATGGGTGAATGGGTGGATGTAGGGTTGATGAATGGGTGAATGAGTGAATTTGTGAATGGGTGGATGTAGGGTTGATGAATGGGTGAATGGGTGGATGGGTGGGTTGGTGAAAGGGTGAATGGGTGAATGGGTAGATGTAGGGTTGATGAATGGGTGAATGGGTGGATGGGTGGGTTGATGAATGGATAAATGGGTGAATGAGAGGGTGCATGTGATCTCAGGGGCCTGGGCTGGGTCAGTACTGTCAGATCTTAATCTGTGTGCAGTGGCACTGCACTTCATTGTTGTTATCAGCTTTCAAAAGGCAGGCCCAGAACGCAGTGTTGACAGACGTGGACCCCGATGTGCAAGCATTTCTGGACTGAGACTCCTGCCAGCTGCCCCTGTGTACCCCTCTTCTCCGAGAGCCCTCCTGCCTCTGCCCTCTGCCACACCCTACCGTCCGTGACCAGGATGACGATCTGCTTCCCGGTGGGATTGCGCCGGACGGACTGCAGGACAACCGTCAGGGCCTCTCCGGTGTTCACGCCCGGCTGCTCCAGGAAATCTGGCGTGCAGAGGGGGAGATAGCGTCAACTCCCGCCTCCGTGCGATTCCGGCGTACGAAGCAGAGAGGATATTTACAGCCATTTACCTGCACAGTATTCAAGATAATACGAGGTCTGCTAACAGAAATCGTAGCGATGACATTTCCCACTCACACTGCCTTCACAGAGGGCACTGAGCCCTGGTAGACGATAGCAGATGATCATTTCTAGGCCCCTCGTCTGTGAGGGGGTGGGACTCCACACTGCTAACAGAGCCAGCTGGATTACTAATGTCTGTGAGGTGGTGAGACTCCAGGAGCCGAGTAGTGTCATACCTGTGACATTATCTGTATCCTCCATCTCCATGGCCACCTGGTTTGAGGTGAGAGGAACCATCTCTCTAGCTGAGGAGCCAAACAGCACCAGACTGCATTTCACCTGTCCAGAGGAGGCCATGACCTGGCAGTATGAGACAACATGTTACAGGACAAGACAATCAGTCAGGCTATAGGCCAGATGAAATAGGCCTGAATCTTTATAGTCTCAGACAAGGTCATGATGGGACCTGATACAAGTGTTCAAAATCTCTCACCAAGAGAATCAACCCAGAATTAACATTGAAACACCAACCACAAGAGACAAGTGGAAACTAGAGGGAAGAGATTTTAAAACTGAAAACAGGAGGCATTACTTTACACAAAGGGTGGTGGGAGTGTGCAACAAGCTTCCCAGCTGACAACCTGACTTCTTCCTGCAGTTACAAAGCCAGCTACTAAGAGCTTTTCTCACCATCCCAGACAAATTATCCACAAAGAGCAGAGCCTTCTTCAGATTCTCTGTGCCCACACTGCTTGACGCCTTTATCACAAAGTAGATGTGGATCTCTGGGGATAGAAACAAGAGGAAACTCTGAGCTCATAGCAGGTTCCTAGCCTGTTTGGAAACACTGAGGGTCAGTTCCCACCCTGGGCATGATTTTCCTAAATGTGCGGTCACGTTCCTGGGGCTTCGGGGTGGGGAACTGGGGGTCAGCCTGCTCGCTGAGATCTGGGGTGCCCCCTGAGCTCTGGTCGACCTTGGACACTCCACTGTGAGCCCGTTTCACAGCTCAGCTCTCATCATCCCGTCCCCTCGCAATACAAACACTTGGATCAGAACCGCTGAGACCTGGCCAGACCCAAGTGGGCAAACTTTCACTGGGTCGTTGAAGGAACAAGACTCCCACTTGCACCGCCTTTCGAACCCGGAGCAGGAGAAACCCCCCCGGTTTTCCATCCAGACCCCCCTCTCCTCACAGCTGGGTCTCCTCCAGCACTGTTGTGCCAGTCTCATTCCGAAGTCACACTGAACACAGATAACGAGTGAAATCTGAGCTGTTGGGTAGTGCAGTGGTGCAGTGGTCTCCCAGCTCTGGGGTTCAATTCCTGGGGTGCTATCTGTGTGGAGTTTGCATGTTCTCTGTGCTCGCATGGGCTTCCTCCCACAGTCCAGAGACATGTTGGGAGCTTAACTGTCTTCTGGGACAACTGGCACTGGTGTGAGTGTGTTTGTATGTGTGTCAGCCCTGTGGTGGACTGGCGTCCTGTGCAGGGTGAACCCTACCTTGAGCCCCCTGCATGCTGGGATAGACTCTGGCTGCCCTGTGACCCTGTACTGGATGAAGCTGTTAGAAGATGGACAGATGGATCTGCGTTGTGTCTGAGAAATCTGAGATTGAAAGGAGACCATTCTCTGGTATCTCATATTTAAGCTGTGAACTGGTAGAAATGCAGTGTGTTTTCAAGGGACTCAGGTTCCTGCCCTCAGCACCGTCCAAAGGAAACGGTCAGTAAAATGATATCGGATGCCGCAGGTTACCGGTAGTCTTTACCCTTCCTGCTCCTCCAGCCTGAAAGATCTAACCTCCTTCAAACAGCACAGGCAATGAAGCATTCGCTGGTGCTCCGTTTGTGCTGGTTTCTGCCGTTGAAAGTGGCGCCAGAGCAGCTTTTCTGTGGAGTCACGTGACTCGGTCTCCCAGGAACTTTACAGTGAAGTCGAGGACAGGGACCAGTCTGTGGGAGGCACTTCCCCCAGCTTAGCACACTGAATACTTCCTGTACTCAACAGTTTACGCCATTCATGTCAGGAGGCTTGGTGCCGGTCCCCTTTTACTGCATATATTTGCTGCGCACAAATGTCTGTGACGAAGCATTGACATCGACAGACACTGAGAGAGAGAGAGAGACAGAGATGCTCTGTTTCCACAATGCTTTCAACGGCACAGGCCCACAGAAACAGGCAGCTCTCGGGGCTGTCTGTGGAGGGGGGCGACCGCACGGAGTGAACAGATCTTTCTGGGTCGGCGGCGGTCCTGAAGGGCTGAGAAAAATAAAATCTAAATGATCAAAAGAATCAAGAGCAAACGTTTGCAGACACAACGTGGCTGCTGCCACTTTCGACAAGGAGTGTCTCTGAGCCCGGACCTGTGTGAAAGGCGTGACTTGTGTGCTGTTATAATATTGAACTCTGATGGCAGTGGGGTAACACCACCAGCTAGGACTGCATTTACAAAACATTTACCCAACAGCTCCAAGAAAGTGCCGCCCTTCCTCCAGGATGCTAATCCAGAAGTTACGCCAAGTCGTTGAAATTTTTTTAATGGAAGTTTTGGACATCAGAAGCCTGTATCTCCATTATGCCAGTGTAATAGGCGAGCTGGGAGTTTTAAAGAGAGTGATCATACTTCCGATACCTTCCACAAACACGTTCCTCCTTTACTCTGTGCTAGAAGATGTGGCGTTCAGCCTGGGAATAGGTTAAGTGAAACTCAGAGAAAGTAAATTATTATTTTTTAAAGAAATTAGCCAAGTCAATTTCAGTTTCTAATTAAAGCAAATAATATAAGTAAATGTCCACTCATTATCGAAAACCCACTTGTTCTTGGTGTCAGTCATAGCAACCCAGTGCCTAATTTGTAAACACAGGATACAGGGGGAGACTACATCCTAGATAGGACAACAGTCCATCACAGGATGCAAACACACCCTGGAAAGGACACCAGTCTATCACAGGACAGACATTAATTTAGTGACAGTCATTCTAGCATCTTTTAGACGTGTGAGAAAATCAGCACCCCACATAGTGACCATACTAACTCCATACAGAAGGATGTCGGGAGGAAGGGCAGAGCTGACTGCTCCAGCACTGAGCCACTCTATAAGTAAACACACACACAGACCAGATGTCTTTTATGGTTTGAAGTGTTGCCAAGAGATTCAGGAAGTAGTTACAAAATTTCTGTCGGCTTCACCTGCAATGAGTTCACTTCGAAAACCTCTGTTTTATTTGGTTACCATATTGCTACTCTTTTACTGTGTTTGATAAACAGGGGGATAGAATTGAATTACCAGGCTGTGGGGAACAATCACATTGTTTCACAGATCAAGAAAAATAAACCTAACAAGAACCAAAGCTTGGTAATTTTTAAATTAACAGATGGGTAAGGACATAATATTTCCTTCTGAAGAAAGAAGTAAAGTAACTCCTCCCTGAGTGAATGATAAGGAAAAGTGCATATCAGCTTTAGAACACTACTGGTTTTGTTCATTTGTAAAGATGCCTACTGACATTTCTCAGGAGCCTCCACAAAGAAACACCTTTTACAGCTGTCCTGCTCAGCACAAACCTTTGTCTGGATTCAGTAGAATTTCTTCAGAAAATTTCAGGTGCTTCGCAACTGTTTCTGGTTCATCGTATGAATGAGGATCTGTGAGATGCAAGCAGAGAGAGAGAGTAATGGTGAACATGGTCATGGAAAGACTGTTAATGGAGATTGTGATAATCGTGAACATGCTGTTGGTACACTGGAAAAGGAGATTGTGATAATAATGAAAGTGCTGTTGGAAAATATGGTCAGATTGTTAATGGAGATTGTGATAGTAGTGAACGTGCTGTTGGTGAACATGGTCATGACGAGACTGCTTATGGAGATTGTGATAATAGTGAACATGCTGTAGGTACACTGGAAAAGGAGATTGTGATAATAATGAAAGTGCTGTTGGCGAATATGGTCAGATTGTTAATGGAGATTGTGATAATAGTGAATGTGCTGTTGGTGAACATGGCAATGGTGGCTGATGGTGAAACGCTGGTGCAGTTATGGACTCCAGTACCTTCACAGCGGGGTTCTAAACCAGACCAGCTCCCATCCTCCAGGCAGGTTCTATAGACAGAGCCCAAAAGAACCAGGCTTTTGTAACAGGTGTAGCGAACCCGGTCACCTTCCTCAAAGCGTCGACCCACCCTCTGACCGCCCATAGGCACCCCTGGGTTCTGGCACAGTGACGCTGAGAAAGAGACACCCCAGAAAATCAGTCTCAACATCATTCAGGAGCCCCCAGATCCTACCCACTGCGATGAGCAAATTCAATTTCAGTGGTAGCTGCACAACACAAAAACCTTACTGCTGCATTAGAAAGGGCTTAAAGATGAATAAGCAAAACCATTTCTGATCTCAAAGTAATGGCATAGACTGGCGGGTAAAGGAACCAATCTCTTTGTAACAATTCTAAATAACTACAAGTATACAGTGGCTGTAATGTCAAAGAAACACAAAGAACTTCACACACTGCATTGACGTGCAGCCCCATCTGGGCCACACACAGCAGCACCTCTATGCACAGATCAGGGGCAGGAGAGAGAATCTGTTGCACCAGGGGGATTAAGGAGGAACCTGAGGGAGGACAGACCATGTCCCCCAGAGTGTAATTTAGTCAGGACACCGGGGTTGACACCCCTACTCTTACTGACAGTGTCCTGGGATCTGAACTGACCAGCGGTCTGGACACCTCTACTCTTACTGACAGTGTCTGTATCTGTACTGACCAGCAGTCAGGACACCCCTACTCTTACTGACAGTGTCCTGGGATCTGGACTGACCAGCGGTCTGGACACCTCTACTCTTACAGACAGTGTCCTGGGATCTGTACTGACCAGCGGTCTGGACACCTCTACTCTTACAGACAGTGTCCTGGGATCTGTACTGACCAGCAGTCAGGACACCTCTACTCTTACTGACAGTGTCCTGGGATCTGGACTGACCAGCAGTCAGGACACCCCTACTCTTACTGACAGTGTCCTGGGATCTGGACTGACCAGCAGTCAGGACACCTCTACTCTTACTGACAGTATCCTGGGATCTGTACTGACCAGCAGTCAGGACACCCCTACTCTTACTGACAGTGTCCTGGGATCTGTACTGACCAGCAGTCAGGACACCTCTACTCTTACTGACAGTGTCCTGGGATCTGGACTGACCAGCAGTCAGGACACCCCTACTCTTACTGACAGTGTCCTGGGATCTGTACTGACCAGCAGTCAGGACACCCCTACTCTTACTGACAGTGTCCTGGGATCTGTACTGACCAGCAGTCAGGACACCTCTTCTCTTACTGACAGTGTCCTGGGATCTGGACTGACCAGTCAGGACACCCCTACTCTTACTGACAGTGTCCTGGGATCTGTACTGACCAGCAGTCAGGACACCTCTACTCTTACTGACAGTGTCCTGGGATCTGGACTGACCAGCAGTCAGGACACCTCTAGTCTTACTGACAGTGTCCTGGGATCTGTACTGACCAGCAGTCAGGACACCCCTACTCTTACTGACAGTGTCCTGGGATCTGAACTGACCAGCAGTCAGGACACCTCTACTCTTACTGACAGTGTCCTGGGATCTGGACTGACCAGCAGTCAGGACACCCCTACTCTTACTGACAGTGTCCTGGGATCTGTACTGACCAGCAGTCAGGACACCCCTACTCTTACTGACAGTGTCCTGGGATCTGTACTGACCAGCAGTCAGGACACCTCTTCTCTTACTGACAGTGTCCTGGGATCTGTACTGACCAGCAGTCAGGACACCCCTACTCTTACTGACAGTGTCCTGGGATCTGTACTGACCAGCAGTCAGGACACCCCTACTCTTACTGACAGTGTCCTGGGATCTGTACTGACCAGCAGTCAGGACACCTCTACTCTTACTGACAGTGTCCTGGGATCTGAACTGACCAGCAGTCAGGACACCCCTACTCTTACTGACAGTGTCCTGGAAGTGATGATCAGTAATCAGCTCCTCCTACAGCACAGTGTCCCTGATTTAAGAAAAAGAAAGAGTCCCACCTAATGATCTACCAGCACCCCCCCAAGGCCAGTGGGCAGTGATCTAAACAACCTTCCCCCAGGCTGCTCTGGGTTCGAAGACCCAGGACTCACCTCCCGCGTCGCAGAAGGTTGTCTGGCCGCTCCACTTGCCCGTGGGCAGGCAGGTCCTGTTGGGGGAGCCGAAGAGCGTCAGGCCCCCGGCGCAGCTGAACTCCACCGAGTCTCCAATGTTGTACAGGGCCTTGCGTGGGGAAAACCAGCCATTCTCCAGCGTGATCGGACCACTGCAGTGGAGAGCTGCCACATGGCAAAGGACGGGAGCACTTCAGTCTATCGGGGATGAGTTGGGTTACCATACTAGTGACACCAATGATCATCCCCCAGTGACCCAATGAGCTTCTGTCCCAGTGACCCAGTGAGTTACTGTCCCAGTGACCCAGTGAGTTACTGTCCCACTGACCCAGTGAGTTACTGTCCCAGTGACCCAATGAGTTACTGTTCCAGTGACCCAGTGAGTTTCTGTCACGAACACGGACTGAAATCCGTGTCAGATCTTGTAGAAGACCCTATGCGATGCGGTAAGAGCTGGAGAAAACAGGAGGCGTGGTAAAAAGGAACACACAGGGGTTTAATAGTGCACAAAATAATAGTGACAATCCGTGAGACAGTGAACGGGGAAGACAAAACGGCATCCAAATCCAAACGGGTCCAAAGGCAGGTCAGGGCACAGTCCGAGAGTCCATCAACGAGGAATCCATCCTGGGACGCGACAAGGTTCAAATCCCTGGGAGGGGGGAGCACACGGAGAGACAAAACATGGAGGTCCAAGGGTGACGGGGTGAGATCCTCCAGACCCCGGGCTCAGGAAGCGGGAGGTGTCGGGGATGAGGCCTATGCCCTCAGGAGATGGCCGTAGGGTTTCCTGGTGCTAGGCGGGCCTCGCGACATCTTATCCTAATGATGAGCGCCGAGGACTGGAGGAGCTGGTCTTTAAATAAGAACGCTGAAAGGGTACACCTGGAGAGCTTAATCACACGGACAATAATGGGAGCAGTGGAGCGCCCTCTAGGGAGGGATGTCGGGCGTGACAGTTTCTGTCCCAGTGACACAATGAGTTACTGTCCCAGTGACCCAGTGAGTTTCTGTCCCGGTGACACAGTGAGTTACTGTCCCAGTGACACAGTGAGTTACTGTCCCAATGATCCCAATACGTGACTGTCCTCATGACACAATGAGGTACTGTCCCAGTGACACAGTGAGTTACTGTCCCAATGATCCCAATACGTGACTGTCCTCATGACACAATGAGGTACTGTCCCAGTGACACAATGAGTTACTGTCCTAGTGACCCAGTGAGTTTCTGTCCCGGTGACACAGTGGGTTACTGTCCCAGTGACACAGTGAGTTACTGTCCCAGTGACACAGTGAGTTACTGTCCCAATGATCCCAATACGTGACTGTCCTCATGACACAATGAGGTACTGTCCCAGTGACCCAATGAGTTCCTGTCCCAGTGATCCCAGTGAGTTCCAGTCCCAGTGATCCCAGTGAGGGTTACTATCCCAGTGACTCCTGGGTGTAAGGCATCCCTAGTATGCTTGCTGTCCTGGAGACACGTTATCGTCAGAGTCTCTGGCAGCGACTCTGTCCTGGATCTTGAAGGAACAGTCTGAGGCCTGCTGGAGCCCCTGGCCTCTCTACTCTTTAACAGACGATGATTGGTGCTTCATGGTTTAAAACTGAAAGAGTGTGTGCTTGAGATGGCGTGATCTTGTTTTTATTGACGTGTTTACACCTTACTGTTGAGCCCGGCGGGGGGTCGCAGCGGTCTGTACTCACGCACGCAGGCGGCCGTCCTGGCGGTCCTCAGGGGGCTCCAGCGACCGTCCCGGCCGCAGACCCTCCACGACACGGGCTGGGCCCTCGTGCGCGGGGGGCACACGTACTGCAGCACGCTGCCCACCCTGCGGTCCCCTGGGTACTCCACCTGGCCGCCCCTTATCTCCTCGGCGCCGCTGCACAGCAGCTCTGGAACAGAGGGCCCAGCGGGCGGGCGGTCTCAGTGAAGGCCTCCAGCCCAGCCACGAGCAGCACGCTGGGCGGCACACCAGCCTGGAGCCAGAAGCTCTGGGCACAAGGTAGGACGACACCAGAATCCAGCCCCAGTCCAGTGAGTCTTATAGGTCCCCCTCAATCAGAGGGGCTCCAGCCCCAGTCCGGTGAGTCTTATAGGTCCCCCTCAATCAGAGGGGCTCCAGCCCCAGTCCGGTGAGTCTTATAGGTCCCCCCTCAATCAGTGGGTCACAATGTGGGTGGGTGGTTTCTAATATAACCAGAGGCATTTGTCCTCAGTACTTTCACAGTGTGGGTCTACCCCAGACTAGTACAAGCAGCACTAGTTATGAGAGTAAAACAGAAGCACAATGGGCCGAAACACCTTCTCTTCGCTGTAGCCGTTCTGATCTTTCTGAAGGAGTCAAAACGACAGACGGTGTCTACTGGACACAGACTGGTGAGGCTCATGGAGGTCGACAGGTCTTCCTGTCAGAATCCAGCACGAGAACGAAAGCTCGGCTTCCAGCCTGTGGCCGAAGAAGCCCAGAGACTCAACTCCACGTCCTTTCAAGCCCAGCTTACTGCAGGCTGTCTGATCTGCGTACAGACAGGGCTGGAATGAAGGTTCTGTCCGACAGAGCAGGGAAGGGAAAGTCCAAGCTCGAAGCGCAGGCCTGGAAAGAGGGGGGGTTCTGTCTCTTACCGGTTCGGACGGGGCAGAAGAAGGCGGCCGTCAGGAGAAGGAGCAGACAGGAACTCATGCTGAGCGTCTTCCTCTGGGCTTCAGCTGCACTCTGCTGTGGAAGACAAGACCCGCCTGTTCCTGGAACTGAGCTGCTGTTGACGCTGGGTTAATGTTTAAGAGGAGCAGCATCTCCTGCCAGGAGTCCCGTTCAGGCAAAACAAGATTCCTCTCCCCTGGAACCTGGAATCAGCTCAGTTTAGGTTAAAGGTGAGATTCCATTTCTGATCTCATAGTGAAAAGTTAGATCGCATCCCGCTGTTTCTTGGGGGGAACCAGGGGATCGACAACCAAAGCCATTCATGCATGGCTGGGCAGCTTGTTCCACACTCCCACCGCTCTTTGTGTAAAGTAGAGCCTCGTCTCCTGACTGGAGGATCTCATCCAGCTGTTTCTTGACAGAAGTCAGGTTATCAGTCTTCAGCAACATAGGCTGGACATCTTGTTCCACACTCTGACTCTGGTGTCATCTGTAGGCCTGATCTGTCCCCTAGCTCGTAATAGAGGTTCGGCAGCAGTGTAGCGTTGAACGATTCCCGTTCTAATGATACGGGTTCGACTCTCAGTGGGGCCCAGAAAGCTTTTTAATCTGGGCTTGTTGGGTATTGTTTTTCACCTTTATTTCTGCCCCTGTAGCGGAGCTAGTGCGGTGATGTCAGTGCCCTCCCTGCACGTACCAGGGACCTCAGCTGCCTGGGCTGAGGGAGGTCTCCTTTACCTCACGCAGTTGGTGCCCTGTCGCGTTATGCTGGAGACCCGGGTTAGCGCCCCAGGTGTGCGGGACGATCACACCCCCGCTGTCACTACCATAAGGACCTGCTTGTTCTTTATGATCCAACGCCCTCAGGAGAAAGTTGGTTTAACTTTGATCACAGGACCAGTCAGTACATTTCACCGGACGGCCAGCCCTCTCAGGAACCTCGCTCAGGAGCTTCTGCGAAAGGCACGAGCGTGATGACATCACTGACTCCGCCCTGCATCCCTGTGTCCTCAGCGGGCGATTGGTGGTTCGGTCAAGAAGCCCCACCCTCCCCCTCCAATCACTCGCAGCTGGTGACCATCTGCAGTGACCAGGAGAGGGCAGGCAAATAATAAGACACGGACACTTTCAGTTCCAGCAAGACACCTGGAAGTGAGCTTCAGCACGCCCAGGTTGAAGCAGTTCAGGCAGCGGAGTGCAGAATAATGATATTTACATTTGAAAGGATGGGTGCTACAGTGGTGCATTTCTGTCTCACAGTGTTGGGGCCCCGGGTTCGGTTTCTGGGGTCCTGTCACTGTGGAGTTTCTCCCCTTGTTCACATGGGTTTCCTCTCACAGTCCACTGTCGTGCTGGGGGGTTAACTGGCTTCTGGGAAAACCGGCCCCGGTTTGTCTGTGTTTGTGTTTCCTGCTACAGACTGGCGTCCCTTCCAGGGT
This sequence comes from Lepisosteus oculatus, assembly GCF_040954835.1. Lineage (NCBI taxonomy): Eukaryota > Metazoa > Chordata > Actinopteri > Semionotiformes > Lepisosteidae > Lepisosteus > Lepisosteus oculatus. The sequence goes on from NC_090699.1 coordinate 15,997,730, forward strand.
GTGACCTGCCTTGAGCCTGTTGCTCCCCTGCAACGCTGTACTGGAAAAATCAGTTAGAACATGGATGGACATTTGAACAGCGCTCAGACTGTGTTCCTTTTTCATCTGTTGTTCAGACTGTGTTCCCTGCGGAGTTACCACAGCTCTCAGGTCTGCTGATGGATTGGAGAGCAGTTTCACAAACACACCGCGTCCGTGCCGGGGAAACGGAGCTCCGACAGAGGAGCTGGGATTTGAATAACAAGTCAGCCGGGATCAGGAGGAGGAGGCCGGTCGCGTAGAAACCGCCCCAGCACACCCAAACACAACGCGCTCCTGTTACAGCGCGGATGTGGTTTCCACCAGAGAGAACTCTGGACCACACGCCTCCGCACGCCACAGCCTCTTTCCCCGAGTCTTACGAAACACACTCACGTGCTGCGACACACGAGGGCCCACCCTGCTCACGGGAGTTTAATAGTGGAGTGGATCTCGGCTTTCATCCCACTGTGTCTTAAAGGGCCCCAGAGTTTGAGCCTTAAGAACCCTGGCGGGTAAGCCTGTTCCAGACACCCGCCACTCTTTGTGTAAAGAAGCATATCCTTTCCTCGGTCCTAAATGAATTCCCCTTCAGTTTCCAGATGTGACCCTGTGTCCTTGTGCCACTACGGAGTGTGAAACAGCATCTCTCTTTATCTTGCTTAATTTAAGCCATAAACCAGGCTTCTGTATAAACTTCTAAAGACATTACAACATGTTTGAGGGGACGTCATTCCAGGCGGAAACTGACGAAGGTCTCATTGGGTCAACAGAACCTTTCAGTATGGAATTATTCTCCACCTGCTCCTTTGTGGTGGTTCAGTGCCGGGACCTTCGCACTCATAACTGGACGTCAGGAGCTCTCCTTCCTTCTCTTCCTGACCCCTCTGCACTACCGGAAGGCCCTTGGCCCTGGAGCCCTCATGGGCTGCTGGGCTCGGGTTCGAAGGTGAGACCTTGTCGGCTCCGACTCAAGCGCCGTGACTCCTCCACAGCTTGAGCGATCTTAACTGGTCTCTACATTTGGTGCACCTGAAGGGCTCCCAGTCGCACCCGGGTCCTGCAGAGCCAGAGTCAGATCTGCCAGGCGACTTTTCCATCTTTCACTTTCAACCCGGCCCGAGAGAGACAGAGCAGAAACGCCCGGACACCATCATCACTCCTTCGCTCTTCCACGCCTGCCTCTCTCCGGGCACAAAGACCTCAAGGGGAGCTGCAGATCTGAAGACAGATAAACAACCTCGTGCCACCTCATTACCACCTTGTCCACAGCTGCTCGGTATAATTACCACCTTCGTACAAACACATCCATGTGCCTCAGCATGGGTTTAACCTGAACAAAGTGAAGTGTACTTTTAAAACAGAACAGGAGGCATCACTTTACACAAGGGGTGGTGGGGGTGTGGAACAAGCTGCCCACCTGTGTTACATTTCGGTGGAATTACACAGCAACTTCAAGAACCAATTATGTCATTGTTAAATAACTAAAGGGAGTGGTTCCAAGGTGGTTAACAAGCAGCCCTGCGGTGATTCTACTGACAGCCGAGCTAGGGTTTGTATGAAGAGTGTCTGAATGTGCTGGAGAATTCCCCAGGTGTGTGAGGAGAGCTGATCTCTCCAGGTGAATGAGCGCCGATGGTGTTTGATGAATTACAGTGTTTTTCAATACCGAGTTCACTTTTTCAAAGCTCTTCACACAGTTAACACGACAGCCCCCTATGTGGACCTAACCATGAATGATTTTTTCATTGCTTAGACACAAAATGCATTCGGTGAACATAGTTTTCACAATTCTTCAATTCACGTCTCACTCAAGCGCCACTACCAGCAAAACAGTGTATTTTAACAGCCCACTGTGCAAATGCTTACGTACAGATCAGATCACTTTACTGGCCATATACGATTTCTTGTATTAGGAATTTGTCTTTTCTCAGACCCCAGCTTGCTCTCCCTGAGACACACAGACAGGGAGAGAAGCTGGGGGTCAGAGCGCAGGGTCAGCCATTTATACAGCACCCCTGGAGCAGCTGGGGTGAAGGGCCTCGCTCAGGGGCCCAACAGAGTAGGATTCCTCTGCCGGCCACGGGATACGAACCAGTAACTTTCCAGCTCCAGGGACAGATCATTAGCCACAGAGCCACCGCTCCGCACTGATAACACTAAGTTTCAAAACCTAACATATACAGTACAATCCAAGGGGATAGCAATTTGCCATGTCGCAAATATATTTGTGCGCATTCCAAGTCCACACCAAAGTTTTTGATAAAGGTTACTGAGACAAGCTGCTGATTGAAGTTCTGTAAATAGACCAAACACAGTTGATTCCCATCTCAGCTGAAAACCTACCCAGGTGCTGAGAGATCTTCAATTCCACGACCACCTCGGAAAAAGAGGAAATCTTTGGAATGATTTCGCTCAACATGGACCCAGCAAGAACTGCAGGAGGGGGTGAAAGACCAACGGCTGGACGATGGAGAGGAAGAGGGAGAGGAGTTCGAAAGCGTGGTGGCATTCGCCACAGGGGAAGACCACGGGCTATTGTGTCTGATGAGATAAGAGCTACCATAATAGACCGTGTCACGAATCATGGTCTGTCATTGAGAGAGGCTGGTCTAAGAGCTCAGCCAAATCTCAACCATTCAACTGTCACATCTATAGTAAGAACTTTCCAGCGAACCAACAGGTAAGTTATGCATTTTACAAAGGCTGACACTGAAATGCATCCAGTGAATATTAGCCTCCAGAACCACTGCTAATTGGATTTGTTCTGAAGAGGAAAGACCAAGGGCCAATGCAATCAAACTTTGAGAAATTCAGGCCAGAGTGCTGGCAGACCACACTGTTTTGCAAAATGTTCAAAGTGTAGGCCTCATGGCGATAGCTCGGACCCTGACGAAAACGCCACAGCAGCATGAAGCAGCTGTACACCGTTCCTTCCGAGAGGAACGGTGATCGTATCAAGGAGCTCAGGCACCAGTATGTGCTGGTAAGGTGTCTATTCAACAGAAACGCTAGGGCACTGTAGGACACAGCACTCACTGCCTTATTGCTTGTACTGTAGGTCCACAGTAAGGCTTTGACTGTCTAGCCTCATCGGTTTGATTTCTGCTAGAGAGTCATGGAGCTGGAGGCCAGTCTGACACCCCAGTGAATCATTGATGTGGATGAGGCTTTCCTCACAGAGGTGGAAAGTGTATGGTCATCGTCCAAAAAAAAAAAGTGAACCTGGTATTGAAAAACACGTTAGCAATTGTAACCTGGAAAACCTGGAAAACCTGGAAAACAGCCTGTCGCAGTATGTTGGCGCTCTCCCTGCCTCCGTCAGGCTGTCGGGGTGAGGAAAGGGTTAAGGCCGCCTGTGGAGGCGTACCTGTCCGACAGGTTCCCTCTCCACGCCCCTTGTCCTTCTTCCTTTACCTGCAGGCAGGAGTCTGCACGGCTCCACTGCTCTCCCTGCCGGGTCTCCTCTCCTCTCCTCCGCCTGCACTCTGAGAGCTCGCGCTGACCGGGGAGTCCCAGCCTTCTCCCTCCCCTCCTCTCCGAGAAGGATCTTCCCATCTCTCGTCTCATCCGGATTCTGACCAGGTGAGAGGCGGATCTCAGGATCCCTCTTCAACCCTTCCAGCACCGCTGGACTGGGAGGGAGGCTTGATGGGATGTGTGCGTGTGAGAGAGGTATGTGTGATGTATGTGTGTGGTATGTGATGTGTGATGTATGTGTGTGGTGTGTGATGTGTGTGGTATGTGATGTGTGTGGTGTGTGTGTTGTGTGTGAAGTGTGTGGTATGTGTGTGATGTGTGATGTGTGATGTATGTGTGTGTGATAACTGCAATGAGTGGTAATGTGAATGATGTGTGTGTGAGATGTATGTGTGTGTGATGTGTGTGTGGTGTGTGTGTGAGATGTGTGATGTGTGTGCGGTGTGTATGATGTGTGTGTGTGTGATGTGTGTGATGTGTGTGCGGTGTGTGTGATGTGTGTGTGTGGTTTGTATGTGATGTGTGTGATGTGTGTGTGTGGTGTGTGTGATGTGTGTGTGTGGTGTGTGTGTGATGTGTGTGTGTGTGTGTGGTGTGTGTGTGATGTGTGTGGAACCGGTGGATTTCCCTGCAGAGCCCTGAGATCAGAGTGGAAACAGGCTCTTCCTCGCTGGGAAATGTCAGTGCAGAAAAGCAGAGCAGGAGCGAGCTCGTCTCAGAGAGAGATGAGTGAGGGAGCAGAGGCCATCCCACCAGGTCTGAGAGTTGCTCTCGCTTTCCAACAGCATTCCTACGAAAGCTCAGAGGCGACCGGCAGGATTTTCTGCATCTGTTTTGTTTTAGGGCTTAAATCTGCTCGATTTCAAACCGGGAATCTAGAAGATGACCGATCACGAGAAAGGGGGACTACAGTCTGTTTCCCCCTTTTCATCAGGGAGCACAAGCAGAAGCTCCTGCCCCAAATATCTGAATACCCGAATCAGGAGCTGCAGAGGGCTAGGAGGTCAGTGCTGGACTCTTCCGGCCCGTCTGACTGAAATCGCAGCACAGCTCCTCTGAAGGGCAGGAAGAGGCACAGTGACTCTCACTCCTCTTCAGGTGCATCTTAGATTTGTGGAATCTAATGTAGAATAAAAACAAACACAGACTGCACAGTGTGGCAGCAGCTAGCATTGTTGCTTCAATGTGCTGGGGCCCTGTGTTCAATTCCAGACCTGCTATTTGCTATCTGTGTGGAGTTTGCATGTTCTCCCTGTATTCATAGAGGTTTCCTCCCACAGTCCAAAGACATGCTGGTAGATTAATGGGCCTCTGGGAAAACTGGTCGCACGCTCACTGGTGTGAGTATGTGTGTCTGTGTATAATACTGTATGTGCCCTGCAGTGGACTGGGGTCCTGTCCAGGGTGTACGTTGCTTGCCTGGTTCAGTGTGGGAGCAGTACAGAGGGGTGAGGCTGGAGGCTGTGTGAGAGTGGTACAGAGGCAGTGAGACCAGAAGCTGTGCGAGAGCAGTAGAGAGGCTGGAGGCTGTATGAGAGCAGTATAGAGGCTGGAGGCTGTGTGCAAGCAATACAGAGGCAGTGAGACTGGAGGCTGTGTGCAAGCCGTATAGAGGCAGTGAGGCTGGAGGCTGTGTGCAAGCAGTATGAAGGCTGGACGCTGGATGAGAGCAGTATAGATGCTGGAGGCTGTGTGCAAGCAGTACAGAGGCAGTGAGACTGGAGGCTGTGTGCAAGCAGCACAGAGGCAGTGAAACTGGAGGCTGTGTGCAAGCCGTATAGAGGCAGTGAGACTGGAGGCTGTGTGCAAGCCGTATAGAGGCAGTGAGGCTGGGGGCTGTGTGCAAGCAGTATAGAGGCTGGAGGCTGTGTGAGAGAAATACAGAGGCTGGAGGCTGTGTGAGAGAAATACAGAGGCTGGAGGCTGTGTGCAATCAGTATGAAGGCTGGAGGCTGGATGAGAGCAGTATAGATGCTGGAGGCTGTGTGCAAGCAGTATAGAGGCTGGAGGCTGTGTGTAAACAGTATAGAGGCTAGATGCTATGTGAGAGCAGTACAGAGGCTGGAGGCTGTGCGAGAGCAGTATAGAGGCTGGAGGCTGTGCGAGAGCAGTATAGAGGCTGGAGGCTGTGCGAGAGCAGTACAGAGGCTGGAGGCTGTGCGAGAGCAGTACAGAGGCTGGAGGCTGTGCGAGAGCAGTACAGAGGCTGGAGGCTGTGCGAGAGCAGTATAGAGGCTGGAGGCTGTGCGAGAGCAGTACAGAGGCTGGAGGCTGTGCGAGAGCAGTACAGAGGCTGGAGGCTGTGAGAGAGCAATATAGATGCTGGAGGCTGTGCGAGAGCAGTACAGAGGCTGGGGGCTGTATGAGAGCAGTACAGAAGCTGGAGGCTGGAGGCTGCGTGTGAGCTGTGAGTAACAGGTATTTGAAACAAAGGGGAGCGAAATTTGAAGCCATTCAAGATTTCAGTCCTGATAAGCACACTGCCACCTTATCTTTTGTAGATCAGTCTGCTGTTTGTATTCACTAGACCTGATTCACCACAAGCCATGCATTCTTTATGAAAATGTGATACATTATGCAAAAGAGAGCAGACATTTTTGCTCTTCTAGTTCGTTTGGTAATTAGAAGCTAATTGATCCCAAGATCTCATCCAGTAGGTTCTTGAGAGAAGCCAGGGTATCGCCATCAACAACATGGCTGGGCAGCTTGTTCCACACTCCCACCCTGCTTTGTGTAAAGTAGAGCCTCCTGTCCTGGCTGAACGTCTCATCCAGTTGTTTCCTGACAGAAGTCAGGGCATCAGCTTGAACAACATGGCCGGTCAGCTTGTTACACACTCCTATTGCCCTTTGTGTAAAGTAGCGTCTCCTGTCTGGATTGGAGAATGCCGTCCAGCTGTGTTTTAAATGCCCTACCCTGTATTGTTCACTTCCATCCTGAAGTTCGTGTTCTGCTATTGTTTCAGAAGTATGGGAGAGCAGGGAGCAGTGCTGGGCGTGGCCCTCCTCTCGACAAATACTCTCCAGGCCCACACCTGCTCACACCTGGCAGGGAAACCTGTTCAACTGGACAGGCTGGACAACTGGAAGGATAACTTCCCTCCTTTCGTTACCGAACGAGAAAGGCTGGCCCCGAACTGCAGCGGGCAGCCCTGCAGCCCCTTTCTGAGTGCGGACAGAATCGGGGTCGCCCCAGTCGAACCCAGTACCGCAGGCGGAAACCGCAGACCGCCGTTTCACTGGTGTGGCAGAGCTGGAGCCTCATTGATATTCGTCAGTCCCGCGGCTCACAGCACCTTCTGTTTGCTCATTGAACACAATGTAAACCTGAAAGGTTTCCCTTGTAGAATCTGTATTTAAATATAATAGCATTGCACGCCTGAATTAGAATACGTGTAATTAGTCACAGTAAGTGCTGGGACTTCACAGCACAAGAGCCACACAGGCAATCAGATCAGGTCCTACAGTGTAATTTTCTATTACCTTAACCTGAAATCTCCGAATGGACATCAGCAGAGCCTGGATAGCTCCGTCGTTAAAGCTCTTAATCTGAGGGTCCAGGGTTCAAGTCCCTGTTCTCTAACTCTGATTAGACATAGCGGGCTCTTTAGCGTTGACGGCTGCTCGCGCGTGCCTGAAGACACGGTGTCAGGCAGGGCCAAGTGGCTGGGGCTCAGCTCTGTGAAGAATGTGAGCCCTGCGGCGGCGGCTTCTGTTGCAACGCCACTCTCAGTGTACCCCGAGGAGAGGCCCCTCGATACCAGACACGCCGCAAGCCGGATATTCTAGCCATAGTCTTAGAGCATGAAGAGACGCCGGGCAGAGTGGGCGCCCAGCCCAGCGCTTCACGGGTGATGAGGGGATGCGTGTCATGGGGAACCCTCTGGCCCCCACAACAGTGCAGGGATGGGCACACAAAACACCTGCACCTCCTCCACCGATAGCACAACACGGTTAGGAACGAGCGCAGCCATTCGGCCCATCCGGTAGTTGGTAGCTTATTGATCTCAGGATCTCATCCAGCTGTTTCCTGAGAGAAGTGGGGGTATCGGCTTCAACAACATGGCTGGGCTTCTTGTTCCACACTCCCACCACCCTCTGTGTAAAGTAGAGCCTCCTGTCCTGACTGGAGGATCTTATACAGCTGTTTCTTGAGAGAAGTCAGGGTATCGGCTTCAACAACATGGCTGGGCGGCTTGTTCCACACTCCCGCCACCCTTTGTGAAAATAAAATCGGTATAATTCAGATTCAGTCTTTCAGGGTAAAAATGTATGTGCTTAGCTTTCGTGGGAGAGTTTAATTTACCTCACAGTTGGGGAAAGACATTTAGGGATGTCTTCAGCAGCAGAAACTCAAGTAATAAACTTGGTTTATATGTTCAGGATGAGAACTGCTAAGAAGTCAACACTCACCTGCTTCACGTCTGAGTGAGAAAAAGCTCATCTCAGGAGAACAAGCTTTAGAAAAGTACTGCAGAAGGGTATCTGCATTCCGATCCAGCTCCCAGAGTCTGCGGGAATCTGTTAATTGGCTGCAAGCACATTCTGTGCATTCTGAGCTGCTGGGCGTGGGAGTGTGTGTGTCACTCTCAGTAATGAGCCCAGTAAAACTCAGCCTTACAACAGCAAAAGATCCGTGTGCACATGTGTATGTGGACGTCTGTATGTGCATACAAGAGTGTGAGTGTGTGTATGTGTGAATGTGGGGTTCGTGTGTGTGGATGTGCGGGGGGGGTTTCCAGGTATGTGCGTGTGCGTGTGTGTGCATGTGTTTGAGTATGTGCATATCTGTGTGTGTGTGCATGTGCAGGGGTGTGTGCGAGTGTGCGAGTGTGTGCGTGTGTGTGAGTGTGTGGTGCATGTGCATGTGCAGGGGTGTGTGCGAGTGTGTGGTGCGAGTGTGTGTGTGTGCGAGTGTGTGTATGTGTGTATGTGTGCACGTGCAGTGGTGTGTGCAAATGTGTGAGTGTGTGCATGTACGGGGTTATGTGCGAGTGTGTCTACGTGTGAGTGTGTGCACGTGCAGGGGTGTGTGCGAGTGTGTCTACGTGTGAGTGTGTGCACGTGCAGGGGTGTGTGCGAGTGTGTCTACGTGTGAATGTGTGCATGTGCAGGGGTGTGTGCGAGTGTGTCTACGTGCGAGTGTGTGCATGTGCAGGGGTGTGTGCGAGTGTGTCTACGTGCGAGTGTGTGCATGTGCAGGGGTGTGTGCGAGTGTGTCTACGTGTGAGTGTGTGCATGTGCAGGGGTGTGTGCGAGTGTGTCTACGTGTGAGTGTGTGCATGTGCAGGGGTGTGTGCGAGTGTGTGCGAGTGTGTCTACGTGTGAGTGTGTGCACGTGCAGGGGTGTGTGCGAGTGTGTGCGAGTGTGTCTACGTGTGAGTGTGTGCACGTGCAGGGGTGTGTGCGAGTGTGTGCGAGTGTGTCTACGTGTGAGTGTGTGCACGTGGAAGTGTGTGGTGCGACTGTGTGCATGTGGCGCGTGTGTGAGGTGTGTGTAATGACGGCGCGTCATCGAGTCAGTACACACTGCAGCGGAGAAGGACTGATGTTTCCGATAGGGGGCAGGACAGACAGCAGAGCAGAAAGCAGGAATCCATAGGGAGCTCTGTGCTTCCTGGACAGGACCCAGGATACCCGGACTCATACATTCTTCACCAGTAATGGGACATACTGGTTAATTCCACACGGCAAAGAGGAAAAGCTATGGAACAAATACACACTCAAGAAGCTCCCCACTCCCAAAGAGCCTCTGACCACACCCTGAATCGCGTATTTGATAAGGATTAGGAGCTCAGTAGTTATTGATGATTTAAGCAAGTAATTTTCTTGAGTAAGGAGACCCTAGAACTTCAGTACATTTTAAGAATAATACCCTGACGTCCTTCATGAAACAGCTGGGTGAGATCCTCCAGTCAAGACAGGAGGCACTATTTTACAGAAAGAGTGTCAGGGATGTGCAACAAGGTGCCCAGCCTATGTTGTTGAAGTCAATACCTTGGAGTCTCTCAGAAAACAACTGGATGAGATTCTCCAGTCAGGAGGAGGCTTTGTGCCCTACTTTACACAAAGCGCGGTGGGAGGGGGGAACATGCTGCCCAACCTTATTCTTGAAGCCGATACTCAAGAATCTCTCTGGAAATAGCTGAATGAGACCCTCCAGTCAGGACAAGAGGCCCTACTGTACCCAAAGGGTGGTGGGAGGGGGGAACAAGTTGCCCAGCCTTGTTGTTGAAGCCGATAACCTGGATTCTCTCAGGAATCCTGGGATGAATCACCTGCTAACTACCAAACGGGCTGGACCGGCTGAAGGCCCCCTGTCGCTCGTGTCCAGTCTTACTAAGTGTCTTATCCTGCGGTGTGTGAGACGAGTGTGTGTGCTTCCCCGCGGGCCTGAGAGCGCCCTGTAACCCCCTGACTAATGACGCCGCTGCTTCTCCCCCGGTGCGGACAGGCGCTGAGGCGGGAGGATGGCCGCCATCGTCACGGGGCTGATCCCCATCCTGCGCACCGCGGTCGAGGCCTCGACGGACTACAAGGGCCGCACGCTGTGGTTCGGCTTCCTCAGCATCCGGCTGGTGGTGCTGTTCGTGGCCCAGCTGCCCTGGTCCAAGCTGGACACGGACTTCAGCTGCAACACCACGGGCCCCGACCTGTGCCAGCGGGCCTGCTTCAACCAGCACTTCCACCGGCCCACGGTCATGGCCTGGAACTTCTGCTACGTGCTGCTCATCCTGTCCGTGCTGCTCATGGAGCTCTTCGCCTCCCAGCTGCGCAAGTCCGCCGTCAAGAAGGCGGCGCTGTCCGAGTCGGAGGCCCAGGCGGGCCTGATCGACGCCGAGGAGCAGAACGGGCCCAAGCGCAAAGTGATCATCGACTTCCACCGGCACAAGGCCTCCCTGTTGTTCTACCTGCTGTGTGTGACGCTGCGCATGTCCATCGAGATCTCCTTCCTGGGCATCCTGGTCTTCTGGAACCTGCCCACGCTGGACGAGACGCCCATCCTCTGCAGAACCGAGCTGTGCCCTGGGACCTACGTGTGCGTCGTGAGGGCGGCGGCCGAGAAGAGGATGTCCATCTACGCGCTGGGCTCCATCTCCGCCGTGGTCGTCCTCACCAGCGCCCTCTTCTTCCTCTACTCCCTGACGCACTACTTGATTCTGGGAAGGACCAGGCCTGCAGGCGACACTGTGCCGGGAGTTTCCATGCAGAGCTGTGCCTAGCCGCACAAAACTGGTGGCCACATGTCCTCGGCCATCATTGTGCCTGCAGCTGCGCAGCTCTGACAGGTGTCAGACCTCCCACACTCCTGCGGCTGCGCAGCTCTGACAGGTGTCAGACCTCCCTCACTCCTGCAATTGCGCAGCTCTGACAGGTGTCAGACCTCCCTCACTCCTGCAGCTGCGCAGCTCTGACAGGTGTCAGACCTCCCTCACTCCTGCGGCTGCGCAGCTCTGACAGGTGTCAGACCTCCCACACTCCTGCAACTGCGCACCTCTGACAGGTGTCAGACCTTCTGTGCTCCTGAAGCTTAGTTTTTTGGTGATAACAGAAATGAAAACATCTGGAAGAGAAGATTTTTCTGTAATTCTCGAGAGGCCCCTGGAGAACACTCCTGGAGAGCGGCTGCTGATCATGGACTGATGGAAGAGCTGTAGTGTTAGGCCTCTCTGGAAGACGAGATGTTCATTTGCAACAAACTGACTTCTGCCTTGGGGGACCAGCGGGGGGCGATGTTTGTCTCTTTTATCAGACTATAACTGTGCTGTACCTTGTGTTGAGGGTTGTGGAGGAAACCTGCCACGCTGGAATATTCTTGAAACTGGAAAAGCATCCTTTGGGAAACCAAGAATCAGAAAGAGTAAGAGCAGAGGAGCAGAAACTGCAGGAAAGGCTGTTTAAGACTGAGAGGAGGAGGCAGTTCACGGTGTTGGGTGCCTTGCAGCAGGCCGACAGACCCGGGCACGAGAGACTTCTGCAGGGGCCTCCAGCGGCCCCCCGAGCCCCCCTAGCTTTCACATGCCCCTCCCCGAAGTGATGCCCCTTCTTCAGGTCCTGGGTCCCTGGAGCAGAGGGGTGTCCGGTTTTCACCCCAGGTCCTTGGGACACCTCCCTGTCTCACTGTCTCCTGGTTAGTTGTTCCAGGTGAGTGCAGGCTAATTGATTAATTAGTGGCTAATTGCTGATAAAGTGGTGAGTGAATGTCACCTTAGAGTGCGACACTGGGAATCATCCGCTAGGACGGGGGTCCCCAACCCAGGTCCTTGGGGGACCCCACTTTCTGACTGACCTCTGGTCTGACACGGGCTAATTCATCACAGACTAATCCCTGGTTAAATGACAGCTCGAGTCAGACTTTGGTCCTCCTTGCCTGTCAAATATGATGGTATACAGTATCACTCTTCCCAAGGGCTCGTGATCTAACTGCCCCAGCGCCCCCGGCTGGGCTGATAAGAGGCGGGGCGTCCTGTTTATGCGCCCCGCTGCTCGCGGTCTCCCGATTTCCCCGGCTCTTCGGGACGGAGCTGTCATTTTCGAAAGCGCAGATTGAGAGGTTTCACTTCCCAAAAGTGCCGAGCGCAGCCACTTCATTTCCCGGCCGCTCCGCCCCGTCTCGTCAGCCGCCTGCCGCCGAGCACCGTCTCAGACAGGGGTAGGTAGACTCTCCACAACACGGTTTCGCGTTTAAACGACCCCCCGCCAGGGTTTGTTTTGTAACCGGATTCGCTCTGGACCTGCAGTCCCGAGCGCTTTGCCGGCGGTGAATAACATCGTCCTACCTCGCTTTACCGTGATTTCGCCGCGCCTGGCGTTAGTAACGCACCGCTCTCGCCGGCTGGGAGAAAGGGAAGTCCGCGGTTCAAACCGGAGAGAGAGTGTTGAATGTGTCGCACAGTCGCCTCTGCGAAAACGAGACTTTTAGAACACGTTCTGCGGTGGAAAACCTGATGTACAGTATTTAATTTCCAACTTTGATCAAAACCGCTACAGTTTAGCTAGAAAGGAGAGGCCACTCGATCCACCTGCCACGTTTTCTAGTTAGTAGCTAATTGATCCCCCCATCTCTGTTTCTTGAGCAACATGGCTGGGCAGCTTGCTCCCCACTCCCACCACCCTTTGTGTAAAGACGTGCCTCCTGTTTTTATTACTACATGCAGTTCCTTGTCCCCTATTGGATTGCAGCTTCCTGGCACTGGTAGATCCTTTCAAGGGGGGATGGGTTCAGCTTCCTGACACATAGTAGCTGGCCGGAGAAAGTGTTAGGTTTTGTTTCCTTTTTTTGTTAATAAATAATTCACTACATTACAGTTCCTGGTGAGGGCTGAACCAGCCCAGGGCCTGTTCAGGAAATATACAGTGCAAGTAAGTGCAAGGAGAAGCTAAACTACACAGGGACAATAAAGAGATGCCTCCTCGTAACAATTACAGTAATAATCCCTTACCTGTATATAGCGCTTTCTGGACACTCCACTCAAAGTGCTTTACAGGTAATGGGGATCCCCTCCACCAGCACCAGTGTGCAGCCCCACCTGGATGATGCGCCAGTCTGCTCACACACACCAGCTCTCAGTGTGGAGAAGACCAGAGTGATGAAGCCAGTTCAGAGAGGGGGGTTATTAGGAGGCCATGATTAGTAAAGGCCAGTTTACCAACCCCCAGCTGTTATCCAGCTGGTATCCCAGCCCCCAGGCCCTTGGGAAACAGGGAGAAACTGGAGCGCATGGAGAAAGCGCATGTGATCAAGGCAACAACATGCTGACTCCACACAGAACGTGCTCGGGGACAGAATCGTACCCCAAGACCCCAAGAGCTGCAGGTTGGTGACCCTAACCCATTTTAAGCTCCCAGGGAAAAACCAGGGTCCCCCCACATTTAACGAGAGGTCCCCGACAGAGCCAGAGCAGGGAAACAGAAGTCAGACACAGTTTGGACCTCGAGGCAGCGCAGTGTTGCAGTGAAAACTGAGTCTTTCTGCTCTACGTCTGCACAGCCTGACCAACACTCTACCGAGCTGCACAGATTCACGTCTCCGCTTCAGGCCGGCTCACGCCGAGAGGATATTTGCACTTCCTGTGTGCCTCTCTGCCTCAGATCCGCCTTTCCCAGCTCTTCCCACAGAGACCGTGGTTTTCAGGAAATATGAAACATGATGGGGAACATGCTTTGTCGTGCCTCTCTACTTACTGTACTCTGATCTCACTGGGCGTTACTGCACAGTCCTGTGATTTTACCACAATCTCACTGGGCTTTACTGCACAGCCCTGTGATTTTACTCTGATCTCACTGGGCTTTACTGCACAGCCCTGTGATTTTACCCTGATCTCACTGGGCTTTACTGCCCTGTCATGTGATTTTACCACAATCTCACTGGGCTTTACTGCCCTGTCCTGTGATTTAACCCTGATCTCACTGGACTTTACTGCACTGTCCTGTGATTTTACCCTGATTTCACTGGGCTTTACTGCATTGTTCTGTGATTTTAGTCTGATCTCACTGGGCTTTACTGCACAGCCCAGTGATTGTCCAGAATCAACTTAAATCCTTTTTCATGAGTAGTGATTGGATGTCTTACTCATGGACAGGAGGATGGACAGCTCACAGAGGACACTGTGCGTTACAGCGCTGCACACAGGACACTGCATTACTGAGCGAATGTCTGTTCTGCTTTACTGTTTATTAATTGGAGGAGAAGTAGCTCCAAGCTCAACAAATCTGCAATTTCCCTCACGGGATCAATAAAGTATCTATCTATCTAACATGTTCAATCTGAACAGAATGGAAACAAAGATTGCTCCCGAATTTCAACCAGTATTTCATTGTGTCCAACTGATTTTAGCTGTGCAGGAGGCACGTCTTTACACAGAGGGTGGTAGGAGTGTGGAACAAGCTGCCCAGCCATGTTGTTGAAGCTGATATCCTGGCTTCTCTCGAGAACCATCTGCATGAGATCTCAGGATCAATTAGCTCCTCCCCACCAGCCGGCTGGTTTGGCCGAGGGGCTCCTCTTGTCCATGACCTCTCTGGTGTTCCCGTGTATCTAGAGCGCATGTCTGATCGCTGACCGTCACCTGCGCCCCGCTCTCCAGATGGCGTCGCTGGTTGGCGGCCTGGGTCGCTTCCTGCAGCCCGTGCTGAGCTCGGTGCTGGAGCTGCGCGGCCCGGCGGTGTGGTACGGGCTCCTCAGCCTGCGCCTGCTGGCGCTCTTCAGCGCCGAGAGCAGCTGGCGGGCCATCCGGACGGACTTCGTCTGCGACGGCAACCTCACCCAGTTCTGCCACGCCCTCTGCTTCAACCACGCCTTCTCCTTCCCCACCGCCTCGCTCTGGAGCTTCAGCTTCCTGGCCGTGGCCGTGGCCATTGCGCTGCTGCAGGTGGCCAGCAGGGGGAAGATACGCAGTGGTCCTCAGGACAGTGAGTAGAGTCGCATCGAGCCCTCCAGCCAATCAGAGCCCAGAGGCGGGGAGGCGGGGCTTAAACAGACATGACCAGCCAATCTGAGCCAAGGGACAGGGGGCGGGGCTTAAAAAGGCAGCCATTCCTCACCCTGGGTTAAATCATCTGTGACATGACCAGCCAATCACAGGGGCAGGGGGAGGGGTTTTAAACAGGCAGTCTTTCCTGACCTTAGGTTAAATCAGCACCTGATTCTGTGTACGGATTGATCTGGCATGATGAGCTTTAACCTGAAGTGTTGAACTGGATTTTCTTTGGAACAGCCAATGGAGGAATGAATGGAAAGGGTTAAATTTAATATTTTCTGTTCAGCTCACAAGGGCCTTTGGGGGAAAAAAATCACTTTATGAGACATTGCCAAACAAAGTTTTTTCCAACAACGGAACCTTTAAACTGCAATGCAATGGGTGACAAGGTGGTCCAGTTGTTAGTATTGCTGCCTAGGTTTAGTTCTGGACCTGGGGTGCCATCTGTGTGTCTGTGTGTGTGTGTGTCCCCTGCCTTGCACCCGTTGCTTGCGGGGATAGCCTCCGGCAGCGCTGTGATCCTGTACTGGATAAAGCCATTATGAAATAGATGGATCTGGTGTAATATTGTCTATAGCATCAGCCTTCAGAAGCTGATAATTTAGCATACAAGAAGAACATGTTTTAACAATATTCCGTAAAGAATGACTGGCGATTGCTTGCCCAGACCTGGGACATGTTACAACACGATGAATTTGGGTGGAGAGTCATTTCGTCTAGTCTGATAGGGCAGTACCAGACACAGGCTAACCTTTTCCAGAGTTACAATAGAGAAAAGCATCCATGAAAGAGGAAAGCGGTCTGATTAATACTGCTACTGGGTGGACTGAGTCTGTCTCCAGAGGCCTCTGTAAAATAAAATATTATAACTACTGGTGCAGTTCAGCTCCTCTGTGGAATAAGAGGATTTTGCTGGGCTGGGGGTCTGCTTCTGTCACCTGCAGGTGCACACCTGTGCTCTCAGGCTCTTGACTGACAGTACAATCGGTGTCGCGCCTCTCACCTCAACCACTGATGTCCTGTTTGTGTGTTCGCAGGCGGTGAAGGTGGGGCAGGAAAGCCGGAGCGCCCAAACCCCTGCCCCCTCCTCTTCTTCCTCCTCCTCCTCCTCCTCATTGAGACATCGTTTCTCTGGGTGCTGATTGCCATCAACTCCAGCATCATAACCCCCGACACCGTGTCCTGCCAGACTAGCGCCTCCTTCTGCCCGAGAGTGGAAGTGCAGTGCGTGGTGCTGGGCCGCTCCGACAAGCAGATGGCAATGGTGACGCTGGGCTTTACGTCCACAGTCAATATTCTAGCCAGTGTTGGTTATACAGTCTACCTGCTGGTGGGACCCAGCCGGAGGAGGAGGCACAGATAGCCATGACCAGTCACCTCCAGTGCTGCACAGGACAAGGGAATCATCACTGTCCTCAACAAGAGGCTGTTCACACTGACACCTGGAGATTTACAGTCTACTGATCACCTCCTCCACACTCCTGTTCACAGTGACACCTGGAGATCTACAGTACTGATCACCTCCTCCACACTCCTGTTCACACTGACACCTGGAGATCTACAGTCCCCTGATCACCTCCTCCACACTCCTGTTCACACTGACACCTGGAGATTTTCAGTCTACTGGTCACCTCCTCCACACTCCTTCTCACACTGACACCTGGAGATCTACAGTACTGATCACCTCCTCCACACTCCTGTTCACACTGACACCTGGAGATCTACAGTACTGATCACCTCCTCCACACTCCTTCTCACACTGACACCTGGAGATCTACAGTACTGATCACCTCCTCCACACTCCTGTTCACACTGACACCTGGAAATCTACAGTACTGATCACCTCCTCCACACTCCTGTTCACACTGACACCTGGAGATCTACAGTACTGATCACCTCCTCCACACTCCTTCTCACACTGACACCTGGAGATCTACAGTCTACTGATCACCTCCTCCACACTCCTG
Organism: Lepisosteus oculatus; assembly: GCF_040954835.1. Classification (NCBI taxonomy): domain Eukaryota; kingdom Metazoa; phylum Chordata; class Actinopteri; order Semionotiformes; family Lepisosteidae; genus Lepisosteus; species Lepisosteus oculatus. The sequence continues at coordinate 16,014,674 of NC_090699.1, forward strand.
ATCACACTGACACCTGGAGATCTACAGTACCGATCACCTCCTCCACACTCCTGATCACACTGACACCTGGAGATCTACAGTCCCCTGATCACCTCCTCCGCACTCCTGTTCACACTGACACCTGGAGATCTACAGTACTGATCACCTTCTCCACACTCCTGTTCACACTGACACCTGGAGATCTACAGTCCCCTGATCCCCTCCACCATGCCCTGGTCACTGTACAATATTCTCAAGCACACTTACTTCCTGACTGGTTTGCGGGATCGTTCCCTGCACTGTGTACCGTGTGTCGAGATGGTGAATTTCAGTGTTGGCTTGAATCAAGGCATTTGCTTTCCTCCAGATCACAGCAGATACCTTTTGTTCACATCCTTCGTATGTCTTGTGTTTCCTGCAGGGGCTTCAGCGGTTTATCCCAGACAGGGAGACTAAAATGACATTTGCTGAGGTATACAAGAGGTATATAAAACACATGCAAAGGACTCTGACTTTATCTGAGTAATTCTACATTGATGGAAATATTCAACTCCACAGCTGTTGCAGCTTTATAGTATGACTGGCTCTGAAGATTTCTCCAGAAAACCAATACTGCAAGACCGATGCAAACCTATTGACTTTGATTTTTATGTTCTTTTATAGTGTAATAAAAGCTTGTTTCCAGAATAAAACGCCCCCTTCCCTGGTATGACAAAAAGAACTCGGTGGCGTTACAGAGCCCCCTAGTGGACAGAGTGGTTCACTGCACTGGCGCCCTGCAAGGTCTGAACTCCTGACCGCCGCGACTAGTCAGAGTTGTACCGGTCTCGTGGCTTTACTTGGCTCAGCTGGCTCCTCCGTTTAAATTTTTGTCTGTTCTTACAGATCGAACAGAACAATCAAATCTGACGTGAATTTAGGCTGACTTCATTCTTCCACACGATGTACGCGGGTATGACATTCACAGTACTATTAACCGACAGGCAACCTCATTCCCAGTAAGAAATTGAAGATTTTGCTTTCTATAAAATAACTAGAACATATAAAAATAACAACTGGGAATTATCGTATCGCTTTTTTTGTTTTTCAATCGTGCAGCGAGTCGACACCTCGTGTTGATGATATGTTGAGGGTCCGAGAGCGTCAGGACACCAGTTTCTACTAAACCTGGAGTAAACCTGGCTTGGAGCGGGTGGAAAACTAGCTCTGTTTGGCAGTCTGCCGGGGAGTGGGGGGTTAGTGCGGGAGGTATTAATGATCCACAGACATGCACTCATATTCTTCAGGGGCTCGGCCCCCTATGACGATGGAAATAGAGAACACAGGTCGAGGAAGACACGCCCCCCACCACACACTTCATCCAATCACCAACACTCTACGCGGGGGGGGGGGGGGGGGCGTGGCACAGTCTCCTCACTTCCATCAGTATAGGGAACGGATGAAGCGCTTGGAGCATCCTGACCGCCTTGAGCTCCGAATATAGCATTTACACATATCGAGATCTAGCTCAAGTAGGGAGCTGCAGCAGCATGCGCAGGCTGCAAAGAAACAAGTAAAGATTTATTCCCTGCTGAAAGGGGAAGAAAAGACATACGTTTCGGTTGTGGAGCCTTCTTCGGGTGTTCACCCGAAGCCCTCATCACACCTGAAGAAGACACCACAGCCAAAACACTGTTTCTTTTCTTCTTTTCTCTTTTCAACATGGAATCAACCTTTACTGGTTCCTATACAGATCTGGTCTCTGTTTCTGCACACAAATACAGTAAATGGTTATACCAACACCCCCTTGACTTGCTCAGCAGTTTAAATGTGCAAATATATATGTATATTGTTTGGCATGAGGTTTATGTAACTGGGCCAAAAAAGCAGAAGTTTATAAAACTAGGATCACCCTCTCATCTCATTTATCCAAATGGATTGCACAAGCACAAGTCACTCAAAAATTCAGCAGGCATCGTGAATACACAACAGATCAAGAGCAGGGGAGAAGAGTTTAATTAGGCCAAAATGAATTAGTCGCCTATGGTCTTCTCCAGAGGCCTAAGGAACTCATGGCCACTCTACAAAGAGGGAAGAGGAGGAGACTATGTGCACACTGAACCGCCTTCTTCACTAACAAAGAGACGTCAAGACGAGGGACCCCACTTTTACCCCATTGAGGCTCAGCAGGTTTGAGCCTGGTCAACACCTGGAGGGGAGACTCCTGGGAAAGCTGAGGCTGCTGCTGGAAGAGGTATTTAGTAGGGCCAGTAGGGGGCGCTCACCCTGCAGTCTGGGTGGGTCCTAATGTCCCAGTATAGCAATTGGGACACTATACTGTTGCAACGCTCCGTGGAAAGAGAGGTCATGACAAGGCTCAGAAAGGCGCCATGGCCATCTACTGCAACCAAGGAAGTCTCCAGTCTCCAGTCGACTACTGGTACCACCGGACCCCGGCTTCTGTGGGCGACAGAGTGGGACTGCCCCAGTGCAACCACCTTCCCCACTCCAAAAAGCTCGCCCGCAGAGGTTTCATCATACAGCCGTCCTCCCAGGATCTCATGCAGTGGTTTCTTGAAAGAAACCGGAGGATCAGCTTCAAGGACACTCCCACCACTCTCTGCGTACATCTGTCCTGACTGGAGGATCGCAGCCAGCTGTTTCCCCAAGAGAAGCCAGGTTATCGTCGGCTAACACCGGGGCTGGGCAGCTTGTTCCACAAACCTATACGCAAAGGACGCTGGGGGCGTGGAACAAGCTGCCCGGCCCCGTCGGTGAAGACGATAACCTGGCTTCTCTTGAGAAGGAGCTGAAAGAAACCCAGGGGACATTTCTAAACAAGACAACGAGCGAGATGAGCACACTGGGCCCTCTCCTGTTCTCACAGCAGGGACACAAACACATGGGAAAATCACACTCGCCACGAGCTGTAATCGGAAACTTCGCTCTTCAGACTCGTGACAGGGCTGGGGAAGCCCCTCCCCCACCCCCATCTATTTTATTGCAACAACATTTTCTCCTCGCTGCTGGAAACTCAGACACAGACATCGCTAGCAGAAGTGTCGTCTACAGCCACGATCCAGGAGGAAGGGGGACTGGAGTTCTCAAAGGACAAACTCAAAGGTCATTTGTTCTTCCCCAGGGGACACGGCTAGCAGAAGCACCTGTCTCACCCCAGGAGACTTGTACAGCCGGTTCAGAGTTTCGGGGAGCGGAAATCGCCCTCACCGCAGAGCCCCTCGTCTTTCAGGCACTAATACTGGGGGGCGCCGCTGCACCGCACCGCGCCGGCTGGCGAGAGCCGCTGCCGGACTCAGAGTCTCTCCTGCGGGACAGCACGGAGGAGGACCGCAACGCCGAGGTAAAGAGAACTGGAAAGGCTTCTGCGTGGAGGCAGATGTCCCTCTAGGCCGTTTATGTTTTGTGAATTAAAAAAAAACAAACAATAAATAAAAATATACATGTGCAACCCCCCCCTCAAAAAAAAACAAACAAACAAGATTCTTGAGAGTACAAGGGATGACCACCCACGGTCAGCGATTATGCAGAATCCAAAATCCAGCCCTTACAAAAACTCATGTTTTTAAATTACTAGGGAAGGTGGGGCGAGCCGGGCAGATTCAAGGCCTCGAGGAGGGGAAGAATCCCAGGGATGTCCTGTCTTCCCGGAGTCAGTTTCTCGGACCCGCCGGAGAGGCTGCACGCAGGCTTCGTCAGCACTCGGCGAAGCCGCCCGCGCCGAGCCCGCCCGAGCCGAGCCCCGCCAGGCCGGCGAAGCCCCCGTCCAGGGGGGCTGCGAGGCCGAGGCCGAGGCCGAGCCCGGCCTGCCGGGTCTTGTGCACCTTCTGGTGGTGCCGCAGGTTGGACTTGCTGGAGAAGCACTTGCCGCAGAGCGGGCAGGCGAAGGGCTTCTCGCGGGTGTGCACGCGCCGGTGGCAGATGAGCTGCGTGGAGACGCGGAAGGCCTTGCCGCAGTCCGGGCACTGGTAGCGCTTGGGCTCGGTGTGGATGCGCCGGTGGTTCTTCAGCGCCATCAGGTTGGAGAACTGCTTCTGGCAGGCGGCGCAGGAGAAGGAGCCCGTCTTGTGGCTGTTCTTGTGGTTGAGCAGCGAGCCGGCGTGCCGGTAGGTGCGGCCACAGTGCTCGCACACGTGGGCCTTCTCCCCGCCGGGCGGCGCCTCGGGGCCGGGGCACCGCCGGCAGGCCGGGCCGGGCCCCGAGCCCAGCTCCGGGCCGCCCCGCGGGCGCTCGCGGGCGTGCACGCGCCGGTGGCTCAGCAGGTGGGCCGACACGCGGAAGGCCTTGCCGCAGTCCGGGCAGGCGAAGCGGCGCGCCTCCGTGTGGATGCGCCGGTGGTTCTTGAGCGCCAGCAGGTTGGAGAACTCCTTGGCGCAGGCGGAGCAGCGGTACAGGCCCGTGGTGTGCGTGTTCTTGTGGTTGAGCAGCGAGCCCGCGTGGCGGTAGGACCGGCCGCACTGCTCACACCTGTGGGGGGGAGAGGGAGACACCCGTTAGGGCCGCGGCCCGCACAGCTGCACAGGAAGGGTACCTGGTACCTGCACAGGAAGGGTACCCAGGGGGCACCTGGACTCCCTAACCTCCCACACACCCCGTCATCCTGGCCAAATTGCCCCCTGTCCTTGACCAATCATGGCCTCCTAATAACCCCCCTCTCTGAACTGGCTTCATCACTCTGCTCTCCTCCCCGCTGAGAGCTGGTGTGTGTGAGCAGACTGGAGCATCATCCAGGTGGATGCTGCACACTGGTGGTGGAGGAGGGGATCCCCATTACCTGTAAAGAGCTTTGAGTGGAGTGTCCAGAAGAGCGCTGTATAAGTGTGAGGATATTATTATTACTATTATTATTATTATTATTGCTACACGCAGGAGCTGCCAGCACGATCCCCCCCGATCGACTCACGTGAAGCGGCGCTCGCCCCCTCCCGCCTCCTCCGCGCCGCCGTGCTCCGGGCTGCGGCCCCCCTCGGCCGCGCAGCGGTGCCGCCGCAGGCCGCTGCTGCCCAGGAAGGCCTTGCCGCAGTCGGCGCACTGGGCCGGCGCCCGGCCGCAGTGGACCTTCTGGTGGCTGCGGAGGGCGCTGGCGAGCCGGAAGGCCTTGCCGCAGTCCGGGCAGGAGTGGCGCCTCTTCTGGGTGTGGATGCGCAGGTGGTTCTTCAGGGCCATGGGGTTGGAGAAGGCCTTGGCGCAGACGGCGCAGTCGAAGCGCCCCGTCTTGTGGGTGTTCTTGTGGTTGAGCAGGCTGCCGGCGTGGCGGTAGGTGCGGCCGCAGACGTCGCAGCGGAAGGGGCGCTCCTCGGGCGCGGCGGCGGCCCCGGAGGGGGAGCCGGCGCCGCCGTTCGCCGCGCCCGCCCCATCCCCCCGCGGCGGGCGGGCGCAGGCGTGCCCCGCCATCTCCGCCGCCGAGGCGAAGGCCTGCCCGCACCGCGCGCAGCGAGCGCCGGGGGGCCCCCCCGCCGCCTCCGGCTCGGCCTCGGGGCCGCCGGCCCGCCTCGGGGCCGCCCTCCGGGGCCGCCGCGGGTCCCGGCCCCTCTTCCGGCGGCAGACGCGCGAGCGCTCGTGGCTGGACAGCTGCCGCCGGCCCCGGAAGGCCTTGCCGCAGTCGGCGCAGCAGTGCTTCTTGACGGCGAAGTGGTTGCGCAGGTGGTTCTTCATGGCCAGCTGGTTGGGGTAGGTGTTGCTGCAGATGGTGCAGTAGTACTGGCCGACCTTGTGCGAGTTCTTGTGGTTGACCAGCGAGCCGGCGTGCCGGTACGTCCTGCCGCACTGATCGCAGGCGTAGGGCCGCTCGTCCTGCGGGTCCCCGGCGAGGGGCGGCGGCGGCGGCTCGGGGTCGGCTGGGGGCTTGGCGCCGGCAGAGGGGGCGGACGGGGTGTTTCCGGGGGGAGGAGGAGGCCCTGGGAAGTCGCACCTTCCCGCCCCCAGGAGACTGGAATCCAGGACGCGGCCACGATTCTGCCGCTGGCTGCGCTTCGGCGTCGGCTTCGCCGGCGGGTCAGGCTGCGGGGGAGGAGAAGCCGCCGGCGCCGCAGTACCGCCGTTTGCCTGCAGGAGGCGCTGCAGCTGCCGGTTGAGCTCTTTGGCCCGGGCCCGGTTCTCCTCGTGCGTCCTCTGGTGGCTGACCAGCTGCTTGTGGATCTTGAAGGCTTTCCCGCACTCCGAGCACTTGTGCCTGCAGCAGAGGGGGAGAGAGAGCGGAGGCCTTCAGGACCGGGGCGGAAGGAGAAAGGAAGGGGGATCTGGGCTCCCAGTCCTGCTCCTGGATCACACACACCAGGTCTTGGCTCCAGCCCCGCTCTCGGCGACACAGTTGAACCCTTAATGGGCTTAATTCAAACTGCTCAAACCTGCGAGAAGCTGCCTCTTTGGTGGCAAAATAAATCCTCAAATTCGCCAAGAAGAAAAAAAAATGGCAGATGCAATAAAACCTCAGCATTCATGGGAAGTTAGGCGTCACGAGATCTCGCTGTATGGTGAATTAGTGAACACGAGACTGAATATCTCAGGGGGAAAACAGGATGTGGCTCCACAGCTCGAGGAACAAGCATCTCCACAGTGATTGTGCTTTAACCATGAACCGTTTCAGAAATAGCTCCGCAGCATCTAAATAATTGTAGTAAGTTTGTTTTTAGTGAAAATGAGTACTGGAAACCTCAAAAAAGCTTATATATGTGCAAATAAGATCACTGTTATGATACAACAGCTTACCATGTATTAAGAGCTCATTTCCCCCCCCCATCTTTACTAGATTGCCTTTTCTTTACATCTTGTTTTACTACTGGAATTGCAGCACTGCTGTACTGTAAGAAAGTTTATCACAGCACAGAAACCACAGATCAGAAAGTGAATCAAATGTCCTCACTCACCTGAGCCACGTGCAGGCAGTGCTCTGATAACACCCACAAGCCACATCTAACGCTTTCCCTAGAGGAAACTGAACTACTGAGGCACTGCTCCAGAGACACGTGAACTCTTTGTTGACCAAGCAGTGCCTTTCCTACGCTGCAGGGCGCGTGAAGCCCATCTGAGAGCTGACGATGCTGTGGCAGTGGGCGGCCGCCTTTCCTCTCCCACCAAGAGGCAAAAGCGCGGATATCGAGGGTTTACTGCATCCTACTCGGGAAACTCGTCAGCTCAATTAAAGGCTCAATTGAGCAATTGAGGTGGGCCGTAATGGAATCCAGCAGATTTGTAAGCCTCCAAGACCAGGACTGGGAACCCCTGAACGAGACGGTTAAGTAGATATAGCAGTGACCTTTGACATGTTTAGAACAGTTAAACAGTTCCATCAAATCCTGCTTCTAACTCAACGGTGTAACAGACCAAAGACCAGGCGAGTGATCCAGGATCGGAACTGGAGAACCTCTAAGCTACCACTGCAAACATCAGTCCTGCTGGAAATTAGGTAAGGCACTGACAGCACATTGTGGCCACTACACCCCACGTCTTAAGAGGAAACTCTCAGTGAGCAGCTTTGTTTCAGAAGAGCCGGTCCTTAACCTCCAGCAGGTGTTCAGACTGAGCAATGTTTCACGATTTTCCACCCATTTTCAAGTGCTTTGTCCAGTACAGGCTCGTGGGGGAGCAATCCCAGCAGGCAATGGGCGCTAGACAGGGTACTTCCTGGATGGGACACCAGTCCATCGCTGGGCAGACACGGACACAAACACACTCAACGAACCCAATGAATCCCAGAAGACAATTTACCTAGCTGTACGTCTCTGGACTCTGGGAGGAAACACATGCGAAAATGGGAAGAACAAACTCCACGCAGAGAGCACCCCAGGAATTGAACCCAGGACCCCAGCCATGTAAGGCAGCAATGCTAACTACTGGGCTACCATGCTGTCCCCTTAATCACCCTTTCCCATTAGAATTAAGCACCACATGAAAGATTCCAATACTAACAGACACAAGCAGGTGATGTTTAATGCAAACAAGAGCAGGGTGTTGCATGTAAGCAGTAAGAAGGTAAACACCTCAGTCTTTTTCATGCGCAGCGTGTTCTAGTTCAGCACTTCTATTTATAGTTCATGTTAACGCGTCACGTACAGTTTCAAGACAATCCAGTGAACCAATTAAAAAGGCAAAATGTTATGCTACTTAACTTACTTAAAAGTGTGAAATTTAAATCAAAAGATGCTGTGTATTTAGAAGATTGTAAACAATGCGTGTCAGGAGGCTGAAGAAACCGAGTCTCTTTAGTCTGAACGGAGCGTCCTACACTGACAGACTGAAGGAACTGAGTCTCTTAAGTCTGAACGGAGCGTCCTACACTGACAGACTGAAGGAACTGAGTCTCTTTAGTCTGAACGGCGTGTCCTACACTGACAGACTGAAGGAACTGAGTTTCTTGAATCATGAACAGAACAAAACTACAACCCAACACAAGTAGTAAAAACCCTCAGAGGAGTTTAGAAGGCCAACACAGCCGATTTCTTCAATGAAACTTCTCAAGCAAACAGAAGGCACGGTGAAACAGTAGGGAACAGCGTTCAGAGACTCAGTAGGCACTACTTTACACGAAGGGTGCTGTGAGTGTGGAACCAACTGCCCGGCCATGTCATGAAGCCGATACTCTGGCTTCTCTCAAGAACCGGCGGTTCAGTTAACTATTAAAAAGGCAAATTTACTGGACGGGTCCAACGGCCTCCTCTCGTCGTATTCTTACAAGATGCGGGCGACTGGTGCGGCCGACTCCTGCCCCTCCGCCGCCGGTCTTACCTCTTGATGTCAAAGTGCACCCTCTGGTGGTTTTTGAGCGCCAGCAGGTTGTAGAAACGCTTCTGGCAGACGAAGCAGCGGAAGACGCCGGTCTTGTGGGACTTCTTGTGGTTGAGGAGGCTGCCGGCATGGCGGTAGGCCCGGCCACACTGCTCGCAGCGATGGGGCCGGTCCGCGGCGTCGGGGCCCTCCTGCAGGGCGCCGGGGCTCTCCGCCTTCCCTTCCCCTCCCGCGTCCGCCGCCTCCGCCGCCTCGCCGCCCGCGTCCTCCGCGCAGCGGTGGGCGCCCAGCGGGTAGTAGTCGTCGCAGACGGCGCCGCACCTGGCGCACGCGTGGCTCTTGCTTTCCGGTTTCGGGGGGAGGGGGGCGAGCTCGGACTCGTGGGAGAGCTGGTGGTCCTCCAGGTCCCGCTCGGTCAAGAAGCTCTCCCCGCAGGCGCTGCAGATGAGCAGGCCGCCCTCGTCCTCGGCTTCCGGGGAGCGGCCGGCGCCACCGGGGAGCGTGTGGCAGCGGAGGTGGCTCCGCAGGGCCGACAGGCTGGCGTAGTGATTCCCGCACACGGAGCACTGGCAGAGCTCCCCGTACTCCTCCGCATCCCGCCGCTCTTCCGCCTCCACGTGCTTCTGGGCCGGGCCGCGCTTTCGCCTCCTGGACCCCACGGGGACCGGACTCTCGTTCCCGTCCTCCTCCACGTCGGCATTGTCCCCCGCCTCCCGGAATCCCCCGCTACCCGTCAGCCCGTTCAGGTTTTCCCGGCGCGGACACTGATGGGATTTGATCCCGGCGATATCGGAATACGTCTCCCCGCAGTCGGCACACATGTGCCTCTCGGCCTGAAATCCGGGATCTGGCGTCGGTGGGGAGGCAGGACAGCTACTGGCAAGGCCAGAATCAAACGGCGGGAAGCACACACTCCCCGACGCATCTGCAGCGTCATCTGGAGGAGCCGGAAGGGCGACATCTTGAGGCATGGCCAATCCGGAATCTGGGACCTGAGAAGAGAAAGGCAAGACGTAGCTCTGGCCTTCCAGAGTCAAGGGCTCGGGGGAGAGCCAGTCACCCTCAGAGCTCAAGGGCAGCGCAGGAGGCTTCGATTTATGGATGCGGAGGTGGCTTTTCAAGGCGGCGAGGTGGGGGTAGTGCTTCTGGCAAATCGAGCACTGAAAGACTCCTGTCTGGTGGGAGCGCTTGTGGTTGATCAGGCTGCCAGCATGCCGATAGCTCTTGCCACAAAGCTGGCACTTGAAGCGGCGCTCATCCGATCCCGTTACCTCTGCCGCGGCCTGATTCACCTTGGGTTCCCCTTTGGCCGCCGGCGTCCCTTCTGGGTTTCCCTCTTCCTGTTCGGGCGGCACGTCTTCATCCTGCAGACCTGCATCGTGCGTGAGGTAATGAGCCTTAAGGCTTTCGAGGTCGGAGTAGCTCTCCCCACAGAAGGCGCAGGTGTACATCTGTCCATTCACGGCCGCCACAGACTCCTCCTCTTCAGCCTCTTCCTTCTCGTCGCTCCGGCCAATCAGAGGTGGATGCGCATAGACGCCATCATCAGGGGATCCGACCCCGGTGTAGTCATAAGACAAGTCGTCGGAGAAGTCGTCGGGCGGCCCCAGCGAGAGAGAGGTGCTGTTGTGCAGCAGCACGTGGTCCTGAAACTCCCCCTCGCTGGAGAACGCCACCTGACACAGGTGGCAGAAGTGGGATGCGTCACCGTTCTGAGGCGCCGACAGCTCCGCTGCGGCTGCGCCCGAGAACGGAGACGCCACTGCTGGACGGCCCTTGGACTTGCTGTGGATTCGCAAGTGGCTCTTGAGAGCTGCCAGGTTATTGAACTGCTTGTAGCAGACGTGGCACTCGTACGCCCCCAACTGGTGGGACTTCTTGTGGTTTATGAGACTGCCATGGTGCCTGTACGTTTTCTCACACTGGTTGCACTTGAACGGCCGGTCTTCCTCGGTGCTCGGCTTGTCCACCCCTGCTTCCAGGTGGGCGTCTGGCTGGAGCCCGCAATCGGGGCTCGAGTCCGTTACCGAAGCCTGGGAATCCGCCTGCTCCGACGGGTCCTGTTCCAGAAAGGTATCGCGGTCCCTGCTGCCCCCGGGTGGGTCGAGGACATCCCCCACCTCCCTGAGGAACGGAGGAGGGGGCGGATTATTGCTGGGAGCTGGCGGGGGCACACCGGTCAACATGCCGCTGGGGTCCCCCGGAGAGGCTTCCCCGGGAATCGCGTCGGGCCCGCTTTCCGTTTCGTCAGATCCTGCCACCACGGGGCCCAGGGGCTCCCCCGGAGGGCCGTGCAGCTTCTGGTGAGTGGCCAGCTGCGTGGCCAGTCGGAAGGCCTTGCCGCACACCGGGCAGGGGTAGTTCTTGCCCGGCGTGTGGATGCGCAGGTGGTTCTTCAGCGCCAAGGGGTTGCTGAGCTCCCGCGCGCACACGGGGCACTGGAACGACCCCACCTCGTGGGTCTTCTTGTGGTTGACCAGGCTGCCCGCGTGCCGGTACCCGCGACCGCACTGCTCGCACCAGAAGCGCCGCTCCTCCTCGTGCTGGTAGTGGCTCTCCACGTGCTCCAGCAGACCGGGCCAGCTCGGACACACCACCTCGCACTGCTTGCACTGGAAGCCGGTGGTCCGGGCCTGGTCCTGCATCTCAGGAGGAGGAGGAGGAGGAGGAGGAGGAGGAGGATTTGGGAAGGACCCCTCCCTCCCTCCTTTCCCTCAGGGGCAGGAGAGCTTTCGAAAAGACAACGGGCACGCTTTCTCACAGCAATCTGTCCACGGGGCAGGCGCGCGCAGTCCTCATGCCGCCCAGATGAGCCGGAATCAAACCTCCTGGTCAGGATCCGGAGACTCACATCCCTTCTCCCGACGCCAGCACCGTCACAGATCCCCGGAGCGGATCAGGGCGCAGGGCTGCGAAAACAAAGGCCGACGACCATATAAATTAAACTAAGAAACTAAGATAAAGAACTGAGACGGCTGCAGGATTTTTACCTGGACACATTAAACCCCTGCACAATCCTCCATCAAATACTATGAATAGCAGGTATGGCTGATTATTCCTTCTGTGTAACATTTTCATATCCCAGCAAAACAGAAAGAGAGTGCTGTCTCTGGATGTTAGCCTGCATACGAACAGAAGAACTATGGCTCATTTGGCCCATTTGATAGCAGTTATTTGACCCCAGAATCATGCTCGAGAGCTGCCTCTGGATCTGTCGCACATCTAGCCAGTTTTGTAGTATATGGAAAGCTTGTTCAACTCTCTCGCCACCCTTTGTGTAAAGTGGTGCCTCCAGACCTGGTTGGAGGATCTCATCCAGCTGTTTCTTGAGAGAAACCAGGGCATCGGCCTCAACTACCAGGCTGGACAGCTTGCTCCAGACTCCCACTACCCTTTGTGTAAAGTAGTCCCCGCTGTCCTCTTGGCCGTGACAGAAAACGACAATAGTACTGTACCAGAAATTATTTTTTTGGTCAAGTATTTTGTACAGTAGTGCCCATTTCCTCAACAAGGGACAGTGTTTAAGCCCCGGGTTCACTGCTCCCTTATGAGCAAGTTACTGAACGTCTCTTCCTGACCCAACCTTCAGACGAGACCTTTAACCCAGGCCCTGTTGTCAGAGATTTCACAGCAGCAGCAGCCCATGAAACTCAAACTTTGGGCAAGGCATCTGGGTTTCTGGTTCCAGCCACCTGCAACTCTTTGCCTAAAGAAGCATCTCCTATTTTGAGTCATTAAGTGAACCTACTGCCTATATCACACCCTGGGATGAATCCCAGCGCGACACAGGGGTGAGAAACTGCCTGTCCTGCCCCCAGTTCAAAGTATCCTGCCACCCTCAAAACAAACATCCCATATCTCTAGAGGCCGTCCGCACAAGCTTAGCGACAATCAGGGGGTCGATTAGACAACTTCAGGAACAATGAGAGGAAGAGGCCTCAGCCTTGAACGTATCGGAGAAACATCGAAGGCCGGTCGCAAAAAAACAAACAATCGAAGATACACGGAATGAAGGCTTCGTGGGACACAGTTTAAAGGGACAACCCGCACTACAATTGGGAATTCATTACCAAAAAAAACCTCTCCAAGTCTGCCCCGCGTCACTCCCAGACTTCAACAAAAGCTCATTAGTTCAAATTGTGAGTTGATATTAGCTTCTGGCGCGACTGCCACGCCATGGTGAAAAGATCGCTCAATTGTGGTCGCGCTTCGTCTGGTCTGCGTTCTGCGTGGGGCTTCAAAATCCCTACGACAGGAGAAGACAGGACGAGGAGGGGGGGTCGGACTCCGTCCGAGACCCCGTTTCACCAGATGAAGGAGCGGTTCAACCTCTCACGCTCAGGCGGCTCGACATTTTGTGGAGCGGTGAGCAGATGAGACTCCTTCGCTTTGAATGAGTAATAACCGCGTGGGATCAGCACTTTGCGGAAGAAAAAAAGTGGGTCTAGCCGACGCTGTGACCCAGACCGGAGAGTTTAGCCGTCCGGCCCGAAGTTACAGAGAGCTCCCGGGGTCGTCCCGGGACGAGCTGCGGGGAAACGCCGCCGCGGTGCCCGACACGACACGACACGACTCGCCACGCCACGCCGAACGCCCGAGCTCGACCGGCTCCGTCGCGTCACTACCAACTCATCCCCGGTCGCACAGGTTGTGTTTATTCCGTTGGAAGTGGAAAATCATATCTTACAAGTTAGCTTAGGGTCTTAGTGATCACATCTTACACGTTACTAACCCGCCGCGTTCAGGCAATTGACTGCCGCTGGGGACCAGGATCAGTCCCCTCAGTGCGGGAGGTCGCTGCTGGTGTTATTTTCTCTCAAGCCCAGTTCGCCGTGTTATTATTGAACACACACCGAGAGAGAGAGAGACGGTCTCACACACACACACAAAGATCGCTTCCCTAAACAAACGGGCTGAAAAAGAGGGAAGGATGGCGACGAGGGAAACCGAGCGAACCTACCCGGTCCGCCGCCATCCTGCGCGGGCCACCCTGTTCACAGGCCGTCCTGGACCGGGATCGGATTTGGGGTTTTAGTCACAGCCGCTCAACCCGTCCTCTCGCCTCCTCTCGATCTCTGTCTGTCTTCGGCTCCACACACTTCCTGCTGGGGTTGCTAAGAAACAGGAAGTGTGTCCCCGCGAAAGCCTTCCCCCCCTTCTCCGCCGACACAGTGGCTGTTCGGATCCGGCCAGCCGCCAGGTAACATAATAACAAAAACAAACTTAACCACTCTGTAATGGTATGTAACTCTGCAAATTATACATTTTTTCAAAAAGAGGTTGCCTAACTAAAAGTCGTAATAAATGAACACAATGCATAAATAATACATAAATAAATAAATCACACCCGAAGAAGGCTCCACAGCCGAAACGTTGTTTCTTCCCTTCTCTTTTCAGCAGGGAATAAACCTTTACCTGTTCCATAAATAAACACGTTTTTCTTTTATATCCTGGATAGAGAACTACAGATTAGCAAGCGGGGCAGCCCTTCACGTCACCTCGTCCGTATCGCCCATTTCACATATACAATTATGTATGAAAATTTACAGCTGAATTTGTTATAGCGCCATTCATCCAGAAGGATCAGAGGACGCTCTCAAGAACCACCAGTGAAGATTGTCCCAGACGGAGTGCGAAACGGTCCCCTGGGGTTTTGGGGCTCTGTGTAGGCAAATACCCCCTGGAGCTGTCTAGATCCGGGTATTGTACCCTGAAACAGGACAATTCTAAAATATTTGGATATTTATTTGTTGGAAAAAAAAAGAGATTTGCATTTTTCAACCCTTACATTGGTGTCGTATTTTACCTTGTATTTAACTATTTGAATGTATTTTTGGTAAAGTGGTAGTTACTGTTTTTTTAGTTAATTTATTACTTAAAAAAGCTCAGTTTAAAACTGATAATAGGAGGTATGTCTTTACACAAAAGGTGGTGGGAGTGGGGAACAAGCTGCCCAGCCATGTTGTTTAAGCTGATACCCAGACTTAATTCAAGAAACATATGAATGAGATCCTGAGGTAAGATCCTGGAATCAATTAACTACTAGCATCTAGATGACCTTTCTGGTCTTGGCCTTGGCCTACATAATCCTCTTCAGTGCACCGGGTAATTCTGTGAGGTGAAAGAATGGGGAAATACCTGAAAGTATCTGATGGTGTCAGTTGGGGAGCTGGGTGGATTGAATCAAAAGGCAAGACATACACTGGAAATATGTAAAAAGTATCATTTTTAGTTTTAACAGTTGTGAATTCCTCTGGCTGTGAAGTGTCTATTTCTGTATCTATTTCAATATGCTGTCCACTTTCTTGTGTTTCTGGTATTTAAATAAAAACTTATTTAAAAAAACAAGTCAAGCCGAAGAGGGGAGGCAGACAGGAGCGCAGGGCACCTGCGTGACCTGTGACCTGTGACCTGGGCTCTTCTCCGCTCCTGGCGAACTGCGGCGGAAGCTGGCGCTCGGACACACGCACTGTACAATATTACCACGCAGCTCTGGCGCGCCGCCCTTTTCTTAAAGCCGAAGACACAGTTTCATCACCAACAAAGACCCCTGACATTGTTTCATTCTTTTTCCGTTTTTTTTATTTGACGATGGTACAGCGCACATTCGTAACGAGGAATAATCTAATCGAATAAAAAGTGGACAAAAATGCGTTAATGTTAACACTATTTGTAGCCATGTAAATTTTAAAACTAACAAAATATACTATTTTTTTCATTACAATTGCGGTAGCAATACAAAGCTAATGCTATTATTATTATTATTATTATTATTATTATTATTATTATTAGTATTAGTATTAGTATTGCACTTCAGATAAGTTGGCCCTGCGGCTCCTTCACTAGGTGTCTCCTCCTCTCCTCTTCCCTGTGATGGTCCTAAAGCCGGCCCGCCTCCTCTCCCTCCCTCCCTTCCTCTCTCACTCTCTCTCTGCCCGACGAGGCTGGTTCAAGCGCGGCCCCTTTGGAGAAACAGCACGGCGCTTTTGTGTTACAGTAACCATCGCCGAGCTGGATATCCGCTCCCGCCCGGCCTCAGGTGAGATCGCCGCCTCCTCAGAACTGCGGGCCGCGGCAGCCGGTCCGGTCCGGTCCGCTCCGGCTCCCGGCTGCCGCCGCTGCCTGCACGCTTGTCGCAAGAACTGCACCGGTTCCGGCTGCGGGTTTGACTCGGCGGCGCTGCCTTGTCTGGTCCTAAAGCCAGCCATTTTGTCTGCTTCGTTTTCGAACTTGTTTTTTTTTTAAAACGTGTATTTAATGGGAGAACAACAGGAGAAGCGCTTTTGCCACATAAGCGGGTTTTTAGTGAAACGCGACGCGGCGTTTCAGACGCGCCGACGGCGAGACTTTCCAAGCCAGGCGTTAAACGTTACGGTAACAAATTTAAGCCGCTGGCGAGGCTCGGAAAGGTTTAACTTCTCCGAGCGCACCCTCCCTCTCTCTCTCCCAGAGGTCCTAAAGCCAGCCATTTTGTGATTGCCTTCAAATCTGCTATTCGCGCAAGGAGGGGTGATGGAAAGGTACCCCAGCGGTCCTGCACTCCTGTTCGGTCCTAGCGGGCATGTACCCCTGGAACTTGTTCGGAAAAACAACTGCTGGCTTTTAAGTCCGTTATTCAGAAGCGCTGGTTTGGTAGTCAGGAAAGCTGTAATACAAATAATATACCTGCATAGAAGATAGAAGAAGCATTAAATAATTCCTGGGAGCCTTTCAAAACGTCCTTTTTTGCTCTCTTTTAATGAAAGCCTTTGTAGCTCTTTAAACGCCAAAGAGTAATTTAGATATTCAGGGGTGGTATCGAGGTCAATCAGGCAGCGAAAAGGAACTAAGCGATATTTGATCAAAGATCAGAAAGAGAAAGTTTTTCTTTCGAGCTTTGGGCGTGCGGGGCCACCAGGGAAGTGACCTGGAGTGACCCTGGAAGCCCTTGGGGTCAGGTTTGAAGCGCCCCCCTCTCTTTAAACGAACCACGACTCTTGGGTTGTGAGCAAATCGACACAAAAAGACAGTTGACAAACGGGGAGTCAGGAGGCACTTTGGCCCATCTAGCCGGTTTAGTAGGGGCTGGGCAGCTTGTTCCACACTCCCACCACCCTTTGTGTAAAGTAGAACGTCCTGTCCTGACTGCAAGATCTCATCCAGCTGTTTTTTGAGAGAAGTCAGGGTATTGACTTTGACAACATGGCTGCGCAACTTGACCCACACTCCCACCACTCTCTGTGTAAGTGAGGGCCTTTTGATTCTGGAGGCCTGAGATTCAGTGAAGACTCTTCAGGTGGAAACCTCTCTATGGGGGTTCAGTCAGGGTCCTGGTCTGGGGGATGGGCTTTTTTTTGGGGGGGGAGAGACTGACCTGTGCCCTCAGAGATGTTTTTCGGGGCTTGGTGACCCGCTGGGGAAGACCTCTGGAGCTCAGTGTTTGCGCGCCTGTGAATGCCGTTACCGTCGGTAACGGTGCCTG
This sequence comes from Lepisosteus oculatus, assembly GCF_040954835.1. NCBI lineage: Eukaryota > Metazoa > Chordata > Actinopteri > Semionotiformes > Lepisosteidae > Lepisosteus > Lepisosteus oculatus. The sequence continues at coordinate 16,031,835 of NC_090699.1, forward strand.
TTCTCTGTTGCCAGGGGAAACCGCAGAAGACAATCCCAGCAGGCTGAGCGCCTGTGCCCTGAGTAAAGATGGCCTCCGCCCAGCCCGGGAGCTCCCCCTCTGCCGCGGAGCGCGCTGACCCCCCCTCCGCGGAGGGCGAGGGCCTGAAGGAGGAGCAGGGGGAGAGCGAGCCGCGGGGCGCGCCGAAGGAGGACGAAGAGGGGGAGGCGGAAACCAGGAAGCGGAAGGGCCGGCAGGCCAGGCCGGGCCGCCCGCACCGCTGCGCCGCGTGCCAGCAGGCCTTCCCCAGCGCGGCGGCGCTGCGGGCCCACCGGGCCTCCCACTGCAAGGAGCGGGCTGCGCACGGCTGCGGGCACTGCGGCAAGGCCTTCCCCAGCCGGGCGCAGCTGGCCAAGCACCAGCGCGCCCACTCGGCGCAGCGGCCCTTCCAGTGCCCGCAGTGCCACAAGGCCTACAAGACGCCCACCGAGCTGCGCAACCACTCGCGCTCCCACACGGGCGAGAAGCCCTTCGTCTGCGCCGAGTGCGGCAAGGCCTTCATGCAGGCCATCTGCCTGCGCATCCACGCCACGCAGCACAGCGGCGAGCGGCCCCACGCCTGCCCGCACTGCGCCAAGAGCTACCCCACCCTGTCCAAGCTCAAGGTGCACCAGCGCTCCCACACGGGCGAGAAGCCCTACCTGTGCGCCGAGTGCGGCAAGAGCTTCGCCGACCCCTCCGTCTACCGCAAGCACCGGCGCAACCACCAGGGCCACCGGCCCTACGCCTGCGGCCAGTGCGGCAAGACCTACACGGAGCTGAAGGACCTGAAGAACCACGAGCGCTCGCACACGGGCGAGAAGCCCTACCTGTGCTCGGACTGCGGCAAGGCCTTCTCCCGCTCGTCCTCGCTGGCCTGCCACCTGCGCATCCACGCCCAGAGCAAGCCCTACGGCTGCGAGCAGTGCGGCAAGGGCTTCACGCAGCTCTCCTCCTACCAGAGCCACCTGCGCACCCACTCCGGCGAGAAGCCCTTCCTCTGCCCGCAGTGCGGCAAGATGTTCTCCGACCCCTCCAGCTTCCGCCGCCACCAGAGGGCGCACTCGGGCTTCAAGCCCTACCCCTGCGACAAGTGCGCCAAGCGCTTCAGGCAGCCGGCCGACCTGGCGGTGCACCAGCGCGTGCACTCGGGCCAGCGGCCCTACAAGTGCCAGAGCTGCGACAAGGCCTTCGTGGCCTCCTGGGACCTGCGGCGCCACCTGCTGGTGCACACGGGGCTGCGGCCCTTCTCCTGCGCCGAGTGCGGCAAGGCCTTCGCCGAGCGCTCCAGCCTCAACAAGCACCGGCGCGTGCACTCCGGCGAGCGGCCCTTCAAGTGCGGCCTGTGCCTCAAGGCCTTCGTGGTGTCGTCCAGCCTGCGCAAGCACGAGCGCACCCACCTGGCCGAGCAGCGGGCGCCGGCGCCGGCCCCCGCCCCGGACCCCGCCGCCGCCGCGCTGGCGCAGTTCGCCTGCCCGCAGTGCGAGCTGGTCTTCCCCAGCTGGGCCTCCCTGCGGGCCCACGAGGCCCTGCACCCCTCGGGGTTCGGGGAGCCGGGGGCCCCCGAGAGGGCTGCCCCTGCCCCGGCGGCGGCGGCAGAGGCGCGCCCCCACACCTGCGCCCAGTGCGGGAAGGGCTTCCTGAACAAGGCGGGCCTGCGCAAGCACGAGCGGATCCACTCCAGCAGCCGCCCCCACGCCTGCGAGCAGTGCGGCAAGGCCTTCCTGTTCGCCGCCTACCTGCGCAAGCACCAGCGCACCCACCGCGGAGACGCCCCCCCGCCCCCGCCCCCCCCCGAGGAGCCCCACGCCCTGCCCCTCACCACCGTCCCCCTGGCCGCCTTCCAGGCCCTGCCCGCCGCCGCCGTGTACATCGACAAGCCCGAGTGACCGAGCCCCAGGACCCAGACTGGTGCCCCGCCAGCGCCGTCCTCGAGCTCCGGCCGCGCCACAGCGCCCCCCGCAGGGCGGGGGTGACGCTCCTCTGCTCGGCGGGCGGGCAGAGCGGATGGGGGCCGGGGCGTGCTCGGGTGTGCCCTGATCCCAGCTCCGGGACGAAAGGCGCCCTCTTCCCCGGGGTCCAGGAGAGAAGCCGCGCCAGTGGTCCCGCCACATACGCCAGTGGGCTCGTGTTTATCCGCTTTTCCCAGACAGTGATGCGGAAGACGTCACGCCCACCGGGCACGGGTGGCGGGGTGGTGATGGGGTGTGCTGTGCTGCAGCCTCGGTCACTCCCAGGTGAGCAGAAAAGCGAGGGGGGACGAGATAGTCAGCCGGGAACTGATTTCTCCCCACCGCCCCGGGCGGGGACGGTGTGTGTGTGTGTGTGTGCACGCGCGCTAGAAAAAACACACATTCACAAGGGCGGTCTTCGGGAAAACGGAGGTCTCGTCGGCGCGGACCGTGCTGGGCCCGGTCACTCACCGTCACGCCTGGCTTCCCAGACAGAAGGTCAAAGGTCACGGGCCTTTGAAACCAGCATGTTAAGTTTGATTAAAGTACTTGAAAGGCAGGCAAAAGGAGTGTGTGGTGTTTCTTTTGTCCTTGGACACTCCACAGGCTGTGGTTTCTGTGTTTTATGCCGCCATGTATATCTTATGCCCTCTCTGAGAGTGAACGAGCGTCTCTCTGGGGCGGGAATTGTTTACGGGATACGCGGAGAGTGCAGGGCTGGGTAGTTCACTGATTGCAGGAATAGGAGAAAGCTTAACGACTGTGGGAGGCCACTCCGTTCACCTGCCAGCTGGCTGGTAGAGGTTCATTGATCCCAGGATCTCATCCAGCTGTTGCTTGACAGAAGGCAGGGTATCGACTTCCACAACATGACTGGGCAACTTGTTCCCCCCTCCCACCAACCTTTGTGTAAACTAGAGTCTCCTGTCCTGCCTGGAGGATCTCATCCAGCTGTTTTCTCAAAGAAGTCAAGATAATGGCTATATGTGCACTATATTGGAGTCCTCGTTTAGCAAAACACTGTTTGTTTGTCAGATGGGAGTCTGCACTTCCTGCATGTGAAAGACTTTTCCGTTTCTATATCACTTGCTTTAATTAAACCTTCCACCAGAGGCCAGTAAAGGTCCTGAACGTTTTCAGCAGCGGATCGGCCAAAGATCTTTTCTTGAACCAAAACAAAAAAGTTGCCAGGGGACAATGAAATGATAGTGACCAAATCATAGTTTTCCCCTATGAGGTGTGTCAGACTATATCAGTGAAATTTTCAGAACAGCCCGTGAAACACGGCACAAGTGGAAACCATGTGGAAACCTATGCACAGAGGGTGGTGGGAGTGTGGAACAAGTTGCCAAGCTGTGTTATTGAAGCCGGGACCCTGACTTCTCTCAAGAACAGGTGCCTCCGATCCTGGAAACAAATGTACTGGACAGGCCAAATGGATGTTCAGTGAGCTTGAAGGCAACTTTTACTCAAATCGTGAATCTACAATGTTGATTTCTTTAATAAATACTATTTCAGAAAACAGAGGAATTTGATTTACATATAACATTATTCAAAACTGTTTTATGACATTTGTTTTAAATCAATGTTCAGGTTGCTTCCCACTGTCCAAAGACATACTAGTACTGCTGTGAGAAAAAGTGCGCATCATCAACTAGGTCCACCAGGGGGCGCTTCTGAGCAGCAAGCAGTAGGTTGACTTAAGCCGACACAACCTGAGCATTGTAATAAAGTTTTATTCGTGGGGCAGGAAGGACGTTCTCACTGGCATTTGTTTTGTTTTGTTCTTTTAACACATAGACGGTGATGTGAGATTTTGGGTGGAAACGATATTACCCGCAGCTCACAGCCTTCAGCCCACTGAAGCTCAGCAGGTGTGAGCCTGGTCAGCACCTGGAGGGGAGACTCCTGGGAAAGCTGAGGTTGCTGCTGGAAGAGGTGTTAGTGGGGCCAGTAGGGGCTGCTCACACTGTCTGTGTGGGTCCCAATGCCGCTCTATAGTGACAGGGACACTATACTGTAAAAAGGCGCTGTCCAGGTGATAATAATAATAATAAACTTTATTTTATATAGCGCCTTTAAAGGTGGCTTCTCAAAGCGCTTTACAGGATGACAATAACAATAAATAAGAAGACTACAACAATAAATAAGAAAATTTCACAAGACAGGACACAATTATAATTACAACAATACAACAATAACAATAGAGGAGACTGTGGAAGATGGTATTAAGAAGAGCAGAGGGGTGAAGAATTGAACCAGTTAAGTAAAGGCTTTTCTGAAAAGGAGGGTTTTGAGTCTGGATTTGAAGGAGTTTAGAGAAGGTGACTCTCTAATATCCTTGGGCAAAGAGTTCCAGAGCTTGGGGGCATAGCAGGAGAAGGCCCTGTCGCCCATACAATGTAGACGGGCTTGGGGGACAGTAAGGAGGGCAGAATTTGAAGAGCGGAGGTTGCGAGGTGGGGAGTAGGGCGATAAAAGTTCAGACAGGTATTGAGGTGCCAAGCCATGTAAAGCCTTGTAGGTGAGCATGAGGATTTTAAAGTCTACGCGGAATTTGACCGGAAGCCAGTGCAAGGACTCCAGGATAGGAGTAATGTGAACACTTGCACTAGACCTGGTCAGGATTCTGGCTGCTGAATTTTGGACATACTGCAGCTTGTTCAGAGTAGATTTAGATACCCCAGGGAGCAGAACATTGCAGTAGTCAATTCGAGAGAATACAAATATGTTGATCAGCTTTTCAGCCACAGTTAATGATAGCATAGGGCGTAGTCTTGCGATATTTCTAAGGTGAAAAAAAGATGTTTTGACAGTATGCTGTACATGTGGGTCGAATGTTAAGCCAGAATCGAATATAACCCCAAGGTTTTTCAATTTTGATTGGAGCTCAAGTACAGAGCCATCTACAGACAGGGTTACAGGACTGGCTTTACGAAGTTGATGGGGGGTACCAATAAGCATGACTTCAGTCTTGTCACAGTTAAGATGAAGGAAGTTTTGAGTCATCCAAATTAAGATGTAAAATAAGATGTAAAACCGATGTCCTGACTCTGTGGTCATTAAAAATCCCAGGGTGTTTCTCAAAAAGAGTAGGGGTGTTACCTCAGTGTCCTGGCCAGATTTCCCCCTGGCCTTTACCAGTCATGGCCTCCTAATAACCCCCCTCTCTGAACTGGCTTCATCACTCTGCTCTCCTCCCCACTGAGAGCTGGTGTGTGTGAGCAGACTGGAGCATCATCCAGGAGAGGAGACCCCATTACCTGTAAAGAACTTTGAGTGGGGTGTCCAGAAAAACGCTATATAAGTGTAAGAATGATGATGATATTATTTGTATATGGTTAAGAAAGGTGTTGACAAAAGAAAGTAACCTAAGAGTAAAAATAATACAAGCTTGCTTCAAATTAAAAAAAGTCAGGAAGGGAGACTCTACACAAAGGATAGGGGGAGTGTGGAACAAGACACAGCTGGATGATATCCTCCAGTCAGGACAGGAGGCTCTACATTACACAGAGGGTGGTAGGAGTGTGGAACAAGCTGCCCAGCCATGTGGATGAAGCTGAGACCCTGATGTCTTTCCAAGTAACAGCTGGTTGTGAGCCTCTTGAAACGGTGGTGAATACTGACTATAGGCAGGCGTTCATGTTCCTGATATACTTCAAGGTGCGGGTGCGCAAGTTCAACCGGAATCCCCCGCGACTGGAAACAGGGTAAAGCAGATTAACTGCTCTCAAGAAGATCTGGCCCCAGTGAGGTCGATTACGCAGCCTGGGTGTTACCGAGGACGGGAACGGCGCGTTAACATCTCTGTTTAACTCCTCCTTGGCTTTAACCGCCAGAAAACCATTTTTACGGCGGACGCAGCTGTTTTCAGGTCGTGACAAAATCCCGTGATTTATTTACTCCCTGATTGCCGAAATCCCCCGGCACAGACACGAATAGAGAGCGACAAACCGACAGACCATCACAACGAGAGCGGCTGAATTGTAGGGGAATACCGCCGCGTCGTCTTCGCTCGCTTTGTTTCGGTTTCCGTTTGAAATCTGTGTTCTGGCACCGAGGAGTGGTTCCGTTTACAGGTCTGGCTGTGATGTTCAACCCGTGCCTTGAAAAAAAACACGAAACAACAGAGACATGTACATATAAAGGCGTCAGTTTTTCAATTTCTTGTTCAGCTGTTCATCTTAAAATATACTACAAACCAATCCTCAACTCCCCCTCACACCTTTTAAATGACTTGTTTTTGTATACGATTAAGGAGCGGGTCGAGCCGTTAGGTTTTTTTTGCTTCCGGTAGATTCGCTGTTTGGCAGCGGCAGGCCTGATATAAAACTTGTCAAGTCGTCAAATGATAAATCCTCTGGATAACAATTCGCTACCATGCGCATAAGTTGACTACACAGTTTGGGAGAAAACAGAGTGGATATACAGTACTGTGTGGTAGGCGCGCTCCTATGGTGAACTGTACAAAACCACACGCAGTATTTAGCCCTGCTTTAACAACACAGCACACACGGCTGGTACGCATACTGTATATGTGTGTGGATCCCATTGGGCATAAAAACACGGGATATATACTTCTTAATGTCTAAAGATGTCCCTAACCTTCCACGCAGAAGCCATTACAAAACATCAACACAACAGGAAACGTCGGGCTGGTGACGCCGCCTCCAGGAGACACGGCTGTTGTTTTCAACAGCCGCATCTCCACAACTGTGTTCAACTAATCCACCACGGCGCATGTTACAAAGTGCTGTAACAGATTTAAAAAGTAAATCTTACTTTAGGAATAGTTGTTCCTATTCTCAGCACAAACAGGATTTTTATAAAGGATTATTTAAATCCAAAAAAGTTATTTTATATTCCAGTCTGCTCTTGTTCCCAGCGTTGGCAGAGCGTTTCATTAATGGTACTATTGATTTAGTTGTTCCACTGTTTATAGCGGTGAAAAAATAGGTTTCTACTCGTTGAAACTTGAAAAAATGATAAGTGTAAAAGGAATGTCTTACACTGACAAGAGGCTTGGGCCTAACCACAAGACTGCACTGACAGGCTGAAGGAACTGAGTCTCTTTAGTCACAAGGGAGTATCCCACACAGACAGCCTGAAGGAACTGAGCCTCTTTAGTCTGAAGGGAGTGTCCCACACTGATAGACTGAAGGTACTGAGGACATAATTGGAAAATAGAACCACAACTTTACACAAAGGGAAGTGGGAGTGTGGAACAAGCTACCCCATTGTTGTTGTTGTTGTTGTTGTTGTTGTTGATACTGTGGCTTCTTTCGAAAAACAGCTGAATGACATCCCTGGATGTACTGGCTACTCCCAGACAGGCTGAATGGGCAACATGGCCTCTTCTCGTTTGAAACCTTTCTTATGAGCTTGTAAACAGGCCACCACCTCTGACCCGCACGGCACCGTGTCCCCCTGTGTCTCTCACGCTGCGGCTCTGCCCTTGGAAATGTCCTCTCTCGATAGGTGTGAGGCCGCCCTGAGCGGGCTCAGTAAGAGAACATCTTTCACCAGCAGTGTCCAGTATCTCTGGCCCTGACTGCGCAGCTGTGCCGGGCGAGACCGTCCTGTGAGAGCAAGCAGGGAGCGGACCCAGAACACCGAACCCCGAACCCGCCTTTTCTCGGTGGTCTCCGCTGATTTAATCTCGTTCTGGGCTTCAGCCGGCGGAACACACGCAGAGGACAGACAGAGCAGCTGACTAAACGCACAATCTTTGCTTCAAATGGAAAAAGTCAGGACGGGAGACTCTACACAAAGGATAGGGGGAGTGTGGAACAAGACACAGCTGATGATTCAGAGTGGCTCCTGTCACCCCCCGCCCCTCATGCCGCACTTTCGGTTTCGGCCGTGCGCATCTACCAGCGTCCACCCAACCTGCGCCGCCGAAACCTGCCTGGCGACGTCTGTCTCAGCAGCGGAGAAATAGCTGATTGGACAGCGGGGCAAGGCGGGACAGCGCTCCACCCTCCGCCGCATTTAACGTCTCGTCCCTCCTGTTGTGTCTCAGAAGCCTGCAGAGTCACCCGGTACAGCGCACGGAGCCGTGCTGCGCAGAAACCCCGACTTTACCGACCCAGAAGCCGAAGATGAAGGTCCTCTATCTAACAGCCCTGGTGGCCTTCCTCGCTTACCTCGACTCGGCGGCCGCCGCAGCAGGTAAAAGCTTCTCGGTGTCTGGGCTTGCCGTCGGGATGGTTATTTCAGCCGCGTCCCTCGCCGTGGACGGTTTCAACTTCTGAGCCCCGTCTGGGGGGGGCTTCGGCGGCACAACTCGGTGGCGAAGGCCAGCAGTGCGGGGGTCCGTCTCGCCCTGGTCTCCGGGGCGGACGGCGGTTTGCGTTGCCCAGATTCTCAACGCCAGTTTGAGGAGGAAGGGGGGAGCCGTCGTGTAACAGGATGTGTTTGAGTGGAGGGAGAAGTTGTTTAGAGTCCCGGATCGCTGTCCTTAACTTTTTCTCTGAAGAAATGACACATCCGTGTACCGCGCCGCCCTGTCTGGATATTACCGGACTCTCCTGTTCGTATGAGCCGGTTATTTACACGGCCAGCCTTTTTACCCGCTGGTCCGTCTGGTCTCTAACTTCACCGCGGTCAGTTATTGGAAATAACGCCTTTAGGGCGTCTGAGGGGCCAGCAAAGTCGCTTTTATTGTTCTGTTTTCGGGGCGACGGCCCCTGGACGAGCGCCAGGGACTTTCCCGCATCGCAAGTTTTACTTTCGGTTTCCCGGCCGCCGTTTGTGTACGAGTTTCTACAGAGGTCCAGGCGTCGAGGCCGCACTGGAAAGCAGGAGGATGGCGACAGGGGGCTGTCTGGGTGGTCCAGCTCGTTCAGTTTTCACCGCCTGCCGTGCGTCTCCGTCGTTCTCAGGGGGAACCTGTTCGCGGATGAGGTGCGAAGTGTTTGGGGGTGAGAGAAGGCGGGGTGACAGCGCCCCCTGGCGTTGCAGTACCGCGTTCCGAGAAATCACCTGCTTTCAAGACCGCTCTGCTGCAGACTGTGGAGACTGATGGGACTGCAGTCAGGGAGACTAGGCTAGAAATCAGAAATAAGGACAAAACACACAGAGAAACCTCTCGCCACCCCACCAGCAGACACCAATACATCTTTTTTAAAAGTACTTTCGAAGTGCAGGGTGATCTTTTACAATTCAAGGGAAGAAAAACCCTTTTCATTCACTCTTTTACAGTTAAAAACACTGGGGTGGGGGAAAGGTCAGGTTTAATCATGGTAGGAGCTGTACAGCGTGCGGATTGTGGTATTTGTTCTTGTTGCGGGGCTCTGTGCCTGAACCATCGCTGCGTGTGTGTGTGTGTGTCGGTGGGAGTGTCCTGGTGGGAGACGCTGCGCTTGCGTCCGGCGGCCTGTGTGATCGTCCGCGTCAGGCCCCACGTGCCGCGCACGGCCCCGGAGCTGGCTCGTCTCCTCCATCTTGTGGCGCAGCGATGTCGCTCCGCCCAGGCGCCTGGCGCCCATCCAGCGCGCTGAATATACTCCCCGCTTCGGAAGGGCTTGCGCAGGCTGCAGGGGAACAAGTAAAGGGGTTATTCCCTGCCGGAAAGAGAAGGAAAGACGCCCGAAGAAGGCTCCACCGCCACAGCCTTACTTGTTCCTCTGCAGCCTACGCTGCCTACCCAAACTGCCCGTGTAGAACATGCAGGTATTCCCAAACTCCTTCTCCACGGGTCCAGCCGGAGGTTTTTATCGTGGGGCGGCGCTGGGCTGGGGCCCTGGGTTCAGTTCCTGGGGCGCTGTCTGTGTGGAGTCTGCATGTTCTCCCCAGGTTTACATGGGTTTCCTCCCACAGTCCAGGGACATGCTGGGAGATAAGCTGGCGTCCGGGAATGTCAGCCCTGGACTGTGTGTGTGTGTGTGGGCTCTGCCGTGTACCCCTTGCTGCGGCTCCTGGACTGGTCACTGAATGTCTTCCTAGTGTTACTTTTGAACCTGCTCCTCGGGACGCGGAAGCCCACCGTCGGCTGATCCGCCGCGCGACAGTTGTCGCTCTCGTGCCCCGCTGCCCTCCCGGGGGCAGGGAGCTGGAACGCGCACACCTCCCGGGGCAAGGCGGCCCTCCCTCCCGGCGGTGTGAAACCCCAGACTGAGCTGGCGGCGTCGGGAACCGCGCGGGTGGCCCGGTGTTTTCCGCAGGAGCGCTGGGGTGTCGAAGCCTCGCGAGGCAGCAGGGTCTGTCTGAGCCCCCGATGATGAGGGAATTCCCCGTTGCAGGCCACTGATCGTGTCACAGACGAGCTGTGTCCGCTGTTTCTGTTGGGGGGGGGGCGTCTGTCCCTGTTTCACCACTTGGATCACTGTTGGGCCGCCCACCTCTCGAACCCGTGTTCTCCATTCGGGCCATCAGGCTTGTCAGTAGTGAATAGATCCAAGACGTCATCCAGTAGCTCCTTGAGAGAAGTCGGGGTTATCTCCTTCAACAGCTGGGCTGGGCAGCTTTGTTCCACGCTCCCACCCTCCTTTGTGTAAAGTGGTGCCTCCTGTCGTCAGTTTGAAATGCAACCCAAAGGGCTGCTGGCACTGAGCTGTGAAACATATTGACCCAAACCAGCCTGTTCTGGCACAGAAGACGTTTCTGTGTTTTAATCGATATAAACCAGGCTCTGGAAGGGGATAGAGCTGTACCCAGTTAGGAGAAGGAGTGGGTTAGCATTAGTATTTAAAGCAGCACAATGCGGCGCTCAGCAACCCATGACAAGAATTCTTCAGTGTTCTCCTGGACTGTAAGATCAGATCACTTCATTGGCCACACAATTTCTTGCATTAGGAATGTGTCTTTTCACAGACCCCAGCTTGCTCTCCATGAGACACACAGACAGGGAGAGAAGCTGGGGGTCAGAGCGCAGGGTCAGCCATTTATACAGCGCCCCTGGAGCAGCTGGGGCGAAGGGCCTCGCTCAGGGGCCCAACAGAGTAGGATTCCTCTGCCGGCTGAGGGATACGAACCGGCAACCTTCCAGCCACAGGCGCAGATCCTGAGCCACAGAGCCACCTAGAGATGTCTAGAGATGACACCTAATAACGTTCCAGCTTCCCCGAGCAGGACTCGTCTCCGCCCTTCCCTTCCTGCCGCGGGACGTCGTGCAGGGAGACCCCCTGCTCAGAGCGAGAGGAGGAGCTGTGTGCTTACCGGCTTGTCTTGTGTTTTTCCTTTGCCCCCAGCCGAGCCCAAGGTGCAGATCTACAGCCGGAACCCCGGGGAGTACGACAAGTCGAACACCCTGATCTGCCACGTCAGCGACTTCCATCCCCCTGACATCAAGATCGAGCTGCTGAAGAACAAGCAGCAGATGGAGGGCGTCAAGCAGAGCGACCTGGCCTTTGAGCAGGGCTGGCACTTCCACCTGACCCAGACCGTGCCCTTCACCCCCAAGAAGGGGGACATCTACTCCTGCAGGGTGTCACACAGCACCCTGTCTGTGCCAAAGGAGTTCACCTGGGGTAGGTGTGCCGCTCCTGCTCCACAGCAGCACATCTAGCTAAAGGGGAGGTTGATCGGGGAGACCCCATGGCTCCAGCACTCTGGGAGACGGGACATGATGGCGATTTAATTGAGACTCCACTCTGCCCCCTACAGGGAGGCGCCCGAACAGCAGTTCATTTGATTGTGCCTCTCTGATTGATTTTGTCCGGGTGTCTCCTTAATATAAAATCCGTGATCCAGGTTGTTGATGAAAGCAGGCACAGCTGGATGAGTCCCTCCAATCGGGGTGGGAGACACTGCTTTACACAAAGGGCTGTGGGAGTGTGGAACAAGCTGCCCAGCCGTGTTGTTTAAGCCAGTAGCCTGGCGGGATGAGAACCTGGATTCAGTGGTCCTCTCTCGTTATCAAGCTTCCTCCCCTCTGAAAGTGTCCCAGGAAACATGGGGTCACTTCCTGCAGTCCTTCCACACCCTTTTATAAACCTCAGCCTCGTGAGTTGTCTCAGTATTTGAGAAAAACAATTTTGTTCCAGAATGTAGAAGACTTGCGTGTGATGGTGGTCGGTCATCACATTAACAGAGCTGATGCTACCGAAACCGGTTATTTTAGACCGCATTGCTTAGATAGGATCTCTTCAGTTTTTGGATAGGATCTCTCCAGTTCTTGGATAGGAGTTTCTTGAGCCTGTGAAGTGTGATGCGGAAATGTGACCGATCTCCTTTTTTCCCCTTCTCTGCTTACAGAACCTGACATGTAAATTCTGTCAGAGGATCGGCCTGTGCACCTAAGGTGAGAGATTTTTTGTGAATATTTCCTTTTCTCAGAGCTGCAGTAGTGTAGAACACAATACAATGTGATTTAACAGTGGGTGGAGAATTATACTGGGCCTAGGTTCATAAGTTGTCAGTTCTGCTATCAATTGTTATATAAAAACATGTGAATATCAATAATTATTACTAGAAATGTTCTAACATGTTCTAACAATTGGACATAAGAATTTCCAAGCCCTTTGTTTATTATATATTCAAGTTGTTTTTACAGTTAGAACCATCTCATTATATCTGTGAAAATCCTGGGACTGTAACTTGACCTTAACTCAGCACAACCACCATTTATATCACCTCTGTGCTGGCTTCCCTTTATCTGTTACTGGAGACATTCTGGATTCAGTTAATTGAAATGCTAAAAATGTTCTTGATCTTATGTTCAAACCTCACCTGGAACTCAGTGTTTGGCCATGCTGTTGCACTAAAAACCAGACACCTTGTGATCAGTGCAGTGGATTAAGTAAATGAACGGCATTATTGCGTGTCACATGCCTGATTATTTTTCTTCTGTTGCAGGTGAAGATCACGCCTCATGTCTCATGCAATCTATCTTTGTAAACCTTTAGTTTTTCAAACCCACTAAATCTACTGATCATGCATACAGCAACAGCTTAAATTTCTCTGTGTATCCTCATGCAAACTTGTGCATTCTCAAACGTGGTCTCCCCTGATATGAGGAGTGTCTAAATTTCGTGAGTGGGTGGGTTTTGGGAGTTTGCTTTAACTGTATGGATTTCTTGTGCCTATTTTTTTATAACTTTTCAGGTAGAGAGTTGGTGACTTTGTACAGATCAGGTTTACCTGGACTGGGGGCTAAACCAATTTAAGTGAAAAGATTGTCAGTAATTCTGGCCCCAGCCCAGATTTAGGAATTTAGGGGAACGTCCTGGACCACCCAAACCAGGAAATGTTAAAGGTTGATTTATGGCGCCTCGCGGACTGGAACAAGGTGAATCGTAGACTGGAGAGCGCCAGTTCTGTCGCCTGGTGGGGTCTCTTTCACTGAACCACTGCCCGTAAATCTGCCTTTAACCACTGATCATGAACCAGCGGGTAGATTAATCAGACCTGAAGAGGAAAGAGCTTCAGCTATAAAGAGCCCATAGAGAGATACTGGATGTAGGGACTGTATTGAAGATCAAATAAATGGAAAATTCTTATCCTTGACAGCCTCCAACTATTGAAATACAGGTGTGTGATGATGCTGTAAAGAATACATTCTAAATGCGACTCTATTTAACCTCCTTGGGGTTTTCAATTGCTCTGAGCACCATAATTCAATTCAACTTTATTGTCATTATTAATAATAATATTAAAGATGTAGAAGTTTTAAAAAACATTTGAATTCTGTTCCTCTGTATTTTTTAAATAAAACTAGATAACAGGGTCTTGTGATTGTGTGAATTTGTTCGTTCCGGCACCTGACAGATGAAGTGGCAGGAGTAGAACAAGGTCTCGGATCATGGTTCAGAAATGTGTCTTGTTTGGGAACCTTCAAGAAACGTCTGAATGACGTCTGGGGATCACTGAGCTACTAGTTACCGAACACCCTGGATGGGTCCGTGTCAGTGCCTATCGGAAGTTCCTGCGGTGGGGTCCTGTCTGAATGTTGCACGACACCGTGAGATTGTCAGACATGGGGAGAGAGACGTTTTGTGACCCGAATGCCTGACGTCAAGACCCATTTGACCTGTATTTACCAGAATGTATCCACCTGCCTTCTGACCCATTAAAACAGAATTTGTTTTACTCTGTTACACACAACCCCTCCGGGTGAGAAGCACGTGCGCTGACGTTCTGGAAAGTCATTCCGGATGAGGACCTGGTGAACTGGGCTGGACAGGGGCTCACGCCCCCGAGCTCGTCCCTGTTGAAAGCTGCAGTCACAGGCAGGATGCTGTTCGGGTGGGGGTGTACTTGGGCGGTGCTGGGAGGGGTGTGTAGACTTTCTCTACGCACTGTAGCTACTGCCCAAAGAGCTAGTTGGGTTAATGTGACGCGCATTCCTCGTCCAGCGCTCGTTGACAAAGAGCGAGACTCTGGCCAGGTGTTCAGAGAGGACGAGCTGGCCTGGCTGGGTTTCTGACATGCCACAGGGGCCCCTGCCCAGCCCAAGAGGAGAGGGAGCCATCTTGCCTGAACATGTGACCACCGCGGTTCCGCGCGGGCTCGTGCCCTTCGCCACCCGTCCCGTCCCGCAGCACCTGGGGCGCGAACCCGGGTCTCTGGCGTAACGCAACAGGGAACCAGCCGCAGGAGCTAAAGAAGACCTCCCTCACCCTAGGCAGCTGGGGACCCTGCTACGTGCAGGGAGGGCGCTGACATCGCTGTATCCAAACTAGCTCTGCTACAAACACACACACACACGCACGCGCACTGAGTGAGGTCAGGCAGCAGGGCCTCCTGGGGGATTTCGATTTAGGCGTGTTGGGTCTGATGGCCCGGAGAGGCCTGGGTGGATAGACAGAAGGCCGGCTCCCTCCCTCCCACTCCCACTCCCACTCTCACACCACAGAGATCAGGGGTAACACAGCCCCACCCAACCTGTACCTGCTCTGTGCAGGCAAACGCTGTCGGAACCGAGATGGTCCCTCACGGTACTGAGCCCCACTGCTGGTCTGCATACACAGAGCGGCTGAACACCTGTCTCTAGGCTCCACGACTTAAGGAAGCAGATCACAAACCCACCATGAAGTCTGACAGATGCACGTTGTCCACCCATCCACTTTCTGACTGCTTTTTCCAGCACTGGAGTCTATCCCAGCAAGCAACAGGCACAAGGCAGGGTACAGTCCATCACAGGACACACACAGACTCTCACACACCCTGGACAGGACACCAGTCCATCACAGGACACACACAGACACACACTCTCGCACACCCTGGACAGTACACCAATCTATCACAGGACACACACTCTCACACACTCTGGACAGGACACCAGTCCATCACAGGACACACACAGACACACACTCTCGCACACCCTGGACAGGACACCAGTCCATCACAGGACACACACAGACACACACTCTCACACACCCTGGACAGGAGAGCAGTCCATCACAGGACACACACTCTCACACACCCTGGACACCGGTCCATCACAGGACACACACTCTCACACACCCTAGACACCAGTCCATCACAGGACACACACACTCCCAGGGCCAGTTCTCCCAGAAGCCAATTCACCTCCCAGCATGTCTTTGGACTGTGGGAGGACACTGGAACACCCACAGGAAACCCACACATGCCTGAGGAGAACATGCAAACTCCACACAGACAGCACCCCAGGTGTGGAATTGGAAGGGCCCCAGTGAAAAGAAGCAGCAATGCAAACCACTGCCCCACTGCGCTTTTCTGACATACAGCATCAAGGTTTCAAGTGAATGGAAGCAGAACCATTTTACTCACACTGGGTTTTACTGAGGAACACAAAAGGAAGGGACACCAGGCTAGTCGCCATCACGGGTCGAGCGTGTGTCCCGTCCGTGAGGCGAATTGAACTGACGGAAAGTCAGGCCACTCTACACCACTACAAACCGGGACAGCTGTGGAATAAACCGCGCTCATGATCCGTCACAACGATAAAACGTACAAATTGGTCGCGTTTACCCAAAACACATAATCTAAAACTAGATTATGAGAGTGTGTGTCTGTGTGTGTCCAGCTGTGGAATAAACCACACTAATGATCCGTCACAACGATAAAACGTACAAGTTGGTCACGTTTACCCAACACACATAACTGTG
Source organism: Lepisosteus oculatus (assembly GCF_040954835.1). Lineage (NCBI taxonomy): Eukaryota > Metazoa > Chordata > Actinopteri > Semionotiformes > Lepisosteidae > Lepisosteus > Lepisosteus oculatus. Next base: position 16,047,838 of record NC_090699.1, read on the forward strand.
AAAAGTCCCACGTTAAAAAGGACTACGGCCCGATGGAGTATTGAATAGAGAATCGGTACAGTGCAAGAAGGGCATCAGTTTCATTAACCAGGCTATGACGCATCCAGACGAACTGGAAAATGCCAACACTCCGCCCTATAAAAGGACGCCCTTCCCGCGTTTCCCCTGGCGCTGGGCACCGCTGAGCCGAGAAAGACTTTCGCTTTCGCCCGGAGCCCCGACGGCCCGACGGGTAGAGCGAGTGAGTCGGAAAAGCTGGCAGGAATCGTGTCCAGTCCGTGTCGGAGAGTGAAAGGTCCGACGCTTCTCAAGCTGCCTGTTCATTACCGCCGATGGATTCCAGGTCGTCAGCTTGCTGTTCAAATAATTCAATCCAGAGAGAATCTACTCTCTGTACACACCACGACAGGAAAGACGGAAATCCCCAGAGACTGAAACAACTCAAGACCTACAGCTGCCTGAACCTGTATTTTTAGAAATCCAACGAGTTACTGTAAATCGGCAGTGTTTCAAATAAAAGGCAGCTTTCAGGGATACCACAACAGAAGTTCAGCCTTGATTGCCTTGAATCCAAACTTGTTTGTACTTCCAGACTGATAATAATTCCTTACATTTACCTGTATATAGCGCTTTTCTGGACACACTCCACTCAAAGCTCTTTACAGGTAATGGCGTCTCCACACCTGGCTGATGCTCCAGTCTGCTCACACACACCAGCTCTCAGCGGGGAGGAGAGCAGAGTGATGAAGCCAGTTCAGAGAAGGGGGTTATTAGGAGGCCATAACTGGTAAAGACCAGGGGGAAATCTGGCCAGGACACCAGGGTAACACCCCTACTCTTTATGACTACAGAGAGTCAGGACCTCGGCTTTATGTCTCATCCAAAGGACGGCACCTTTTTACAGTACAGTGTCCCCACTATACGGGGGCATGAGGACCCACACAGACCGCAGGGTGAGCGCCCCCTACTGGCCCCACGAACACCTCTTCCAGCAGCAGCCTCAGCTTTCCCAGGAGTCTCCCCTCCAGGTGCTGACCAGGCTCACACCTGCTGAGCCTCAGTGGGCTGAAGGCTGTGAGCTGCAGGGGGATATGACTAGCGTTAAACCGCACAGAATTTTCCATTTCACTCTGCGCCCTTGTATTTAAACGGCAGTTTCTACATGTTCGTCTTGAGGACGTCACCTGGAGATATCGTGGCTGCTTGTTTCGCGCAATTTGATACGTTTGATATCGTTTTACGGCCCGATTCCCCTCCCCTCCTTTCCCGCCGTAGCTTCAAAGCACACGAAGCATTAAAATCAAATAAAGAGACTCCTTATTAGCGTCCAGAATGTTCGGGAAAATCTTCAGGGGTTTTCTGGACTCGTGACACATGACTTAAAACTTCCTTTCACTTTCGGGTGGGTCCCGCACAGCCAGCGGGCGCGTCCAGGAGAGACTGTACCGCGGCTGGGTCGGGCCCCCGCCCCGTCAGTTCACTGAACCCATTCATCCCAACGGGTTCGAGCTGAGACCAGCCCAGATGACACGGGGGGGTGTTATCGTTGGGAGAATAGTTCCTTCTGCAAGTAAGTGAAGGGCCGGTTTCTGACATTTGATAAATGGCTACCACTCTCTAGAGTGACACATCTGGAATCAGGAGTTAAAAGAACAATCTTGGTCGCACCTGAATTAACACCATTGCAGGAAAAATGATAGTATGGCCATGTTAGAAACTGTAATGGGTCTTTACACAAAGAGGAGGGGGAGTGTGTAACAGGAAGCCCAGACTTGTTCTTATAATTTCTTAATAACAATTCCTTGCTCTTATATAGTGCTTCTCTGAACACTCCACCCAAAGCGTTTTACAGGTAACGGGAACTTCTCTTTAACATTACCAATGTGTAGCCCCGCCCGGGTGATATTTTCATGCACTCAGTTAAGGGTGTGAGCAATAATAATGTTCTTAGACTTACTGCACTTTTCTGGACCTCTCAATTTATGTGGATGATGCTCCAGTCTGCTCACACACACCAGCTCTCAGTGGGGAGGAGAGCAGAGTGATGAAGCCACTTCAGAGAGGGGGGTTATTAGGAGGCCATGATTGGTAAAGACCAGGGGGAGTTTGGCCAGGACTCTGCGGTAACACCCCTACTCTTCTCAAGGGATGCCCTGGGATCTTTAATGACCAGAGAGTCAGGACCTCAGTTTTACATCTCATTCAGAGGACAGCACCATTTTACAGTATAGCATCCCCATTACTATACTGGGGCATTAGGACCCACACAGACCGCAGGGTGAGCACCCCCTACTGGCCCCACTAACACCTCTCCCAGCAGCAACCTCACCTTTCCCAGGAGTCTCCCCTGCAGGTGCTGACCAGGCTCACAGCTGCTGAGCTTCAGTGGGCTGAAGGCTGTGAGCTGCAGGGAGATACAGCTGCTGCCTACAAGGAGTTCTTGAATCTCATACTCTGGCCTCTTTCAAGGCAACTTCACTACCCAGTGCTAGTTCTGAAGCGCCAGGGTCTCAGCAAGGGCTCCAGGTCTCTTTAAAGTATCTGATTTAAATGTTAAAATATGTTATTTTAAAGAGAACTGGGAGAATGTTAAAGAACTGGGAGAAGCCGTTCAGCTGATCCGGCGACGCGACTGTGAAGTTAACAGAAAAGGTTGCTTGTCAGAAGTGTGGTCAGATAGCTCCCCCTTGTGGACAACACCAGCATTTGCTGGCGTCCGCGCTTGTAGGTGCTTTCCTGCGGAGGGCGGAGACAGACACAGCTCACCAGCGAATCACACGGCTCTTACGGACAAACCCTCCTCTGTCTTGACAGCACCCAGGCACATAATAATAATAATGATTTCTTACCCTTATATAGCGCTTTTCTGGACACTGCACTCAAAGCGCTTTACAGGTAATGGGGATCCCCTACACCACCACCAGTGTGCAGCCCCACCTGGATGAAGCTCCTGTTTGACACAGGGGTTATTAGGAGGCCTGGATTGATAAAGGCCAGGGGGAAATTCGTCCAGGACACCAGCATTATGCCTCTACTCTTATTGAGAGATGCTGCAGGATTTTTAAGGACCACAGAGACTTCGGTTTTATGTCTCATCTGAAGGACGGCACCTGTTTACAGTATAGTGTCCCTGTCACTATACTGGGGCATTAGGACCCACACAGACTGCAGGGTGAGCGCCCCCTACTGGCCCCACTAACACCTCTTCCAGCAGCAACCTCAGCTTTCCCAGGAGTCTCCCCTCCAGGTACTGACCAGACTCACACCTGCTGAGCTCCACTGGGCTACCAGCTGTGAGCTGCAGGGAGATATGGCTGAGCACATAATTCCTTCTGCGATACCTTGACACTGAACACACCTCACCACTGCGTTTAAAATCCCTTCTTATTTTCCAACCCTGAATTCTGCTTTCTGTTTGTAATTTGTGTATACCCACCTTGCGATCTCTCCCAACATCCGTGATCTTTCCTGGATTTATTGCAGAAGGCTGCCTTGCATTTGTGAAACTGCTGATTTACAGTGACAGGCCGGATTTCACAAGAAAACAGGTTTCAGGCAGCCGTAGGCCTTGAACCGAGCTGTTTCAGCCTCTGGGGATTTCCGTCTTTCCTGTCGTGGTGTGTACAGAGAGTAGATTCCCTCTGGATTCAATTACTTGAGTCCATCGGCGGTAATGAACAGGCAGCTTGAGACTCTTCATTCTCCAACACATGTGTGGTGCTCCCGTGTCTTCCCACAGTCCAAAGACATGCTGGAATAACTAACCTCCAGGAAAATCAGAGTGTGTGTCCGTGACGGACTGGCGTCCTGTCCAGGGCGTACCCTGCCTTGCTCCTGGTGCTTGCTGGGATGGGCTCCGGCTCCCTCCCAGTCCTGTACTGGATGAAGCCGTTAGAAAATGGCTGGGTGTGTGGACGGAGGGCAGCAGTCTCGTGCCGGGATGAGAGTAAGACTCCATGGAGCCAGTCTCCTCCTCATCCTCCTCCTCCTCATGGCCTGTAACCTGGGCAGCTTCCAGGGCAACGCTTCCTCTCCTGCTGGGCCAGTGGGGGGCTGGCAGCTGTGCCCCCTGGCTGATGAGAGTGGAAATCTACCTGTGGAGCAGAGCAGGGCTGTCTCTCATCAGATCAGGCCAGCAGAGACCCGACAAGCTTTGCGAGCCTGCTGAGCTGACACATCAGACAGGGCACGTTTGTGTACTTTTTTATCAGATAGCAGCCAGTAGGGGTATAAGGAGTCAGTCCTGGCTCATGCTAGACGGGGAAGACGTTTATTCCAGTGTGATCAGGGCTCTGGCAAGGAGTTCAGGTTTGCTTTTGGTTGGTGTGAAAGAAGTCTGAAGTAGAACAAAATTTATCACCTCACACATATGCAAGGTTCCAAAATTACGGCCTAATTCGATTGCGAGGGTTATCAGAGTGACTGTTATTCCAGCCGTGTGCTGCTTGTAGCTGCTGGAGGAGCTGTTTTCAGAAGTCTGTCTGAGTGGTTTGTGTCCAATGTGGAAGTGCGTTTAAAACTACGAACCGCGGGCACTCCTTTACATGAAGGGTAGTGGGAGTGTGGAACTCCGACCATGTGGTTGAAGCCGATACCCTGGCTTCTCTCAAGAAACAGCTGGATGAGATCCTCCAGTCAGGACAGGGGGGGGGGGCTCTTCTCTACACAGAGGGTGGTGGGAGTGTGGAACAAGCTGGTCAGCCATGTGGTTGGAGCCAATACCCTGACTTCTCTCAAGAAACAGCTGGATGGGATCCTGTGATCAGTGAACTATTAACTACCAGACAGGCTGGGTGGGCCTCCTCTAGTTGGTAGCTTGTGTTCCTCAGTGTTACCAGCTGACCAGCCTTCAGGCCCATCGAACCTCTCGCTTGGCCTAAATAAAGAGGAAATACCTCCATCTCTCGACCCGGGCAATGACAGCCCCCGTGTCTGACGTGAGACTCCCAACTGGGCCAGTGATCAGAGGCTGGGGCACCGTGATCCTCAGTAATAATAATAATAATAATAATTGGTTACACTTATATAGCGCTTTTCTGGACACTCCACTCAAAGCGCTTTACAGGTAATGGGGACTCCCCTCCACCACCACCAGTGTGTAGCATCCACCTGGATGATGCGACGGCAGCCATAGTGCGCCAGAACGCTCACCACACATCAGCTGTCAGTGGGGAGGAGAGCAGAGTGATGTAGCCAATTCATAGAGGGGGATTATTAGGAGGCCATGATTGGTAAAGGCCAATTGGAAATTTGGCCAGGACACCGGGGTTACACCCCTACTCTTTTCGAGAAGCGCCCTGGGAGTTCACACACAGAGAAGAGTCTGAGTCTGTACTCCAGACGGGACTGCACCATGCTGTTCATCCTGTGGTGCCTGGGTCTCTGACGAATGTGGAGCCGGTGTCATACTATTTGCTACTAGAACGCTGGGAGGAATGGAAAGATAGCTCTGGCTCCTCTCGGATCACACTAAACCACGAACCCGGCCTTCAGGCTCCAGCGCCCACCCGGGCTGCTGATAATCGGCACCACACGCTGCTGTTTGGCCCTCAGTGCCGTGGTTGCTAGGGAAACAACGCGCAGGCGTCCCAGAGACAGAATGGCGCTGCGATCAGAACCGGCCAGCAGGGGGCGGTGACGCATTAGTTCTAGTGCGAGCCCTTGTCCACGTTCCTTATAGTACTAATAATACGCTTAACTTACACAGCGCGTTTCATTCCAGCGAACCTCAAAGTGCTTCACACAAAGGTAAAAGCTAAGGCAACTAAAAATGACTTATCCATTAGCTCTGGAATCGCGCTTCTGCGTCTTCTTGCGTGGGCTTCAAGCGCGAGCCGGCCGGGTCAGGCTGTGTGGCGTGGAGGCTTTGCTCCGCTGGTGGAAAAAAAAAAAGAAAGCACGTTTTGGCTAAGGTCAAAATAATAATAAAAAATAAACTTTTATCCGTCGTTACTGGCCCTGCGGTCGGCGTTTGGGCGTGGCGTGAAGGTTGTCCTCGCGAACGCGGGTGGGGAGTAAGGGGTTACTTGAACCTTCAGAGAGAGGAGGACACCGGGCATTTCTGAGAGGAATCAAGGAACTCCTTGATCCTTATCTCGCGGCTGTGGATCAAGGAGTTCCTCGGAACTGTGTCCGTGTCTGTGGGCGTGCGGGGGAAGGGTGGGACTGCAGTTCGGGAAAAATGCCCCCCCCCCCCTCCTCCATCCTCAGTCATCGCCTGGCAAACAGACGATGTGAGACATTCTCACGATGTGAATGGCCTTTTTTAGTTAAAGGCTCTTCTTCTACGTCTAAATAAGCTGTCGACGGTCTAACTTTCATTCTCCGGGTGGAGTTATAGCAACCGAGGGAGATTAAAAAAAAGACTGCGCGTGAACAGGAAACACCCACGAACACGCGCGCGCGCGCGTGTGTGTGTGTGTTGTCTGCCTAGGGAGATTCTGAATGAAACTCAAAAATAATCGAAGACAGTATTGACAGATTCTGAAACAAACACAGAAACAAGTAGCGGTGTCCTGGGAGTCATGTTCTTTGTATCTGTGCAAATACAACGGGCGACCCACCCGCGCAGGTTTCGGCGTTCACGGGCGGTTACTGTGGCATCCAGCGGCAGGTCAGACCTCAGAGCGAACGATACTATTTTCCGGAGGGGCCAGCAGCCGGCGCTCCGCCATCAGCAGGGCCGGGCTGGGCTCAACCCCTTCGCGCCGGTCATGTGCCGCAGAGCCGCTCGCTGCCCCCCCCCACCAGAGGGCCAGGCTGGCACGCGGGCCCGGGGGGGACGAGCCTGTGCCTGTCTTTCCCACGCGGACATTGGCCCGTGCCGGCTCCCGTCGGCGCCACGTCACGCCGGAGGAATGGTATAAAACCGTGCTGCGCTTTTCTCGGGACTGTGAGTCATCCGGTCCAAATCGAGCCGGGGCGGTGAGGCAGCGCTTGGAAACAGCTGTCTTTGGTTACAGTTCAGCCAAACAAACTCCAGGGCCGCAGGAGAATGAGTAACCGATGTGCGCCGGTCCCTTTCATCAAACCGCGGACAGAAAACCCGCGGTCTCGCCAGTGCCTCCAACAGCGGGCGCCCCAACCGAGGCCTCATGCTCGGTGGGCCACGTTTTTCTCAGTCTCCCCGAGTTTCACACAGCGGTGAACGCCGAGAGAGAGAGAGAGCAAAAGCTTTCTAGCGTTTGTGAGAATGGAAAACACGACACGTAGGAAAAAGACGGTACCCCTCCTCCCATTACACACACACAGCAGCTGTATCTCCCCACAGCTCCCAGCTGGCAGCCCAGTGGAACTCGGCAGCTGTGAGCCTGGTCAGTACCTGGAGGGGAGACTCCTGGGAAAGCTGAGGTTGCTGCTGGGAGAGGTATTTAGGGGGGCCAGTAGGGGGCGCACACCCTGCAGTCTGTGTGGGTCCTAATGCCCTGACTTTGTGGTTAAAGATTGTAAAAGATGTGGGGTGTTACCCCAGCCCCCTGGCCACATTTCCCCCCTGTCCTTTACCAGTCATGGCCTCCTAATAACCCCCCTCTCTGAACTGGCTTCATCACTCTGCTCTCCTCCCCACTGAGAGCTGGTGTGTGTGAGCAGACTGGAGCATCATCCAGGAGGGGCCGCCCAGGGATTGGAGTGCCCAGGAGAGGGATGCTAATATTACACACAGACTGACCCCGGAGCATGAACTGATCAGACTACGACACTGTTGAACCCAGTGTCCCAGTACTGCGTGTTATAGTCAGACTTGTGTCTGAGGTCTTCTTCAGACAGCGGGCGCCGCGCTGAGAGAGGCGACCATCAAGGACCTGCTTACACCCCTCCCTCGGCCCACAGACAAACACCTGGGAGCTACTCACCTGACCTCCTGTGAAAGACTGATTCTAGCGATGAAGCCAGTTTTACCCTGGTTAGTTCTTCCTGCGGTGGGGTCTCTCCGGCTGCCGGTGAAGCACTGTCCCTCTCTCCGAGCCGGCCTCTGGGATCACCGGGATGGGCGCCAGTGTCCGGTCAGCCTCACTGTCCGGCGCGTGGCTCAGACCACCCAGCCCGGGGGTCCCCCCCGTGTCCGAGGTCAGGGAGTGGGGCGCCGACACTGTTTACCCCCTGTGTTAGATTTTGAAATGCCTTTCAGGTTTGTGGTGCATAGGAACATAAGACCGTAAGACGGGTCGGGTCACAGACGAGAGGAGGTGACTCAGCCTGCTTAGTAGTCAACTGATCCCCGGATCTCATCCAGCTGTTTCCTCCAATGGCTCTTACAAGGCCGTGCAGCGTGTCCCCCACTCCCACCACCCTTTGTGTAAAGTAGAGCCTCCTCTCCTGACTGGAGGATCTTATCCAGCTGTTTCTTGAGAGAAGTCAGGGTATTGGCTTCAACAACAGAGACTTGGGCAGCTTGTTCCCCGCTCCCACCACCCTTGGTGTAAAGACATCCCTCCTGTTCTCGGTTTCAAGTGCACTTCAACAGTTTCCACCAGTGTTCCCTGGTTTGTGTTTCTTTGTTTGTTCTGAAGGCCCCCTCCGGGTTCACTGGGCTGATGTCCTTGAGGATTTTGAACACCTGAGCCAGCTGCCCTCGCAGTTGTTTCTGCGCAAGTGAGGTATTTTGTTGACGGATGCTGAACTCATTCCGGTCCGGAAGCTGCGGGAGTTCCGACAGCGCTCCGACACGTGGCTCAGTCTGGGAGAGACGGGGAGAAACCCCACCCCCACACCCCCACACCCCCACACTCAGACACGGGCCTCTCAGACTGGAGTCATGACACCGGAGACGAGATGTGAAAACCACAAAGTGCTCAGTTTATTCAAATTAATTTATGACAACCTGCACATCGTAATAATTAATAAACTCTGTTTCCTTTTTTAGCAAGTGTAATAAATTAATGCTTTTAAAACTCAGGCGGTATGAAAAACGAACTTTGCGGATATATAAGGCATTTAAAAATACAAACATTCTATAACGTTTATTTACAATGTTTCTTAGTATTTCATACAACAGTTGTCAAGAGAACTGCATTGTGATTTTCTGGGTGTATGGGACACACAGGAGCGGGGGGTGTCCCCCTGAAGACAGGTGTGTCTGTTATGAGAGAGGAGGTCAGAGGTCAGAGGTCAGAACCCCACTCTCCTCTGCAGAGACGTGTTTGAGAGTCTTCTCCTCATCTCCACCAGCACTCTCTGGAGCAGCTGCAACTGATAAACGCTGTGGGCTGGAGACCGGCAGAGCCCCCCTCTCTGTCCTGGATAAATATACGACGACCCCCATCCCCCCCCCGATCAGCTGTCGTTCTGAATCCATTCTGCATTCAGCCCTTCATGGGCAAAGCGCTAGTGGGTTTGAGCCTGCTCCTTTTGGTGCCCGGTGCTGTGTCTCAAGACACGCCGGGGGGCCATGTCGGGTCTCACGAGCCCCACGTCCTGTCTGCCGCCTCAGTGGCGGGTATCCCTTTCACAGCGGGGACAGGCAGGTTTCAGCTGTGCGGGTGTGCTCCATGGCCCCTGCTTCAATATGTCTTTCTTATTGCATGCAGAAGTTATTGCTCATTACATTGTGCTTAGAAGGAAGAAATAAGACACTTCTTTTAAATACACAAGGGACACAGCCCCATTGCAGAGTCCATGGCAGTGACTCATGGACACACAGTAACCAAGACACACCTGCTCTGTCCCCCAGGGGACCTGTCTCCTCCTGAGCTGTACTGCTCAGCCAGGGGCCCCGGTCATGGTGCCGTGGTGCCAGGGGGGCTGTAGGCTCACAGTGCAGCTGGGCTCTTAATGACCTGAATCAGCTCATTAATGGCTTAATTGGATCAGTTCACCAGCTCCTCCTGGCTCTTCAGGTGCTACAGCTTTAAAGAGACTAAGACATCCTGTAGCCACACTGAACAGCCAGCCCTCCAGGACCAGGACTGGACAGCCCTGCTGCAGACACACTCACTGACCCCTCCAGGACCAGGACTGGCCAGCCCTGCTGCAGACACACTGACTGATCCCTCCAGGACCAGGACTGGACAGCCCTGCTGCAGAAACACTGACTGACCCCTCCAGGACCAGGACTGGACAGCCCTGCTGCAGACACACTGACTGACCCCTCCAGGACCAGGACTGGACAGCCCTGCTGCAGACACACTGACTGACCCCTCCAGGACCAGGACTGGACAGCCCTGCTGCAGAAACACTGACCCCTTCAGGACCAGGACTGGACAGCCCTAGGCTACCTTTTGACACCACCTCTGTCTACATGCGGAACACCTAAATACAAAATCGGGGTCACCTGAAATGTGAGAAGACAGGACCCCACTGCGAGGTCTTCTCCTACAGCTGGGGCACCGAGAGTCTCTGCAGTTCTCTGGTGAAATTCACAATTCACACGTCTGAGTGTAGCTGGTTGCTCCCACATCTGCTTCTGGTTTCGAATGCCCAGCGGATCCCTGAACGCGAAGTGGGTGTGCTCAGTAAAGTGCTAATAATAATGAGACACCGTACTGCAGAGCACCCTGCCCTGACGGGGCTGGGCAGAGACTGTCCCAGCAGCGGGACGGCGGGCGGGCCAGGAGACGGGAAGACGAAGCCCCTGCCCCTACGCCGCGCGGCTGACTGCTCTGGAACTCATTGGCAAACGCGCTCCTGGGGCCGGAGCCGCAGGCGATCGCAGCACCCGATCCACGGCGGGCTAGGAGACACGGGTGTGAACAACTGTGCGCACAAGCAGCACACACTCGCCAAGCAGAGCGGCTAAGAGACCAGCGCGGTGGCGCAGAGCTGGGGCCCCGAGTTCAATTCCCAGACCTGGGGTGCTGTCTGTGTGGAGTTTGTATGTTCCCTCTAGGCCCATGTGGGTTTCTTCCCATAGTCCAAAGACAGGTTAATGGGCTTCTGGGAAAACTGGCCCTGGTGTGTGTGTGTGTGTGTGTGTCCTGTGATGGACTGGTGTCCTGTCCAGGGTGTGTGAGTCTGTGTGTGTCCTGTGATGGACTGGTATCCAGTCCAGGGTGTGTGTCTGTGTGTGTCCTGTGATGGACTGGTGTCCTGTCCAGGTTGTGTGAGTCTGTGTGTGTCCTGTGATGGACTGGTGTCCTGTCTAGGTTGTGTGAGTCTGTGTGTGTCCTGTGATGGACTGGTGTCCTGTCCGGGGTGTGTGAGTCTGTGTGTGTCCTGTGATGGACTGGTGTCCTGTCCGGGGTGTGTGAGTCTGTGTGTGTCCTGTGATGGACTGGTGTCATCTGCCTTGTGCCCGGTGCGTGCTGGGACTCTGTACTGGATAAAGTGGTTAGAAATTGGATGGATGATGACCAATTCTTTCAAAAGACACTTCTCCTCACGACCACTTAAGATGGACCTATTCTGTTGATATATATATTTAATTTTTGCCGGTGGTGGCGCCGCCGCCCGGCTCAGCCTGTGGGGTCATTTGAAAAAACCTTTGAAGGTGACTCCTTCTGAAGCTCAGTCAGCCGTGCAGCGCGTGGGCAGGGAAGCCGCAACGCCCAGGCAGCGCCAGTGACGTCCGCCTGTTCATCCCAGCTGGAGAACAGCCCCGAGAGCGGGCTTCCTGATTCAGCACAAGCGAGAGCTCTGAGTCAGAGCGAAACACCGGGGCCACTTTCAGAGGCTTCTATTTCTGGGGCAAATGCGGCTCGGGCTCTGCTCAGAGCGGGCAGACTCCCTCGATTTCTCCGAAACCTCGGAGCGCCATCCCGCCCCGGTGCTTGTGCAAAACAGGCACTGTCTTACGATCGCGGGGGTGGGGGGGTCTGGCCTGAATTTCGTTTGAAAAATAAAAAAAGGCGAATGATGAAAAGGAGTCTACGCGCGGTTAAAACTGGCCCTGCCAATCCTTCACCCTACACAGGCCGAACCCTGAGTTTAAACGTAGGCTGGCAATCGTAGCCTCGTGCACAGCTGCGCATAGCGGGACGCACAAACTAGACAACTCGCGGCCGCCATTTTAATAGTGCAGAACTGAATTCGTGACGGCAAGCTGTGCGCAAATAAGATGCAAAAAGGGCTACTGCGTGTAAAATGAGACACACTGAGTACTAGTTTGGGTCATAACTAGCCTTTGCCTGAGCTCCCGGTGGAAAAAGCCGAAGTTTACGAGTCTATAACATGACTCCCCTTTTCCTAGCCCTTCCCATCATGCCATGCACTTCCGGTCCCTCGCTCTGTAGCCATGGCGCTAGTCCGGCTGGAGCGTCAGGGAGGCCGGAGACTCCGAATGATTTTACTTACGGCACAGGGATACGACTGAGAAAGCAGAACACGGAATTCCAAATGAAACCTTGACCGCCCCACCCCACCCCCATAAAAAAACATTTCCCATATTGCTGTCGGCGTGAGAACAAAAACAAACAGCTTTGCTTCATGTGAAAATAAATAAATAGATTAATACGCAAAAAAAACCCAACAACCCATCACCCAACATAAAAGAAAAAAAAAGAATTCCCGATCATATCTACAATCCCAGCACAGAAGCTGTTCCTCAGAGGAAATGCCGTGGATGGGATCTCCTCGTGGGAAAAGCTCCAGGTGATTGGCCCCAAGTGTCTGTGTCTCAGGGGAGGGGGAAGACAGCCGGCGCTTTCTTTCGTCCAAACGCAGAGGGAGGATGGAGCGAGAGAGAGCCGAGCCAGGGGCGTCCAGGTCCGAGCCCAGCTGTCGAGGCGCCGCCGCATCCCGGCTCCCATCCGGCACGGTCTTCCCGAGATCCCAAAGCTAGCACGTTCATGTCGCGGAGCTGCCGAATCCAGTATCTCAGGTCCTAGAGGGAGCAGAGGGGCGACAGGAGAAGACTCACTTGCAGGTGCCTCCGGGGGCGGTTCTGTCGGAACACAGGACCGGTCACAAACGAGAGGAAACCGCTGCCGGGCTCTGACCCAGCCCGCACCTGTGTCACATCAGACCGCGGGTGAAGCCTTAATCCGAGGGCAGCAACACGGTGGCAGGAAGTCCCATCATGCACTGAGGGATGCCCACTGTGAGGGGTAGGAAGGCACTGCCCCTGTTCCCAGTGCGCCTGTCTGCTGCCCCCTCGTGGAAACAGGCAGTGCTGCAGGAGGAGGCTTAGGGGCAGGGGGTGGAATTATTCAAGCAGAACTGCTGAGGCCCAGGCCCCTCTGTCAGCGGGGCACAGCTCTCCTGGAGGCTCTCCTGAATCCCCAGCAGCTGCCAGTAACCAGTTACGCTACAGGGCAGAGCAGAGGTCAACCTGAAATACCACACAGCTGCGCACGACCGCGCCGGAATGAAAGGGACAACGGGGGGCGCGGAGCCAGGAATGACGGAGTAGGAGCCGTGCCGGACCAGTGACGTCGCCACCGGAGTCGAGAGCCAAGCTCTCGCGCTCAGCAGAACGATGTCATCAAAGGCCAAATTAGCGCACAGAGAGGCCCGCTCCTTCCAGGCCCAGTATTTCAGAAAGAACAGCACTCGGCACTGTTAAACAAGAGGGTCAATATTCTCGGAGCTTTTCAGCCACATTCCCACTGGGTAACGCGTAGACCAGGCCTCTCGAACCCTGGTCCCGGAGAGCCCCAGTCCGGCAGCCTGGAAATCTTGAATCTCCGAAGGCCTGGAGTGATTTCCCTGTGATTATTTAAGCAGGTGATGTGGACAGTGAAGTCCTTTAGAGATGATTTGGAACAAACCTGGAAGGTCATTCAGCCCTCTAGGAGAAGTGTTCCCATCATGGAAACACTGCTTGCTTAACTGACTGGTTGATTGCTTAAACATGTCTTCCTAACAGCCTACGGCTGGAGCCCCTCTGATTGAGGGGGACCTACTGTATAAGACTCACTGGACTGGGGCTGGAGCCCCTCTGATTGAGGGGGACCTGTAAGACTCACTGGACAGGGGCTGGAGCCCCTCTGATTGAGGGGGACCTCTAAGACTCACTGGACTGGGGCTGGAGCCCCTCTGATTGAGGGGGACCTCTAAGACTCACTGGACTGGGGCTGGAGCCCCTCTGATTGAGGGGGACCTACAGTGTAAGACCGGGGCTCTCCAGGAGTAACTCCCAAGTCTCTGATCCCAGAGCCAGCAGACTTCACTGAAGGATCTGTGTGAGTCAAGAGCTCGGCTGCAACGAGAGCCAGCAGGAGCGCTGGGGACCCCCGCGGCGGTGTTCCCATCGCGGTGTGCAATACAGGTGTTCGGCTTTATCTTTACCTCCACTGCGGCTCAGTGGGTTTAGACACTAATGACCTCCTGGCGAGGTGTGACAGACGCTCCTGTAATTTCAGCTCTAAACGATCTCGTTACTGTTTGCTTTCTCTGAAGTGACATGCTGCTGCCGGTAATGGAGTGTAACAGGAATCCGCCGTTCCTTTCCCAGACACTCCTCCTGATCGGAAACGCCACCCTCCCGGCACCGGTCCCGGATCCGTGCCAAACGGCAGCTGGGACACCAGAGGGATCGCCAAGCCCCGCGGAGGTGCAGGGCTCTTCCTCGAACAGGGCGTGTCGGCTCCCTGCCCGGCAATGCTTGCCAGCACTTGCTTTGAAGCGCTCGGGACGATTCCGAGCGCCACACCCCCGCCCTCCGAGCGGCATCTCACCTGCCTCCCCTTCTAGACGATGGCGTACAGCGGCCCCGTCGTCTCCTCAATGGGCTCTGCGCAAAGCAAGAGGAAAGCAGGCGTGAGTGCTGGAGGGAAAGGCAGGAAGGCACTGTTCTGTGGCTCCATTTCACACAAGACTGGCCTGTTGGGCAGATAGTAGCCAATTCATCCCACACCCAGCTGCCTTTTGCCAGACGCCAAGGTATCGGCTTCAACAACATGGCTGGGCAGCTTGTTCCACACTCCCACCCCCCTTTGTGTAAAGTACAGCCTCCCGTCTTGACTGAAGGATCTCATCCAGTTGTTTCTTGAGAGAAGTCAGCGTACCAATTCAATTAAAATACTTTATTCATCCCCAGGGAGGCAATGTAATGTTGGCTTTGACAGCATGACTGGGTAGCTCATTCCCCACTCGCACAATTATTTAAATTAAATACTGCTGCAAAACTGGTTCAATATCCACACGTACTCTGTTGTCTTACAGAGAAGATTGAACGTTGTTCTTTACAAGAATAGGAGTTCACACTGGAAAACTAAGGGGAAATTTGCTCTGGACGGAGAATGGGAAATGCTTCCTGTACACAAAGAGTGGTGGGTGTCTTCCCGTCTCTTGTTCTGCTCCCCCTTCCGGGAGGGTGTCTTACCGCGCAGGGGCTTGTCGCTGCGGGACTTGCAGTGATGTACCAGCACCCCGATCCCCATGGCCAAGAGAATGGTGACGAGGGAGAAGCTGACCAGCGCCACCACCATCCAGATGTTCGTGCTGTGCTCCGCCTCTTTCACGCCTGCAGAGAGGAGTCAACGCACCCACCTGAGCAACTCAGATTCTGTGGACAAGCAGCAGCACTTTCAGCTGCAGTTACAGCAGACCGGCCACTAGAGGCCGCTCATTTGTGTTAATAGACATAGGGAATGACAACCCCTTGCACCACAATGGCACAGCCCAGGGGAGCCCTGGTTTCAATTCAAGGGGTGCTATCTGTGCAGAGTTTGCATGTTTTCCCTGTGCTCATGGGGGTTAACTCCCACAGTCCAAAGACATGCTGGTAGGTCAATGGGTTTCTGGGAAAATCAGCCCCAGTGTGAGTGTTGGTGTCTATGCAGGGTTGGCTCTGTCTGTCCTGTGGCGGGCTGGCTTCATCTTGCCCCCGTGCGCACTGCTTGCTGGGATAGGCTCCAGCTCCCCTGCGACCCTGAACTGGCTGAATGGATGGAGGTATAAGCTAGCAATCAAGCTATCATTAGCTCTCAGGTGCGCTTCCTGTTTTTACTAAACAAACCTCAGGCCATAAGGAGCTAAGCAAGTCATTTGCTGAGCGAGGGGAGATTGGTCCTTGACATCCGAAGGTGTTAGATTTGCGCCCCCAGACGAGTTGAGCTATTGTAGTCCCTTCTTCACTTATCATTTAAGTCGATTCAAGCTTGCACTAAGCACTAAGTTTCAGGGTCACAGAAATGGGGGCTCTCCAGAAGAGGGGCTCCCCTGGTACTCACAGGCGTCGCAGGAGAGAGTTTTGGGGTACTTCTGGCAGATGCTGCAGGAGATGCATTCTTCCAAGTCAGCGTTCCAGACCTCGGTGTTGTTGCACTGCTCTGTGGGAGAGAGAGAAGAGGGGTTCAGTCCTCGCACGGAGCTCCCTGCCCCCCCCAGAATCACAGCTCCCCCGAGTTAGACGGCAGGGCCGCCGTATTTTTATTCCTGCCGTAATTCAACACTACCCCTCCCCCACAGCGCGGTCTGACGTTCAGCGACTTCACCGTGACATTCCGCCAACCACCGAGAGGGTTTCCCTGTTCGCCAGGAGGAAGCTGGAAAAATCCAGTGTTCTTCCTTATTCCAGCTGACCGGGGAGCGTGACGCGTTCTTTCCCTGGCCCGTATTTGAACTAGGAAGCGCGCGCGTGTTGTTTTTTTACAAGCCCATCACGCTCACACGGAAAGGAAGAGTGCATTGTGGGACACACACACACACACCCTTCAGAAACGGTCTTTGACTTCAAGCCAACAGGGCCCGGAGCACAATGAGTGGCTCCAGCCCCAGACACATAAGGCAAGCAGATTCTGTCTGGGGGTGGGGGAGGGAGAGTCAGGGCTGAAAACGAGCGCCGGCTCTGGGCTGAGGTGCTGTAAATATCCCCCGCGCGTCGACAGCGATCGCGGCCACTCACTTCCTGGGGAAGAGTCATCGCGAAACCGCGCGGCCTGTGTCGGCGGGAGACACCTCTGGAGTCAGCAGAAAGTCAAAAGTGTCGAATAATTCCTTTCTTGCTGTCGACAAAGGGGGCAGAGGGCAGGTAGTGGTTTCGCAGAGGATGTGAGAGAAACATCATACCAGGCAATGAGAAAGAAGCGTGAAATTTGATCTGGGTGCGTCTAAAATTCTGCCGGTTTTTCCTCCTGCCTGGCGTTTGTCTTATTTATCACTTGGCTCAGACCCCCGGTCCTGTACTTTTGACACCCCAAGAAGGCTTCACAGCTGAAACGTTGCGTTTCCTCTCTTCTCTTTTCAGCATGGAATAAACCTATTGCTTGTTCCTTTTGCAGATTACGAATTTTTCTGAAAGACGTTTTGTTTCGAGTCTCCCCCATTCACGTCACTTAACGAATAAGGTCGAAGGACGGGATTTAAAGGAACACAGTCTAAAGGAACCTTTCGAGGACTGCGTGCTCGGCCTGTCAGATCAGGATCTAGAAACCATCCCTTCAGGAAAAAACAAAATCACTCCCCAATTCCTCGTAGGATAACTGTGCTAGAGAGAACCGCGCCACCTACTGGTCCACCAGTTACACTCACAGTAGCAGCCTGGTTATCTTTACGGGTCTCCCATCCCAGTACTGACCAAAGCGGCCCGCTGCGCTCCTGAGATCTGATGGAAATTGTGGTCCAGAGGGAAGAGCACCCCCTACTGGTCCACCAGCACCCCTTACACTTACAGCAGCAGCTTGGCTTCCCTTAGAGGTCTGACAGTACTGACACAGCCCAGTTCTGCTGGGCTCCTGAGACCAGCTGAAAACTGCCCCCCCCCTCTTATTGATTCATGAGCTGGAGCTGTTCCAGTGCGAGTTCAAATCTTTAGGTTCGTTGACCTCTTTGACCTCGAAGGCTGTTGGTTCCCTAGAAGGAAATAAACGGCTCTCAGACCACTGGCCCCCCGTCTCGTCAGCGAGCACGTGGTTCACCGCTATGTTGGTTTTGCTCTCTGCCCTTCGAGAAATGCACTCTAGTTATCTTCCGCTAAACCACATCTCTAATCACTCCACCCTCCGACTTGCGCTGTCACTTCCTTTCCAGACTTCGAGCAGCTCTGTCACTAAGCTCTCGACACCCCTGGCGCCCCAGCTGTGCCAGGAAACCTCCCTCACCGGCGCACTGGGGCTGGGGCCAGGGAACGATGCTCTGCGCTCGAACCTTGGTTTCCACCGTTCCTTAGGGCATCGGCTCCAACAACAGGGCTGGGCGGCTTGTTCCACACTCCCACCACCCTTTGTGTAAAGTCGGGCTTCCTGTTCTGACCGCAGGATCGCATCCAGCTCTGTTTCTTGAGAGAAGTCAGGGTACCGGCCTTAAGGGCATGGCCGGACGGTTTGTTCCACACTCCCACCGGCCTGTGGGCAAAGCAGTGCCTCCTGTTCTCAGTGTGAAATGCACTTCCCTGTGGCTTCCAGGTGTCCTCTGGTGAATGACAGTACATGGTGATTGTGCCTGCCACAGTGTTGCACATTACAACCGGCTACAGTAACTCGCGCAGGTGTGGTCTTGTGTTTTGCCCACAGCGTCACAGACAGACCTTTGCTGGGCTGCAAACCGTTTAACGTGAGATGGTCCTCAGGCTCACAGGACATTTTGAAGGGACCCGTAGAAGGAACTGAATCTCTTCGGTTTCAGGCCAAGGGAAAAAAAAAAAGAGGAGCTGAATTTCCTTGCAGCTCCCAAGGTAAAGAAGAGGCTCTTCTGAGGTTCATCCAAGACGAACTCGGACTGCAGACCCACTGCTCCCACATTCACATGTAATTACAGGGGGAAATGCCACTTAGTGTTCTGTACTACGGCCTCCAGCAGTCTTACAGTAATCGTTATGATTTTATTACAGCAATTAAAGTATTTACAAGTTTGCATGCAATACCTATTGCTACATTCACCCAGGTTGCATTATTTTCCTTGGGCCGTCCGGGGTGTGAAATCACTCCTGCCTGGCCGACAAAGTCCTTAAGCATTTACAATCTCTAGGTGACGTTTACCAGCTCAGTGGTTGTGCCTCTCTGCCGTCCGCCTGGCTGTCCAGCACTGACTGACCGGCCACAGGGGCTGATTCAGGCAGCGTGCTCTGTCCTTGGCCTTAATGAAGAGCCCACAGCCCTTTCAATCTCTCCTTCTAAAGCGAACGTCCCTCCTCTTCCGTTCCCCCCCCGGATCCGATTTCGATTTTTCAAGAACTTTATTTTCTTTCCGCAAATAAACAGATAATCACAAAATAGAAAATGTTGCACTAATATATATACTTAAAACGGTATATATGAACACATCTCGTTAGGGGTAGACAAGGCAACAGTTACATAACAATAATTTCTCTAATTCAGGTGCATTTTCCCCGAGTCATCTTGGGTCACTTCCAAAGCAGGACGGCGGAGCGGGCCGGCAGGCGCTAGAAGAGTTTGCAGTGGTGATTAATCCAGCTCACTTTTCCGCCCCAGACGTCTTTGCTTTGGTGTTGCGGCACACACGTTTCTCGTTGCTATGTCAACGGTCGGGCCCTTTCCACAGTCCCCGGGGGGAACGACAAGAAACCCTTTTCTTATTGATCTCCCCCCCGAGGGAGCGGTGACTCACGCTTCCATTTCGGGAGCTCGTGTCCACAGCCGACATTCCTCAGCCGAATGCCGGAGCATGTCGGGAAGGCTGTGTCCACATGAGTCATCGCGGAGAGGCAGTCTAACAAGCGCGCTTCCCAGTACCTGGGGCTTCCTGGAAACTCAGGATTTCCAGGCTGCTGCGGGATTAAAGGGACCCTTTGTGTTCGGAGTGATCTCACACGCCCTCTGAAAGGGAAACATTTTAGCCACACAAACCGCCTCCTGGCACGCGATTCGGTTCCCACGCGGAGCTCGTCCTGACCGAACCGAGAGTTTGTTTGCAGTCAGGAGAAGCGCTTTGCCACACAGCCTTGGAAAAGCAAAAATGTGTTTTTACGGCAGTAAGAGGAGACACTGCTCCCTATCAGATTCATACTCGGATAGTTTTTCTGTTGCATTACCGACGAGTGTGGCTAAAGAAGACACAATGAACACACCATTTTCTCAGTACAAACACAAAAAAACACTGCACTATTGAGAAACAGCCTCACCGTCTTGTCCTTAGCCTGCGAGAGGAGATAATAATAATAATTGCTTACACTTATATAGCGCTTTTCTGGACACTCCACTCAAAGCGCTTTACAGGTAATGGGGACTCGCCTCCACCATCACCAATGTGCAGCCCCACCTGGATGACAAACACTATTATTATTGTTATTATTATTGAGAGGCTGTTCTGATCCTGTCAGGTATGGGAATTCTGGGAATAGATGTGTGTTTTTAGGTGAAGAATATCACATCCTTTCGAACACAGGCTCGCGCTCAGAGGCGGGCGAGAAGTTGCTGAATGAAGAAAAGGCAGGAACTGTGTTATTTCAGACTCGGTGCGATTGTAATCGCACCCACTTCCTCCCTTCGCTGCTCTCCACGAACCTACACTGTGTCCTGCCTCACGCCACACGAGGCGATAGCAAAGGCTGCTGTTTTACTCTTCAGACAACTTGCAAGAGAACGAAGCGGAACCGTAAGCGCTTTCGGTCCCAGTTTAGGATACCGGTGTCATCGTGTGTGTACGTGGTTTTTTTTTTAAGAAACGGCTACCAGCTGCAGTCAAGCTTCTAAAATTAGTGGGGTTCACTGATACCGGCATCGGGACCAGCGGCTCCGCTGAGGCGCCCCGATTAGTTGATCCACTAACCGAAGGAAAATAAGTGCCGGGCGGATTCTCATCTGTTTGCAGTAACTCACAGAGAAACAAACAGGAAGCGTGCGTGCTGACGTCACGGACGCTCCCCCCCCCACCACACACATACACTCCCGCGAGGTTCCACGCGCCGACTCTCGGTAGTTGAATGACAGCTGTCATTAACACCTCGCCACCCCCGGCGGATCTAGGGCTGCGTGACGTCAGCACAGGGCCGACCTCGGCCAAGGGGGTTCTCAGATATCCGGGCAGCTGTGAGCCCAGCCCTGGCGGGGGGAGGCATGCCTCAATTGTGCTTTGCATAGTTCATTATTACCCGGGGTCACTCGGCAGTGTCCAACGTCACATAAATATCCCAAAAATGACAAAATACCACTGAAATAGCTGGGATGCGTGTAATGACGTTAAAGGGGGGGCAGCGTTGTGGCGCAGTTCCATACTCCCACCACCCTTGGCGTAGAGCTGCCGCGAGATGCACTGGTGTCTTGTCCCGAGATACACGTGTCCCCACGGCTTGCTGGGATAGGCGCCAGTTCCCCTGTGACCTTGTAGCGGGTGACGTGTTTAGAAAACACGGATGAGAAGACATCCGAGTGCTCCTCTATGACGTGGCAGCTAGACTTTTAAGAAAAACATCTGCCTCTAGAACATGCCTAAACCACGTGGCCGATGCCGTCATCTTATGGGACGAAAGGGAGTTGTGGAGAAGTGCTGTGTAAGATCATAAGAAGGAGAGGAGAACATCGGCTTCAACAAGGTGGGCGCACAGCTTGTTCCCCACTCCCGCCACCCTCGGCGTAGAGCTCCTTGTTGTTGAGGATGATACTCTGCTATAGATCCACAAACAGCTAGATGGGCTGTGTGGCTCCCTTCTTTTTGTAGTCCTGACATGAATGGTTTCACTCCTTCTCTGACTCTGCTCTCTCGCTCTTTGCTCTATCACATAGACTGAGCTAAGCCTCCCTCCCCTCCTTCCCTGGAGACCCGGGGAACAAGATTTGAAAAACAGGCCCTGTGAGCATATTGAGAGAAAAACAGAGGGGAGATAAGAAGCCCCAAACACTGGCTGTTTACCAGACAAGAGCCTTTGGGCTGTTCTTGAGAAGCAGAGGGGGAATTCCACCGGGCTGGTGTGGCACTCACTCACAGACACACGCGCGCTCTCTCTCTCTCACACACCTGGGGCAGCAGCCAGCGGTCCGGAGACACACAGGTGAGTGAACGGGCCGCTGTGCAAACCGGCCCTGGAGCGAGAGTGAAGGACGGGTCAGCTCGCCCTGAACCTGGCTTGGGCCCTGCCTCTGCGCCCCGTTGCTTGCTGGGATAGGAAGGCCCCGGAGAACATGGCCGGATCGGTGAAGGAGGGAGGGGTTCGGGCTTCGGACTAGAACAAGAGGATTCTCATGCTCTCCACTCTTTTAGGACGGCTGGAGTGTCACCTCGTGGACAGGACAGGACAGTCCTTCACGGACACTCTCTCCTGTTTATGGCAAATTAAGTGCCCAGTATGTCTTTGGACTGTGGGTGGAAAACGGAGCTCTCTCAGAGACAACCCACGTGGACAACATGCAGACTCCCCCCAGAAGGTGCCTCCTGGGAGGCAGCAGCAGCAGTGACGCCGACAGACACGTCACGGGCTCAGACGGCTCACGGAGGGAAACGGGGCCGTGAAATTCCTCCGAACGCGAGTCGCGAAGGGCGGTTTTTGGCGATTTACAAGAATGTAAAAAAAAAAAACACCCCGATGCGCGGCGACGTCAGAGGAGACGATTCTTCAGAAGACTTCCTGTTGTGGCTTCCAGCGGGCGCCGGCAGAGCCCACGCTTCCACAGAGCTGCTCGGGCCGGATCAGATTCCACTGATGGCGCTCCATTGCCGCTCGTGCAGGGCGCAGGCGGGCCGGATCACAGGGCGGACACGGCTGCGCCCCGCACGACCGTCCCGAGAGCGGCCTGGCCGCGCGCAAGCGTTTCTGGCACCAGAGACGTCGGCCCCGCGGCTGACCGAAGGGGGTTAAAACAAACACCTGCCCAGCAGAATTCTGGGGGATCTGTGGAAAACACTGAGGCGCTGATGTTGTCATTTACATCTTCTACACACTGTGGGAAAGATGTGTAGAGATGTTAGAATAAAAGTGAAAAACAACAGGATTTTATGACAAGAAATGAGGGGTTAAAACGGTGTAACACGCTAGCAAGGCCTCGTTTAGAATACTGTGGGCAGTTTTGGTCACCATGTTACAGCAAAGATATTGCTGCTCTGGAATCAGTCCAAGAAAGAGCAACCAGATGAATTCTGGGGCTGAAGGAAATGAGTCTCTTTAGTCTGAAGGGAGTGTCCCCCACTGACAGGCTGGAGGAACTGAGTCTCTTTAGTCTGAAGGGAGTGTCCCCCACTGACAGGCTGGAGGAACTCAGTCTCTTTAGTCTGAAGGGAGTGTCTCCCACTGACAGGCTGGAGGAACTGAGTCTCTTTAGTCTGAAGGGAGTGTCTCCCACTGACAGACTGGAGGAACTCAGACTCTTTAGTCTGAAGGGAGTGTCCCCCACTGACAGACTGGAGGAACTCAGTCTCTTTAGTCTGAAGGGAGTGTCCCCCACTGACAGGCTGGAGGAACTCAGTCTCTTTAGTCTGAAGGGAGTGTCCCCCACTGACAGGCTGGAGGAACTCAGTCTCTTTAGTCTGAAGGGAGTGTCTCCCACTGACAGACTGGAGGAACTCAGTCTCTTTAGTCTGAAGGGAGTGTCTCCCACTGACAGACTGGAGGAACTCAGTCTCTTTAGTCTGAAGGGAGTGTCTCCCACTGACAGGCTGGAGGAGCTGAGTCCCTAGATACAAATATTCAAAATTTTTGAAAAACCTCAACATGGTGAATTTCTTCAGGATCAACACAAATCAGAAGGCAGAAGCGGAGACAACATGGAATTGAGAACAAGAAGCATTGCTTTACACGAAGGGTGGTGGGAGTGGGAAACAAGCTGCCCAGTTGTTGACGCTGATACCCTAGCCGTTTTCAATAAACAACTGGATGAGATCCTACAGTCGGGACAGGAGGCTCTACTTTACACAAAGAGTGGTGGGAGTGTGAAATAAGTAAAAGCTGGATGAGATCCTGGGATCAATTAATGACTAACTCCCAAACGGGCCGGACAGGCCCAAAGGCTTGCAGCTGGCAGCTGCAGTTGACTTTTCATCTGAATATCAGCACTGATATGGACAACTGCCTCTTAAATCAGTGACCCAGAGGACGGCCAGACAGACTGCAGCGCCACAGGGGCGGAGACACGCAGTGAGACTCTGGTTTGATTCAGACTGGTCCCCTTTCATGTTCTGGAAATGCGAAGACCCCCCTCCTCGACAGCACCTGCGGGAGCCTGTCGCGGGAGGAGCGGAGCGTCTCCTGGGTCCTAGCGCCGGCACCACACACGCGTTAGCCATTATAGTACAGGACGTCTATCAATTATTAGGGAGACACCAACTTTCTTTGGACATTGGGGGCAGGGGGTACCTTATCCCCCCCATTCATCTTACACCCCTGAGTTTTGGGTCGTTACATTTTTTTATGGAACTGCATTGGGTTTTGTCTGTGCAGGTTTCCGGAACTTTTTGCGTATGAAGTCTGGGGCACCGAACAATTTTCAGTGTCGGGGTAACTAGGGGAAAAGGTCTGTCTTTCTTTTTTGACGAAACATTCAAAGGAATGCTGTATCAGCAGGCCCGGAAGTGACGCGCCAGGCTGCGGCCAGCTCCCGCAGACGAGCCCGGCTCGAAAGGGACGGTAATCCGTTCAGAGAGGCCGGTGGAGGAGGGGGACAGGTGACGAAGAGGGCTCTCGCCGTCTTTCTCTCCACCGGCGCGGTGAGATCACTGCATCGCTATGCGGGGCTGTGAGTCACGGCCGGAGCCCGAGACCCTCCGGGGCGAAGATATCCAATAAACACACGCCGGCTTAAGCAGCATCGCCGCGGTGGGGGGAGGCGGCTCCAGACACCGAGGCTTTACTTGGAAAAACACTGGGCGTTTACTGGGAATCGCGTCTTTAAAACAAATCCCAAACGGGACTGCTCTCCGCATCGTGAACTTGGTTTGACCTAGTTCCAGACTTTTTATTCTCCTAGCAGCACGGCCAGCGGTAAACGCGACCGTGATGTAGCGAAAGCTTGCCCATACCTGTTGTAAAAACTAAAACTTCACGGTGGATTCCGCGCGTCGGCTTTGCTAAATGCGCCAGCCAGAGTCACGCCCCCCTTCCCCACCACACCACACACACGCGTGTATTACCGACAACTGATCGTTCAAAATACTTCGATAAATAAGACCCTGTTATTGTGGAGAAGAATGATGTCACTGGAGCCCCGGAACCTCGAGCAGACTCTGTTTTGGAACAGATGAGTCGGAGAGACTCATCCCCCCCCGGGCCCTGTCTCGCAAGTCGGCGGCGCTGCGCTGCCTGTCCCTGCTCCTCTGTCCCTGCAAGCTCTCGCCTCCCGGTGTGAGGGAGTCAGGACAGAGCAGGGACACCCTGCCAACACCACACCTCCTGCTCCAGACCACCCTGCCACCGAGTCCCCCCGAGAGCTTCAACTCCAGCAGGGGGTTTTCACGACTCGGAGCGTGTTTAACAGCCGACTCCGCTAAAAGAAGCTCGTCTTCTCTTAGGGTCTTTTTAAATAGTAAATGAAAGAGGGAATAATGTCCCTTCGCTCTAACACACACACACACGTCTCTCCCCGTGTTGCGACGCGCACAGAGACTTCAGTGTCAACGCTGTGGAGAAACTCGGGCAGCCGGAAACATGCAGACCCTGTGAGGTTAAAAGTTCTGTACATTGTCCTCGCACCCAAACCCGCTCTCCCCGTCTTTCTGCGATGAAATCGCTGATCTCTCTCTGTCTCTCTCTCCCCCCTCCGCCTACCCCGGTCCCAGAGCCGTCTCCCGGCTTTGCCCTGTTCCGGGCGCTATATCGCGTTCCAAGCCACGGCGACCCGCGCTGGGTTCCACGCCGGCCACGCCACACAGCTGCCTCGCGCCCCCTGCCCCCCCCCCACGCGGGACCGCTGACTTACTGCTGTTCTGCACCTCGGCTCCCGCGGCGGCGACCAGCGCGCACGCCAGGCAGAAGAGCGCTTTGAAATCCATGCCGTCCCGCTTCCCCGCGACTCCGGACGGAGCTCCTCTCTGGGTCTGTGGTACTGTCGCGCAGGGCTGCCCCCTCTCACTCCCGAGCGGTTCGACACAGGCTCGCTTGTCGCCGGACTGACTCACGCCACAGCCAGCTCGGGGTTTAAAAGTGCACCACCCACGCGCGCCGCGCTCTGACTCATTTCCGAAGCTCTGAGGTTCACGCGCCCGACCTAGCGAAACCGCGCAGGATTTATCAGGAACCCTGCCGGCAGAGAAGATCAAACCCTGTTTTTTGGAGGTGATTTAGTTTCATTTCATGTGTACCTGCGTAATATTGACATCTTTGCCCTCGTTCTTTCGAATTTCGGAGCTTTGGTCCGGAATATAACGCAATGGGTATTTTTTCGGTTTTAGAAAGGAAATCTCACAACAACGACGATGATGATGATGATGATATTATTATTGTTATTATCATTGCTGTTGTTTTTAGAGTAACGTGAAGACTTTCACTCAATAATACATTTAGCGAAATACACAATTAAGCAGTTTAAAGATAATATTTTGTTTCCGGTGGAAAGCTCTCTGTGTTTTTGAATCCTGTCAGAGTTCCTGTTGAACACACACACACACCACAGCCCTGACAGAAACCCACTTCCAATCAGCCCGTGTGATCAGACCTCCTCCCTGGACGTCCTGCATTCTCGGATCCCCTGTGTCTGTTTAACCACTCAGGGGGGAATTGAGGGTGTGATGTTCGAAGGTTTCGGAAGGTCCCCTAATGAAGACTGTGAACTTGGTACATTAGGTGAGTTTGATACATTCTCAGAGACACGGTCTGCTGAAACAAAGTTGCGCACCAACGGCCGAATACAGCAGAGTTCCCAGGGCCCCTCCTTCCTCCAGTGGCACCTCTGAGCCCAGCAGTTTTGCTGCCAAAATCCCACCCTCCACACCAATGGTGCCGGGCAATCCGGGCACAGCGCCAGCTGGTCTTGCTTCAGCCCCCTGCTGTACAAGTCGGTCCTGGAACCAGAGCCCGTGTGCAGAGTCTGCTGTTGTACCGTGAGTGAGGGGCTGGACCCCCGCTGTTACGCCACACCCCCCCCCCCGGAGGACTCGTCATTGCACCTCGCATTCCAACACGGTTCCCAGTCGACCCATTTACCCCAGCCTGTTTCAGGCTGCTCTCTGCTCAGTATTCGGTTTGTCGTGGCTTGAGCTACCCTCTCTGTCGCTGTGACTTCCTACTTGTCTGTTGGCTTCCTGACCCTGGTTTGTTCCGCGGCTGTGTCTCCTGGTGTTGGTCTTGGCCATTTGATTTTTAAGAAGTTTATTTTCTTTTCACAAATAAATACAGAGAATCACATAATAGAAAGCTTTACATGAATATATATATATAACACATCTCATTACGTTTAGACAAGGTCACAGTTACATAGCAACAATTTCTCTGGTGCAGGTGCAAGTTTTCAAGTCATTTTGCGTCACTTCAAAAACAGGACAAATCCCGTCGTTTACCTTTACATGATCATCTATATCACGGATTCCTGAGGTACTGTCCTGTACCCTCTGTTTCCCACAGCTTTTCTGCTTCCTGCCTACCTTCTCTCCACAGATCTATGAGGCGATAGTCCTCTCGGGTGATGGGCAGGGCCAGGCTACCTGCTGCCTTGACTGGGACCTCGCCGCCTTTGAACACCCCCATGTTCCTCACTCTCCACAGGGCGTCTTTCCCACTGTTCACCACGGCCCAGATCCTGTCAAACACGTCAGGAGGAAGTTTGACAGGAGAGATGCCGTATATAACGAAAGCAGCGGTCAGGGATGGGCTTGCAACCAGTCTTCAAACTGGGCCCAGAAAGCCTTAGTACCCTGGCAGGACCACAGGAGATGTGTCACAGTCTCCTCCTCACCGCAGCCAGGGCTGGGGGTGAGGCCCCTGCGGTACCAGACGGTTCGGACCGGTCGGCACCGGTGGAAGACCCTCCAGGCTGAGTCTCTGTGAGCGCTGCACAGAAACCTAGAGGATGTGCGTTTCCACACCTTGCTTGTCTGGGCTGATGTTAAAATGAAATGGAAACAGCAATCTCCTCATCCCCGCCGCCACACGGTGTGGGATTGGGAAGGTAGAAGCCAGAAAATTCAAAAGGGGGAAGAGCTCGACTTTGATGGCCAGCACCTTCCCTGTCACGGTGAGGTCTCCATTTTTGGTCTTGGCCCTTTACTGATCATTCTGGTTTTGACCCTCCGCATCCTCACGGCTTACGGCTCTGCTTCTGGTTTTGGCTTGTTTACCTACGGCTCTCGGACCTCGGATGGCTCTCTCGACTATGCCACTGGAGATCACCCTGGCTTTCTCACTACTATTCCGTAACACCCGCTGCCCCAGTACACTGGGGTTTCCTACGCAGCAGCGTCCCGTTCCAGGGGGCGGAGTGACATGGTCCCAGCGCCCACAGCTGGGAGGAGCCATTGTGCTCTTCCTGTGGATCTTACCTCTGCGTCTCCCTGACACGGAGAGATTTCTGTACCCCTGCGTCTCCCTGACGCGGAGAGATTTCTGTACCCCTGCGTCTCCCTGACGCGGAGAGATTTCTGTACCCCTGCGTCTCCCTGACACGGAGAGATTTCTGTACCCCTGCATCTCCCTGACGCGGAGAGATTTCTGTACCCCTGCGTCTCCCTGACGCGGAGAGATTTCTGTACCCCTGCGTCTCCCTGACGCGGAGAGATTTCTGTACCCCTGCGTCTCCCTGACGCGGAGAGATTTCTGTTTGTCTTTGTCTCCCTTACGCGTAGAGATTTCTGTACCTCTTTGTCTCTCTTACGCGTAGAGATTTCTGTACCTCTGCGTCTCCCTTACGCGTGGAGATTTCTGTACCCCTGCGTATCCCTTATGCGGAGAGATTTCTGTACCTCTGCGTATCCCTTACGCGTAGAGATTTCTGTACCCCTGCGTCTCCCTGACGAGGAGAGATTTCTGTACCCCTGCGTCTCCCTGACGTGGAGAGATTTCTGTACCCCTGCGTCTCCCTGACGCGGAGAGATTTCTGTACCTCTGCATCTCCCTGATGCGGAGAGATTTCTGTTTGTCTTTGTCTCCCTTACGCGTAGAGATTTCTGTACCTCTTCGTCTCTCTTACGCGTAGAGATTTCTGTACCTCTGTGTATCCCTTAAGCGTAGAGATTTCTGTACCTCTTCGTCTCCCTGATGCGGAGAGATTTCTGTAGCGATTGTGAATGCACTTCCATTTGTGCTGTCTCACGTACTCTAGTTCAGATTTGTGAATGAGAACTACTTTAAAACCAGTGGTTCTGGTGCGACCCAAATGCCCAGTGTGAGTGTGGTTCTGCTGTTGTACCCAGTGTGTCAGTGTTCTGATATTGTACTCCATGTGAGTGTGGTTCTGGTATTATATCCAGTGTGACAGTGTTCTGGTATTGTATTCTGTGTGAGTGTGGTTCTGGTATTGTATTCTGTGTAAGTGTGGTTCTGGCATTATACCCAGTGTGACAGTGTTCTGGTATTGTACTCCGTGTGAGTGTGGTTCTGGTATTGTACCCAGTGTGACAGTGTTCTGGTATTGTACTCCGTGTGAGTGTGGTTCTGGTATTGCATACAGTGTGAGAGCATTCTGGTATTTTACACTGCAGAATGGCTGGTTACTGGCACAGCAGGATTACTGTGCTGCAGTAACACGCAGGATGAAAGCAATTAATGGTGTTACTACCCTTTCCAATGAAAATGTCTGTGCAGTACATTGGATTCAGAGAACCGACATTCTTCATGGATTAACAGGCAGTGGGCTGGGAATCATGTCTGTAAACGCTTTCCGGAGACCGGGGTAGCAATCACTTCCAGATTTTTGGCTGCTTTTTTTTGCAAATAAAAGGCAGCTTGTTTTATACAGAACCACGCCTGCCATAGAGCAATGCATAGTTGCCATGGAAAGCCTGTAACCTGTAATGGAGATGTAGCTCGGAGCTGCTCCCTGCCCCTCCCCCCTTCTGCCACAGTTCCACCTAGGTCTTGAATTGATATTGAGGCTGAAACATACAGCTGTGTCCCACTGCGCTGTGTCTCACTGGACTGTGCCAGTCTCAGTTCTATGTGTCTCAGTGCGCTGTGTCTCACTGGACTGTGCCAGTCTCAGTTCTATGTGTCTCAGTGCGCTGTGTCTCACTGGACTGTACCAGTCTCAGTGCGCTGTGTCTCAGTGCGCTGTGTCTCACTGGACTGTGCCAGTCTCGATTTGCTAAAAATGAATCGATCAAAACTGCCTACATTCCTGGACATTGTCTGGAAACTCAACACAGAAAGATCTAGTCCAAAATCAAAGCAGGATAGCTAAATGCCACACCATCATGCCACACTCATTGAAACAACTTCTTCTGCACAGCAAGAACTATCACGTTTTTTAGCGGTGGGAAACAGATCGTCATGCTGAGCTTTCGAGAAGGGTTCTGGATTTCAACTCTAAACAGCCTGCCACCCAGTGGTAGAATAAAGTACTACATGTACTACTTATAAACTTTATACAGAGCCTTTGAAAGTCACATCTTAAAGCGCTTTACAATAAGAAAGAACTAACCTCAGGGTGGTGTTTTTTTTCTGGTGGATTCCATCTAATTTTAAAATAAGCCCAACTGCAAACAAGTGTTTGGAATGCAGTAGGAATGTAAAATCAAGACCCAGACACCAGTTAAGGAGAGGGACCTTCTAAAGAAGAAGGTTTTGGGTCTCGGTTTGAAAGAGCTCAGAGACAGCGACTCTCTGTTATCCTTGGGGATAGAGTTCCAGAGGTTTGGGGCACACCAGGAGAAGGACTTGTCACCCGCTGATTGTAGACAGGCTTAGGGGACAGACAGGAGACTAGAATAAGATGAGTAGGATGAGAAGTGGGGAGTAGGATGATAGTATATCAGACAGGCACCAACGTGCCAGGTAATTCAGAGCCTTATAGGTGAGCATTTTGAGGATTTTGAAGTTGACACAAAAACCTACCAGGAAGCCAGTGCAGGGACGCCAGGATAGGAGTAATGTGATCACTCACACAAGACCCGGTCAGGATTCTGGCTGCCAAATTCTGGACATACTGGAGTTTGTTCAATGTGGATTTAGATACCTTAGCAAGCAGTAACTCAGAATTACAGTAATCAATTCTAGAAAACACAAATGTGTTCATCAGTTTTTCAGATACAGTGAGACACAACATAGTACGTAGTCTGGTGCTATTTCTGAGATGGAAGAATAATGTTTCAACAATATTTTAGTAAAGGGTGACAGTCACTGGGCCAGTGATAGATGGTGATTCAGGGACTCCAACATAAATTTGATTAAATGGTAAAGATGGTGTTCCTTAATTTTCCTCACCATATGGAAATCTATTCATCCATTTACTAAACACTTCAGGGGAGCTGGAGCCTATCCCAGCAAGCAACGGGCACAAGGCAGGATACACTCTTGAAGGGACGCCAGTCCATCACAGGGCACACACAGACACACACACACTCACACCAGGGCCGGTTTTTCCAGAAGCCAATTCAGCTAAAATGACTTTGGACTTTGTGAGGAGGCCAGAAGAAAGATATGTGAACAAGAGCACACAAACTCCACACAGATAGCACCCCAGGTCTGGAATTGAACCTAGGGCCTCAGCACTGTGACACAGCAATACAATCCACCGCAATACTGTGCCAACCACTAATAATTATAATAATTGCTTACTGGATGATGCGACGGCAGCCATAGTGCACCACAACGCTCACCACACATCAGCTCTCAGGGGGGAGGAGAATAGCACACAGAAATATAGGTATTAAATGATGTAAATGTATTATTATTGTTTTTGGAAGTGCTGACATCATGTGGTCGTTTGTGGATAAACTCACGCTTTAGACAAGGCAAAGAAAAAATAAGACTCCCTCTACGCTCCATGTCATTAGGGATTTAAACCTCAGGGTAGTGTCTTGTTTCTGGTGGTTCCGTCTTTTTTATGCTTATTATTTGGACATCAGTGTTCAGATGTGTATGATTGAGAAGATGATTATTAAGGAAATTATTTTTCAGGCTCTGCTTTTTTAGTAGGAAGATGAAGATGGGGGGAGGAAAATTATTGGGTTAGACTTTTCTAGTTTGTTTGTTCGTTCGTTTGTCATTAATTGATCCCAGGATGTCACCCAGCCCTTTCTTGAAAGACATCAGAGTACTGGCTTCAATAACATGGCTGGACAAGCTTGTTCCACACTCCCACCACCCTTTGTGTAAATCAGTACTTCCTGCCTCTTCCTATTTTAAATCCCAGGAGTGTCCACCTGGGTCACTTTCTTTCTGAAGAAGTCCTTCTGAAGAAGACAATGATAACAATGACCTTTCTGTCTGTGTTTCTTTCACAGGGATTGAAAGACTCCTGCTCCAGAAAGAAATCAGAGACCAAATTTCCCCCTGCCCTCCCCAATCTTAATTTCCTGGATTTCTGATCTCCAGCTCCTTGGACCCCTGATCTGACCTTCTCCAGCCCATTCTCACACCCCTCACACCTAAAGAGGCACTGGGACATAAGACATGCTTTATCGTCTTGATTTGCAGAGCAGGATTAAACTCCACCTGATGCTTTGCGGCTCACACACTGACACAGCTCCCCGCTTGACCCTCTTTTTTATTTCTTTAGCAATTCATCTAGCCCTGCAGTTCTCATTCTCCAGCCCCGAGGTACAAGGCCTGTTTTAAGGGACTGTTGGAAGAGTTGAATCTCTGATAGCCTGTAATACAGACCCCTGTCCTTCTGCTGTCTGGGGCATGATATTGACTCTTTTTAGTGAACACCTGAGTGACATATTCACTGACTACGTCGACCAGTTGCACCTTGTTGTTTTGAGGTATATCACCAGGGTCAAAGTAAAATATATTCAAGTTTAACGGAAATGGTACTTTTGATGTTGTAGTACTGAAAGAACTTTTTCTTTTTCTTCTGCTTTGACTGTTTGACACCTTCCTATACTCTTTTGCTTTGGGCGTTTTGTCCTATCCCATCCATCCATCTTCTACATACTTCATCCCGTTCAGGGTTTTGGGTAACAGGCTCAGGGCAGGTATGTGTCTGATACAAACACAAGCGCACACACACACTCAGACCAGGGCCAGTTTTCCTAGAAGCCCATTAACCTCCAAGCATGTCTTTGGACTGTGGGAGGAAACCCATGTGAACACAAGGAGGATGTACAAGCTCCACACAGACAGCACCCCAGGAATTGAACCCAGGACCCCAGGGCTAACCACAATGCTAACCACTGTGCCACCCCTATTCTTATTGCATTTGAGTATTTTGTATTGCCTTTTAACTTGTATTGTTTCTGCAGTTTATACAAAACATTGTGTAGAATGTTCATTATATCATAGACCATCTTATAATGGCTAATGTCACTTCATCACTAATGCAGCTGAGAGAGGGAGCAGTCTGGTAGGCAGAGATCAGCACTGTCTTAGATTCACGTTATTGCAATGTTAAGGTCTTTAGTCTTATCAGTCTCAACAACACTGATTTGTTTCACCATGTTCTGCCTTCATATGACATAGTTTAAATTTCAACTGTTTGTCTTCCTCAGTAACGATGACACTCTTTTAAAGAGCCACACTAATATAAATATAATTGAGATTCCCACAGTGTCTCTTCTGTGTAAGACACAGGCAGTGGAGTATTACTAATGCTGATTTCAGCTCCACACTCTTCAAAGTGTTTAGATGAGCAGTGGGCTGAAGAAGCACTGAGAGTATCGGACTGTTTCTGAGTGGTGACTGAACACACTGTGTGCTGGAGACATGGTGACCATTAACACACCGTCCTACAGTGTGAGGATCAGGAAGGAGTCCAGCAGGAAGCTCCTGGGTGTGTTGGAGAATAGATGATCTGTTGCTCAGTGTCGCCCACAGATACTCATGGAACAACTCCTGAGACACTGCAGGCTGACTGACCTCCCCTTAATAGAGGCTCACAGTGAGACTCATCTGAAGAGAGAGAGGTGCTCTTACACTGGAGGAGCTGATTCTGTATCTGCAAACAGCTGTTGATGTACGATACTGGTTCTGACTGACAGAAACACATCCCACAGTGTTCTTGACATAGTGTCTGTTCACTGACCCCTGTTCTCAAGAGCAGGGTGTCCTGTGCTGATCGTGAACTGTCATGCAGTGGTGTTTAAACCCCGCCTCACACAGACAATCAGACACACATCTCTAATGAGCACATACTGTCCATTCTCCTCCACTGGATCACCAGAAGTGCTGACGCTGCTACAGTCACAGCTGCCACCCTCTGCAGACACCACCAAGCCGAAACGCCACTGGTCACCACTAGAGGGCCTCAGGAGTGAAGGAGTTCGGCTCGGCTCTCACTTCCCTGCCTGCGGCTGGCTGGGAGTGCAGCTGCTCGGATAACTGACACCAGGATCCACTTCTTCACACACATGGTGACGGGAGCGTGGAACAACATGTTGTTGAAACCAATACCCTGATTTCTTCCAAGAAATAACTGGATGATCAACTACCATTAGTAAGTGGATAATTAGCTACAAATCATTCTTAAAGAATGGGATCCTCTCGTCTCGGGGACAGTGGCCTGGGGATAGAGTTCCAGAGCTTTGGGGTGCAGCAGAAGAAGGCTCTGACACCCATAGTGTAGACGGGGGACAGATAGGAGACACAAAGCAGACGAACAAAGGCCATGAGGTGGGGAATAGGATAGTAAGTCAACCAGGTACTGAGGTGACAAGCCAGGCAGAGCCTTATAGGTGAGCAATTGGAAGTCAGCTTGAAGCCTAACAGGAAGCCAGTGCAATGACCCCAGGACAGGAGTAATGTGATCACTCGCACTAGATCCGGTCAAGATGCTGGCTGCTGAATTCTGGACATATTGAAGATTGCTCAGTTTAGATTTAGACACCCCACTACAGTGCAGTAATTTTGACTATAGTTGCAGTAGTCAAAATAGGGAAAAGACGAAGGTGTTAACCAGCATTATTGCTACAGTCAGAGATGACAAAGAACATAGTCTGTTGCTATTTCTGAGGTGTATGCCATTCTGAGGAATGATGTCTTTACAATATCTTGCACATGTGGGCCAAACATCAAGCCTGGATCAGCTATCACCCCCAATTCTAGATTGAAATTCAAGTACAGCAGCATCCACAGATAGGCTTACTGTATTGCCCTACATACATGTGTACTTGTTTACTGTAAAGTACTTTGAGAAGCCACTTTTAAAGGTTCTACAAAAAAATAAAGTTTTTATTATTATTATAGTGAATGGGAGGTGCCGAGAACCATAACTTTAGTTTTGGTGCTGTCAAAATGAAGGAAATTTGAAGTCATCCAGTTTTTTATATCAGAGGAACAATTACGCAATAGATTTGAGTATCATTGAAATGATAATTCTGACCCTGTGATTTTAATAGGTGACCAAATGGGAACATGTAAATGGTGAATAGTAGGATGTCCAATACCGAGGCCTGAGGAACACTAGACTTCAAAGAGCTTACAATTGGTTGTCACGTGTCTAAATGATGAATTTGTTTTTGTTCGTCAACAATTGTATCATCTTACTAATGTCACATTGTTTTTAAGTCCTCTCTTACTGTGGCTGGAGTGCTGTACTGACCTATGTTCCATATTCCCAATTAAATAAAATACCTCCTTGATGATTTACTCAATATAATCTGTGATAATCCACTGGTGGTGGGAGAGGGGAACAAGTTGCCCAGTTGTGTTGTTGAAGCCGGTACGTAGGTGGCACAGTGGTGCAGTGGTGAGCATTGCTGTCTTGCAGCACTGGGGTCCTGGGTCCAATTCTGGACATGTGGTGCTGTCTGTGTGGAGTCTGCATGTTCTCCCTGTGTTCAAGTGTCTTTGCTCTGATTTCCTCTGATAGTCCAAAGACATGCTGCTGGGGGAAGTGACGTCTGGCAATACTGGCTGTGGTGTGAGCGAGTGTGTCTGTCTGTGTCTGCCTTATGATGTCCAGGATGTCAGTGCTCTTGTGCCCATTGCTTGTTGGGATAGGTTCTGGCTCCCCTGTGACCCCTAACTGGACAGTCAGAATATGGATTAACTCCAGGACATGAGGACCCAGGGGGACCAGGTTCTATTGGTCCATAGCACAGCTCCAAGATCTGTCCATTTGACATACATTTACTGTATCTTTGTACTTTCACTGATTTTCATTTGTGTTTGAAAAGCTCCCAGGGATATTTTCGTAGAAGCTGGCATGTACCGTATAGGTTCTATAATTTCAGGCTGGGGCTGATGACAAAAGAGGGTAGTTCTGTATCATATTTGAATGACAATGCGGAGGGGAGAAGTGAGCCCCAGCGCCGTGAGAGAAGCTGAAAATATACTTGATACTGTGACTTGCTGAAGACGACACCCGTCTCCGTGATTTCCTTCTTCGAACTCCACAGTAAATAAGAACAAAGGTTCAACATTACACTTGTCACATTTTGTAGTGGGCTCTTTTCAGCCCATCCTGCTGTTTTTGTTTAATCATGGCAGGACAGCTTGTTCCACACTCCCACCACCCTCCGTGTAACGTAATGCCCCCTGTCCCGACTGGAGGATCTCATCCAGCTGTTTCCTGAGTCAGGGTATCGGCTTTAACAGCATGGCTGGGCAGCTTGTTCCCCACTCCCACCACCCTCTGTGTAAACTAGTGCCTTGTGTTTTAAGTTTTAAATGCGGTTCCACGTAGATTCCACCTGTGCGTCTGGTTCGTGTCTCAGTGATGACTCTGAGTAAATCCGCTGGGTTGACGGTTAGGATTTTGAATACTTGTGTCAGAGCAGAAACAACTTTTTCTAAGAACACACAAATGACAGGAGGCCATTCAGCCCATACGGGCTCTTGAGTTGCTAGTAGATGCATTTAAATACAGTGATATTATTTTAGATTCATGAAATATGTTGTACCGGACTACACTCTATTCAGTTTGCCCTTCTCCTGAAATGAGATCTTTCCCCACAGTGTGAACCATGTCGGGGATTTTTCACAGTGTGTTTAAGCAGGCGTGAGTGTGCAGCTGAGACCAGAGACCAGAGAGGAAACACCCGAGACCTGATCCGATAAATAAGATGTTTCGATCCCCCTGGGAAACCCAGAAGTGGCTAACTTGGAATGTAACCTGAGATATGAGGAGAGATGATCCTGGCACATTAAAATGTGAAGTGAAGTCCTGGAAATCAAGCTCTTCCTTCCTGAATCCGTCGTTGAGAACACTAACGCCTCTGTTAGAATTTGTTCCACATAGATAAGTGTTGGTTGATCTTATATCCTTGTGGTTTTCTATTGCCCTGCAGACAGCTGAGGGGTTAGCAATGCCAGAGCTGTACAACATGGAGAGATCTGCCAATCAAATGTCTTGCAGTTTCATGGGATTTGCTTTTCGTCTTGAGCATCTCTTTATGACACAACAGACTCCCTCTGATGGCCTGTAGTTAAAAAGGCCAATGATACAACCGTGAATTTAGCGACCCTCTGCCCCTTTGTGCATGCTGTAGTGCTTTAAAATTGAATTGCTTGCCACTGACGCACATAAAGCTGCTAATGAAAGAATCCATTTTAGCCCAGTGAACCCTAAACCTAACCTAACCCTAGCCCTAACCTTAACCTTAGCCATTACCCTAGTCCTAACCCGAACCCTAACCCTAAACCCTGTTTCTGCAACGGTTGCCGGGTGAGGCTCCCGTGGAAAGAGTATTTTAAGACCCTATGCGAGGCGGCCAATCCGGAAAGGAATAGGGAACGGAGTTGAGGGAAGACACACAAGGTTTATTGGTGCTCACTGTGATGACAGGGAAGTCCATGCAGAAGTGAAGGGTAGGCATCCACTCCCAACAAATCCAGGTTCCACAGGAGAATCAGGAAACAATCCATATATCAGGAAATCCATCCGGAGACAAAACAGGAACAGACACACAAAAAAAACAAGAACCAGGAATATGGGGCTTCGTCCCAGGCCCCGGGCTCAGAAGGTCAGGGTGACTACTACTGGCCTATACCCTCAGACTTCCCCGTGAAGCCTGGTGGTAGGCAGGCCATAAGACAACCATTTTCCAAAGCCAAGTCCCGAAGGCTGGGGGAAGAAAACTTAGATAAGAGACTGAACTAGACACACCAGGAAGTAATAATTAAAAGGACTACCTAGAGAGGATAAGAGCGCCCTCTGGAGGAAGGGATGTCGGCCGTGACAGTTTCATTTTGGGGTGTAAAGCACAGATTCCAGATGTTCCAGTCTAGTGGGGTAAGATCTGGTGAGAGGTCATTCCGGTGGGTCATGGCGTCATGTCCATCTCAAAGCCAGTTTCGTACGGAAGAAATGTGTATTTTCTGTGGATCCACACTTTTAATCGACCCTGTAGAAACTCATTTTAATCAAACTTCCCCCAAGCTGAATATCTCTGATACTAACCAAGTTTCATTTAAACCCAACAGCTGGCTTCACCTGTATCCAATGAGAAGATGCATCGCAAGGAGTGTTTGAATTATGAGCTTCATGTGTGATAAGTAACAGGTGGTGGAAGCTGTCTGCAGAAAAGTAACCCTTCATAAACCAGGAGTGATCAGGGTGAACACATTTCTCCACTCGCTTTTGAAAAGTAAAGCCCAAATTCTCATGCTTCATGTCTGCATTAATTAACGAAATGGGCCAACAGAAAGCAGGGCGGTGGGACATTAACTTCCTTTTCAGATGGTGATGTCACTGATCCTGCGATTATTTTTTTTCTAAAACATACTAAGAATTTAGATGTAAATAAGGATGCTAACTCTGGATTTTGTAAAAAAAGATTAACTAAATTGCAGTAATGATTTCTGCACTGAGAGACAAATTGGAATTTACAGTGCATGGGACTGTGTTCTGCAGCACTCGCCAGTAGCATTGCTATTGAGATGGTGAATTTAGTTACACATGAAGAGGGCTTAATATGCTTAATATTATTACTCTTGAGTGTGACTCTTGGCAGTATCATCTTTGAATTAAAAAACTCACCTGGTTAAGTTTCTATTAAGAAAGGAGACACTGGGCGTGTGACAAATTAGATATACCCCTGATCTGATCTTCATTGTGTAAGTGAGGACTTGATGAGTATTTGCACTTTAAGGGGCTGAAGGCATGATCAGCTTTTAAGGAAGTTGTCTTAAAAATATGAAGGGAAAATCAATCCTTCTATTGACTGAAGAGGGAGGTGATGATATCTTAACCGACAGCACGGAGCAGTTATAAGTGAGCGCAAACTGTCCCGACTCTCACTGCTCTGACAGAACAGGCTACTGCAGACAGGAGACACAGCGGAGACGCCCCAATCGTCCACAACATGTCCTCTTCCAACACGAGACTGGGAACGGTCCTCCTCTCTCTCACGCTGATCTCTTGGATCGCTGGGGCTGAGTGCTTTGTCATCAAGAAGGTAAGCTGCTTATCTGCTGGGGTGTCTTGGCTCACCCCTAATTAATAAGCCATACGCAATTTGAACCCTGTGCTGCATGAATCACCAGCACTTTAGTACAAGCAGTGCAGGGCAGCATCTATCACAGCAGGTGACCCACAAGGTCAGTTACAGTTACAGTAATATTTTTGTGTCTTCCCAAACTTAACGGTCTGAGGAAAAGATCTGATAGGACTTTCTTAGTGACAAAATAGACTGTGTATTTTCTTATAGTTTTTTTCAATGACAGTACAGATGGCTCCTTGCTCAGTTTTTTACTAGAGACCTTGTGCTGTTGCAAATGCTTCACCATGAACTTATTTAATTGAGGACAGTGGTTTCAACAACATGACAGGGCTGCTTGTGCCACACTCCCACCATCCCTTCTGTAAAGAAGCACCTCCTGTTCTCAGTTTTAACTGTGCTTCCCTGTGTGTTCTATTTGATAACTCTGGTCCATGTCTTACTGTTGTTGTGTCCAACAAAGCAGACACGATCCGGGTGTGTATGAAGCAGGCATGACCTTTACTACAGTACGTGTGCACACGGAAGCCAAAGCCGATGAAGCACTGACTCAACTCACTGATACAAAAGGATGCTTTTTATACAACATCACAAATAGAAAACCCACCCAGAACAGTTCCAGTACAATTCCATACCATATACAGTATGGTGTCAAGCCAAGATACATGATAAACTGTAAGAATATTCTTGGGTTCCTTTAATTATTGTTTAAGCAGGCATTGTGTACTTCTAGATTTTGTTAATCATGGCTTAAGCAGATATCAGGCACTCTCATTTTTGGTCAGTCTGCCCAAAGCTGGTTCTGCCCTTCATGTTCCGGGCATGCAGCCAGCTCACACTTAAGTTGCAGTTAGTAATTTTCCATTATTCTAGCAGGATAGTTAGTAAATGATGTTAGTAACTTATTTACACAGTAAAAGCAAACTAGTGAATTAAGGGAAATAAATGTTTGATCCCTCACTGTCCATTCTGAAGAATGGATTGACTCTGTTGATGTCTTTCAATACAGTTCAAAATCTTCAAAGATTCAGTTCCTTCAGTCTGTCGGTGTGGGACACTCCCTTCAGACTAAAGAGCCTCAGTTCCTTCAGTCTGTCAGTGTGGGACACTCCCTTCAGACTAAAGAGCCTCAGTTCCTTCAGCCTGTCAGTTTGGGACACTCCCTTCAGACTAAAGAGCCTCAGTTCCTTCAGCCTGTCAGTGTGGGACACTCCCTTCTGACTAAAGAGACTCAGTTCCTTCAGCCTGTCAGTGTGGGGCACTCCCTTCAGACTAAAGAGACTTAGTTCCTCCAGAGAGACGTGAGACATTACTTATAGCTCCAGAATGTATCTGGTTTCTCGTCTCTCGACTGATTCCAGAGCTGCAACATCTTTCATATAGCGTGGCGACCAAAATTGTACTTGATATTCTAATGAGGCCTTACTGATGAATTATACAGTTTATTCACTCCCTGGATTTAAACTCTACACTTTTTACTGTATATCCCAGCATTCTGTTTGCCTTTTCAATACAGAGCTGTGTGCCTTTTTCCTGATGAACGATCCCTGCGATCCCGTTCCGAATGTCATTTCAGTGCAACCTTCAAGGACAGTGGAAGAATGAGCTGGGCTCCAACATGACTCTCGGTGCTCCAGATAGAAATGGCTTTTTC
The DNA here is from genome assembly GCF_040954835.1 of Lepisosteus oculatus. NCBI lineage: Eukaryota > Metazoa > Chordata > Actinopteri > Semionotiformes > Lepisosteidae > Lepisosteus > Lepisosteus oculatus. The sequence continues at coordinate 16,088,660 of NC_090699.1, forward strand.
ACCGGCACCTACCTTACTGCAGTGACTGCCAACAAAACCCTTGTCATCAAGCAGTCACCACTCACGGGAAACCTGAACATGTTCACTGCCAATGCTCAACAAAGAGTGTTTGGGTTCCTGGTCAACTGGACTTTTTCAGGTAGGGGAATCTTTTTCTCCAGTTGTCTTCCCAAACTTTCAGTTACCTTCTCCTACCTGTTTTCCTACAAAGTCTGTCTATACTGAATCAAGATTTCCTGGCTCGCATTTTCATACCTTAATATTCTGCTACAGAGGTGTCGTTCTTTCAAAAAGGGTTTTGAAAAGTGCAGGATCTGCTGCCCTCCTCTGGCCATTCATACACCGTCACTCAGCCGGGGTCTGCAGTGTAAATCCAGCCAGCGGGCAGCAGCTCTCCAGGAGCGCAGTCAGACAGCTGTGTGTTCTTGCAGCAGAGGAGGGGGCGGAGCTGCAGGCTAGGCCCCGCCCCATTGTGGAGACGTTTCATTCATGAGCACCAAAGTAGTGGGCGAACCTGATGACTGTGGGAAATGCACATCCCATTAAAAATGAAAGTGTTGAGATGATGGCACGCTGTCTCTCTCACAGCCTGTGCTGTTTCTGTGCAGACTCTGTGACCTCCTTCGTCGGGCAGTGCTTCGTGCAGAAGGATGGCACTGAACGCCTTCAGATGACATGGCTGCTCAGGGGCTTAGCGGCCACAGAGGAGGACAACTGGTCCCAGACCAGGCGAGTTCACTGCGTGTTCATTCTGGGGCAGGCGGCGCACTGTAATGCTCAGTCCTCTTCTTCCCATCATGCACCTAGTCATCAGTGTCCAGGACGAACTGGGACGGGTGTTGACCCCTTCAGACCAAAGGGCATCTTTTCATACGATTCCGACAGCTGTAGCGTTCAGTCTCTCCACACTGCCTCTACGGCCACATTTTGAGTGGTCAATTGAACAGATCAACTTTTAGGTAACGCCAGGCTGACCAATCTTGGCCTGGACATCTGGCCATGGAATGGTGTGCTGAGATCTGAAAAACATGAAAATTAATTAAAACAACTACCGATAACTCTGATACAAAACTGGCATTAACATACTTCTTGATGTTTTTCATGCACAGGGTCGGCACAAATGTGTTTACTCGTCTGTGGTGAGAGATCTCAGAAGAAAACAACAGGCGTGGGGCTTCAGTCTGCAGTTTCTCCAATAGAGTGTCAGTTTGCAGTCTGCAGGGTTGTATCCTATAGAATGAGTCATGACTCCACAATAAAGCATCCTCTCGTTACACTGTGTGCAGTAGCCATTATTTCACTTTCAAAATGACTAGGTGGAAAACAAACATTTGATGTGGTCAGGTCAACAGAAATCAGCTTTATTTTTTACCATGCCAGAAAGAGATTAGGACCTAAGGAATCCACTGGAGAGAGGGAAAAATTTCACAATCAGGCCTTGGGCATCAACTCCACAATCCATTACCCTGAATCATGTAGTATTATTGTCCACGGGGGGGACAGTCCAACACAACACAGTGACAAACACACATCAGTATCAATGTCGATACATCAGTGTTACAGGAGATAGGAGACAAGAGACAAGGTAGTGACTTTGCGTTGTTTAAGAGTGTAATTGCAGTGGGGATGAAAGATTTCTGAGTCTGGTGGTTTTACACCTGGGGGCACAGAGGCGTCTCCCAGATGGGAGATGTGTGAATTCGCGATGGAGGGGGTGAGACACACACTCCCTGATGCTTTTGGCTTTCTTAGTCACCCTCTGTTTGTAAAGGATACTGAAGTTGATTTTATTTTTTATTCTGACGCTTATATTCACTAATTTATCCAGCCTGTTACAATTCCCGGTACTTTTGTTGCCAAACCAGGAAGTGAAGCAGTATGTTAAGACACTTTCAATGAATGATTTGTAGAAAAGTGTCAGAATAGTTTCATCTACCTTGAAGTAGTTCAGGTGGGGAGCTGCGTCAGCATGCGGAGGCTGCAAAGGCACAAGTAAAGGTTTATTCCATACTGAAAAGAGAAGACAGAAAACACAACGTTTCGGCCGAGGAGCCTCCTCAGGTGTGAAGAAGGTCAGCCCGAGACTGACCTGAAGAAGGCTCCACGGCCGAAACGTTGTGTTTTCTGTCTTCTCTTTTCAGCATGGAATAAACCTTTGCTTGTGCCTTTGCTACCTTAAAGTAGCTGAGTTTCCTAAGAAAGAAAAGTCTCTGTTGGCCTTTTTAATAGAAAGTGCCACAACATTTGTCCCATTTCAGGTTTTTGTCAATGACCAGTCCCAAGTACTTGTAGTCATCGACAATTTCAATAGGCTGCCCTTCAGTTAAAGTGGGTTGGGGGGGTTGTATTTTTCCTAAAATAAATGGTGTGCTTTTCTATTTGAATAGTTATGGCTTAGCTGCCATGCATTACAAAATGCTATAGGAGCCCAACTCCACTAATATTCCAGACCAGACAAGTGTGGCTGTAACTTTAAGGAAGGAACGGTGACCTCTATGCAGGAGATGGGAGACCTGCGCAGTTCCAGGTTACGGGCTTCAGGGCTGAGTCCGCTGGTGCAGCTACTTAACACCCTAGATCACAGATTTAAAACCGCAGCCTGAGGGTGTCACAACACTTCTCAGAACTGGTGAGCACCCTTCAGTTCAGTTTGTCTTGTTCAGCAGCAACAAGTTAAATAACAGACAACTTGAAAAAAGCAAGTCAGACAAGCAGTGTGAGAAGAAAAAAAAACAGCAGTGTGAGCCAGTGGTAGGGGTAGAGTTCAGTAATCTGACAGTTTGAGGGAAAAAAACAGTCTGGGAATCTGGAAGTTTGTGCCTTTATGCTCCTATAATGTGTACCAGAGGGAAGGGCCGAGAAAACTGAGAAACCAGGGTGACTGGTATCCTTAGTGATACTTAAAGCCTTCCTCAGACAGCAAGCTGTAAAAATACAAGGAATAGGTTTATTCAATGCTAAAAAGAGAAGAAAGAAAACACAACGTTCCGGCCGTGGAGCCTTCTTCAGGTGTGAACACAAATGGCAGAGTGCTCCCTTAGCATGATGCCGAGAAACCTGAAGCGAGGGGGATTAGCTCAAACGGTAGAGCGCTCGCTTAGCATGCGAGAGGTAGCGGGATCGATGCCCGCATCCTCCAGGTGGGAGCCAGGTGCTCTCCTTTAGCCTCTGCGACTTCTGATAGGTTCTCCTCCGCTCAACGTCCTTCAGCTGTCAAGCATTGAAGGGCCACGCCTCCTTCCCCACCTCAGTCTGCACCGAGTGCGTCTCCAGCATTTTCTCGTCCGATTTGGCAGCTTAGCAAATGAAAAGTATATCCGAGTGAAAACAGTGCTGAGAATACTCTCACGAATCCTTAGAAGACGTGCGTTTGATCAACGATTGCTTAACATTCACAGTCGAGCCATCAAGCTCGTAGTTTTCCTTCAAATATTGAAAGCTGTCAGCGAGCACATCACGCTCTGCAGGACGGTGAAGTATTTTGAGTACTTAAACAGAAAGAAGAGCAGACAGCTCCGCAAATATGCGAGGCGCAGAGAGCGCAAGGCGAGCCCCGCACACGTTTCGGTGCTGAGAGAGGGCGGTTTTTGCTTCTGCATTTCTCAAGTAATGGCACATGACAACAAGCGATCGCGGTGCTCATTTACCACATAGCGGTGAGGAGTTTTCAGGACGGGTTCTTTTGAACGAGCAACGAGGTTGCCGCCTTGGACAGCTGACTGCACGCTGTCATTGTGCCACGTGATGAGGATTGACCAGGCTCCTTCAGTCATCAGTCACCTTCCATCGTTTGCCGAAAGCAGACGCTGCGAGGTGATGTGGATATCAGGTCCCAGGAGTGTGGAAGAGGAGGAAAAGGGCTCGTCCGGGATTTGAACCCGGGACCTCTCGCACCCAAAGCGAGAATCATACGCCTAGACCAACGAGCCACAGCGACTCTTCCGCTTCTGTGTTGTCAGCGAGCTGGAGGACGGGGGGAGGCGTCATTCGCTCGTCCCGTCAGACCTTCATCAATAAGTCAAGAAAGCCGACTGCCTTGCAGGCGAAGGGCAGTGGACGGCGCCCGGTAAGAGGGGGACAAGCGGCACAAGGCGACGCCGAGGAGGAAGGCACAGCGAGGGGGATTAGCTCACATGGTAGAGCGCTCGCTTTGCATGCGAGAGGTAGCGGGATCGATGCCCGCATCCTCCAGGTGTACGCTGAGCGCTCGGTGTGCCGAAAGGTGTCCTTTAACCCCTGATCACGCCTTGCGAGGAGAGTGTGAAGCGTTTTGCAGCCACGCCCCCTTTTCATCTTCTCTCTGGCTTAAGTGCGTCTCCGCCACTCTCTCTTGACACTTCATGGCAGCATGTCAGGGGTCCGAGTGATGTTTTTAATGGCTGAGTGAGGGCACGACGCTGAAGCAGAGAGGCCATTTCAGCCAGAGAGACTTGTGCTAGGTAAGCTGTGAAAGACAGACTCGCGACAGAAACAAAGCCTAAAAGTCTCGGGTGAGATCAAAAGGCAAATGCAACACCCAGCAGAGGGCGTCACAAGATTAGGGAACAGGCGTCTGAAATCCCTGTGAGGCAAACTTTCCGGCCTGAACGCTGCAGCTGGCCTCGTTGGCGTAGTAGGTAGTGCGTCAGTCTCATAATCTGAAGGTCGTGAGTTCGATCCTCACACGGGGCAGGGCCACTTGCTCTCTTGCTCTTTTCAGACACTTGCAGCAACTATTCGCTCAGAACCACGTCTGCTTGCCTACCACGTGGAAAGATGAGATATAATCCTACACATACAGTATGCACGTTACCACACTGCATGTTGGATTGTGGACTTGCTGTTGCTTGTAGTATTTCATCTGTAGAACATTCATTTGCTCAGCCCTACTTTCCAAGATGTGTCCGTTCCATGCTGTACCGAAGTGTTTTTTCTGCTATCCATAGTGTTCCTTACCATTGCGTTCACTAACACCTTTGATGATCATCTCAGCAGTTTGATAGAAATGTCACAATGCCTTAAGACACAGATAAAGTTCAGAGGTGGCCTTCACCAACAACAGTGACTGAGATTCACACATTTATTCCATTGTAACACTCTGTGCTTTGCAGAGTCCAAGTAACAGCCTTTTAACAGACCCCCTGAGATATCTGGAATTAAGCAAAATACTGAATGCGGGTCTGTTAAAATATTTTAGTTACATTTTCATAATTTAGACAGAAGCTCTGTTTGATTCTGAAATTAAAAAGGTCACACGTGACTAAGATCAGCACCTCTGTTTGAGAGACATTGTGTCCCATTCCCCTTTATAGGACTGTTTCAATTTGTTTATATTTTTGCGATATTTTGCGTGAATGACTTGCTTCAGGTCATGCCACAGCATTTCAATTGGGTTAAGGTCAGACTTGGCCGTTCCAAAATGCAAAACTTCCTCTGTTTAAGACATCATGTTGTAGATTGCCTTCTGTGTTTAAGATTGTTTTCATGCTGCTTGAACTGACTTTAATCTCATCTGTCCACAGAACATTGTTCCAGTAGTGTGGTAGAGCACCCGGGTGGACTTTGGCAAACCTGAGATGGGTGGCAGTGTTTCTTTGCTGGAGAGTTTTTGGTTTCCTCCATGGTATCCTCCCCTGCACACCACTCTTGTCCTGTGTTTTTCTTATTGTGGACTCCTCTTGTGACCGGGGGTCCCTGAGCACTGAGCCGTTCCCGAGTCACATGATCCCGACACCCTGCAGCCCCAGCCCAGTTTCCCACAATCCCTTCCTGCCTCTCTGTGTGATGGCAGTAAGTGAAAGTGAAAATAGACTTTTACTGTGATAAACAGGAAGTCAGAGTTGAAGCTGATCGTTTCTGAAATGTAGTTTTAAACAGATTTCAAACGCACAATTCATGATTTGTCAGACAATCCAGAATAACAGAGAGTGGTCCTCAGACCTGGTAATCCAATTTGTAAGTATCCTGTCATTTTAGTCCAGTTAACAGTAAAGTGTCCTGCAGGCCTCGGTGCTGTTCTGTAACAGTTAAAACAGCACAATTATTCACACTACAGATGACGTTTTATTGTATCTGTATTGTATCTGTATTATTGTTTTATTGTATTGTATATTATATCTGAGGGTGTCTGTAAATGAGACCTGTAAATGAATAGAGAGGATTAGAAGGAAACAAGCCTGTCATTGAGAGAAGGGGGAAGGTGTGATCCTAGCATCAGGATAATTTGGTTTTGTGTTAATTACAACAATGCTGAGCCATCAACACTGCATTAAGCAGAACTTCAGCTGGACTCAAAATGTGCATTGCAATTGAGCTCAGAGCTGGAGATGATCTCCAGGTAGTTCTGTATTAATTAGTCCGCAACCTAGTATGCAGCTACAGCACGTGCTAAATCTGAAAGTTCACTTGGTGATCATGTTGTTTAAATTCTGTGTGATGTTCAGTTCTTTGTAGTCCTGGAAAAATGTAAAAGCTGTAACTGATTTTATCTGCTGTTCACTGGAATAGGAGTGACAGTGAGATCAGTCAGATACAGCAGTGTGTGAGTGATCAGTCAGTCAGGACTGAAGCTGCTGTGTGCTGGAGTGACAGTGAGATCAGTCAGATACAGCAGTGTGTGAGTGATCAGTCAGTCAGGACTGAAGCTGCTGTGTGCTGGAGTGACAGTGAGGTCAGTCAGATACAGCAGTGTGTGAGTGATCAGTCAGGACTGAAGCTGCTGTGTGCTGGAGTGACAGTGAGATCAGTCAGATACAGCAGTGTGTGAGTGATCAGTCAGGACTGAAGCTGCTGTGTGCTGGAGTGACTGAGATCAGTCAGACACAGCAGTGTGTGAGTGATCAGTCAGGACTGAAGCTGCTGTGTGCTGGAGTGACTGAGATCAGTCAGACACAGCAGTGTGTGAGTGATCAGTCAGGACTGAAGCTGCTGTGTGCTGGAGTGACTGAGATCAGTCAGATACAGCAGTGTGTGAGTGATCAGTCAGTCAGGACTGAAGCTGAGAGAAACACCTCACTGTGGTACAACAGCTGGATCTTTCACTTTGAGTGTCTGTTTCTGTCAAATTAAAAATTTGTCAAAAGAAAAATCTTTTTGGTTCAAGGGTAATGTATCCATTCAAAATGTATTTTTTTGTTAAGGTTTATGGTGTCTGACTTATCAGTGCGGTTTCTTATTTCAGAAATGAAGTCTGACCAATCAGAGTGTCTCTGTGTGACTCTTCTGCTTCTCCTCCAGTCGTCTGTGTCAAAATCAGGTACAATGAGCAGAAATTCCTGAATTTTATTAGACCTTCAGTCTGGTGACTTTTCCACACTGAACAGGAACAGTAACTTATGGTAACTCACGAGTTTAGAAATGGATGGAGAGATCTAAATATCTTTTCGAACAATTTACTTTGGGACATGATTAATGTGTTCTATATCACTAGAAAAATCCAAATATTTATAAAGCATTGTGATCTAATGGGGTGTTATTTTCACTGTGTCTATGAAACACAGGGGGTTGCTCGGTAAAGATCTTGTTCGGAGCGTAAATACCTGGTCTCAATGTCTTGTTTTGATAAGGAAAGAGCTGTGCTTCAGCTGTATTGCTGTTAGCGTGGTTCTGACTCGAACACCCAAATACTCCAGTGAGCTGCTGATACACCTGCGAGCTCACGAGCATCAGCTGCATTCTCACAGACGAGACAGAGGTGATTTTGGTTTCACCTTCTTTATCGCCCATTTCCAGTGACCAGCGGCGTTTCACCTGGATTAATGTGATTTTTCTTTCCCTGTGTCACAGCTAAACAGTCACTGTGTACAGTTAAACCTCTGGAATGTCACTGACAGAATAACACAACATACACACACCAGTGGCTGTAAGATCACTCCTTTGTGTTGTAGTTTCACAGTGCTGCATAAAACATAATCTGAACCAGGTGATTGTGGATCAGTCTTCCAGCTAAAACATCATGGGTAAAATAAGGGTTATGGGGCAGCTATTCTGTAATGCCTAAAAGACGTGTATATGTTTACTTTACTGTTTATTTTATTGAAAGCTGAAGCTTTTCCCTTTAAATATGTGTTCTGGTTTGTCTAACCTTACAATATTATCCTGCATAGATTAAGTTTGCTTTGGTTAAAGTAGTCCAGTACCAATAGAAAATAATCTTAAATACAGTCTAATTAAACTAGACGGACAGAAATTAAAGTAAGGATCTGTGACCTTTGCCCTCATGGTGGTGTCATGTGAGATAACAGTGGTCAGGGCTCCAGCACCATGATCAGTGACTACACCCCTGTGTGTGATCTGTTTCAGTGTGATCATTCCTCTAGAAGAGGGTACAGTTTGTCTGTGTGGAGGCTGAAGACTCATGACAGCTGTGTGCTCTTTCTTTCAGAGAGTTTCCAGGTTCATGGTCCAGCTGCTCCTGTTGTTGTGTCCCCTGGTGAAGATGCTGTCCTGCCCTGTTACCTCTCACCCAGCATCAGTGCTGTGGACCTGGAGATCAGGTGGTTTCGAGGGGATTATAATTCCCCCGTGCGTTTGTATCAAAACCTCAATTATAACACTAAGATACAGAACCCAGCCTACAGGGACAGAGCTGAGCTGTTCCTGCAGGAGCTCCCCAGAGGCAACGTGTCTCTCAAGCTCACGGACGTGCGTCTCTCAGATCATGGACAGTACAAGTGTTTAGTGGAGTCTGTGGATCATTATGAAGACACTCTAATTTCCCTGGCTGTTAGAGGTGAGTGTTCTTTTGTTATTATATTGTTTTAAATTATATGCATCCTATAAATAATACAATACAGTTATTTTTTAGCCATTACCAAAGGTGGCAAAGTTACAGAAGGATGTTTATTATGAGCCAATGAAATGTCATTTAGTAGCCAACAGGTCCACATTGATCAGTTATCAGCTGCCAGATTCAGGGAGATGTGCTTAACACTGAGACTGTGAGCTGTAGATGGACGGATTGCAGGACTTCTGTAGTTCAGTGAGCTTTTCTTGGAATCCACACAGTCAATTGTTCAATTAAGGGATTGAACACACTGCACTGTGAGCTCTATAGTGACTAACAGGAGAGTCTGCAGTGATTGGAGGAGAAGTGTGTCTCTCCTTGATGCTCATCAGTGACAAGACTTCAGACACTGTCACTTCTCAGAAACAATTCTGAGGTTCTGGCAATTAGGATGTTTTCTTTATTGGCAGATGTTTCAGTGTCTCTCCACTCCCCTGGAGGAGGTCAGACCCAGCTGCTGTGCAGATCTGAGGGCTGGTTCCCTGCACCTGCAGTGATCTGGACAGACAGGGATGGACATGATGTGACCTCACTGTCCAGCAGCACAGTGGGGAAGGACAGTCAGGGGCTCCTCAGTGTCAACAGCTACATCCCAGTCCAGCAGGAGTCCAACATCTTCTCCTGTCTGGTCAGAAGCACACAGTCCAAGGCAGACGGGGAATCTCAGCTCCACATACCCAGTAAGTACTGTATTGAATGAGAATGTGATGTTTTCAGGGTTGTTTGCTTGTTGAGTTCATTAGGATTGGACAGTCCTGTCCTGATCTCCACACTTAGACACCCATCAATATTGATGAGGTGTTGTGACTCCTGGTCTCCCCAGATCATGGTCTGATATTGATTATGGACTCCCTTAGCATGATAGGTATCTCAAAAAGGAAATTAGTTTTTCCACAATTATAAAAGAAGTCCCTTTCTTAAACCTATATTCAGTCCCTTTATAGTCATTACCAGGGCAGCAACAGTCTCTTGTTCTGTCAAAGGAGGAATTATCTCTGTTCCTTCCAGCCCATCTTCTCAGCTGTCTGACATAATGACTTGACAGCGATTGGTTCAGTCTGAGAGTGACAACCACAGCCCTTCCTTCCCACATCTCCACTTTCACCCCACACTGCAGCAACACCTTGACTTTCAGTGTCTTCAGGGCCTGTCTGCACTCGAATACAGAGCCACGTTCTTCCGCTGTGAACAGACACCTCCTGTCTGCAGGTCCTCCCTGGTCTTATCTCTCATGTCCATTGACATTGATACAGAATCAGCTCCTGTTGCTCTTCACACTCACTCTTCTCACTAACTCTTCACTGCCTGGCACTGGAGAGTCATATTCACTCTGACTCACTCCATGTCACCCAATCCTCTCTTCCTCTTCCTCATTGTCTCTCTTCAGCTAGACTCTTCTCTGACCTGCACTTCTCTGCCACTCTAAAACTCTTCCTCATTCTGACTCTTCACTCTCCAGACTGATCCTGTTTGGTCCCAATATGTCTTTCTGGTGTGTCCCTGATACAGAAGTAGCTTTCTCAGTCCTCATATCTATGTGGAGATCTTAAGGTACAGGCAGTACTTTAGACTCAGTCTGTGCTGCCAAAACTGTCTTCTCTCATCTGAAACTCCCACACAGTCCACCTGTCCAGAACCTGTGAAGCCCCTCAGTGCCTCCCATTCTGTGTCGTCTTCAGTCTTTCCCAGCTCTCACTCTCACGCTCACTCTCTCACTCCCTCCTCTCCTTATACCTGGAGCCCAGACACAGACTGAAACCCCTTTATGAGCCCAGAGGAGTGGTTCATTCCTCACAGAGCCTGTCCTGACAGCTCCTGTCCTTCACAGGGACTCCCACTCACCCTGAGTGACAAAGACTCTCTCAGACCTGCTGTGCCTCATTCTGCAGCTTTTCTCAAATAACAGGGAGTCATCTTGACTCACATCCACATCATTAACTGTATTAACTGACACATGACCTTCTTCAATATACCTGACCAGTGGGAGATATTTTATTATTTAGATTATAAAGATAAATATAGATATACTTTTACCACAGCAATTTACGAATCACTTTCAGATCTCTGACCAGGAACATTGTCCAGGTTCTGGATATACTCTATGGGAACCAGGCTACTAGGAGATTGGTTGTATCTCAGTTCCTGTGGGATCATATTCCTGTGTTCCTGTGCTGTTTTCCAGGAGACTTTTTCCCTGGACCCTCTGGATGGATGGTGGCTCTCTGTGTAACAGCAGCTCTGACTGTAGCAGCGTCAGCACTTCTGGTGATCCAGTGGAGAAGAATGGACAGTATGTGCTCATTAGAGATGTGTGTCTGAATGTCTGTGTGAGGAGGGGTTTAAACACCACTGCATGACAGTTCACAATCAGCACAGGACACCCTGCTCTTGAGAACAGGGGTCAGTGTACAGACACTATGTCAAGAACACTGTGGGATGTGTTTCTGTCAGTCAGAACCAGTATCGTACATCAACAGCTATTTGCAGATACAGAATCAGCTCCTCCAGTGTCTATCTCTTCAGATGAGTCTCACTGTGAGCTTTTATACAGTGGCAGAAAGTCTGTCTGAAATCCCTCAGGAGTTCTTCCACGCGCATCAGTGAAACACTGAAAACATTGAAACTCTTATCCTCTCCTCTGAGATGGAAATTCACTGCAGCTCAACACACCCAGGAACTTCCTGCTGAGCTCCTTCCTGATTCTCACCCCCTGGAGAAGTGTGGGTTAAGTCTTATGGTGACGTAAGCAGAGTGTGTTCAAATTCCCTTACAAATTGTCACATGATATCTAAGTTGCTTTGGCCGAGCTCTCTAGACTGCAGTCAGTACAGGGTCTTCTCTCACAGTCTGATACAGCTGCTGATTAATATATCGGGGTCACACACTCTACTGAACACACCTCTCTAGACTGCAGTCAGTACAGGATCTTCACCAGCCTGTCTGATACAGTTGCTGGTTAATATCAGGGTCACACACTCTACTGAACACACCTCTGTAGATTGCAGTTAGTACAGGATCGTCTCTCACCCTCTTTGATACAGCTGGTACCAGTGAAACCGTAACTCACTCAGTATTTTCAGCTTCATGTGGGAAAGTCACCACCTTATCAAGCAGGAGATGAAGGGACAGTCAGTGCTGATCAAGACCAGGGGAGGGAGCTGTGATTTATACAGTCCAAGCACATCATTGAGCTCTTAATCACCAGTGTCCCTTCCATACTTCTTCAACCAATCAAAGCTTTTCTCAGTTTTTACAAGAATGTTGTCATGCTTCTGTTCAAATCAACAACCCAGCACAGTGATGAACAAATACAAGATATTTACATTTCTCATAACCTCACAATAATTTTTTCCTGACTCTGTTTAAAACTGCATTCCAAACTGTGATGAACATTGTCACTGAGAAACCTTTATAAAATAAACACTTCTCTCTCGGCCCAGAGGGCTTACTAGTGAAAACAGTGGGAACAACACAGGGATTGAGGACCACAGAAAATACAGCATTCTCCCCTGTCATCATACTGCACTGGATCTGAGCACATATTTCACCTGTATCAGTGTTACTGAGTGTCAGTTTCTTACAGAGAAGACACACTGAGGGAATCTGGATTATATTAGTATGACTCTTCTAAAGCCAGTGTCGGTATAGGGGTCTATATCACAGCAGTCTGTATCACTGATTCCACTGTTTCTTACAGAGGAGACACACTGAGGGAATCTGAATGATGTTACATTAGTGTGACTCTTTGAGAGCCAATGTCAGTGCAGGAGTCTGTATCGGCGTTACTGACTCCACTACTTGTGTTTCTTTACAGGGGAAGAGAAACGACTTGGTAAGTGAACATTTCTCTTTAGACAATGACATGAATTACTCAACAGGAACAGGGATATAACGTTGGAAGGAATGTCACTGGCCATAGTGGCCAAGTGGTGTTCTTCTGCTCTTTCACAAACAACATAACATATTCATCTCTTCTGTTGAAATTCAGGAGCCTGATGTAATAAAACAATTATTCATCTCAACAGCTCATTTCCAGAGGTTTACAACAGCAATTACGATCCAGTCATTTCACAGATTTGGGGGTAAATGTTTAAACAGTAGTGCAGTGGGAAGGCGAGACCAGCTCTCCTTCTGAACACCAGAGGGCACTGGGGAGCCAGGTGGCCATTGGTTATTTAAACTGTTTGCAGGCTGTGAAACTACACAACGTATTTAAACCAATAGAATGTTTTCTATTTATTGTCTCGGTATATTTAAGCATTTTCCAAGTATTAAATGTCTTCTTAATAAAGTCACAATTTTAAAAAACACAGATTTGGGAAAATGTGAAATGATGTCCCCAGATTAATTTGGTAATTCATGACTACCTTGTCTGTTAATCACTGTTTTGGATCTGTGTGCATCTGTGATTTATAGTGTCTGTATTTCTGTGTTCCAGTGTGTGTCTGTGACTTACAGTGTTTGTATCACTGTATTCAGTGTGTCTGTGACTAACAGTGTCTGTATCTCTGTGTTCCAGTGTGTGTCTGTGACTAACAGTGTCTGTATCTCTGTGTTCCAGTGTGTGTCTGTGATTAACAGTGTCTGTATCTCTGTGTTCAGTGTGTGTCTGTGATTAATAGTGTCTGTATCTCTGTGTTCAGTGTGTGCCTGTGAATAACAGTGTCTGTATCTCTTTATTCCAGTATATAAATGGCTGTGCAGTGCTGCAGGTAAGTCTGTCTCTTTTTAAGAACAAAAATAAAACACAACATAAACAGCAGTGTCTGTATCACAGGTTAGTATTCTGTAAAATCCTTTATAGGGGTGGCTGTGCTACATGTCTTCCGACCAGCTACAGTAATTGTTTTTAACAGTGCACACTCAGCCACATTTTATATTTTCAACCCTTAAAAGGAGAATAAAATATATACTATATGCAAGCAGACCAGATTTCTAGCTTGATCATTAAAGGAGTGTGGCAGTGATCCTTTTTTAAAGAAAAAAACCCCAACAATAATACAAATAATACAATGCAGGTTTTTGGAAAATTATTTTTTCCTTTTTTCCTCCAAAAAAGTAATTACCTTCTACAGTGCCATCCAAGGGTATGTAGGCATACAGCAATGGTAAAAAATGTTATTTATGCTTTATTCTAAAGGAATTCATATTTGTGGTTGTAAAATAAGTGATACATGTATATACAATAACGTAAGTTACTTACTTCCTTTTATTGTCCCAGATGGGAAATTGTCTTTGCAGGCAGTTAAAGACATAACACAACACATTTAACACAACAGATTTAACACAAAATTAATCCATTGACAAATAAGAGACATACATGTTTGACGAGAAAAAAATTAAATAAAAATATATAAATAGAAAAAATATATAAAAAGGTGAAATATACAATTGTTCAGATTAAGCAGGTTTATAGCCATGGGAATAAAGCATAACGTAGCTCCATTGCACTTGAATCTGGGTCTTAATCGACACCCAGACAGAAGGAGCTCAGGTTCACAGTGTAAGGGGTGGTCATGAGAGTCTGTGATCATACTGTCTGTGATTGATTATACTGTCTGTGATCAAACTGTCTGTGATTGATTATACTGTCTGTGATCATACTGTCTGTCTGACAGCTGCAGCTGGAGCTCTGATGACTTTGCTGGCTGCCTTCACAATCCTGCTCAGTCTGTTTCTATTGTGGGCTCAGGGTTGTAGTACACATACTGTGGTAAAAGAGCAGAAGAAGAATGATCGCTGTTGTTCATATGTAACAATCTTCTTACATATGACATCCATGTTTTCCTCAAATAAAGCTTGTAATCAACAATTGTGCTAATATATTTGTAACTGTTGACAGTTTCAATTTCTTGCTCCTCAAAGACTGTGGGATTAGCAGCTGGTGGTCGTTTTCTATAATCAATGACCATGTCTTTGGTTTTTTGACACATTCAGCTGAAGGAAGGAGTTCTTACACCATTCAGCAAAATAATCCCCTACAGGCCCATGATCAGTGTCTGTCTTGTAGGAGACTGACAGTGACAGAGTCATCAGCTAACGTGCTGTGCAGTAATTTAACTCGGAACTTCATGAAGTGTAAAGGGCTTCTACAGCTGTCTGTGTACAGAATGTACAGTATAGGGCGGGGGACAGCACACAGCCCAGTGGAAGAACAAGGCTGCTCTGATAAAAGACTGTCCACCCTCACTCTGTGACTCTTTGTGATCTGTTGGTCAAAACACCTACGATTCAACCGACAATAGTAAAGTGTAGATTAGAATTTGAGCGTAATCGCTCCACGACCAAGTGTGGTTGAATGGTGTTAAAGGCTGATGAGAAATCTATTAATAAAAGGCTGCTGTGTGTCTTGAGACCTTCTAGATGTGAATGTAAGAGATTCAGTGATGTGAGGGCAGACTCTTTGACTCCCCTTTCAGTCCTGTAGGCAAACTGCATGGGCTCCAGTTGGTGCTCTGTCTGGTGGAATACATGAATTTTAACAATTTTCTCAAATGACTTCATAGCTGGTCTGAAATCGTTTAATGTCTTGGGGGGTTTGTGTTTTGCAACAGGTATGATTGTTGCCTGTTTCCAAATCCTGGGTACTTTCTGCTGATGCAGAGATATGTAAAAAAATCTAATGAAATATAGTACTGAGCTGCTCAGCTCATGACCTCAGTACCTGCCCCTGATGTTCTCAGCTCCAAGTCCTTCCCTGACTTTTGTTTTCTTGAAAATGCTTGAAACGCACTGTGTATCCAGTTCAATCTTTCTGGAAGCAGTGAGCTTCTCTTTAAGTTCCCCGATTTCTCCACTGAAGTTGTGCTTTTCAAATCTAAGGTAAAGTGATTTGGTTCATCAGCCAGCTCTTTGTTGGTATTAAAGCTATCAATATTCACTGTGAATTAAGGGAGATTACCTTTGTCCTACAGCCCCACCATAGTTGTTATTCCACTCCATTCAGGTCTCAAATTACAATTGAGTTTGCTTTTGATATATTCCTTATACTTTAATTTTGCCTTTTTAATTTCTGCTCTAACTTCAGATCTGATTTGCCTCTTAACAGGCTCATCAGTCTGTTACACAAGGCTTATTATATTAATAAGCTTTAAAGTGTTTTATAGGAATATCTGTAAAGTGTTCACACTAATGCTGGTCAGTAAGTGACACTGGAGTGTCAATATTATCACACTTTTCAGCAGGGGGAGAGTGGGGTTGGGTATTTACTTGTGATATTGGGATCCTTATCTCAGGACAGGAGTGATATAAACAGTGTCTGATTCTCCTCACAGATGGACTCTCTTGTGGAATTAGTCAGTGATTGACACAGGGTCCTGTTCTACACAGAATCAGTGTGAAATATGGGTGGAAGATATTTCCTTGTCAGCTTCAGGGCCAGACTGCAGTTTCCATCCTGCCCAGCAGAGGGCTCCCTTACTCATCACTGTACAACAGGAGCTCTTAGTCCAGAAATGACGTTGGGTGTCTTTTACACATGTTTAAACCTGCAAGTCTAAAATTGATACACAATGAACAAAATGGTGTTCTTATTCCAAACTGAAGCTTGTGAAGTCCAAGAGAAAAATACCTTTTTTCAATTCTTGACCACATTGATGGACAGCACTGAGGTCACAGGTCCTTTGAAGATAGGCTAATCAGAATCAGTGGTACAGGATACAGAGACTGTATGTACTGTATCTCCACTGCATAAACTTCCAATGTAAAAACAAGAAAGGTTAATTCCTTGTTGAAAAGTAGAAAGATGCAGACAGGTAGTGGGAAGGGTTAGAAGGGCAATGTTTCAGCTGTTGAGACCTGTACAGTCTTTACACAGCATCTATAGAATATAGTATTTATACACTTTGCATATACTTTATATACTTAACAAACAGAATGTGCTCATTAACCAGTGTATACATGTACATACAGCTTGTTCTTATATACAGAATCTGTAAATAATATAAACGTTATTTTAGATGTTTATTTTAAATACCTTGTTGCTAAATTGCTTATATTGTAGATTTTTATTCAGAAGTTATATTTATTATCAATTATCATAATTTAATTTCAGTAATTAATAATTAACTTATTTTGTTTCTGGTAGGGGGGAGGGAGAGATGTATTTCACAGGTACAATTTGATTTTAATTTTCATATAATTTTTAAGAGACTCTTCTGATGTTTCCTGTTTTATTCCCACAGCGGACGTGACTCTGGACCCTGATACAGCGCATTGTTCTCTCTCCCTGTCTGAGGATGGGAAGAGGGTGAGATTGGGACAGAGGAAGAGTCTCCCTCACAATCCACACAGATTTGATTCCTGGCCCTATGTCACGAGCAGGGAGAGCTTCTGCTCAGGGAGACACTACTGGGAGGTGGAGGTGAATGAAAGGTGGAGAATAGGAGTGAGCAGAGAGTCTGCTGAGAGGAAAGGGGGGTTCAGCTTTGATCCCCAAGGGGGATACTGGGCTCTGTATTCCGGCTTTTCTGGTTTCTCTGCTCTCACTGACCCTGTGACCCGTCTCCCCCTCAGTCTGCAGCCCAGGACAGTGGGGGTGTGTGTGGATATTGAGGAGAGGAAGGTCTCCTTTTACGCAGTGGAGTCCAGGACTCACATCTTCACGTTCACTGACATGGTCCTCAATCAGGGGGAGAAGATCTATCCTGTCTTCGGTACCAGGGATCGATCTAAAGACCTTGTGCTGGTGCCTCCTCTCAGCTGTGGAGATTAAACATGAACACAGGCTGATTCACTCCCAGCTCTCTGCCTCAGTATCAATGTTATTAACTTGTTGTTTTCTGGTGTCTGTGTGGAGGTTTTACTAACTGTAGGTGTCCCCATTTGTCCGAGGTTATTGCTTATTTCTTTGTTCTGACGCCCGAACAAAAATTTGCAATTCACACATTTGTTCTCGTCATGTAGGCCACAATATTCTAAAGCTCCAGATTTCTTCCCTTGGTTTTTACACTCTACAGTCTCTTTAATTCTCACTCCAGCTCCTTACCGTTCCAATTAACTCCGATCTCTCTCCTCGCTTCCACCTTATGCCTGTCTGTCACTGTGTCTCTGCCTGTATCACTCTGTCTCTCTGTGTCCCTGTATCCCTGGTGTCCCTATCAGTGTCACTGTGTCAGTGTATCTCTGTATGTGTCACTATGTCTCTGTGACCCTTTGTCACTGTGTGTGAGATCATATCTCTGTGTCCCTAAATGCCTTTGTCACTGTGTATCTGTCAGTGTCACTATTTTTCAGTCTCTCTTAGTGTCTCTCTCTGTATCGCAGTGTCTCTGTGTGTGTGAGATCACATCTCTGTGTCCCCAAATGTCTTTGTCACTGTGTCTCTGTCAGTGTCACTATATCTTTCTGTCTCTCTGTTAGTGTCTCTCTCTGTATCTCAGTGTCTCTGTGTATGTGAGATCATATCTCTGTGTCCCCAAATGTCTTTGTCACCATGTCTCTGTCTGTGTCCCTGTGTCTTTCTGTCTCTTTGTTAGTGTCTCTGTGACTCTCTGTGTCACCGTTACCAACCTGTGTCAGTGTGTCTTATCTCTCTCTGTATTGCAGTGTCTTTATGTGTGTGTATGTGTCACTATGTCACTGTTATGACATTCATGTTTATGAAACTCAAAGAGAATATTATTAACTTAACCAACATTGCCATAGTGGTTGGGTGGGGAGGGACTCTTTCATTGAGCAAATCCAGGCCCATCATCCACTCGATAATGGACAATCATCTCTTTCGGAAAGTTTTTATTTGATGACAGTTTGATATTTTCTTAGAACGTGTACTAATTGTGAGTTGTGGTTGCTTTGAAATAAAGCTTATTTTGATAAAAACATTCCTCTTCCTCTATCACTTACTTCAACTTGTGATCCCAAAAGAGAAGAGATCAAACTACTCTCTGTACAATTGAAGCTGGGCTTTGTCTGAGAGATGATGAACAGACCTGCGGCGATCGCTGACCCTAATCAATACCTCCGTCGGCAGGTGGACTGTCAGCGATGAGCTTTCTGGGGAATACTGTACTTGTTTGCTCTGTAACTATCGTCCTGAAATAGGAGAATAGTTTTTTTTATTTTCTCTCTTTAGGAGAGGATATAAAGGTACTGAAGGTCTGCTATGTCACCTACCGCTCCTCCTGTCCCAGTTTCTTCCTTCCCCCCTTCCCCTCCTCTCAGCGAGTCTCCCGCTGGTCTGCTGCTGTTGCTGCTTCTCTTCCAGCTGCGCCGAGTACAGTATTTCTGCTCTTTCTTGCCTTGTCCAGGGTGGAACCAGAACTGCCCCTCGTCTGGCCTGTGGGGTCCATTTCTGTACCACGCCGCCTAATACCCTTCCCTCAGCTACTGTAACCTTCCAGTCTCAGTTTTTTATCATTTCTGTACCTTATTTTCACCTCCTCAAAGTATGAGAAATGATTGGATTGCCACATTTGCTTGTTCTAATAAATTAGCTGTTGGTGAAATTCACATATCATGTGCAGATATTCTGCGTGCAAATAATTTTAATTGTATGTCACCTTGGAAAAGAAAAAGGAATTGATCAAATAAGTTAATTAATAATGTATTCTTTTTTCTCTAAGATGTATGTTTTTTTAACTTGTTGTTGCCTCTGTTCTGTGTTTTTGGCGTATTGGAGCACACACGCAAATAAGCATTTCATTGCACTTGTGCATATGACAGAAGACTGAACTCTGAACTCTAATTCTGAATGTAAAACGCACTTCACATCTAGGAACAACCACTGAATCTACAGATCATCAGTTCTTCTGAAAGAGGGGTCAAGCTCTAGTCGTGCCTCATTCCAGCTTTTACTTCCAATGAATTTTAACTGCGATTTGCATGACAGTTTTAAAGTTAGAGTCCTTTTATGTTTGTCTGTTTGAAATGTACTCTAGCTGTGGAGCCGTCCTGAGGCTCAGCGAAGGTGTTAAAGTTGTCCAGGGGATTAAGATGCCCAGAAGGCGTGGATGTCAGAAGATCTTGGTTCTCCGCTCTGCCTCTCCTCTCTGTGGGTTGTCCCCAGCTGTGCGGTAGAATCAGTGAGCCCTGAGAGTGCAAAGAGTTAACAGTTCATCCATGAATGAGGAAGAGGAGGAGCCTTCTCGAAAAGGAACAGCCCAGCTACCTCACTGTGCAGAAACGCAACTTATCTGGGGAGCCGTGCCCTGGCATTGGTAAGAGCTGCTGGGCCTTTCCTCCTTCGTGCTCGTGCCCATACTCAAGCGCAGCTCTGCTGAGGACCCCCTGGCCACGTGCGTGTGAATACCGAGCTGTGTGTGCTGGGTCTGCGGCTCGCCAGCGGACTGAAAGAGCAGTGTGAAATAAGGAACTCGGGCAGGTAAGGCATCCACGGCCCCACGGCTCTCTCAACAGTGTGTGAAGGCATTCCGAATAGGAGACAGAGTATCCTTCTGGGGGAGAAAAACAGGTCACAGACAGGGTTAGGACTAAAAAACATCCTTAGGAACTCAAGGGTTGTTCTTAGCTTTTATTTTGGAGGAATATAACGTTTTGGAAAAATGGGAGTACGTTACGTTGTATAAGAGTCAACATTTTGCGGTAGATATGGACTAGCACATTCTGTACTGTAAATGCTCCCCTTTCTTCTGTCCCATTAAAGAGCAAAGGCTTCCAGTAAAACGAGTTGGGATTTCCTGTACTCTGGGATCCTAAGGAGCTGATTCATACTTCCTCGGATTGTCAGTGCAGGTATGTCTCTGTGCCTCAGGCGTGTCTTCTCACCTTGGTAAATGTGTGGGAATATTATTTTCCTTTAAAATAGTGGTTCAGAAGTCGAATGTTTGCTCATGTTCCTGTGCTTTTATTTTTACATGCCCTGTGTTTCAGAAGTAGATTTCTGACTTGTTTTGGCGTTACCTGCACATCTGGGCGTGGCCTGCTGCGTGCTCTTTCTGTCTGCTCTCATGGCTGCAGGCCTTGCAGAAGCACACAGAGGAAAGGGAGGAAGTGTAGGAACGGGTCCATCTTTCAATACACCACAGTGACCACAGCCTCGTACCTGAGGCTGAGCGCGTCCCTCCTCACAGCACAGCCCACCTGCGGGAGTCCCAGAGTCCTCGGGGGTCACTGCCTCACTGGCTGACTAATCCCACCTTGAGCCCATAGAGCGCCACCACCTGGCCAGTCTCAGTTACTGTCATCCAGAGCCATGACCCAGGCACGATAGAGAGCTCTTTAACTGCGTGAGCCTCTGGGGAAAGTCTACAACTATCTGTACAATATTTCCCGGTATTACACATTTACATTATGACTCATGAACATGAAGTACCAATTCTCAGATCTGCTAAGGGCTAATACTGAACTAACAAATGAATGAGCAGTTTCAAAACCCCAAATCATCATCAGATATACAAGCTCTTTATTTCATGTGTCCTACATATACTGTATAAAATTCCCTAAAGCATACAAAATACAAACTACTTCCATCATAAGCAACTGACCTACCCTTACAGGACACGAGTGATATTCCTGAATTGTGAACCTGTATAGTATTTATTTTTACTTTGTTGTATCTTTTTTGCATTTCCCTGTTACAGTGAAGAGAGCCAATGTCTAAAATACTGTAGCTGCACTATGGAGAGACTGTTCTGGCAGCAAGTAGAGGCCAGCCAGTGGGCCCCTATCACTTGTAATTAGGTGGATAGTTATTAGTTAATTCATGAAATAATTGGTGGTGTTCATTCTCACAGGGCTTTCATGTGTGATGTTTGGGGGATATAAGGGGCTTCACAACGAAGTAACAGTTGTTGCTTTTATAGCAAGACTCTGAAGACCAATGCACAATGTCTTCCCATGTTTTTATACATGTACAAATGGCTGGAGTCACTATATACTCAACATCACATTTGTTTCTTCCAGTCTTGGTTCGTGACTGAGGGGAAGCAGAATGATTGCTGATTGACTCTTATCAGCAGTGTTTTAGATCGTGACCTCCTTCTGCTTGGTCTCTGTCTGAAGCCCCTGTTCCTCCAGACCAGCTCTGTGCCAGTGTGTTGGATTATGCGTAATCCTCTCCTGTACTGTTTCTCTGTGCTCAGGAATGGCTTCATCCCAAATGGTGCTTTGTAAAGAGCACCTTCAGTGCTCAATATGCGAGGAAGATTTTCTCGACCCAGTCTCCCTTCCATGTGCACACAAGTTCTGCAAGGAGTGCATTGAAGTGCACTGGGACATGAGACATGTGTGTGAGTGCCCTAGGTGTAAGCAGAAATTCCCTAAGAGACCTGAGCTGCACATCGACAGAAACTTTGCCGAAATCACAGAACAGTTCAAGAGGCGGAAATTAAGCAGTCCCGAAGAGTGCTCATCTAAGCCTGGGGACGTGCCCTGTGATGTCTGCACCGGGAGAAAGCTTGGTGCAGTCAAATCCTGCCTGGTCTGTCTGGCCTCTTACTGCGAGACTCACATCCAGCCTCACTATCAAGCAGCTGCTTTCAAGAGACACAGGCTGATTGACCCCGTGGACAAACTTGAGGACAGGCTGTGTGAGAAACATGAGAAACTCCTGGAGCTGTTCTGCAGGACGGACCAGACCTGTGTTTGTCAGTTCTGCACTGAGACAGACCACAGGACGCACAGCACTGTGACTTTAGAGGAGGAATGCAGAGACAGAAAGGTAGGATGTCTTAAGACCTTTGTTTGAAAGATTATACAGGCCAGGTCTGGAATAAACATTTTTGTTTTCTTAATTTAGCAGCGTTGGTTAGTGAATGAATCTTTAAGATATACATGTTTGTTTGCTGAATAAAGTATTTTTCCATTAGAGTTTGTCCAAACTCTGAATGGAACTGTAGCCTGACTGAGGGCACTGTAAGCATGCAGGAGAGGCAGGAGTTGTCATTTTGCTGGGAATTTGAGAAGACCCTGGCCAGCTCTTTCTAGCCCTGTCATTGAAGTCAAATGTGTGACCCCACTCAGGGCTCATTTTAAACGGGTAAAACGCTATTTTACTTTGAAACGGGTAAAAACATGTTACGTGCACAACATTCAAACATCGCATGCAGCATTCTTTCACAGGCTGTCCCTCAGCTCGCTCACAGCTCAGTCAGCATGTGAGTGATGGCAGGAGGGGTGGAGGTGACTGTGTTGTGTTACAGGCTCAGGTGCTGAAGACCAAGGCAGAAGTACAACAGATGATCCAGGAAAGACTGGGGAAGGTGGAGGAGATCAAATACTCACTGGAGCTCAGCAGAGTGAGTCCTGCAGGAGTCCTGTTGAGTTCTTCTGTGTGGGGAATCACAGGGCTCTGATCTGCTTATCCCCCAACTATATTCTGTACCATTTAAATTCAAACATTACTAACAAAGACTGTTTGTGCTGCTGGTATGGGCTTGTGCTTGTGCTAATGATTTCTGAATATTGGACATTTCAACCACAGCAAGGCAATTGACAGGAGGAAACATTTTTAATTGAATTACTAGATCCTTGGTGTTTTATTTGCAACAAGTACTCACGATGTTTGGAAATCTGTAAAATAGCCGTTCAAGTATTAAAGATTGACAAATACATTTTGAAATGTTTTTGTCAAATGGAAAGCACAAAAGCTATTTTCCTGCCACACCACCCCCTCCCTT
Organism: Lepisosteus oculatus; assembly: GCF_040954835.1. Lineage (NCBI taxonomy): Eukaryota > Metazoa > Chordata > Actinopteri > Semionotiformes > Lepisosteidae > Lepisosteus > Lepisosteus oculatus. Next base: position 16,112,000 of record NC_090699.1, read on the forward strand.
CACAAGGGGCCAGTTTGTTGTATGAAAGTTTACTTGGAACAAGCAAAGCATGCAGAGTAATGGTGATTCCAGAATGACTCAATCTGATGGACAGCTGTAAGTGGCTGAGGGTTCGAGGTTTGCTGCAGATACTGCTGGTGTACCTGGAGCGAGGCACTTTACTGGCTGCCCCGGGCTGCCCAGCTGTATAAGAGGGATAATCCTTCTGATGGCCAGACAGCGTCGCTAGTGCACACAACACTACTGTATGCACATGAGCTCTGGCTGTATGGTCAATGTGCTCTGGTGTGAACTTTAGCTTACTGTACCAGTAACACTGTGACCTGGGATAGACTAGAGAATGCCTGTTTATTCTTACAGTTCTTCTGTGTGTTGCCTCGTGTCTCTTCAGAACTCTGCACAGAAAGAGATCAAGAACAGTGTGCAGGTCTTCACTGCTCTGATGAGATCCATTGAGAGAAGCCAGACCGAGTTCATTAAACTGATTGAGGAGAGGCAGAGAACAGCAGAGAGGAGGGCTGAAGGGATCATTCAAGAGCTGGAGCAGGAAATCACTGAGCTAAAGAGGAGAAACACTGAGCTGGAGAAGCTCTCCCACACTAAGGACCACATCTACTTCCTACAGGTCAGCACACACTGTAGAGAGCAGATATAGTATCTACAGAGAGCAGCGAGTCCAACAGGCCAGCTCACACTGTAGAGAGCAGATACAGTATCTACAGAGAGCAGAGAGAGCTACAGGTCAGCTCACACTGTTGAGAGCAGATACAGTATCTACAGAGAGCAGCGAGTCCAACAGGCCAGCTCACACTGTAGAGAGCAGATACAGTATCTACAGAGAGCAGCGAGTCCAACAGGCCAGCTCACACTGTAGAGAGCAGATACAGTATCTACAGAAAGCAGAGAGTCCTACAGACCAGCTCACACTGTTGAGAGCAGATACAGTATCTACAGAGAGCAGCGAGTCCAACAGGCCAGCTCACACTGTTGAGAGCAGATACAGTATCTACAGAGAGCAGCGAGTCCAACAGGTCAGCACACACTGTAGAGAGCAGATACAGTATCTACAGAGAGCAGAGAGTCCTACAGGTCAGCACACACTGTAGAGAGCAGATACAGTATCTACAGAGAGCAGAGAGAGCTACAGGTCAGCTCACACTGTAGAGAGCAGATACAGTATCTACAGAGAGCAGAGAGTCCTACAGGCCAGCTCACACTGTAGAGAGCAGATACAGTGTCTACAGAGAGCAGAGAGTCCTACAGGCCAGCTCACACTGTAGAGAGCAGATACCGTATCTACAGAGAGCAGAGAGTCCTACAGGCCAGCTCACACTGCTGCTAATGAGCACTGCAATGAAGAGCTTTTATTCACAAAAAATTATGATTTTAGTTTTTCCCACAACAGACAGGGCATACATTGTATACAGTCTATATACTCCCTAAGGCAGCCCTTGGGTGGTTTCACTGGTTTATGGGACTGTTCTCTCTTTGCTGTAGCGTTTCCTATCCACGCATTATCCTCCGCTCCCCAAAGACTGGTCTGACATCACCGTTCCCACCGAGCTGTGTTTGAGCGCTTTGAGACAGGCCATATCAGAACTGACACAGACTGTCTGGAGAGAACAGAACAATCTCTCTGAGAGGGGTGAGTATGGCATTAATGAATAAATATCACACAGAAAATAGCAAAGTGATCAGAACAGGACACAATTACGTTTTTTCTGGGATCATCAAAATAGTCAAATAGATTTCTTTTCCTCGTGACATTGATGCTGTGCTGTTATGTTGTTCTCTTTGAAAAGCAAATATTTTGCTAGAAAATAGACCTTTATAAAGTTACTGAGGACATCTTTGTTAACCTTTGACACATCCAACATGTTTTTCTTTTGCAGAACTGGAGGAGATAAAGAAATATGCAGGTAACTTCTGCTGCTTTCAATTTCACCTATGAAGAATAAGAGACCCACAATGAGAGTCTTTTATTCCAACGATACTGAACTCTGTTCCCTGTCTGTCACTCTGTCTGTTCCGTGGGTCTTGTCTCCAGTGGATGTGAGTCTGGATCCCAGAACCGCAGGTCCCCATCTCGCCCTGTCTGAGGATGGGAAGGAAGTGAGATACTGCAGAGGAACCCAGACGCTCCCCGACACTCCGGAGAGATTCAGTGACGACGTCTGCGTCCTGGGCAGAGAGGGCTTCACCTCGGGGAAACACTACTGGGAGGCGGAAGTGAGGCAGAAGACTGATTGGGCAGTAGGGGTGGCCAAAGATTCTGTCAAGAGGAAGGGGGAGGTGTTCCTGTACCCCGACAATGGCTACTGGACCTTGTGCCTCAGTAGTCGGAAAGGCTTTGAAGCGTGCACTTTCCCCCCAACCCCACTTTCCCAGGGCTTAAAACCCCGGAGGGTGGGGGTTTATGTGGATTACGAGGAGGGGCAGATCTCCTTTTATAACTTGAAAGCCAGGTGCCACATATACACTTTCCGGCACACCTTCAGTGAGAAACTGTATCCTTTCTTTGACCCCTGCTTAGATTCCAGTGACGCCGAGCCGCTGATCCTCTGCCCTGTGAATCCCACTGAGGGAAGCAGGGTCTGTTAAAACAGACCAGTCCTGTCACTGAGGCGGCACTGAAGTCCATCCCAGAACAGGGCAGTCATCACACAACTGTGTGAATATAATAATAATAATAATAATAATAATAATAATAATAATAATAATAATAATAATTGCTTACAATATAATAATAATTGACACTCCACTCAAAGCGCTTTACAGGTAATGGGGACTCCCCTCCACCACCACCATAATGGTACTAATATACATAATATATATAATATATTATATAATGTATAATATACATAATATGTACTGTAGACAGCTGTACTGTACCTGTACACATCCCCTCAGTGGAATGGACTGGAAAGTCAGCTCTTCCTGCCAGCTGTACTACTGTGTCATTAGTTTCTTAACTCCACATTGATGTGTATTGAGCCAAGCCAAAATGCCAATCAGGGTCTCAAGGCATCCTGTCCTCACTTCCCTCCAATTGAGGGCCAGACGTTAAGAAAGAAAGGCATGTTGTTGTTTTTTTCTTTAGGAACCTGCACCATTAGTAAAAATGCTTTATTTCTGAAGTACAGTATTAAAATATCAAGTATACCATTGTTACCGCTCCCAGTTTCTCAGGGACGTTTTCTCATGTTTTATGACAGAAAAGAAAACAAAAGCCTAGCTCTTCTTTCAGATCTAACTCGACAATATCTCTCTAGATACTCTCTATTAAATACTGGGCAGCTCAACTGCATACTAGTATCAAAATCAGGCTCTCTCCTGCAAAACCACAACTCTCTTAATTCCAAAACTCATTCCCAAAACTTAAACATTTTCCAGAAACTTGTGCTCTAACGCCACTGGACACCGAATGTAACAGACTTAGTTATTTGATCTATGAATTATTCTTGAAAATAACCAGGGTATCGACTTCAGCAACAAGTCTGGACAAGTTGTTCCACACCTCCACATCCCTTTGGGTAAAGAAATCAACTTTATTTGACTGTATTTATTTCTGTTTTTTACTTTTTTTGTTTAATTCTTTTAGAAGAAATGACTATGGTCCAAATTAAAATCAGTAATGTCTTTGGAAGACATGCATACAAGAGTTACACCTGACCTGCTACCTCAAACACGTCAGGAAATAGATGATGGTACGTGAAATTTGACTTTAGGGAAATTCAAGCTACAGTGAGGTGTACCAATGATGCTACCGCCTAGCCACAGGAAAACCGAAAGCAGACTTACTGAAGCACACTTGTTTTAACAATCGAGAGACTTTCTGTAAGTAAGAATCCCATTGTACCAGTACATGTACCGGTTACATATGGCAATAAAGTTCAAGTTCAAGCTCTGACACCACAATGTGACTGTAACATGTGTTTGTAAGAACATTTAAAGGATTACCTTATGGCATGTCAAGGGACTCATTCCTTGATCAAATGAAATAAAATCTCTCTGCTCCAGCCAAAATGAATTCACTAGGAATGACACCACCCAAGATGAAGGGGTCATGGAGCTAAATTGTGACTTAACCCGCTTGACTGAGGGCTGACCTCCCGGCCAGAGGACAAGGAGACCAGGACCCCCATGCAGGGTGACCAAGGGGCAGCTGCAGAGGGGGAGGTGGGATGCAAGAGAGAGAGATCGGGATCTCGTAGGTATTTCTAGAGTCTGGAAGAAGAATGGATTATCAGGAGTGATTGCTAATTACTGACAGCGGAGGCTGATTGAACTTGGTTGTTGTCATCCTGCCTGAACGTTTGTTATAAGCTCCATTTATGACTTTGCTTTAAAAGCAGGAATTACACTTAGATGACAGTGAAGCAAATGAACTTCAGAGATAATGGGTGGGACAGATATTCTCACCTTTTTGTACCTCACAGACCAGATTCTCATTTGCAAACACAAAAAGATTCTTAGCCATTTAATAGATACACTACAGGATTCACAAGGGGGATGAGTAGGAAGGAGGGCAAAAGTAAATGTTAAGGAATTAGATATAATTCATGTTTATTTTTTCTAAAAGTATCAAAGCCTCCTTCAATTCTCATCTTCGTGGCCCTCAGTTCTTCTACCGATTGCAGGGGACAATCATTTGGTAATAGACAAACAATAGTAATTGTCCAGTAAAAGTCCATGATATATTCTATTTTTTTTCTTGGCAATTAAAATGTATTAATTGATAAAGACTTTATAATAATATTTAGCAATGAAAAACAGTTTTTTTCTTGAAATAGAAATACACACCATCTCTGAACTGGCTTTGGGAATACCTGTATTTTAAAACATACGTGAGGATTTATTATTTTGAATACTACCTGTAAGAAAAAAAACAAGAAATGCAAAGACTGCAGATATTAAAACAAGTTAAAGTATTAGAGACAAACTTGCAACAAATTCCAAACCTGAAATTATATGGAATTATTTAATAATTTTATTATAATCATAGTATTATATTATTAGTAATATGAACAAGTAATAGGTTTATTCCATGCTGAAAAAAAGAAGAAAGAGAACACAACGTTTCGGCCGTGGAGCCTTCTTCAGGTGTGAGGAACCTCACACCTGAAGAAGGCTCCACGGCCGAAACTTTGTGTTCTCTTTCTTCTTTTTTTTAGCATGGAATAAACCTATTACTTGTTCCTTTGCAGCCTACGCATGCTGACGCAGCTACCCACCTGAACGTATTAGTAATATGATTATATTATTCAGATTATTTGCTATTTTTAATAACTCCTCACATAGCACTTTTCTGGACACTCCACTCAAAGCTCTTTACAGGTAATGGGGATCCCCTCCACCACCACCAGTGTGCAGCCCCACCTGGATGATGCTCCAGTCTGCTCACACACACCAGCTCTCAGTGGGGAGGAGAGCAGAGTGATGAAGCCAGTTCAGAGAGGGGGGTTATTAGGAGGCCATGACTGGTAAAGGCTGTTGAAGACTTTTTGAGCTGTCAGAATGTGGTGCTACACTACAGTACAACTGCTGAGTGAACAACACCAGCCTGAAAACAGTTAATGATGCAGGATGAGCAAAGACCTCCAAGGCTTTGGCTACTGAAATGTTTCCATGATGGGGAATAGTATCAGACAGATTCAGCTCAGAGTTCACATTTTACAGGGAAAATAAAGAAATAAGCCATGCAGTTGTTGGGGGTAAAAAGGATTTCACGTTGCTTATTAAGCTCAGAGTCCAGGAGCAGTAGAACACAGTAATAGGACCATTACCAAAAAGGACCAAAAAGGCAGCCTGAGGAGAAGAGGAGAGGGGCTCCATTTTCCACACCTGATCCTCATCATCTCTGGACACTTTGTGGGGAAACAGAACATGGTTCACTACAGAGAGACTCCTCATCAGGACCATGTCAGTTTCATAACTGAACTTGGTTACAACTTCTACATTAGATACTCAAAACAAGTACATAACTCTTAGGAATTAAATTGATATCAACTGGTTGGGATAACAGTTGAATTCTCGAGCAGTAATGCAGTGAAGTTGAATACTCATCCAGTCTCTGGGGATTCAGATCTCCTGCAGGCACAAAGAAGCAGTTGCAGGCTTGTTGCTGTCCAATCTGCGCTCTCTGGCTCGGTGCCAGGCTGTGCTGTTGCGGCTTGGTGGAGACTCCTGCTGCGCTGCTCTCTGAAGACCAGCTAGTTAGTGTTGGCTTTAACTAGCGAAGTTTGTGCACAGGAGAAAAGATGACTGTGGGTCCCAGCAGGTCAGGAAGAGGACCGGTTCGTTCCTGATGAAACACTAGTTCTGAATAGTGATTCAGCTGTCCACAGTTCCGACCTGTTCACGAGGCTTGCTGCTGGTGCTAACCTTGGGTGGATCCTCTGGTTACTATCTGGCAACCTCCGCTCTAGACTCTTAGAACAAAGGAAAGTTCTGGCACTCGGACACACTGGCCGTTACATGGTTGTCCAGGCTGAGTCCTCAGGATGGTTTCGAGGGGATTACAGTGCCCCTGTATGCTTATACGAAAACCGGAAGTATAACTCTGACACACAGAACCCAGCCTACAGGGACAGAGCTGAGCTGTTCCTGCAGGAGCTCCCCAGAGGCAACATGTCTCTAAAACTCACAAACATGAGTCTCTCTGATCGTGGACAGTACAAGTGTTTGGTGGAGTCTGTGGATCAGTGTACCAATCTGCAGGACTGCCTACTTCAGAACAGCAGAATTGGCTTGGATTGGAGCTTCTAAAGACCAGGGACATCTTCATCTTCAGTGTTAAAGAATACACCTTGAAGAGCTACTAAGAAGGCTGCAGTAAATTGAAACAAGTGACGAGTTGTTCAGTGGAGAATCCAGATTCTTTTTGAAGAGAAAACTTGACCAAAAGGAGGAACCCAGGACAGAAAGCACCAAGGCGTTGGGCCAGGCAGACATTAAGAGCTGTAGGATGCCAGTTGACAGAGCCAGTGATAGGCGGCCTGAAGCTAACAGATATTGTAGATACCTGATAGAGTGTTTTTCTTTCTGTTTTTTGTAGTTTGGAGAAGGATCCATGTACAAACAAATAATGTGTGAAGCAATTGCAAGACGTATAATATATTTCTCTGTTGTTCCCCACTTGTCTTCTCTTTCCTTCTTTGTCATTTTGGAACATGTAAGGAATGAAATAATGCAACAAAAATCAAGAAGAGGTGTATTCAAGAGATATATATATAGTGAAAGGCGGTTATGATTGTGATTTAAAACAGCTGAGTGAAATTGTCATCTCTCCCAAACTGCTGTTAAGAACTTCTATTTAGTGTGACTCTGCCCGCGGTGGAGCCTATATCTGGATTACTGACTCCACTAGGAATCTGACAGGTCTGATATTAGTACGACTCTTTAAAAGCCAGTCTTATTACAGGAATCTGTGTCAGTGTGACAGTCTTGTCTCCTTATGTCTCTTGTCTGTTTCTGACACTGAGGGAATCTGAATTATATCGGTGTGACTATAAAAGAGCATCAGTGCTGGATTCTGTATTAGTGTTACTGGGGGTCTGTTTCTTACAGAGGAGGAGACATGTATCTCACAGGGTAAGTAATTAATACATGTTTAATTTTCTGAATATTGAATTTCTATAGTATTTAAAAAAGGTCACATTCAGAATGCCTTTTCATTTTTTATAGTAGATACAGTATATACAGTAGTATATATAAATGCTATATTTAGTTTTTGTAAAGGGATATATAGTATAACTTATGTATAGAATATTTGCAGCAAATGTAATGAAGAAAATTAATGTTCCATATTGTTATGATGTTTTTTATGTTGACATTGCTAAACAGGACTGTGTGGAACATTAAATGTTATGTTTTGTACACTAGACTCATGTGAAATCTCTTTGCAGTCAAGTTCCTCCTGGGTGAGTATCCAGTGGTTTGAAAGTAGCAAGTAGTGTCATTGGTGATCTCAAGGTCCTGAGCTGGAGTTTGCTGTGTCTAACTGTCCTGACCTGTACCCTTCTGAGAACTAGTGACGGCACTGCAGTGACTGTCTGCTACATACTGTACAACCAAACACATCGTCTCCATTCACCTGCAAAATATCCAGACTACAAATTATCATCTTTTCCAAGAAGAGTGATTGATTCGGGCTGAATGAAGATGAAGCTGTACTCTTACTCATCAGTAAAAGACACATCTTTCACAAATGATGACAATTTTATTTAAAAGCACTTTTCAAGAAATTCAGAATGTGGATAAAGCCTCATGTGTTATGCTGTACATAACCTCCAAACACCAAAGTGTTAAGATACTGTTGCTTCAAAAGAACGTATTACTGTAATAGTCACCCCCTTAAAAATTTTAAAAGAACCAAATAAAAACCTATTAATTGAAATTGACTGTACTTTGAATTTGTAGTGTTTTCATTACTACTCTCCAATAAAAAAGCACCTGTTGAACTCAACACTACAATGCCCAGCTAAAAACACACATACAAGTGTCCTACTAGAAGGCAGACGGAGGTTCTTGTCTGAAGCGTATAAACGCGTCTTTCAGTGTTCTGAGAAACTGTAACTTTACATTTCCTCTCTCATCTTCACAGATATTGTGAGACGCAGCCGAAACTCAGCTATGTTCACATGTACAGACTTTCACCATCAGTGACATTTCCCAGTGTGGAGCCCAAAGTCTGTATCTCTGTCTTCCAGTGTGTGTCTGTGACTAACGGTGTCTGTATCTCTGTGTTCAGTGTGTGTCTGTGACTAACAGTGTCTGTATCTCTGTGTTTCAGTGTGTGTCTGTGATTAACAGTGTCTGTATCTCTGTGTTCAGTGTGTGTCTGTGACTAACAGTGTCTGTATCTCTGTGTTCCAGTGTGTGTCTGTGACTAACAGTGTCTGTATCTCTGTGTTCCAGTGTGTGTCTGTGACTAACAGTGTCTGTATCTCTGTGTTCAGTGTGTGTCTGTGACTAACAGTGTCTGTATCTCTGTGTTCCAGTGTGTGTCTATGATTAACAGTGTCTGTATCTCTGTGTTCAGTGTGTGTCTGTGACTAACAGTGTCTGTATCTCTGTGTTCAGTGTGTGTCTGTGATTAACAGTGTCTGTACCTCTGTGTTCCAGTGTGTGTCTGTGACTAACAGTGTCTGTATCTCTGTGTTCAGTGTGTGTCTGTGATTAACAGTGTCTGTACCTCTGTGTTCCAGTGTGTGTCTGTGACTAACAGTGTCTGTATCTCTGTGTTCAGTGTGTGTCTGGGATTAACAGTGTCTGTATCTCTGTGTTCAGTGTGTCTGTGACTAACAGTGTCTGTATCTCTGTGTTCAGTGTGTGTCTGTGACTAACAGTGTCTGTATCTCTGTGTTCAGTGTGTGTCTGTGATTAACAATGTCTGGATCTCTGTGTTCAGTGAGTGTCTGTGATTAACAATGTCTGGATCTCTGTGTTCAGTGAGTGTCTGTGATTAACAGTGTCTGGATCTCTGTGTCCCAGTGTGTGTCTGTGATTAACAGTGTCTGTATCTCTGTGTTCAGTGTGTGTCTGTGATTAACAGTGTCTGGATCTCTGTGTCCCAGTTTGTGTCTGTGACTAACAGTGTCTGTATCTCTGTGTTCAGTGTGTGTCTGTGATTAACAGTGTCTGTATCTCTGTGTTCAGTGTGTGTCTGTGACTAACAGTGTCTGTATCTCTGTGTCCAGTGTGTGTCTGTGACTAACAGTGTCTGTATCTCTGTGTTCAGTGTGTGTCTGTGACTAACAGTGTCTGTATCTCTGTGTTCAGTGTGTCTGTGATTAACAGTGTCTGTCTCGCTGTGTTCAGTGTGCGTCTGTGACTAACAGTGTCTGTATTTCTGTGTTCAGTGTGTATGTGACTAACAGTGTCTGTATCTCTGTGTTCAGTGTGTGTCTGTGACTAACAGTGTCTGTATCTCTGTGTTCCAGTGTGCGTCTGTGACTAACAGTGTCTGTATTTCTGTGTTCAGTGTGTATGTGACTAACAGTGTCTGTATCTCTGTGTTCAGTGTGTGTCTGTGATTAACAGTGTCTGTATCTCTGTGTTCCAGTGTGTGTCTGTGACTAAAAGTGTCTGTATCTCTGTGTTCAGTGTGTGTCTGTGACTAACAGTGTCTGTATCTCTGTGTTCAGTGTATGTCTGTGACTAACAGTGTCTGTATCTCTGTGTTCAGTGTGTGTCTGTGCTTAACAGTGTCTGTATCTCTGTGTTCCAGTGTGTTTCTGTGACTAACAGTGTCTGTATCTCTGTGTTCAGTGTGTGTCCGTGATTAACAATGTCTGTATCTCTGTGTTCAGTGTGTGTCTGTGACTAACAGTGTCTGTATCTCTGTGTTCAGTGTGTGTCTGTGATTAACAATGTCTGTATCTCTGTGTTCAGTGTGTGTCTGTGATTAACAGTGTCTGTATCTCTGTGTCCAGTGTGTGTCTGTGACTAACAGTGTCTGTATCTCTGTGTTCAGTGTGTGTCTGTGACTAACAGTGTCTGTATCTCTGTGTTCAGTGTGTGTCTGTGACTAACAGTGTCTGTATCTCTGTGTTCAGTGTGTGTCTGTGACTAACAGTGTCTGTATCTCTGTGTTCAGTGTGTCTGTGATTAACAGTGTCTGTCTCGCTGTGTTCAGTGTGTGTCTGTGATTAACAGTGTCTGTATCTCTGTGTTCAGTGTGTGTCTGTGACTAACAGTGTCTGTATCTCTGTGTTCAGTGTGTGTCTGTGACTAACAGTGTCTGTATCTCTGTGTTCAGTGTGTGTCTGTGACTAACAGTGTCTGTATCGCTGTGATCCAGTGTGTCTGTGACTAACAGTGTCTGTATTTCTGTGTTCAGTGTGTATGTGACTAACAGTGTCTGTATCTCTGTGTTCAGTGTGTGTCTGTGACTAAAAGTGTCTGTATCTCTGTGTTCAGTGTGTGTCTGTGATTAACAGTGTCTGTATCTCTGCGTTCAGTGTGTGTCTGTGACTAACAGTGTCTGTATCTCTGTGTCCCAGTGTGTGTCTGTGATTAACAGTGTCTGTATCTCTGTGTTCAGTGTGTCTGTGATTAACAGTGTCTGTATCTCTGTGTTCAGTGTGTGTCTGTGACTAAAAGTGTCTGTATCTCTGTGTTCAGTGTGTGTCTGTGATTAACAGTGTCTGTATCTCTGTGTTCAGTGTGTGTCTGTGACTAACAGTGTCTGTATCTCTGTGTCCCAGTGTGTGTCTGTGATTAACAGTGTCTGTATCTCTGTGTTCAGTGTGTCTGTGATTAACAGTGTCTGTATCTCTGTGTTCAGTGTGTGTCTGTGATTAACAGTGTCTGTATCTCTGTGTCCCAGTGTGTGTCTGTGACTAACAGTGTCTGTATCTCTGTGTTCAGTGTGTGTCTGTGATTAACAGTGTCTGTATCTCTGTGTTCAGTGTGTGTCTGTGATTAACAGTGTCTGTATCTCTGTGTCCAGTGTGTGTCTGTGACTAACAGTGTCTGTATCTCTGTGTTCAGTGTGTGTCTGTGACTAACAGTGTCTGTATCTCTGTGTTCCAGTGTGTGTCTGTGACTAACAGTGTCTGTATCTCTGTGTTCAGTGTGTGTCTGTGACTAACAGTGTCTGTATCTCTGTGTTCAGTGTGTGTCTGTGACTAACAGTGTCTGTATCTCTGTGTTCAGTGTGTGTCTGTGACTAACAGTGTCTGTATCTCTGTGTTCAGTGTGTGTCTGTGACTAACAGTGTCTGTATCTCTGTGTTCAGTGTGTGTCTGTGACTAACAGTGTCTGTATCTCTGTGTTCAGTGTGTGTCTGTGACTAACAGTGTCTGTATCTCTGTGTTCAGTGTGTCTGTGATTAACAGTGTCTGTATCTCTGTGTTCAGTGTGTGTCTGTGACTAACAGTGTCTGTATCTCTGTGTTCAGTGTGTGTCTGTGGTGATTAACAGTGTCTGTATCTCTGTGTTCAGTGTGTGTCTGTGATTAACAGTGTCTGTATCTCTGTGTTCAGTGTGTGTCTGTGATTAACAGTGTCTGTATCTCTGTGTTCAGTGTGTGTCTGTGACTAACAGTGTCTGTATCTCTGTGTTCTAGTGTGTCTGTGATTAACAGTGTCTGTATCTCTGTGTTCAGTGTGTGTCTGTGATTAACAGTGTCTGTATCTCTGTGTTCAGTGTGTGTCTGTGATTAACAGTGTCTATATCTCTGTGTTCAAGTGTGTGTCTGTGATTAACAGTGTCTGTATCTCTGTGTTCCAGAGTGGCAGTGGCTGTGTAGTGCTGCAGGTAGGTCTGTCTCCTGTTAAAGACAAATTATTAATATTCTGCTGTTGTAACATTGAGTGCAGGTCAGTGTTTCTGTAAAATCCTCAATGTAGGATAAGGACATAATTTTAGAGTGAAACCTTAAAGATCATGGCTTCAGGGTGGAAAATTGTGTTTCTCTTTAATGGCCAATCGGAGGCTCTTCTGAAGGTGTTGATAGGTCTTTTCCCAAAGACGTCATACTGTGATCATTGCACAAATGTTTTGATGAGGGTCTGCATACTGAAGCAGAGCCAGCGACTCTGGATTGGAAATAACTGTGGAAAATCAGTGGGAATCAGGGCTGGGGACAGTCTTTTATAGAACAAAATAATAATTTATCTTCTGCCCTGTGATTTCAAGTTATCACAAGGACAGGGACACTTATAGCAGATCCTTCTACTCAGTTAGCAAGGTGAGGACCCACATACACTGAGACACTTCAGAGCAGCATCTCTGTGTCTTGGCTACTGTGATCTACTGTCTTAGGACAGACCATCCTGATGTTCCAAACTTCCCAATCCGTAGTTCGATCCATAACTTAAAAGTTGTTTCGTGAAACCAATTAACCTACCAGCAGATCTTTGGACTATGGGAGAAAACTCACTTAACACATGGGGAACACATAGTTAAAATTCTAGAAAGTTTATTGAAAATCCCAAAACGACAGCTGTGACTTACATTTTAAAAATGATACATTCTATCAGTAAGTTATGAGTTTTTTTCTGATCTTCAGAGACAAACTTGACTTGACGTTCTGCCAGTTAGGCTTCGCTCCAGTGAGCTCTTGACATGTCAACCAGGCTGATGGGTCAGGAGGAAGAAACGGTCATGACTGGTTCTGTTTTGACCATCAAGACAAAAGGAAAATTCAGCAGAATCATCATGTCTACTTTCATTTGAGTAAAAAGAGCATTTTGTTAAAAATACGCTTATAAAATGTTTTTCTCCAAAACAATGCCTTGAGTGGACAGATGGGTGTTGGGGTTCCATCTTCTCGTCACCAGAGGGCGCCTCGCGCGCAGGCTGCTGGCGCAAACAATGCGGACAGCTGTATCCAATCACACATCGGCTGGAGTACCTCGGGCTCCACCCCTCTGCTCCTCCGCTCCTCTGCTCTGTATAAACCGTGTTCTCACTCCTTCTCAGTGCTCATGATTGTAGACCTCTGGTTTGAGCTCAGGGCCTCTGCTTACAAGTTTTTTGTTTTTTTTCCCCTGTACCTAGTATCCTGCTTCCTGGCTTTCTTTCTTCTTTTGTTCAGTTCAGTCCTTGTTCTTTTTCTTGCTCTTCTTTTCACGTGATCTTCTCCTGGTTACTCCTGGTTTCCTGACTCCCGCTTTCTGTGTTTTATTTCTCTCTGGATGGCCTTCCTGGTTCTTAGACTCAGCCTGTTTTCAGACTGTGCTGCTGGACTGTGTGTTATAGTGTTCTGTTAGACACCCTGTCTGTTGGAGCCTGCCCAGGGCTCATTTCCTTGCTTACATCATACTGTGGTCATTGCACAACACTGTCGATCAGTGTGTGGAGATGTCAAGCAGTGTCACATGTTCACAGTCCTTCACACGCTGTCTGGACTGGCTGAGGGTCTGTCCTCCCTCACAGCCTGCTGTCCTGTGATGAGCCTGGAGAGGAAGCTTTATATACATACTTTATAAAGGACTGACTGTAAATAACACAACAGCCGTAGGTGATAGTCACAGTGCAATTAGATTTGACAGATCCACACTCTGTTCACATTACAATAACTGTAATGACTTGTGTGCTGGGAGGAGTGGCTACAGGAACTCTGACATTTTGTGGCACCAGTAGCCCCCCATCTGATGATAGTGACACTGATCATGATGAGTCAGGGGGTAATTATCTAGGAATGAGAGACTTTCTTCCCAAGACTGTGGAAATAGCTGTGGGATCTGTTACTTCAGCACAGCCAGTGGTCACAAGTGGTTATTCAATAACATTACTTGATATTATTTCACTGTTTCAGCTTGGTTAGAACAGGGTGGGGTATTTATCTGTGATACAGGAGTCCTCTTCACAGTACAGGGTGTCTGTGCTTCTGCACTGATAGACTCTGCTCTGGAATGAGTCAGTGATTGATACTACGGGAGCTCCATGTCCAAAAAAAAAAAGTCAGTTGTCTCTTCTAAATATGTTTAAACCTGTTTTTTGTTTCATTTAAGACTGTGCGTCTTAAAAATAATTTAAATAAACAACACAGTGGCCCCTTGTTGAACCGATGCTTGTGAAGTCCAGAGGGAGAAGACAGGCTGTTTTACCTTTTGACCTCAGAGAAGGGCCAATGGCCAGCAGTGAGGTCACTGATCTTCTGAAGAGCAGAAATATCCTTTAATCACAAACAGTGGTTAGGTGGTTCAGGTTATACTGCATGAACCTATATATAGTACACTGACTAGGGATGAGTAAAAAACAGTATACCATACAGGAAGAATGAGCATATATACAGTATGCAGTATATGCAGAATGGATAAATAATACACAAATAATAAACTTTATAATGTAGATAATTTGTACGGCCCATGTTTTATTAAAATTGTTATTCTGTAAGGATTTGCTTGTTTTCTATTTTCCTTATTATTGTTGGTCATAATTTAAAAAAAATTAAATTAGTGAGTGATTTGCTTGTTTTTGTTTTTCATAGGGGAGACAAACATTTTATAAGAAAAATTTGACTTTTTTTTATATAATCTGCAAGTGTCTCTTCTGACGTTTCCTGTTATATTCCCTCAGCTGATGTGACTCTGGACCCCGATACAGCAAACCCATCTCTTCACCTGTCTGAGGATGGGAAGGGAATGGGAGTGGGACAGTGGAAGAGTCTCCCTGACTCTCCGCAGAGATTTAATAAGGAGCCCTGTGTCACGAGCAGGGAAGGCTTCTGCTCAGGGAGACACGACTGGGAGATGGAGGTGAATTACTGGTGGAGAATAGGAGTGAGCAGAGAGTCTGCAGAGAGAAAACGGGGGTTCAGCCTCTCTCCCCAGGAAGGTTACTGGTATTTGGACTCTGTCATTTCCCATCTGAAAGTCCAACCCAGGATAGTGGGGGTGTGTGTGGATATTGAGGAGAGGAAGGTCTCCTTTTACAATGTGGAGTCCAGGACTCACATCTCCACATTCACTGACATGACCTTCAATCAGGGGGAGAAGATCTATCCTGTCTTCTGGACCTTGGATTTTTACAAAGACCTTGTGCTGCTGCCTCCTGTCAGCCATGGAGATAAAACACGTCACTGACTCATGAACACAGGCTGATTCACTCCCAGCTCTCTGCCTCAGTATCAATGCTATTAACTTGGATCACTGGTGTTGGTTTCTGGTGTCTGTATGGAGGTTGATGGGTAGGACAGGTCTGACACAGGACTGAGGAAACATTATCAGGACTGATGTCTTCATCCCTGTGGATTGTGGACAATATGACTCAAATAAAGAAGTAGTTACTAATAATAATGAAACAGTGCTGCTGTGTGTTGTGGATTTTGAAAAGGGACTCTGACTACAGTGGGATTATTTAAATCACAATGAGTGATGAAGAGAAATGTATTTAAACTTTTATAAATCTAACTTCTTCTGTCTCTCTCCCAGTCCCCTTGCATCTCTTGCTTGGTCTCTATATTCACTAAATCATTATGCTGAATCTCACAACGATGAACTGGAAAGAAGTAAGGCTGGCTGGCTCATTCACTCTGCTGTTGCTGCTGCCCTCCCAAGTGTTTCCACTTTTTCTTGAGTTCACAATGTTCACAGGCTGCTGCAGAGAGAGCTGCTATGGCACCTTGAAAGCAGGCACCTGCTTCCACATCTTCACCTTGAGAATCTACATAATATGGACAACATGCAGGTCATTCTTTTGGGTCTTTTCCATCTCAGAGGTAATGCTTTCTCCAGTCCGTTTTATATAGTAGAGATATCTATTTTTTGTGGAGCCGGACTTTTAATAGACCTCTTATCCCTCAAACCTATGTTAATAAAACTTTCACACAAGCAAAATCTCTCCAATACAAATTAAGTTCCGATTTAAGACCAGGCATTGCCCCTTTTGTGTCCTGTAACACGGCACAGGGAGTCTTTAAGTTTTGGGCTTCATGTGTGAAATGTTGGTGGAAGCTGTCTGCAGAAAAGTAACCCATAATAAACCAGGAGTGATCAGGGTGAATACATTTTCCCGCTTGTTTTTCAAAAGTAAAGACAAAATTCTGGATCTTCATGTCTGCATTAAGCAATGGAATGGGACAATAGTAAGTTGGGCACTCAGTAGGACTGTTCAGGCATTGGAGTAATCAGCGCCTGGTTTAGTGATATCACTGATTCTGCACTTAAAAACCTCTTGCTGAACTCACAGATGCCCGCACCTTTAGGCAATAACAACGCTATAATGTTAAATGTTGCATCATAGTAAACAATGTATTGTGTAATTGATGCACAATGTATTGCACATGCAAGTGATCTCCAATATCCTCAACTAACAACTAGTTTTTAAAAAACAAACATATTAATGAAGCACCCCCTACCACAAGAATGCAAAAAATTCAACACCACCAGTATATTTCACAGCAGCCACAAGGAAATACACCATTTCCCCAATCAAGCGCTCCAATCACGGGGCTCCAATTCCAACAGTCTCGGGTCATCTGCCGATTCCCCCATCCTTTTTGCCTGGCGGTTCCCAATCATTAAATTAATCCAACCAGATTCCCTGTATGAAACCTGAATTGCCATGGGGAAGGTGCTCTGTCATTTGAGTTACCACTGCTCTCAGCCCTGCCTTCTGGCTCTGTTCCTGTGAGCAGGACCAATTAGAAAACATTGTCCCTGTGATTTGCACCTGACTTCCAAATACCAGAAATGGCCTGAACCCTGTCCAGCTGACACCTTCTCCCTGGGGTCCTTCCTGCCTGGAGTTCAGCCCTCTTCCCTGCCTCAATCCCCGTCTCAAGTCCTGTCTCCTAATTTTTCTAATTTTCCCTCTTCCCTCTTCCCTCTGGCAAATTCTGACAGCCTCTGGAAATCGCTGAGCCTCTGCAGTTGGCATGCATTCCTGCTGTTTTGCCAGCAAAAACTAACCGCGTCAAGAAACAATGCAAGAAACAAGACAAGATCTGCTTCAACACTGTATTTCCAATCACACTCTGGCAATGTGATCTTTTTATATAAGACCATTTTCCCGATGACCCAGTATATGTAATATCGTCGAAGTACTGAACAGATACTGCATGTTTCCCTTTTTCTTTTTTAATAGTGAAAATATTACAAACAATCTTTCTTGCCCAAATACCAAAAACTAGCATCCCTATTGTAAAACCTTGAAGGAATCCTCCTTAGGCACCATACCATTGACCTTAGAAGTGTTGCCGGCTCTTGCTTATTCTACCAAAAAGTATGATAGAAGCTGTGTGTTTAGCTGCACGTGGTGAAGCATGCCCATTAGAGATATAGAGTGGGTCTACAGGAGCCCAATGCCATGCTGAAATGGTCTGTAACATAAATCCTGCTACTAGCTATCAATTCCTCTCCCAGGCGCACTGCAATAGAGAGAGCACATCTTTATACAAAGCAGCCAAAAGAAAAAAAAATGTTGTTTAATGTTTTGCTGCTGTTGCTTAGAAAAACAAAGAAAATGGCACAGAAGGAACAAAAAACGGAAGACTGCTTTGTGTTCGTGACATTTTAGTGGAGTTTTATGAAAGCAACCTGGATCCAGAATCTGTGATTGTCCACCACCTCACTGGAATCTGTTCCTGAAGCAGCTGTGATCAGTTGGATTTGTGAGTATAACAGTATTATCAGCATACAAATCATCCCTATCAATAGCATAATGATTAGTACCACACTTATTATGATGTGTGTTTTTTATATGCAGTTGATCGTAAATATTAGAAAATGCTTGTTTTTCTCACAATCTACATAGAAATATCTCAAGTTCAAGTTTATTGTCATTACACTCATATACATGGTATATGGTATAACGAAATGCTATTTAGCTAGCTCTCGGACATAAGTAGTACAAAGAGAAAAAACAACAACAACAACAATACAATTGTGTAGCAAAAGAAAGACAGAGACACAGGCAGTGTGTAAAAAACAACAACAGACGATGTGCAAAAAAACAACAACAGACAATGTGCAAAAAACAACAACAGGCAATGTGCAAAACAACAAAAAGGTAACAGGTTATGTGCAAAAATATGCATCAACAGAATGAAATAAAGGATAGAAATGATGGGGAGTGAGCTATTGACATGTGAGGTAGAGGTAGATTTCAATGTGTGTTTGGGTTTTTGGTAAGAAAGAAAGGAAGAAGGCACTGTGAGGCTCAGATCATAGGTGAGAGGTGAGGTGAGGTGAGAGTGAGAGAGGCTGGGAATTTAACAGTTTGATAGTGCGGGGGTAAACACTGTCTCTGAGTCTGGAAGTCCGGGCCCGAATGCTCTGGTACCGTTTTCCAGATGGTAGCAGATCATAAAGTCTGTAGCTGGGGTGTGTGGGGTCTTTGATGATGCTTAGAGCTTTCCTCAAGCACCGTCTGTCATAAATGTCCTGGATAAATATGTTATCAGATGTAAAACAAAAATGTTTTATATTTCCTTGTCGTATTTCCATTTTTTTCCATTAGAGACAGTGTTTACTTAGCTTTTCAAAGGCCAGGGTGTTCCTTTGTTTGTCGCCTGACAATCAAGTGCTGATAAGAAGAGAGACTGGGACTTTTGCAGCACTCTCAGCCAGACTTCAAGCAGTCCTGTTATCTGCGGTACCTGTAGCTCAGTGGTTAATGGCTTTTTTCTAACTCTGTCACCAAGGGATCCAGTTGGTGGGGGTGAAAGAAACTGAGCTGTTTGCCTTCTGCCAGCCAGCTGGTCTGCAGTGTTATTGCCTGTAGCTCAGTGATAAACATAATGAACATTTCTTTCAAGTTCAAGTTCAAGTTTCAAGTTTATTGTCATTACACTCATATACATGGTATATGGTATAACGAAATGCTATTTAGCTAGCTCTCAGACATAAGTAGTACAAAGAGAAAAAAAAACAACAACAACAACAACAACAATACAATTGTGTAGCAAAAGAAAGACAGAGACAACAGGCAGTGTGCAAAAACAATGACAGACGATGTGCAAAAAAAACAACAGGCAATGTGCAAAAAACAACAACAGGCAATGTGCAAAACAACAAAAAGGTAGTAACAGGTTATGTGCAAAAATATGCATCAACAGAATAAAATAAAGGGATAGAAATGATGGGGAGTGAGCTTTTGACATGTGAGGTAGAGGTAGATTTTCAATGTGTGTTTGGGTTTTTGGTAAGAGAGAAAGGAAGAAGGCACTCTGAGGCTCAGATCATAGGTGAGAGTGAGAGTGAGAGAGGCTGGGAGTTTAACAGTTTGATAGTGCGGGGGTAAACACTGTCTCTGAGTCTGGAAGTCCGGGCCCGAATGCTCTGGTACCGTTTTCCAGATGGTAGCAGATCATAAAGTCTGTAGCTGGGGTGTGTGGGGTCTTTGATTATGCTTAGAGCTTTCCTCAAGCACCGTCTGTCATAAATGTCCTGGATAGATGGGAGGGTAACCCCAGTGATGGACTGGGCAGTTTTCACCACCCGCTGTAGGGCTTTGCGGTCAGCAGCACTGCAGTTGCCATACCACACTGTGATGCAGCCTGTCAGTGTGCTTTCTGTAGTGCATCTGTAAAAGTTAGTGAGGATCTGGGGACATATCTTAGCCTTCTTCAACCGTCTTAGGAAGTACAGGTGCTGTTGCGCTTTCTTGATCAGACAGGTGGTGTTGAGAGACCATGTGAGGTCCTCGGTGATATGGACACCAAGGAATTTAAAGTTACTGACCCTTTCCACTTCAGTCCCGTCGATGTGGATAGGGGCATGTCTGGTTTGCAGTTTCCTGAAATCAACGATCAGCTCCTTGGTTTTGCTGACGTTGAGGGTGAGGTTGTTGTCATCACACCATGTTGTAAGGAGATTGACCTCCTCCCTGTAGGCCCTCTCATCATTGTCTGTGATCAGAGCTACAACTGTGGTGTCATCGGCAAACTTGATGATGGAGTTGGTGTTGTGTTTGGCCTTACAGTCGTGGGTATAAAGGGAGTAGAGCAATGGACTAAGCACACACCCCTGGGGGACCCCAGTGTTCAGAGTTAGTGTGCCAGAGGTGTGGTTTCCAAGCCTGACAGCCTGAGGTCTGCCTATCAGAAAGTCCCGAATCCAGTTGCAGAGGTTGGTGTTGAGATCCAGTGCACTGAGTTTCTTGACTAGTTTCTCTGGGATGATAGTGTTAAAAGCGGAGCTGAAGTCGATGAATAGTAGTCTTGTGTATGTGTTCTTTTTGTCCAGATGGGATAGGGCCGTGTGTGTGGCAATGGAGATTGCGTCATCTGTGGATTTCTTCTCATTTCCATAATTTCTTTCCATTTTCTTTTCTCAGCGAGGACAGTTCAGATTCCCTGAGGACAAGAAGGCGATAAGTGCCAACCCCTCCCCAAGCCTGTTAAGATGAGCAGATGCTTTTCACTGCAATTAGATGAGTCTGAAGATGCCTTTGATTTGGCCAATTTTCTCATTTACGTTAGATATGAGTTTGAAGGTATGTCTCATAAGGACTTTCTGTTCTGTAAGCCGCAAATAACAGGAACTACAGGAGAGCAAATATTTCATGCTGTACACACAAGAAATGTTATGGATGTGTATGTAGGACAAAGTATATTGTTTGACTGTGGATGTCTTTCTGTCTGTGGGCTAGGTGGCAAGCTGATATACAGAAACACACAAACAAGTGAAACATTAGAGCAAATTTTAGAGTAAAGTCATGTGACATTTTTCAGTGCCAAAATTTGATTTTATGCCTTTTAATCTCTTTAATCTTTTTGATGAGGGGTTATTTTGTTCCCATATTGCATGTCTTTAAATCTTTACTGCAAAATTCCCCTGGCTCATGTTTAAATGTTGTGAGAGGGCAGCAGGTTAAGATAAACACAAGAGTCCTGGACCACATTTCACATGTGGGGAACGAGCTGCTGTCCTCAGACACCTGACCAGCTGCTGGGTTGCTCTGATCTGCTGTCTAGGGCCCAGCTCTTCTGTATGCAGCTCAACCAGAGGGAGAAGGACCAACTGACCATAGGACTTTGAAACAGTCATTTGGGACTAATTTTAAAGGTTTTTTATAAAGAGTCTCAGAGAGAGAGTGGACTTTGTGAAATGTTTCAGGGAGATATTTGAGTGCTTTTCAGGCCGGTAAGCAGTTTAGCTGCTCGGTAGATTAGTAAAATTAGTAATGGACTTTGAAGGAGTTAGCTAGTAGCTTAAAAAGGAATAAAGGTCTTTTATTTTGGTTTCTAGTTGCCTTGTGTTTGGTGGATGTTTTGATTTCCTGCATTGTAAATAAAGAGCTCTGGTTTGGACCATGTATCTGTGTTTCATGTGTCAGTTTTCCTGTGTCAGCCTATTTTAAGGATCCTATTATAGCACAACCACTGTAACTGGAGAGTCACTGTGTATTTAAATATATTTGCTCAGACAGATGAGAAGAAGTCACCTGCACACAACCCAGATCCCTGGATTCTGATTCATGACGAGAGTGTGGAGACTGCAGAGCTCTTCCCACTCCTTGGGAGGTACCTTTCACATGAAGCTGATGTTGGTGAAGGAATCCCACCTCACCTGATTTCGGCAACATGAGAGAACATGAGCTGAAAAGAGTATTGTTTTACTGTCTTTACTCAGTACATCATGCATGATCAAGATATTTTTGGAATACCTGGGAATTTTGGGAAGGCAACATAAGAAATAAATTGAAAATGCCAAGACAAGAAACACAACATTATGGCTGTGGAGACTTCGTTGGGTCTTAATCTTCACACACGAAGAAGCCTCCACAGCCTAAATGTTGTATTTCTTGTCTTCTCTTTTCAGCAGGGAATAAACCTTTACGTGTTCCTTTGCATCCCTGATCTCTGACCTCTAGCATACAACCTAAAACTTTATAACCTGTAAAAAGGGACAATACTTCACCTTACAAGTTAAGTCTACTGTTAAGGATACCTGAGAAAGATTGATCAAGATTTGCAAGATACGTTATATTGGCTGTAGTAGCAGTGGTGCACAGGGAGCCTGAAGACCCCCAGCCTCAGACCCCCAGGAGAGGTGAAGAAGATGGGGAATATAAGCAGCTCTGCTTCTGTCCAGTGTGTGCACCCGGTGCACACTTGGACACTACTGCCCAGTACTCCCAGCTCGACCTGTTCCAGCAGTCATATGGGGATCTGTTACTGTGTTTTAGAAACATAAATTGGAAATAAAGCCTCAAAATGTTTTTTCTTTCTGATGCACTTGTGGCACATGTTCAATCTTGTCAGTGACAAACCTACCGTCAGCAACTTGAAAATTCAGATAATCTCTCTAGTGGTTTGATTCGTTTAGGGAATTTAATTGTCTTCCTGTCAGCCTGATTTTTTTCAAAGTATCGAGAAAAGGAGGTGAGACCTTTTTAGCCAGCTCTTTGATAGGTGTAGTGAACATAAGAAGTGAAACTGGCTGTGGAGATTGGGAGTCTGGCAGCCTGATTATCATGAAACGATCAAAAGAACTAATATTTACGGGAGATTACATTAAAAGGGAGAGGAAAGTTTAATTTTAAAGGCTAAGAAAACCTTAGTACTAAGTAACCTGAGTACTTGTATTAATGGAAATACTTAAGACGTTTTACAGAAAGAGAGAGTCTGACAGTTGTGTGCATATGAAATGGAGTATTTGTTATGCATGCTTATTATGGATGCATTCTGGACACCTTAATCCTTTCTGAAAAGGCCACCTTTTGGATTAAAATAGTAAACTACAAGGAAAAAAATGTATTGAAAAATGATGTTTATGCAATCTAAAATATAAGAGATTAATAAAATTTGCTCCTTAAGCTAGTGCATGACAGGCCATTATGATCTGCACAATTTTTACATTTTGGGAAGGTTGGAAGATCCTTGGAAAATCTTGGAAAACACTGGATCTTTTCATGTGCTACAACATGAAAAACCCATTTGAAGGTTATTGAGAAATAAAAAGTGTTTGTTGCTTTTTCTGTTTTTGTTTTGAATATGTCTTTTTAGTGTGTGTACCGAGTAAGAGAAATTAAAAACGTAGTTCAAGCCCTAAACCGGCCCCACACGGTCTATACTTTACAAGATAATGCAAGATGTTTAAGGGGACATACTTCCAGGTGGAAATGGCTTCTGGACGGATAGGGCTGTAAAAGTATCCCTAAGAAATACCAAATACTTTGGAAAGCAAACTCTGGATTTTGAAATAAAGATGAATTTGCCAACATGATCATTTCTGCACCAAGAGACAAATTGGAATTTACAGTGCTTGGGACTGTGATCTTCAGCAATTGCCAACAGTCTTGTTATTGTATTGCTGACTCTAATTACACAGGAATAGGGCTTTATATGCTTAATATTATTACACCTGGAGTGTGACTCTTGGCAATATTGTCTTGAATTTAAAAAATGTACATCTGGATTGGTTTCTGATAAGAAACACTGGGTGCATAACAAATTAGATATATTCCTGATCTGATTTTCATTGTGTAAGTGAGGACTTGATGTGCCTTTTCACCTTAAAGCACTGAAGGCGTGATCACCTCTTGAGGAAGTTGTAATTGAAGATATGAGGGGTGAATTAATAATTTTATTGACTAAAGAGGGCGGTGATAATTTATGAACCGACAGCACGGAGCAGTTATAAGTGAGCGCAAACTGTCCCGACAGAACAGGCTACTGCAGACAGGAGACACAGCGGAGACGCCCCAATCGTCCACAACATGTCCTCTTCCAACACGAGACTGGGAACGGTCCTCCTCTCTCTCACGCTGATCTCTTGGATCGGAGGGTACGAGTGCCTTGTCAACAGCAAGGTAAGCTGCTCGTCTGCAATTCGAACCCTGTGCCTTGTGAACTGTCCTCAAGTCCTTTAGTAGAGACCGTGCAGGGCAGTATCTCATCACACTGGGGATAGTAACCCCACAAGGTCAGTAACAGTTTTGTGTCTTTCCAAATGTAATTGTTTGGCTAAAAGACCTGACATGACTTTCTTGCTAACAAGATATATATTTTCATTTTATTTCCACAATCACGGCAAAGATGGCTCCTGGTGAGTTTTTTTATACAAACTTTCTGGTATTACAAATGCTTCACCATGGCATTATATCAGCATTTCTTTATAGTGGCCGCATGATAATGAAGTTTCATTGTTAAAGTGATAATATTGTCATTGTTGCACTACCTTACACAGCCTTTGTGTAATGAAGTGCCCCTGTTCTCAGTTTTAAATGCATTTCCCTGAACCTTCTGGTTCATATGTTAGTGTTCATTCTGAAAAAAAACTGCTGGTGTGACACTGATGATTTCTTTGAATACAGTTCAAAATCTTCAAAGATTCACTTCCTTCTGTCTGTCAGTGTAGGACAATTCTATTCAGACTAAAGAGACTTGGTTCCTTCAGCCTGTCAGTGTACAACACCCCCTTCAGACTAAAGAGACTCAGTTCCTTCAGACTGTCAGTGTAGGACACTGCCTTCAAACTAAAGAGACCCAGTTCCTTCAGACTGTCAGTGTACGACACCCCCTTCAGACTAAAGAGACTCAATTCCTTCAGACTGTCAGTGTAGGACACTGCTTTCAGACTAAAGAGACTTAGTTCCTTCAGCCTATCAGTGGGACACTCCCTATAGCTCCAAAATGTATCTGCTTTCTCTTCTCTGTACTGATTTCAGAGCTGCAAAATCTTTCATATAGCATGGTGACTAAAATTGTACTTGATATTCTAATGAGGCCTCACTAATGAATTATACAGTTTATTCACCCCTTGATTTAAACCCCACCATTCTGTTTGCCTTTTCAATTTCTTCTATAAGAAGATGTCAATGGTGAAACAGAGCATTATCCTGACGAACAATCCCTGTAATCCCATTTCGAATGTAATTTCAGTGCAATCTAGAAGGAAAATGGAAGAATGAGCTGGGCTCCATCATGACCCTCAGTCCTTTGGATAAAAATGGCTTTTTCACTGGCACCTACCACACCACGGTGACCGCCAACAGCAACCTGGTCACCAAGGAGTCACCACTCATGGGAAACCTGAATGTGTTCACTGCCGACACTCAACAAAGAGTGTTTGGATTCCTGGTCAACTGGACTTTTTCAAGTAGGGGAATCTTTTTCTCCAGCTGTTTTCCTATTTCAAACTTTCAGTTACCCGCTCCTACCTGTTTTCCTACATAGTCTATCTATAACGAAACAAGATTTCCTTGCTCACATTTTCATACCTTTATATTCTGCTACAGAGGTTATGTTATCTCAAGAAGGGTTCTGCTGCCCTCCTCTGGCCATTCATACACCGTCACTCAGCCGGGGTCTGCAGTGTAAATCCAGCCAGCGGGCAGCAGCTCTCCAGGAGCGCAGTCAGACAGCTGTGTGTTCTTGCAGCAGAGGAGGGGGCGGAGCTGCAGGCTAGGCCCCGCCCCATTGTGGAGACGTTTCATTCACAAGCACCAAAGTAGTGGGCGAACCTGATGACTGCAGGATATGCACATCCCATTAAAAATGAAAGTGTTGAGATGATGGCACGCTGTCTCTCTCACAGCCTGTGCTGTTTCTGTGCAGACTCTGTGACCTCCTTCGTCGGGCAGTGCTTCGTGCAGAAGGATGGCACTGAACGCCTTCAGACGACATGGCTGCTCAGGGGCTCAGCGGCCACAGAGGAGGACAACTGGTCCCAGACCAGGCGAGTTCACTGCGTGTTCATTCTGGGGCAGGCGGCGCACTGTAATGCTCAGTAGCCTTGCTCCCATCATGCACTGGGTCATCAGTATTCAGTGTCCAGGACAAGCTGGGACACTACAGGTGCAGGGAGTATACAGTGCACCTGTACAGTGTGAGCATCTCTTCGTACAGTTCAGTCTGCTCTAGCTGTCCAGTCTCTCTACACTCAGGCCAATTGGCTCAAGAGGGTGGCCTTGAGGAATCCATCAGCTTTCAGGTAATGCCAGGCTCTCCATTCCTGGGCCTGGAGGACCCGTCTTTGAGATTTCTTGGAACACAGAGCCCAGAGAGCCAGGAGAAACCTGCATGTTGGCCCAATTTAGCCCATAATGAGTTGATTGTTCTCATTAAGAGTCAAGTTACAGTGTAATGCCTGCAGATATTTCTCAATCATGAAAGAAGAGAGACTGGATAAGGACTGGATACCAACCCTCCAGGACAGGGCAGAGCTAATGAGTCCTGAGCCAGGGCCTCTATCCTGCAGTGCCCCCTACTGGCAGGACAACGATATTTTCCACATTCAGAGACTTTTCACTAGGCTACTTAAGTACTGTTTAAATGTTATAGAAAGAGTTCTAAAACAAGAATGTAAATGAAAACATTTACTGATAACTCTAATGACAAACATTGCGTTAACATACTTTTCGGTATTTTTCATTCACAGGGTCGGCACAAATGTGTTTACCCGTCTAAACTGAGACTTCAGAAGAAAACAAGAAGGGTACAGTCATCTCTAATTGTGTCTGTATGTTGTCACCTCACCTAGAGAATCATGGCTCCACAATAAAGCGTTTTCTCATTACACGGTGTGCAGTGGCCATTATTTCACTTTCTAAATCACCAGGAGGAAAAAATATTTAAGACAACTAAGTCAAAGAAATCAAATTTATCTCTACAATGCAAAAAAGGATTGGACCTAAAGAGTTCACTGGAGAGAGGCAAGTATTTCATATCCAGGCTTTGGGCATCAATTTCACAACCCATTTACCCTTAATCGTGTAAGAACATCTGCTGCTGAAATGTTGTGTCTAGTAGGACCTGGATCACAGTCATTGTGTGTTATTATACTTGAATAATTACAGATAAGCTGCCATGCTTTAGACAATGCTATAGGGTGCTGAACACTCCTGTAATGATTAGCTGAGCTGATCTTATACTCCAGGCCAGACAGGAGTGGCTGCTTCTTTAAGGAAGTAATTGTAACGCCTACTACTGGAGATGGGAGACCTGTGCAGTACCAGTTTACTCTCATCAGGGCTGAGTTAGCTGGTGCAGCTACTTAACACCCTAGATCACAGCTTCTAAACCAGACCCCCCAGCCTGCAAGTGTCGCTACACCTCCCAGAGCTGTTGAGCATCGTTCTCTCCTCCCACAAGGACCACCACATCGTCAGCGCAGGTAGACAGAGGGAGCTGCCGACAGAGAATCCAGGAATCCCAGTCCGCATCTCAGTCAGCACTGAAGAGGCCAGGGACAACAGTCTGTCCATCTACAGTGTGCCCGTCTACAGTGGGGCTGCCCTGCCGTGTCCCCCTGCATCAAAACAGCAGTCAGACCCCTGATCTCCTGCCCTGCATGTTCCCAACCAGCAGGAGGTACTCCAGCGGTCACTGCCTGACCACCAGCCTCCACTGCCCACCACAAATACCAATGGCCACACCCTGCCCTGGTCAGAATCTCCGCGCTAGTCTAGAACAATAAGACCAAGCGTCAAGGCTCAGCAGCATGGTCACAACCCTATTGGGAAAATAGGGACCCCCCCCTACCCCCCACACAGGGGGTGTCTCCAGCCCCATCACCCCTCTCCAGAGCTGTGGAAAGACCCTGTCATGGAAATATAACTATCAAGGAAGCCACAAGAGAGCGTTCTCACCTGCGTAAGGTCTTTATTTCAATATTGCAATATTGGGAGCCCTGTTGGCACTTTCCTCAGGACAAAAACAGATTACATCATAAAAACAAAAAAAAGAAGCACCAGTATATTTTTTGCAAAGCTTATCAGTAACCTTCGGCTAATCTAATGACCCAGACAGTACATACTGTTTTGATACACTGTCTTCTAAAAGTAACCTAGACAGTGCCTACTTTGTTGGCGCACTTTCTTCTAAAAATCTGCACGTAGCACAGCAGTTACATTCTTGTTATATATTTTCCTAAAGCTCTCTACATTTTAAGAATCAATTTACTTATTAGATTTCCATTTCAACCCCCACCATTTTCCTCATCTCTGTGAGGAGAAAATGAGAGAGAAAAAAAAGTAATAAACAACAAACCAGTTTCTAGTGTCAACACCCCCACTACTATTACTTTCCATAAAAAAGAGCAGCCAGTCATCAATATAACTGCCATCATATTAACACTATATAATACCATCATTGTTCAAATTTTTCACAGTCCAAGTGAGCATTTAAGACAAAACATCAGTGCAGATACAGAACCCCCCCCAAAAATATATAACATTCCAATACTGCCTGGACAGAGTCTCACGTTTGTCGAACATGCTGTGACTCTATTGATCTTTTCCAAGTAAGCTGTGAGCAAGTCAGCCTGTGTTCATGAGTCAATGACGTCTCTCATTTCCACAGCGGACAGGAGGCAGCAGCACAAGGTCTTTCGATCGATCCCAGGTACCGAAGACAGGATAGATCTTCTCTCCCTGACCGAACTCCATGTCGGTGAACGTGAAGATGTGAGTTCTGGACTCCACTGTGTAAAAGGAGACCTTCCTCTCCTCAATATCCACACACACCCCCACTGACTTGGATCGCACGCTCTGCTGAGAGGAGAAAGACTCCAGGCACCAGTACCCATCTCCAGGAACAAACTGGACCCAGCTTCTAACACTGGCCGACTCTTTGGTCACACCTATTCTCCAGTCACCGTTCACCTCTACCTCCCAGTAGCGTCTCCCAGAGGTGAACCCCTCGCTGCCCCGGACACAGAGCCGGCAGTCGAATCTCTCCTGACTGT
This sequence comes from Lepisosteus oculatus, assembly GCF_040954835.1. Taxonomy (NCBI): domain Eukaryota; kingdom Metazoa; phylum Chordata; class Actinopteri; order Semionotiformes; family Lepisosteidae; genus Lepisosteus; species Lepisosteus oculatus. The sequence goes on from NC_090699.1 coordinate 16,141,090, forward strand.
CCGGGACATCCCTCGGCTCTCCTAGTCTCACCCTCTTCCCATCCTCGGACAGGGTGAGCTCAGGGTGAGCTGTATCAGGATCAAGGGTCACGTTAACTGCAGGACGAAAATGGACAACAGCTGGAGAGACGATAGGTCATTAAAGACCCCAAGTAAATAAAGTATTATTCTCAGATAAGGGCAGAGAGAAACTCCAGCTAACGGTGTGCAAAATACCCTCTCTTCTGTAAATAGCTGGATTACTGTAGGATGTTTCACATACGAAGCATAAAACAAACAGCACATAATGACCGTTTTCTTAAAGATTCTAACTTTTAGTTTATATAGTGCCTTTTTGTTTTCTGACAGTTCCTGGGAGTTATCCAGTGAACAACAATCTCCTTGTCTGCTGGACGAGAGGGGAAAGTGTGACCTGGCCCAGACACTGGCAAGGCAACATCCTCCACTGAAATATCACAGTTTCCATGTAGAACTGGACAGCGTACAAATCACTGACTCATTCCACAGGAGAGTCTGTCAGGGCAGAAGCATAGACACCCTGTATATCAGCCCTGTACTGTGAAGGGGACTCCTGTATCCCAGTTCAATAGCACAGACCACAGCACATAGCATTTGGGTGAAAGGTTTTCTGCTCTGTTTACCCCACTAGGAGAGAATTCCCTATTGGCCATTAGATTGAGACAGATATTCCCACCTTGAAGTGCCTATTGATCTTTCCATCCTGCATGGGAGATGAAATCACCATGTTGGGATTTACAGAAACATAGGACTGTACACAGCTACTGCTGTTTACACAGTACAAATGCCAATGTGTGATTTCAACTTCACACTAAAGAGATATCATGGGATTGTGCTCAACAGCCCCGACCCCAGAGGACTAAAATAACCCCTCTTTGTTACAGCATCAGTGTGTTTATTTTGTCATCATCTTCAACAAGTAGGAGACAGACCTACCTGCGGCACTGCACAGCCACTGCCACTCTGAAACACAGAGATACAGACACTGTTAATCACAGACACACACTGGGACACAGAGATACAGACACTGTTAGTCACAGACACACACTGGACACAGAGATACAGACACTGTTAATCCCAGACACACACTGAACACAGAGATACAGACAGTGTTAGTCACAGAAACACACTGGACACAGAGATACCGACACTGTTAATCACAGACACACACTGAACACAGAGATACAGACACTGTTAGTCACAGACACACACTGAACACAGAGATACAGACACTGTTAATCACAGACACACACTGGAACACAGAGATACAGACACTGTTAGTCACAGACACACAGTGGGAATAAGATGATCCTAGAAATGTTTCACTGTTTTCATAAATGCTTTCATAAATAAAGCAATTAGATCCCACATGCAGACTGTGTCCAGAAAAACACTGAGTTCACTCACCATATTGTCTCTCTTCCCCTGTAGAGAAACAAAAAGAGTCAGCAAAACTGATACAGACTCCAGCAAACGATACTCTTCTATAGTCACACTAATTTAATGCCATTCCGATTTCCTCAGTGTCTCCCCTCTGTAAGAAACAGTGGTGTCAGTAACTGATACAGACTCCTGCATTGACACTGGCTTTTAAAAAAAAATCACACTAATCCAGATTCCCAGAGTCTTTCCTCTGTAAGAAAGAGTAGAATCACAGACATTCAGACACACATCTATAATGAGCACATACTGTCCATTCTTCTCCACTGGATCACCAGAAGTGCTGATGCTGCTACAATCACAGCTGCTGTTACACAGAAAGCCACCATCCATCCAGAGGGTCCAGGGAAAAAGTCTCCTGGAAAACAGCAAAGGGATATAATCCCACAGGAAATCAGACAGTTCCCAGATTTCACACCTCCTCTTATCTAAGTTTAAAAACTTGAAATTGTGAATTTGAAGTTGCCAAGCAGCCTGCATGACGTGGAGAGGTAGGAGGAGACTGGAGTGCATGGCAAAAAACAGAGAACATGCAAACTCCACACCGAAGGCAGATAAATCTAGAACTGAACCCCCCAGGACCAAAGAACTGGGAGGCAGCAGCACTGACCTAGTGGCCACCATACTGCCTGATGGAACAAAACAATTGTAGAAGAGATCTGATTATTACTGGTCAGTGTATTGAAAAATAATGATTATAAACAGGTCAAAGTCAGAAGGAAATCATGAAACCAGTCAAGAAAGAATATACTGTACATATATATCCATACATACTCAGTAGTACTAGTACTTACTGGGTATGTGGAGCTGAGATTCCCAGTCTGGTTCAGGAAGAGCACTTCTGACCAGACAGGAGAAGATGTTGGACTCCTGCTGGACTGGGATGTAGCTGCTGACACTGAGGAGCCCCTGACTGTCCTTCTCCACTGTGCCGCTGGACAGTGAGGTCACATCATGTCCATCCCTGTCTGTCCAGATCACTGCAGGTGCAGGGAACCAGCCCTCTGACCTGCACAGCAGCTGGGTCTGACCTCCTCCAGGGGAGTGGAGAGACACTGAGGGCTGGGAGCCCAGGGCTGTGGATTCATCACAACAGGAGATATTAAAGGACTGACGACAAGAAGACCTTATTTTGCAAAGGAGACGTTATGCCACCCTGATACGTCTTGACCCATTTCACTGCGGATGTGTGGCCTTCATGAAATAAATCTATATTAATGAATGGCTAGATGACCGTAATCTAATGAAAGAGTTTGAAATGAATTGATGGAATTCAGTAGGGGGTCTTAGAAACTTTCAGAACGAAGAGTGTCCTTAGGCTCGAAACAAATTCTGCAGAACATCTTCTGGAGCTGCAAAACATTTCGCATCATGTAAAAGTACCTGGAAAATGATTGATAACAGGGTTATTTATAAAGGAAAATTATAAAGTTGGAACTGGGGACATTTTGCATCCACTGCAAGTTGGAATAGTTTATTTCAAAATATACTGTAAGGTGACCAGTGTCCGTTTGTTGCGAGATAATCTAACTGTAATGTCAGAAATATTACATCGTGTTTAAAGGCGTTGTCGTGTATGTAAATGTTTTTTTTTTAAAAAGGAAAGTTAGACACATGAGGCTGAGAGTTAGCTTGCTGTTATTATTTGCAGTACTCCTGTTCTGTGCCAGGCTGTGGATAAATATATGGAAACCCTCCCACAATATTTTCCAATTCAATTCCAATAAAGACCAGCTGCCAGTGACAGATGAGACCTGGAGGATATCGCCATGGCCAGGCAGTTAAAGGGTTCGTAACAGATACTATCAGGAAGTCGCCCAGTGGGTTTATGGGACTTGTAGATCCTGTTAACTAAGGCAGCACGTCTGAGCTCTTCTAATAATTAGTTCCATACACTTATATGGCTCTTATCTGGACACGGCATTTAAAGCTCTTTATAGGTAATGGGGATCCCCTCCACCACCAGTGTGCAGCCCCACCTGGATGATGCTTCAGTCTACTCACACACACCAGCTCAACACCCTGGGATTTTTAATGACCACAGAATGTCAGGACCTCAGTTCTAGGTCTCATCAGAAGGACGGCACCTTTTTACACTATAGTGTCCCCATTGCTATCCTGGGTCACTAGGACCCACACAGACTGCAGGGTGAGCGCCCTCTACAGGCCCCACTAACACCTCTTCCAGCAGCAACCTCATATTTCCCAGGAGTCTCCCCTCCAGGTACTGACCAGGCTCACGCCTGTTGAGTTCAGGTGCTGCCAGCTGTGAGCTGCAGGGGGATACAGCCACTGGACAGATGCTAAATTATGGGAGCCCCCTCATCACTGATGCTAACCCATGCACAGCAGGCAGCATAAACTAGTAGCTTCTGCCTGCTAAGAGGGAGCATTACAGGGGAACTGTATGGACGGTGCACGATCTTCCCCAGCGAGGACGGAAAACTCACTGGTAAAAGCCAGCTGGACGTCCGCGTCGCTGTGGTAGTGCGGCGACAGCACCATGCACTTGTAGTGTCCGTGATCGGAGCGCCTCACATCCCACAGTCTCAGGGACACGTTGCCCCGGCCGAGCTCCTCCAGGAACAGCTCGGCTCTTCCCCCGTAGTAGGGGTCCTGGATGTTCACGTTGTACCTGCGGTACTGGTACAAGCAGACCATGGCCTTTCGATCCTCTCGAAACCACCTGACCTCCAGGTCCGTGGCGTTGATGCCTGGCGCGAGGGAACAGGGCAGGACCGTGTCTTTGCCCGCGGCGGCGACAACAGGGGCAGCTGGAGCCACGACCTGAAAGGGCTCTGAAAGAGCAAGAACACACAGCTGGCTGGAGTCACGCAACCCCACTAAACGGGCAAACACACTAAGGGCTGGCTACTGGCAGAATGCAATTCATCTGTCTTGCTAGCGGCTTCATCCAATTCAGGGTCCTGGGGGAGACAGAGCCTATCCCAACCCTGGGAATTCCAGCTGCTGGGAGCCATCCCTGACCTTTAACCCTCCACTGACGCTCCTCTTAATCAGCGGCCTGGAGATCAGTGTCCAGAGTACCTCACTAGAGTAAAATTTGGAGGTAAGAGCTGAGCACAAGTCCTTTGCTTTCCTAGTGAATGATCATTTCATGAAATATAGGAATACGTCTGCCCTCACTGTACCTGATAATGAGAGACAGGCCTGGTGAAGAAACAGCAGAAGCACAAACAGCATTTCTGATTAGTGAGATTCCATGTCTGAGAGAAAGAGAGTCTGACTGGTCTTGCATCATCATCCATGAAACACACGCTCCGATTGGTCAGACATTATCCCTGGAAAAACAAAAAGAGACACTGAGCTGGCAGACTTTGTCACCCCTGAAATGTACATTGTACGGTTTCACAGATCACAGATTTTAACTGCAGAAATGTTGCCTGAATGGTCAGAATACCACCAGAGAAAACAGCACAGCACTGTAGTCACAGCATTTCAAAAACTTGAAAGTGAGATTAAATACGGATTATATGTTCAGTGACAACATCATACAGAAGGTACAGGCTGAAGGGTTTCTCCGAGAAACCCTGATATGCATCAGACAGTCCTGGAGTTCATGAGTTCTCCTGGGACCAGCGACTGATACGGCTCTGGATCCGAGAGCACCAAGCTGAAAGAATCAATATTAAATCAGAGGTGTTACCTGGCTGCTGAGAGTCAGGGGGTGACCTGTGAGAAGTGGGGTGCCATGAGGGGCTGGACTGAGGGCAACCCTCTGAGGGTTTGAAACTTTAAGCTTTGCCCTGGGCTGGTTGAGAACAGAGGATTATGGGAGAGAGTCAGACGCCCTGGACTGGGTGTAAACACTGTCTCACTGACGAGTCATGAAAATGCTACCACAGGATCTGAAATAAGCATTCTAGTCTGATATGTGAGAATCCTTTTGTTATCTGTGCTAATAATCTGTTTAAATGGTCATAACTACTTTTTTAAGTGGTCTCTGCATCTTAATGAACAGAAAAGTGTTCATTTCCATCTGGGTTGTGCCATATTTTATAAACACTATCCGTGTCATTTTAAACAGGCTACAGCTGCCTTGGTAATCTTGTGCTGACGTATTTCCCTGTGAATCTGTTATTACTGTATAACCAAAACACGAACAGACCAGAACAATGGCCCAAACTAGTTCATAAAGACATCTCGGATTTTCCCAGTGGCTACACCGTTGACCCCAGATTCCAGAGGTCAACCTTGAATGGTTGTGACAAATGTGCCCTGACAATTCCCAGTCATAACCCAGTTGTTAAGTTCTGTAATCTTTTAAGTTGGATAACTGGGCAATATCTGTCTCACAAACTTAGAGGACGAGTGGAAACTACAGGGAAGTGCATCTAAAACGTAGAGCACTACTTTACACGTAGGGTGGTGGGAGTGTGGGACAAGTTGCCCAGCCATGCTGCTGAAGCCGATATCTCTGGTGCTTGTGAGACGTCAGGGTGAGACCCTCCAGTTAGGACAGGGGACACTTTTCTACAGCTCTGCTAATGACAGTGTATTCTGGACCCCTTTACATACAGTACATTTGTATGACACTTCAATTTATAATCGTGAGAAATTCACTAATGCTTCAATAATTCTTCTCAAAGAAGAAGAAACCTACATTTCGCAACTCGGTCAATACAGTAGATACTGTATAGAAAAAATAACATCCCCATTTCAGGCGTTAACTCGTTTAAACAAAACAAGCAAGGAAAGTGAATTAAGTCAAGCCCGAGTCCGATTTTGTCATCTAACGTCGGTGCTTTGATCGAGTTTAATCTGCGTTTTAATGTTAAAAAATGTTGAGTTTAGAATGGGGCCTACAGAGGAAACTCCAGAGATCTATAGTAACGACATCCTAAAAAAACAAACAGCCCTGAGCTGCATTTCACTTTTACTTTTTTTCTTAAAGTGAAAATCTACAAAACGCCACTCACAAGCTGTAAACGTGTGGCACAGTATATTTATCACTTACCACTGCCCTTTAATAAGCCCCAATCTCCATAGCTGGGTCTTTGTCCGACTTTGTTCAGAAAGTACAAGAACCGCTTACTCTGAACACTGCGCAGTTCTGCGAGGAAGCTTGCGTGACGTCAGAGACCCGGCTGCGCTCCGTCAGCTTCTGACAGGAGTACTTTGTTTTCAGTCGGGTCCCCGGCACGCCACTCGCCAGCGAGTTAAATGCTGTATATTTATTCAATGGTAGCCGCCCAGAGCTCACATTAAATCTGTCAGTTGTCAGCAGTGTTGACACTTGAGCCTCGCTAACCGTGACTGTAAACTACGAGATGGCCGATTTCCTTTTCCGAAAGGAGCCTGACAGACGGTTTTAGCAACGAATTATTTTGTGCGGGTGTGCCGGACATAATGTACGTCAACCGCCGTGCGTTATTTCTACAGTCGATGTAGTGTACCTCTCCACACGTAGTTACCGAAAACTCAAAAGTCCAAAATTTATAAACGGTTTATACTGATGCCATCGAGTTTTTTTCCGCACTAGATGTTATGAAATTCCTTTACTGTTGCAGTTGAATCTCCCCTTTCGGTTTTTCTCACCCAGTACAGTACGTCTGTGAATCTTAGCTCGACGTTTTGTATTTCTGGCCAGCATGGAGAAAACACGTTTTGCTCACTAATATGTTTTTAATCAACAATTCCTCATCAGTTTCTGGAAATGCATACGCTTTTGTTTCAAATAATAATACAATTATGCTAAATTACAAAAATAAGGTTCAGCACGTGTGAAATAGAAGCTTTTCAGAATATTCTAAACGTGTCTCACACCTCTGTGCCACCTGAACAGCGCAGTAACGCGCAGGGCCGAGGGTTAGTCTCCAGTCCCGGCGCAGCGACGCGCAGGGCCGAGGGTCAGTCTCCAGTCACGCAGGGCCAAGAGTCAGTCTCCAGTCCGGGCGCAGCGACGCGCAGGGCCAAGAGTCAGTCTCCAGTCCCGGCGCAGCAATGCGCAGGGCCGAGGGTCAGTCTCCAGTCCCGGCGCAGCGACGCGCAGGGCCAAGAGTCAGTCTCCAGTCCCGGCGCAGCGACGCGCAGGGCCGAGGGTCAGTCTCCAGTCCCGGCGCAGCGACGCGCAGGGCCAAGAGTCAGTCTCCAGTCCCGGCGCAGCGACGCGCAGGGCCGAGGGTCAGTCTCCAGTCCCGGCGCAGCGACGCGCAGGGCCAAGAGTCAGTCTCCAGTCCCGGCGCAGCGACGCGCAGGGCCGAGGGTCAGTCTCCAGTCCCGGCGCAGCGACGCGCAGGGCCGAGGGTCAGTCTCCAGTCCCGGCGCAGCGACGCGCAGGGCCGTGGGTCAGTCTCCAGTCCCGGCGCAGCGACGCGCAGGGCCGAGGGTCAGTCTCCAGTCCCGGCGCAGCGACGCGCAGGGCCGAGGGTCAGTCTCCAGTCCCGGCGCAGCGACGCGCAGGGCCGAGGGTCAGTCTCCAGTCCCGGCGCAGCGACGCGCAGGGCCGAGGGTCAGTCTCCAGTCCCGGCGCAGCGACGCACAGGGCCGAGGGTCAGTCTCCAGTCCCGGCGCAGCGACGCACAGGGCCGAGGGTCAGTCTCCAGTCCCGGCGCAGCGACGCGCAGGGCCGAGGGTCAGTCTCCAGTCACGGCGCAGCAATGCGCAGGGCCGAGGGTCAGTCTCCAGTCACGGTGCAGGGCCAAGAGTCAGTCTCCAGTCCCGGTGCAGGGCCAAGAGTCAGGGTCTGCACTCTGACTGCTGTTGTGGATTGTCCTGAGAGTCATTGTCTAATCTCAGTGTCAGACATTAACTGTGGTATCTAATTATCCCCCCCCCAACTATGTTAACTGCTCTTGCACGTATCAATAATTCCGTTTCTGTTCTTTTCACAAAGATATTAATTTGCGTGTGTCTGGGTAACCGAGAGAGCTCCAGTCTAGCTGAAGAGAAACAATGAGTGACCTGATTTCTGTCCAGGGCCTCACGTTTCATGGCAGTACGTACTCAGGAACATGAGCTCCTCCGGTTCAATGCTTGCGTCACACTGCAATGGAATATCAACGCATTTCAATATTCTTCATTGTGAAAACAAAGTTCGTCAAGTTATAAAGTTTAAGCCCTTGGGACACTTTCCACTCTCAGACACCTTTTGACTATATTTGAACTGTAATACTGAGACAGATTGAGAGGCGATGTCCTTTTTTCTTATCCGCTTATACAGGGAAAAAAAATCTGTTTTTCGAGCATCAGCCAAGATCCTGTCACAGACTTGCCTGCAGTGCCTCAGAGCTGCCGCTTGTTGTAAACAAAGGAAAAGTACAATACACATTGTCAAGCGAGAAGATTGAGTTTCTCCTGCTTGCTTACGTGTCCTCTCCAACCTGCTGTCTGGCCCAGTGACCTGCTGGCCTGACCTTGCTCAGGAGCACAAACCCGCAGACAGAAGGGGAAACTCCCTAGAAGTACATCGAAAACGAAGATCAGGAGGCCCTACTTTACACAGAGTTGCCGAATTGTACAACAAGCTGCCCAGCAGTGTTGTTGAAGCTGACTTGGCTTCTCTCATGAGAGCTGGATGAGCTCCTCCACTCGGGACTAGAGGTACTACTTTATACCAAGAGCGGTGGGAGTGTGGAACAAGGTGTCCAGCTGTGTTGTGGAAGCTGATACCCTGACTTCTTTCAAGAAACAGCTGGATGAGATCCTCCAGTCGGGACAGGAGACACTACTTTACACAATGGGTGGTGGGAGTGTGGAACAAGCTGCCCAGCCACGTTGTGGAACCCAAGGCCCTGGATTCTTTCAACAGCTGTATGAGGTCCTGAGCTCAGTTCATCTCTAATTACCAAACCGGCTGGATGGGTCAAATGGCCTCTTCCTGTCTCATGTTCTTGTGTTTGGGTGGGGTGCTGTGATGTGACACCTGTTCTTCCAGCATCAGGACTGAGGCGGTGTGGGGAGGGTCAGGTGTCTCTCCTATAAGAGCACGGCACCTCCCTCTCCCCAACACAGAACACTCATCTCTACACAGGTAAGAGGGGCTGCAAGATTTTTTACAATTTCCACCTTGAATCCACTTTGTTATAAAAATAAATCTTTTCCTTTTGCTCAGTGGTAGTTGTAAAGATGTGCGAGATGAGTTTATCTTAGGTTACCTTTTCGCTTTTAAAATGCAGTAAAGGTTTCATTATTTTAATAGTCTCGCTATCACATCAGTATGGTTTTGCTGGCTGATCAATCATTTGAAAGTGAAGAATTTGTTTTCAAAGCTGGTGTTTACATTTGGAAAGAGCGAGTTTCTCCACGCATACTGAAGCAGTGGACTGCTTCCTAGAAAACGAACGAGTCTTCCTGTCTGAAGTCTTGTTTAATTCTCTTGATGCTGAAAAGAATCACAGCCTGGAATAAAATTGTCAAGGCAGTACCAGCTGATGAGGGAATGACGTGCAGAGACCTTGATCAGTATATAAAATTCATGTTACGGAATGAATATCCTCCAATAAGATTGGTTTTAAAATATTGACTTCTGCTCATAGTTTATAAAAGAGGTTTGGTAGGAAGGTTGGGTCACATGACTTCTGCTTTTATATATAATTGTTTGCTTTGGGACAGTCCTTTGCCTATTTCTCTCGCACCCCTTACTGCTAACCTGCTGTTCGTTCTGCTAGGTGGGTTACACCAATAGCTTCTAATACATTATTCTGTATTGCACTATGCAGCCGAAGCACTGTTGCTTCTTCGCGGTGGAAATCGACCTTTACCTATTCCTTTGCAGCCAATGCACACGGCTTCCTGCTACCCAATTGTCATTTAAGACAGGGGTTGAAAATGCCAACGTTACGCTGACAATAGGAAGGCAGAGGTGTGCAGCTCATGGTGGCCGATTGTTTCCCTCCGACAGCGCTCCGAGCCGCAGTGATTGATCGTGATGGCGTCCCTGTGGTTGACCGTCGCTGTGCTCCTGGCTCTCTGTCAGGGTGAGTGAGACAGCCGGGCTGTGTGTCACAACATGCAAAATGAGAGGATGAAATTTCACTTTAATCTCAACAACACAGAAGAGACTGTTACTATTAGGACAGCTCTTGAATATTATTACGACACCCCTCTGTGAACGTGAGATCTAACCCTCTACTTTTTCTACAAGATCAGGGATCAAAAGGAACACTATTTTCTATTGATCTCGACCACACGAGAAGCTCAGCTCTTATTGTTTCCTTGCAGCTGCTACAACACTACGTCCTACTCAACACCCGGAAACCAGACCCACAGGTAAGAGTCATTTCCAGTGATCAGACGTCTTCCACGTCTCCGTTTTTCAGTGCTGGTTCAGGGAACCCCTTCAGGCAGTGACCAACAACTGAACAGACAAGTTCACTTGAAGCTACATCAGGAAACAATACAAAATGTCAGGATGTCTGAGGCTTACGAATCTATAGAGTGCCTTCCGTGAGCCTAATCTCTCCTAGGAGTTATTGTCCCCATGGGAAGTGACAATCAGGAACTCCGATTTCCATTATGTGCAACTCACGGCCGCACATTAAATCAGCTCTTTGCGAACCAGGGGTTACAAGGGGGGGAGAGGGAGGTTGTCACCATCTAGGTAGTGTCAATATTTACACTTTTCAGGAGCTTCAAAAGCAAGAGAGGAACCAAGGTGGGTTTTGAGATTGACGAAAGGATTCATAAGGTTCACCTGTTAATTCAGTTCTTGGTAAATTGCTGATCAACAGTCCAGGAACACAGAACTCAAAGACAAGTCCCACAGGCAGGGACACACCCAGAACCTCTTGCCTTCATTCAGATGACCCTTCAGGACCAGCTTCTAGTTTAGTGTCTGACCTTGGGAAGAGAGCTTGCTAATCAGTTTTTAGGAAACTGGTTTCCTATATAAACAGTGTCCACAATGTCTCCTGGTTAGTAAAGATGATTTGCCGCATTTGGATTCTTAGAGAGATTCAAGTGCAGGTCACAGTGACCGGTCCCCCCCTGCCCGCCCAGATGGGGTGTAGGAGGGGCGGCTGCACACAAGAACCAGCCTGAATACGGGAAGTCGATCAGCTCAGGGAACCAGCCTGCTGTTACACTCATTTCCCTGCCTGCTTGTCTTATTAAGAGCACGGTTTGTTGTCACTCCCCCTCACATGGTGGAAGTGGAAAACCCCTCACCTGGTGGATTCCCTTCAGCCAGACTCTCTCCTTAACCAGCTCACTGTCCCAACTGCCAGTGATGTCTTGCTAGAAAAGCGCTAGGGCTGCGGTCAGGGGTTTTATAAGGAGCTGGCCTCCCAGGTGCAGCCAGAGAATGCAAGGCATGCATCTCTGTGATTGTTGCACCGCTGCCCCCTGGTGGCTGAACCCGGACTATACAGTTCTGATCCGACCGATCTGCTACAGCCGCATTCTGTTTCAATTAGAAGGCGGGTTTATTTCTACGGAATCGCATCGCTGCCACCAAGGGAAAACATCATACTGAATTTAAAAACAAATCCTGAGTTTTTTCATAATTACAGGTATGTTATGTCAAGTACAGTATGAGAGACTGTGCTATCTCGTATTTACGCCTATTATATAGCCTATAATTTCGTATATACAGTAAGAGATAGTAAGTCTCGCGTACTGTACGTGATCGTGCGATAGCACAAAAATTGTCATACCTGCATCGCGATTATGTGACTTCCAGTTTTAAGCAGTAGCATCGATTCCAGGGCACACTTGTTATTGTTTGAGAATATGTGTGAGCGTCCTCGTGGTGAAACCTGTATTCAAATGCAGCACAAACGGTGACATTTCATCTTGATTAAACCCGGGGGGAAAATCAGTCTGCGCGCATCTCGCAGCGTTGCGCATTGTCAGGGACGCTGAACCCACAACGAGACCTAACCCTATCGACGGCTTGTGGGTACTGTCATTGCACTGTAACAGGTGGTTCATGCGCTGATATGACCGTTGCTATCTCGTAATGACACGATAATTTTGTAATTGCGAGATCATTTGGAATCTCTTAATTACATGATAACGGGATTTTATTTTCCTTTCTGGGAGCAATGGGCTTCCGTGAATTTCTCTTGCTGGCCTGTTGAAAATTAAATAGGACTGATAATTCTTTGTAAGAGTCTGGGTTATTTTTCTGGCTGGTCAGGAATTACGCCTCTAGGACGCCTTGTTTGTAAACAGCGTAACTTGTATGTTGTGTGTTGGGTAGTGTGTGCATTGTCATTATTAATACATACATTATTTGTTTATCCCAGTCTGCCTTTTGATTTATTACTTCTTCACCAAAGATGTGCCAGGGACCAATGGCACATGTGCCTCTAATTATACACCCTGCTCGGGTATATTTCATGACATAATCTTTACATTTGGGGGCTATGATTATTTATTTTAACTATTTATGATCTCACTGAGTTGTTTCTGGAGTGCTCTATTTTTTCTTAACCCATATGTTTTAAACAATAATTTCCAACAAGTTGTGTCTTCAGGGTTAGAAAAGGAAAAGAAGATATTTTCTATTTATCTCAATTTCACAGGAGAGACTCAGCTCTGATTGTGTCTTTACAGCTTCCCCTCCAGTACGTCAGACTGCACACCATGAAACTAGACCCACAGGTGAGAATGATATTTGCCTTCTTGAATCCCTATTTTTCACTACAGCTTCAGAGAATACTTTAGCCTACTAAAGTAAAGGTCACTTTCAGACTGTGACTAATAATTGGCCAGTTTTCCTGAAAATTCAAGATAAACCTGGAACATGATGAAAAATGTGAGGCTGTTTGAGGCCAATTTGTTTTAAATGTAGCTTTTTGCATACAGATTTTTGTAACGATGTTACTCATGTCCCAGTGTGTGAAGTATGTTCAGTCAGTCTGACCTCCACTGTGTGTCACTACTGTCCGTGTGTGAAGTGTGTTCAGTCAGTCTGATCTCCACTGTGTGTCATTACTGTTCCAGTGTGTGAAGTGTGTTCAGTCAGTCTGATCTCCACTGTGTGTCATTACTGTCCCAGTGTGTGAAGTGTGTTCAGTCAGTCTGATCTCCACTGTGTGTCATTACTGTCCCAGTGTGTGAAGTGTGTTCAGTCAGTCTGATCTCCACTTTGTGTCATTACTGTCCCAGTGTGTGAAGTTTATTCAGTCACTCTGATCTCCACAGTGTGTCAGACATCAGTTAGTACAGCTGTTTAAAAGGTTGTTTTTTAACATGAGAAATAATTGTCTAAGTTTTCCAACAATGTGTCTTTTGTGTTTAAAAGGAACAGACTGTATTGTCTGTTGATCTAAACCACACAGGAGAGATTGAACTCAGATTGTGTCTTTGCAGTTTCCAAGACAGTACATCCTACCCAACCCAAGGAAACTAGACCCACAGGTGAGAAAGTTTTTTCCAATATTTACACAAGTCAGTATTTTAATACATATCTTCATAATAGTGTAACTACTGTCCCAGTGTGTGAAGTGTGTTCAGTTAGTCTGATCTCCACTGTGTGTCATTACTGTCCCAGTGTGTGAAGTGTGTTCAGTCAGTCTGATCTCCACAGTGTGTCATTACTGTCCCAGTGTGTGAAGTTTATTCAGTCACTCTGATCTCCACAGTGTGTCAGACATCAGTTAGTACAGCTGTTTAAAGGGTTGTTTTTTAACATGAGGATTAATTGTCTATGTTTTCCAACAATGTGTCTTTTGTGTTTAAAAGGAACACACTGTATTTTCTGTTGATCTAAACCACACAGGAGAGACTGAACTCAGATTGTGTCTTTGCAGTTTCCAAGACAGTACATCCTACCCAACCCAAGGAACCTAGACCCACAGGTGAGAAAGATATTTCTGATATTCACACAAGCATCTTTCAGGTTGCTATCTTTCAATACTGGCTTAGAAAATGCCATAAAGCAGTGACCACTACCAGCTACTGACCAGACCTTCTAGAAATCAAGCTACATCTGGAAAACAATGAAAATGTGAAAATGTTTGTGGCTTATTTGTCTTAAAGTCAGTATTGTGATACACATCTGCATAATAGTGTTAATACTGTCCCAGTGTATGAAGTGTGTTCAATAAGTCTGATCTCCACTGTGTGTCACTATCGTCCCAGTGTGTGAAGTGTGTTCAGTCAGTCTGATCTCCACTGTGTGTCATTACTGTCCCTGTGTGTGAATTGTGTTCAGTCAGTCTGATCTCCACTGTGTGTCATTACTGTCCCAGTGTGTGAAGTGTGTACAGTCAGTCTGATCTCCACTGTGTGTCATTACTGTCCCAGTGTGTGAAGTGCGTTCAGTCAGTCTGATCTCCACTGTGTGTTATTACTGTCCCAGTGTTTGAAGTGTGTTCAGTCAGTCCGATCTGCAGTGTGTGTGACTGGTCACTCATAACTATTAATACAGGTTTTAAAAAAAAAACTAAATATAGATAAATATACAGTATAGATTTATCTAAATTTTCTTAAAACATGCCTTCTGGGTTTAAAAGGAACAGAGTGTATGTTCTATCGATCTCAACTTCACAGGAGAGACTTAACTCTGATTGTGTCTTTACAGCTTTTACTCCAGTACGTCACACTGAACACTATGAAACTAGACCCACAGGTGAGAAAAACACTTTCCATCTTCCCACATGCAAGCTCATCATGTCTCTCTCTCTCTCTCAGTACTATTAAAAAAAAAACCTTCAGACAGACAAAGTTCAAACTACAGGCTGTTTATACTAGCATAATGTTTGAGACTACATTTTTTAAAGGCCTTTTTGTGATAAGTGCCTTCATCACAGTGTCATTACTGTCCCAGTGTGTGAAGTGTGTTCAGTGATGTGTGTTCAGTAAATATGATTTACATTTTATATGATGGGTTATTTATTACTGTTAGTCCAGCTGTCTGTATTAAAATACCCCTTTGTGAGTGTTAACCGTCTTTATTTTTAACCAGGTGATTTTAGTTTTTAACACAAACAGATTGTGTTTCCTATTGATCTAAACCAAACAGGAGAAACTCAGCTCTGATTGTTTCTTTACAGTTTCCAAACCAGTACGTCCTACTCAAACCAAGGAAACTAAATCCACAGGTAAAAAGTTAATTCCAATATTCACACAAGCATCAGGTCACTATCTTTCAGTACAGGCTTAGAAAGCACATTTTGGCCCTGACCAACAACTGTTTGGATATCCTAAAATTTCAAGCTACATTTGGAGCACAATACAAAATGTGAGGCTGTTTAAAGCTAAAGTTCAATAAAGGCAGTACTGTGACATGTGTCTTCATCACAGTGTCACTTCTGTTTATGTTTGTGAAGTGTGTTAAGTAAATCTGATCTCCACAGTATCATGCCAGTGTATGAGAACTGCATTCATTGAATCTTGTCTCCATACGTCATTACTGTCCCAGTGTGTGAAGTGTGTTCAGTCAGTCTGATCTCCACTGTGTGTCATTACTGTTCCAGTGTGTGAAGTGTGTTCAGTCAGTCTGATCTCCACTGTGTGGCATTACTGTCCCAGTGTGTGAAGTGTGTTCAGTCAGTCTGATCTCCACTGTGTGTCATTACTGTTCCAGTGTGTGAAGTGTGTTCAGTCAGTCTGATCTCCACTTTGTGTCATTACTGTCCCAGTGTGTGAAGTGTGTTTAGTCAGTCTGATCTCCACTGTGTGTCATTACTGTCCCAGTGTGTGAAGTGTGTTTAGTCAGTCTGATCTCCACTGTGTGTCATTACTGTCCCAGTATGTGAAGTGTGTTCAGTCAGTCTGATCTCCACTGTGTGTCATTACTGTCCCAGTGTGTGAAGTGTGTTCAGTCAGTCTGATCTCCACTGTGTGTCATTACTGTCCCAGTGTGTGAAGTGTGTTCAGTCAGTCTGATCTCCACTGTGTGTCATTACTGTCCCAGTGTGTGAAGTGTGTTCAGTCAGTCTGATCTCCACTGTGTGTCATTACTGTCCCAGTATGTGAAGTGTGTTCAGTCAGTCTGATCTCCACTGTGTGTCATTACTGTCCCAGTGTGTGAAGTGTGTTCAGTCAGTCTGATCTCCACTGTGTGTCATTACTGTTCCAGTGTGTGAAGTGTGTTCAGTCAGTCTGATCTCCACTGTGTGTCATTACTGTTCCAGTGTGTGAAGTGTGTTCAGTCAGTCTGATCTCCACTGTGTGTCATTACTGTTCCAGTGTGTGAAGTGTGTTCAGTCAGTCTGATCTCCACTGTGTGTCATTACTGTCCCAGTGTGTGAAGTGTATGAAGTCTGATCTGCTCTGTTGCCATGTGAAACTCAGAGGATGAGGGTTTCACACTTTGCTTACACAGTCTCCTCAGTGTCAGCCTCCCCTCCTCCTGACTGGGTGTACCAATCTCACCCTGCATTTAACCTTCAGCCTTGTCAGTGTTCACCTGGACATGGAGCTCTGAAGGAAACGTATGAAAGGTTTCCCAAAGGGAGGAAATGTGGGGGCTTCAACAGGAACAGAGCATATTTGCTACTGATGTCAAGCACACAGGAGAGACTCAGCTCTGCTTGTTTCTTTACAGATTCCACACCGAGACGTCACGCTCGTTCCCTGGAAGATACAGATACTGGTATGGATGCTGTTGTCTCTTTCTGTTTTGAATGTGGGATCCCTGATGTGTATCTGTGTCTGAGACATGTTCATCGGAGTCTCAGGTGTGACCAGAGTGTCTAACCGATTTCCACAGAGTCCTCAGAGCTCCAGTCTCTGAAGTGCTATCAGTGTGTCGACATCTCCGAGCAGCCGAACTGCAGCAGCCCTGAGGAGGTGGAGTGTCGCCCTGGTCTGACCCGCTGTCTCAACATGATGCTCATCCCTCCTGCCTGTGAGTGCAGCCCCTTGTCTCTTACCCCCTGCAGCTGTTCCTCTGGGGCCCCATCAGTACTGGATTCCTTTAGGTGCAACAGGCAGGCAGGAGACTACAACTCCCATCATGCTCCAGCTCTTTCACCATTGTCTCACCATTGGATAGAAGTCAGGTCCTTCCTTCCTGTCCAAGCTCACACAGTTAAAGTCCTGTGCTATAAGTACCCTGATCTGTTGAGCCTAATTGCAAAATAAGATCAGATCCACATGGGCTTGGTGTGCAGAGGCGTTCCTTTAAAGTAAGAGTCATAAAATAATCTACTGACCCCAGTGCTTGAGATGACTTCCTGGGAGCATTCAAGAAAGCTGGATGGGCTCCTTGGATCCCCCAAGAATTGATGCCCAACTCAGTCCCTCTTTATGTTCATCCTTATTGATTACAGGGTCGCTTGAGGGAGCAAGCTTATGGTGAGTAGGGTTCACCTTAATGGGCTCTTCTTCCTCTGCTCGGGGTGAAGGAGTGGAGTTGCCCACTTGCGTGGCGCTTGAAGGTCCGCATGAAACACAGACCCTGAATCCCGACTCTCATCCTCTTCCTCCCTCTCCCCAGACGGGATAACCCGGCGCTGCGCCTCGGAGAGGGAGTGCCAGAGCCTGGAGTCCAACCCCAGCAGCTTTGTGACAGCCCGCTGCTGTGACACTGACCTCTGCAACTGATCATTGCGCCCCCACACCCCCATGGGCAGAGGGCCCGGGCTCCCCAATAAATACCTACAGCTGAACATTGACCCCAGTGTGTGTGTCCTTCCTCAGCACGAGCTCGTCCAGAGGGTGACGAAATTACAGCAGGAGTGTCCAAGGCAGTGTCAGAGGGGTAGACATGACACAACACACAACACAGTCAACACAAACACACATCCATTCAGTCCAATTCGGGCTTTATTGTTATTATCAATTATTGTATTCCAGTACAACAGTAGAACAAGGAAGACCGATACAATCCCAATAGAGAAGACAGTACAAGACAGTTGCAGGAGATCACAGAAGGCAGTTACTTTAGATTGCTAAGAAGAGATGAAAGATGTGAAAGAGATGAAAGAGTCTGGTACTTTTACACCTGAGGACACAGAAGCGTTTTCCAGACGGGAGTGATGTTAATTCACAAAAGAGGGGGTAGGAACTCTCCATAATGAACCACTCCTCCTTGACACCCATGACGTTGGTGGAGGATACGTAATTAGATTTGTACCAATTATTTTGCTTATTCTTATTTTCACTTTTTTCCCCCAGTCTATTACAATTAATGATGTTGCAAAGTCAACAAGTGAGACAGTATGCTAAAACACTTTCAACAAATTGCTCATAGAAAAATGTTAAAATCAGAGTATCTAACTTAAAAGATCTGTTTCTTGAGAAAAAAAGAAACTATATTTGTCTTTTATATAAATGGTGTCACAACATTTGTCCTAACTCAGGTTTTTGTCTATGATTTTTAATATCAAAGACAAGTTTATTTGTTTTCATGACATGTCAAGGAGAAGTCATCACACCATTAAGTAAAATTATTTCAGATGGACCCATGATGCCTTTCTCTGTCCCTAAATGAGCTGACCAGGGCTGAGTCATCAGCAAACTTAATGAGATGTCTATCTTTGTGTTACAATCTTTGACAATCGTTAGTGTATAGTGAATATAGATAACCATTTCCCAATTATTTTCTTAAGAAACGTACACACTTAAGAATGGAAAATTGAGTTAACAACTTAAGATAAGGCTTACAATTTAGAAAGACAAAGACGTTGGGTCATTAGGGTGTAAGATACAGCAGATACATACGTTACATGCATGAATTCAAAATAAATATGCTGTATACAGTTTATATTGATTTATAGTAATCTTCTGGGTCAACTAGCAGATATTTTTTCCAGGAGAGATTGTAAAGATTAACTCAGTCCAGTGAAGTGTGGTAACACCACAGTTTTACGAAACTGTGACCCTCAGGATCTTCTTAATTACTCAATTATACTCCCAGAAAAGTGTAAAAAATGCGACAAAACATCAAAGCAGCACGCCCTGTAACATAGCCAAATTGATCAAATTTCAAGTAATCCAGTCATTTTCTAACCACCTTATCCAATTCAGGGGCAAGGGGGGCTAGAGTCTATCCCAGCATGCAGAGGGCACAAGGCAGGGCACAGCCTGGACAGGACAGCAGCGCCAGGCGCAGTCAAACACACACCAAATCCGGTTTTCCCAGAATCCAATTAATTTACCAGCATGCCTGTGGACTGTGTGAGGAAACAGGAGCACCTGGAGGCAAACTCACACAGACTCAGGGAGAACATGCAAATTCCATACAAAGGAATCCACAGATCCACACAGCCTCTGAGGAGTTGAACCCGGGACCCCAGCACTGCAAGGCAGTGATGCTCACCACTGCGACACCATTCAACTCCCCAGCTTCCAAATACAGACCTGAGATCTTATGGGAGAAACCAGGCAAAGACTTACCCCTGTAAAGTCGATTTGCTGCCAGTCAGACGAGGTGCCACTAAGCCCTCATGACCCAGCACAATTCACTCCCCACAACAGGAGGGGTCAGCACTCCTGTCTTTCCAAAACACATCTAAGGGATGAGCACTAGGACCACTGCTCCGTTCAATGGATATCAATAATCAAGATTCCGGAATAGCAAAATAGTCAAGTTTGCAGATGATACCACTAACACTGTAGAAGCAGATAAAGAAATAAAAAAAAATCCCGGGAGTTGATGTTCAACAGAGATGTAGGGGTTGTGTGAATTTACTGGCGCAATGTTGCGTAAATTGTATGAAAATTGCGTGAGTTTAGATTGGCTATTAGGAATCAATTGGCAGGAGAACAAGGAGTCTTCACAAGGACTCACAAGCACACGGAATACATTTTTTAACACATAAGAACAATCTGTGTGTAAAAGTACCCAGGCTAAATACATGGCAGTCTGCCTGGACCCAGACGGCAGCTCGTTACATGAATCATCAAGCTACAGGGAATATGAAGAAGCGGTACATAACACAAGGATGACATGTTTTGTATAAAATCTATTACAAGGGGTCGCTTATCAGTCTCTTTAACATATTCGCATTCAGGTGCTCGTAAATAAAGACTGCCACTTAAATGAAATTAATTGATGTCAATGTGTGTTCCGATAACAATTGAATTCTTGATCATGTGGAATATTGACTTATACTCACCCACAACTGTGGATTCGTCACTGTCCCGGTGTAGCTGTCTGCTCTCAGGGCCCTGCTGCAGGCTAGACCTCGGGCAGAATTCTGTCTTTACATACCAGCTCACCCTCTGACCCAGCACTTCAGGGAAAAGATTTAAGTCCCAAAGTTCAGACAACCTGTGTGGCAGGCACGTGGTTCTGTTGTGAGTCAGCCAAGCTGCTTCAGTGAAGAGAGGAGGGTGGCAGAGCTAGAGGTGATTCACTGCTTTTTAACTGGGGACAATATGGGTGGAGTGGGTACCCACACCCTGCAGGTCCCTGGTTGGTTGGTCATCTTTGTGTATGAGTGACCACGCCCTGTGACTTTTACTGTAGAATCATCTCCCGATGTGCCTATGTCCCTCTGCCAGACATCCAGGTGCCAGCAGTGGACATCTCTCTGAAAAGAGTATTGACACTAGATCTGGACTGTCCTGGGACAGACACTTATCCGAAAGATAAGCTCGTCTCCTCACTTGCTCACACGCAGAGACCACCAGGTCATCCTGTGGCTGAGAGCCTCTTTCAGTACACTCCTGTGACAGGCGACAGGCTGTTTGGTCCAGGCACACAAAGACTATTAGAAAACAAAACATCTAAAATGCAAAGTGTAATAATAGGCCTTGTCCCTACAGAGACAAGTGAACGGTTTTGCATTCAGGTAGTAAAGACATACAGTATAACCACAAAATGGGAAAAACTGAGTTAGAAAAGGCTGCTTCTGAAAAAGACTAAGGGGTTTGTATTGACTCATCATTTGCATTTTATAGACAAAATGGAGAAGCAACTGAGAAAGCAAACACAATGTTAGGATATATAGTTAAAAGCATAGAACTTAAATAAAGGTGTGCCGTGTTAAAATGGTACAGTATAATGCACAAGCAAGGCCTCCGTTAGAATACTGTGGCCAGTTTTGGTCACCATGTTATAGCACACTGCTGCTCTGGAGTCAGTCCAGATAAGAGCTAATTGATGCTTTCCTGGGATTAAGGGAGTGTTCTCCATGGTCAGGCTGAAGAAACTGAGTCTCTCTTGGCTTGAAAGGAGAAGGCTACAACATAGTCTGCCTAGCAAATTAATTCAGTAGGACCAGTGAAACATGAACCTGGGGGAACAAGAGTAGACTTTGTGGAAGTGAATTTAAAATCAAGCACAGGAGCCACTACTTTACACAAAGGGTGGTGGGAGTGTGGAGCAAGATGCCCAGCCATGTTGTTGAAGGCAATAAGATCTCGGGATCAATTAGCTGTTAAATGCCAAATGGCCTCTTCTTGTCTGTCACCTGTCTCATGTTCTTGTGTTTGGGTGGGGTGCTGTGATGTGACACCAGTTCTTCCAGCATCAGGACTGAGGCGGTGTGGGGAGGGTCAGGTGTCTCTCCTATAAGAGCACGGCACCTCCCTCTCCCCAACACAGAACACTCATCTCTACACAGGTAAGAGGGGCTGCAAGATTTTTTAATTTCTTGAAATTCTTTGACGTAAAGAGTCTTTGCCTTTTTGTCCTCGTAGTTCGTGTATACGTGTGTGTGCATCTGTGATAGAAATACAGCACATATTTCAAGTCACCTCAACCACCAAGTTTTCATTTCTAAAGTGAAATGACAAATGATTTGTTAATGATCTTTAGCAGCGGCAATATAATTTGCACTATCATTAAGGTGTGTTTTACTGGCTGTTCAAATATTCAAAAGTCAAGAACTCTTTCTGGGGGGGGGGGGGGCTGTTTGGAATGACAGAGGTTCACTCCTTCTCTTGCAACGGTTTCAGACGAGTGTTGGATGAAGACCTGTCAATCTGTTCTCTTGCTGCTGAACGGTCAGGTCCAGCGAAATAAGGAAATAAGGAATGTCAGCCAGACAGAACAGAAGCGACCGCAGAGTGATACACAGAATGATCTGTTTCACGAAAGCACCATCTTGAGTGTCTGGATTAGGGATCAAACATACTGACATCTGCTCACGCTCCACAGCCACCCATATTAATGAACAACGAAGCGTCTCGGTTTCTTCTGCTATCGTGGCTGGTGCTGGTACCGCGAAGTGCTGAATTGAAGTTCGCGGCAGGAAACTGCAGGCGTGACGAGCTCTCCTTTCCCTTCGACAGCACTCCGAGCCGCAGTGATTGATAGTGATGGCGTCCCTGTGGTTGACCGTCGCTGTGCTCCTGGCTCTCTGTCAGGGTGAGTGAGACAGCCGGGCTGTGTGTGGGGCTCCAGCAGGCTCCCCTGTGTGTCTGTCTTGCTCCCGAAGGAATGTGACGCGTCTGTGGAATCACGTGGTTCAGTCCAAGCGCCACAACGCGCAATTCGCACCTTCCAGCTAGGAGATCCTGCTGTGTTCAAGCGTGCTCTGCGTTGTGCTCTGTTTCTTGTTCTGTATTCCAGCGGATTATTATTAATTATCACATTTTTACACAAGTATTCTTATAATATATAATATACTTATATATTACCCTATTACCCACTTCCATGATGACATGTATTATAATGTCAGCTGAGTGCTTTGCTTTGACATGACCACAGGAATTAGACTGAACACACTTCACACACTGGGACAGTAATGACACAGTGGAGATCAGACTGACTGAACACACTTCACACACTGGGACAGTAATGACACAGTGGAGATCAGACTGACTGAACACACTTCACACACTGGGACAGTAATGACACAGTGGAGATCAGACTGACTGAACACACTTCACACACTGGGACAGTAATGACACACAGTGGAGATCAGACTGACTGAACACACTTCACACACTGGGACAGTAAAGACACACAATAGAGATCAGACTGTTTAGGTTGTTCTGAATCGCATTTTGAAAGGACTCCAGAACCAAAGGAAGTATTACATGAAATTCGGTGACTGCTGGTATCAAAGTTCTGAGGTAATGAAACATCCCTCGTGAGGGAGTTCAGTACATAAAAGCGACAGAAGATATTTTCTATCGACCACACAGGAAAAATTCGGCTCTGATTGTGTCTTTACAGCTTCCACGCCAGCAAGAGCTCCTCAGCCTTTGTCAACTACAACCAAAGGTAAGAAAGTTATTTTTCATCTTCACATGCAAGTCTATCAGGTTTCTATCTCTCAGTACTTGTTCAGAAAACACTTTCAGGCTGTGATCACTTCCAGCTACTGCAAAATATCAAGGTCTTTGAGGCGTAATTTCTATCAAGGCAGTATTGTTATACTGTAGGTATCTTCATCACAGTGTCATTACTGGCATGAGTGCTTTATATTCTCTTGCCACAGATCTGGAGAAAGAGAAATATGACTGCAGTCAGAACTTCAACAGAAAGAATAAAGAAATTAATATTTATCAGCAATAAGGTAACTAAACAATATATACAATACACATTACACAGCATACTCCCATTATTCAACAATGCATATACAGTATACTGTACATATCAATGCCTTTAAGAGACCTATATCAAGAACAACCAGAAAGACAGAATTCTGCCAGTGTAACCTGAAACACTTTGCAACACCTTAACAGGCCAAAAGAAAACATACCCTGGGACCTAATAAACGAATATGACTCCGAACTAAAGGATTCTTTCGCCTTATTCTAAAGATGCATCATCAACTGGGAAAGAACATCTTGAGTCTGACATCTTCACAGTACAAGAAATCCGAATCGGCTCAAGCAAATAGCCCGGCAGGCTCTCTTAAATCAGGCTGCGTTTGCTCGGCCAGAGTCCGGTCTCTGGGGTCTCCAGGGCCCTCTCACATGGCCCAGACTCAGAGGAAGAGGAGGCCGGTGGTGTCAGCTTCTCTCCCCCTCCCTGAAGCTCTGTCTTCCTTCCGTGCTCTTTGTATGATCGGCTCTATGATTGTTGAATGATTTTCCATGGAGTTTAGGTCATCCCGATGTACTGTATACATCTAAAAAAAAAAGCCATTGTCCATGGCTTTGTGAAGGAGACCTTGAGCAGTGTAATAAGATAGGTGCTGCAAATGTTATAGATGTCATGGGCCACACCTCGATACCTGGATTGGCACAGTATTTTCTAACAAAGCAGCCTTCGGGGTTTAAAGTGAAGACATGATATTTTCTAATTACCTCAACCACAAAAGAGACATTCAGCTCTGATTGTCGCCTTACAACTTCCACAACAGTACGTTCTACTCAACCCCTGGTTTAGAAAACACCTACAGGCAGTGAGCAGGAACAATTACTGGTCGGACGTCCTGAATGTTCAAGCTTCTGCACATCAGGAGGCTTAAACAAAATATGAGGCTTGATTTCTGCTTGAGACCAAATTAATGTAAAGGCCTTATTGAGAAAGGTGCCTTAATGACTGCGTCATTACTGCCCCAGTGTGTAAAGTGTGTTCAGTCTGTCTGACCTCCACTGTGAGTGACTGGTCACTTATCACCATTAGAGGAGCTCTTTGGTATTAAAATATTACATGGTGATCACAAAGGACATGCACAGTAGGTGCCTTTAATTTGCAACAAGGCGACTACAGTATTTAAAGAGTCTTCACTCTGATTGTGTCTCTAAAGCTTCTACTGCAGCACGTCAGACTGCACCCCAGGAAACTAGACCCACAGGTGAGAAAGACACTTTCCATCTTCACACCCAAGCCCATCAGCTCTCTCTCTCTCAGTGCTGGTTTAGAAAACACCTTCAGGTAGAGACCAGTACCAGCAACTGATGGGACATTCTAAAAGCTCAAGCTACTGTACATCAGGATAACAATACAAAATATGAGGCTTGATTTCTGTTGGAGAGTAAATTAATGTAAATACCTTATTGAGAAAAGTGCATTAAGCATTGAAACATTTATGCCTCAGTGTGTAAAGTGTGTTCAATCTGTCTGATCTCCACTGTGAGTGACTGGTCACTTATCAGAGCTCTTTGGTATTAAAATATTACTCTGTTATCATAAAGGACATGTAAGTGACTTTCTTTTGCAACAAGGCGACTACAGTATTTAAAGAGTCTTCACTCTGATTGTGTCTCTAAAGCTTCTACTGCAGCACGTCAGACTGCACCCCAGGAAACTAGACCCACAGGTGAGAAAGACACTTTCCAGTACAGAGACCAGTACTAGCAACTGATGGGACATTCTGAAAGTACAAGCTACATTTGATACACATTTGAAACTGTCAAAGTGTGTGAAGTGTGTTCAGTCAGTCTAATCTCCACTGTGTGTCATTACTGTCCCAGTGTGTGAAGTGTGTTCAGTCAGTCTGATCTCCACTGTGTGTTATTACTGTCCCAGTGTGTGAAGTGTGTTCAGTCAAACTGATCTCCACTGTGTGTCATTACTGTCCTAGTGTGTGAAGTGTGTTCAGTCAAACTGATCTAGAGTGTGTAATTACTTTCCCAGTCTGTGTAGTGTGTTCAGTGACTCTGATCTCCCTGGGTGTGACTGGTCACTCATCAGTGTCAGAACAGCTGTTTGATATTCAAACAACTTTGTGTGATCATGAAGAATGAGTGTCTTTTCCAACAAGGCAACTTCAGGTATTTACAAGAAAGAGAAGTTATTTTCTAATTGTCTAGAGAGTCTGATATCGTGAGCTTGTGCCTCTGGTTGTTCATATGAGTGTTACTGGCATCCTGAAGTACAGTTAGTTGACATGTGTACAGAATACAGCTGGTTGTAAGTTCTGTGCTGCTAATAAATATTCTGAAAGTTACTGCCGTCCCCTGCCTTAATACAAAACACAGCTCTGATTGTGTCTCTAAAGCTTCTACTGCAGCACGTCAGACTACACCCCAGGAAACTAGACCCACAGGTGAGAAAGACACTTTCCATCTTCACACACAAGCCCATCAGCTCTCTCTCTCAGTGCTGGTTTAGAAAACACCTTCAGGTAGAGACCAGTACCAGCTACTGACCAACTATATGAAAGATCAAGCTGTTTCAGAAACACAATACGAAATGTGATGCTGTTTCAGGCTTAATTAGTGTAAAGGCTTTATAATGATATGTCCCTTCATCACAGAGTCGTTACTGACCCAGTGTGTATAAGGCGACTACTGTATTAAAAGAGTGTTATCTCTGTGTCTTTACAGCTTCTACTCCAGTGCGTCAGACTGTACCCCAGGAAACTAGACCCACAGGTGAGAAAGACAATTACCATCTTGCCATATCACTCTGCAACTCACAACTGGCAACCCACTGAAGCTAAGCAGGTGTGAGCCTGGTCAGTACCTGGATAGGAGACCTCCTGAGAAAAACTAAGGTTGCTGCTGGAAGAGGTGTTAGTGGGGCCAGCAAGGGGCCCTTACCCTGCGGTCCATGTGGGTGCTAATGCCCCAGTGTAGTGACGGGGACATTATACTGTAAACAGGCGCCGTCCTTCTGATGAGACGTAAAACCGAGGTCCTGACTCTCTGTGGTCATTAAAAATCCCAGGGCGTTTCTCGAAAAGTGTAGGGGTGTAACCCCAGCGTCCTTGCCAAATTTCCCATTGGCCCTTACCAATCATGGCTTCCTAACAATCCCCCTCTATGAATTGGCTTCATTACTCTGCTCTCCTCCCCACTGATAGCTGATGTGTGGTGAGCGTTCTGGCGCACTATGGCTGCCGTCGCATCATCCAGGTGGGGCTGCACATTGGTGGTGGTGGAGGGGAGTCCCCATTACCTGTAAAGAGCTTTGAGTGGAGTGTCCAGAAAAGCGCCATATAAGTGTAAGCAATTATTATTATTAATTATCTTCACACACAATTCTACTTAAAGTTTTACTTGAGAAAAAAAACTTTCAGGCAGCAACTGACACCAACAGCTGACAGGATGCTCTGAATATTCAAGCTATATCAGGAATCACAGTACACAATATGAGGTATTTGAGGCTTAATTTCTTTAAAGGCCTTATTGAGAAAGATGTCTAAATCACTGCAACATTACTGTCCTAGTGTGTGAAGTGTGTTCAGTCTATCTGATCTCCACTGTGAGTGACTGGTCACTTATCACAGTTAGATGAGCTCATTGGTATTAAAATATTACTTTGTGGTCATAAAGGACATGTAAGTGACTTTCTTTTGCAACAAGGCGACTACAGTATTTGAAGAGTCTTCACTCTGATTGTGTCTCTAAAGCTTCTACTGCAGCACGTCAGACTGCACCCCAGGAAACTAGACCCACAGGTGAGAAAGACACTTTCCATCTTCACACACAAGCCCATCAGCTCTCTCTAAGTGCTGGTTTAGAAAACACCTTCAGGCAGAGACCAGTACCAGCTACTTACCAACTATGTGAAAGATCAAGCTGTTTCAGAAACACAATACGAAATGTTTCAGGCTTAATTTGTGTAAAGGCTTTATTATGATATGTCCCTTCATCACAGAGTCATTACTGACCCAGTGTGTGGATAAGGCGACTACTGTATTAAGAGTCTCATCTCTGTGTCTTTACAGCTTCTACTCCAGTGCGTCAGACTGTACCCCAGGAAACTAGACCCACAGGTGAGAAAGACTCTTTCCATCTTCATGCACAAGCCCATCAGCTCTCTCTCTCTCTCTCAGTGCTGGTTTAGAAAATACCTTGAGGCAGAGACCAGTAACAGCTACTGATGGGACATTCAAAAAGTTTGAGCAATGTCAGCAAAAGAGGAGAGACTCAGCTCTGCTTGTTTCTTTTACAGCTTCTACTGTAAAACGTTATGCTCGTGCTCTGGACGACGTAGATACAGGTATGAATGCAATTGTCCGTTTAAATCACACAGATCTATCAGTCGTATACCTTTCTGTACGGATAAAACTGTAATCCTTGTTATGTCCTAGTGTCTAATGCCTCTTCAGTGTTTAACCATGCCTAACATATGTCCTTGGAGACAAGCTCAACATGTCTAACTAATCTCTGCTGTGTGCCAATGGAGTCTCAGGTGTGACCAGAGTGTCTAACCGATTTCCTCAGAGTCCTCAGAGCTCCCGTCTCTGAAGTGCTATCAGTGTGTCGACATCTCCGAGCAGCCAAACTGCAGCAGCCCTGAGGAGGTGGAGTGTCGCCCTGGTCTGACCCGCTGTCTCAACATGATGCTCACCCCTCCTGCCTGTGAGTGCAGCCCCTTGTCTCTTACCCCCTGCAGCTGTTCCTCTGGTGCCCCATCAGCACTGGATTCCTTTAGGTGCAACAGGCAGGCAGGAGACTACAACTCCCATCATGCTCCAGCTCTTTCACCATTGTCTCACCATTGGATAGAAGTCAGGTCCTTCCTTCCTGTCCACACTCACACAGTTAAAGTCCTGTGCTATAAGTACCCTGATGTGGTGCGCCTAATCAGAAAATAAGATCAGATATGCATTGGATCCTTGAATAAGTTATAAAATAATCTGTTTGCTCATAATGCTTAATCCTTGAATCTGTTTCTTTAGGTTCATCTATATTTAATAGGGTAGTGTGTGGGAGCAGATTGAATCCTGACTCTCATCCTCTTCCTCCCTCTCCCCAGACGGGATAACCCGGCGCTGCGCCTCGGAGAGGGAGTGCCAGAGCCTGGAGTCCAACCCCAGCAGCTTTGTGACAGCCCGCTGCTGTGACACTGACCTCTGCAACTGATCATTGCGCCCCCACACCCCCATGGGCAGAGGGCCCGGGCTCCCCAATAAATACCTACAGCTGAACATTGACCCCAGTGTGTGTGTCCTTCCTCAGCACGAGCTCGTCCAGAGGGTGACGAAATCACAGCAGGAGTGCTTTATATTGATGCGCAGAATTCCTTTCGTTCCTAGTCAATTAGGAGAGATTTTTTCAAAAACAGGGAAGAGATTGTAAAGTGTAGCAGTCCAGTGACCAGTGTGGGGAGATGACACCGATGTCTCTCGTCCCAAGCGTGTCCCATCTCTTGCCTGTTGCTCGCTGGGGTAGGCACCGGCTGCCCTGCGACCCTGAGGTGGATGAAGAGGGTAGAAAATGGATGGATGGATTTAGATTCCATGAAGGGTAAATTAGTCAAGTTTGTAGAAGATCCCAAATTAGGAGGGTTACTAAAAGCTGCAGGAGCAGCCAAAGAAATAAAAAAAAAATCAGCTGGCAGATCAAATGCATTCAGGTAGGAAAAACAAAGTATCAACACAAAACGGGAAACACTGAACTAGAACAGGGTACTCACGAGAAAGATGAAGGAGTTTATAGACAAGACTAGCACTCAGCTTTTATAGAAAAACTAAGCACCTTATAGACAAAGTGGAGAAACAACTGAGAAAGCAAACACAATGTTAGGATATATAGTCAAAAGCATAGAACTTAAATAAAGGTGTGCCGTGTTAAAATGGTACCGTATAATGCACAAGCAAGGCCTCCGTTAGAATACTGTGGCCAGTTTTGGTCACCATGTTATAGCAAACACACTGCTGCTCTGGAGTCAGTCCATATAAGAGCTAATTGATGCTTTCCTGGGATTAAGGGAGTGTTCTCCGTGGTCAGGCTGAAGGAACTGAGTCTCTCTTGGCTTGAAAGGAGAAGGCTACGAGGAGACCAGGTACGAGTATTCAAAATCCTTAAGGACAACAACAAGGTCAACCCAGTAAAGTTCTTCTTATTGAACAAGTGAAAACTTTGTGAAAAAGCACTGAACAGCAAGAACAGGAGGCACTATGTTACACAGAGGGTGGTGGGAGTGAGGATGAAACTGCCCAGCCGCGTTGTGAAGCTGATGCCCTGACATCTCCCACGAATTGGTTGGATGAGATCCAGGATCAAAGAACTACTGACTATCAAACAAGCCCAGTGGGCAAAATGACCTCTCATCTGTAACCGTTCTTATCTCTTCTAAACGCCTATACTGTATCTGACATGATTCCTTGTTTATAAGTCTTGAAGATTCTTTGTCAAACTGTATTTATTTGGCATTGTGCCTCTGCAAATTCTTAATTGCCCACTTGTCCATTAGTTGATGACTGCGCAGATCAGGAGGAGCAGCTCCCATTGACACTTCCCTCTTCAACAGGACGAGCATCTTGCGGACCTGTGGTTTAAGATCCTGAGTTGGAACGAAGTTGTCCAAACCACCAGACATCAGACACCCCCACATTCTGCTCCAGAGAGAGGAGAGACCCTTGCTGTTAGGTGTTTCCCAGCTCGGGGGGGTCAAGCCTGGGAACTGACGCTGTGTCAGCCCCCAGTCGCTGTTAACGAGGGAAAGCTACTGTGAGGTCAAGTTACTGAGATCCTGGGAGCTGCCATTCCAGGCCATGTGACACTCGCACCCCAGCACGGAATTCAGGTCACATATTGTGTCTGTGTACATCAGTCTCTCCCAGCCCCTTGTGTTCCCGGGAATTTAATATCCTAGACATGGGTATTATACTCAACTCAAGGTAATTCTATCCTGCTGAAATGCACAGTGCCTTGTCTGTATAATGCAATAAGAGTAACTAACACTAAACCATCCATAACACTGTTTCCCTTGGGGTGTCAGATATTAATGACAACAGACCTGTTGACTGCAGGAGAGACAGGATTGGCAGCAGTAATTTGATTTTATCTATTGTTATCTGTGAGTATGGAAGAAATGGTGTTTAGAGACAAGCAGCACAGTGATGCAGTGGTGAGCATTGCTGCCTCGCAGCAATGGAGCCCTGGGTTCGATTCCTGGGATGCTGTCTGTGTGGAGTTTGCATGTCCCCTCTGTGTTTGTGTGGGCTTCCTCCCACAGTCCAAAGATATACTGGTAGGTTAATTAGCTCTGGTATCAATGTGTGTGTGTTCTCAAGCTCTCCTGCAACACTAAAGTCGATTATGTCACAAGAATAAAAAACAGAATTCTTGAGACTACATAATTAAATCTGATACAGAAAGACATTGTAACAGTTACCTTTTTGAAACGTAATTTACAACAGTAGCTTGTTAAAGTGCTGAGAGGCTCTAGGGAAAAGATAACGGGGCTGTTTCAGAGAGATTACTCAGTCAGCCAGTAACTTTAGTAAATTGTACATTGTTGCATACATTGTTAATATTTCTCTTCATAGCTAAGCGTTAAAATAAACTGGCCCCTTGTGACTGGTGCAGTTTTTTTTTACTGTGTTTACAACCTGCATCACTAAAGCAGTGATGTGCAATAGGGAAAGTGGTGTTCGCACAAAAGCAGTTTTTGCGTGCATTCATCACGCTTCCCGACTAAATCTGTTCATATAGGTATACCAATTTTATTATTATACATATAGGTTGTATATGAAATAACAGCTACAATTCTCTTATATAATTCTATCCCGTAAATGTAGCTTCTCTTCCTAGTAACTAGATACTGCGATCTAAATATTTCATACAGCTTTTCCTAGTATCACAGGTTCTCTGCACTCCACAGACGTCCTCATGTAAGCCACAACAGGGCTAAACGAGGCTGATTTGAACAGAAATTCAATTCACAGCATTAATGTAAAGGTAAAAAAAAGTACAAGCCCAGACGAAATATAAACATGGATTACACAAAATTCCACAAAAATATCAATAATTCCAATTAAATGAAGTTTTTAAACGTGTGTGTCTACAATGGCTCTTACCTAGACTTAGGTGTTAATAATGTTACGTTTCCATCACCACAATGTTTCCTGTGTTATCAAATGGGTAATACCAATTCATGCGTGCTCGAGAAGTTTTTATTGTTGTGTTATATCTTGAGCTATTTTATTGGATTTCATAATTAACTTCCACATTTCAATTTATAGGTCAATGTATCTGCCAAGCGTCTTATCTGTCTTGTAATGGCGCCTCGCTAGTACAACCGATCTTTATTTTTAAAATAAATTTATAAAAATACTTTATCCTCATAGTTTTCCCATAAAGGGCTGTAATTCATATTCACTGGATTAAGTTGCGCGTACTTTCGCCGGGGTTTTGCTGGTGCGGGTGAAGGAATCGGTGCTCGACCCTCCTGCCTAGTGGAGAGCGGCATGAACGCGCAGCTGGTCGGATTTTCAAAGCCTGAATCGCTTTAACCGGATACGCGTAACCAGAGCGTACTTTCGTGGAACTGGAGTAATTCTGAAGTCAGTTGTCGAGTTAATTCAATTCGACTATTTTGAGAAAACCTTCAATAAAGTAATCCTCCTTCTTTAAAATAGCCCTCGTGTGTTCCATGAGTAATAAAGTTGATTCAAATGGCTGGCCAATGGTTGTAGAGGTGAAAGGTTAGGAAAATGACGGCGCCCATGAGCAGACGAGCGTGGAATGTATGGTTTTTCTAAGTCCGGGGCTTTTACAAGTTTGTCAACTCACAATCTACCCAGAATGTATGTAGCTCGCTGTCTTGACCGCCTGATAGGGCGACATGGAGTCATGTGCGCGAATTTAGGGGAAGCCCGGTCAATTTGTGTCCTAGCGGCTGTGGTCGCCCGGACTCTCCGGCCACACAGCGCTGCGACCGGGCAGAAAAGGGGACTGAAGACCGTCGTCGGGAGGGAAAACACGGATTCCCCGAAGCTGAAAGCCAGCGACCTGGCCGAGAAAATTCGCCAAGAAAAGAAACAGCCAAGGGAAACGAAAACCGAGGTATGGATATAAAGCTCAAAGGCGCTGGCCCTTTCTTTATAATGGTTAATTTAGCGAACGCCTCAGTGAATCAAGTCGCGGTATACCGTATCCGCTCACTTTACTGGCGTCAGTAACCGCTCCTGCAGAGTTACTTCCACCGGGACTGGGTTTTCCATCTGAACCGAAGGACTGGGGTCGGGGGGACTGTGAAAGAGCGCAGGGATTTATCACACTGAGATACGAGCACTGTGTGTTCGCAGCTATGGTACGCCTCAGCCTCCGATGGCAATGTTAAATCCTCAAGTGGTTTTTCTTAAGATCGTCTCGCAAATGGATATTAAGGATTCTTCGTAAGATCACGATACAAAATTTAAGCATTGCTTCTAATATACCTGTAGACTGCTGGTCTTTTCTGTCGTGACTAAAAGTAAAATGTAATTGAGCATCGGCACATCAGTTTTGCAAGCTGACATCTGACTCTGTTTCAGTTTTCTCTCGGTCTTCTCGCTGACGGAGAGAAGCTGCCATTACAGTCGGGACAACACTGTCGTACAGAGGGTGAAACCTGTCCTGCTTCAGAGCAGTGACAGCCAGGGAGGGTGTTCAGCTCAGGGAGCCACTAGAGGGCGGTAAAACCTTTACCGGCCTGCTGTCTTCACCTGATTTAAATCCTTAAGGCGGCTACAGTCGCGCTGCGGGGTCGCGGTGCTTGTTGTTATCCCCGAAGCCAGTTTTCAATGCAATAAAGAAGGCGATGAACTGATCAAACTCAAAAACTGACATTTTGATTCGTTGGAGCTCAGTCGTTCATCCTATGATATAATCCCACAGTTTCTCAAAGGGCCCCAGCGTCCTAATTTTAATCACCTGGTAAGTCAGTTTGTTCCAGCCATCTCCACAGCTGTCGGTACCACTCAAGGCCTCCTGTCTGTATCCTTGACAATAACTTTGAAGATTGTTGAACATTGAAATCAGTTCCCCCCTTAATATCTTTTCCAGACTAAAGACACCCAGTTCCTTCCTTTTGATTTGTGGATCTGGGAGCCCAATTTGAATTGCTGGTGCCCTGGTTCTGGGCTGGGTGTACCCTGCCTTGTGATTCTGAATTGGATGAAGCGGTTAGAAAACTGAGTCTGATTGAAACACTTGAGGAGAGACAGAAAGAGACACACAGGTGGAGTTGTTTCAAAGCCTTTCCAGATCGGGGCTGATGGGATTTAACAGCAGTGCTGCTGTTGTCAGTGTAGCACTGTCTTCCTCTGCAGAAGGGCTTCATGGTATGTGTGTGTGTGTGTGTGTGTCCTACTCTGCGCAGGGACCCTCGTCTCCGGTTCTGCGGCGAGTCCGAGAGCTCCACCAGTTCAGCCAGCAGCTCCAGAGGGTCCATCCCAACGTGCTGGCCAAGGATCTGAAGAGGGGCATGCTGTTGGCGAACGAGCAGCTGGTCGCCATCAACAAGCCCTACGGGGTCCCAGTGCATGGTGCGTCTTTCTCCTGCGCCCCAGCTCGGGACACTCCTGGGACCGGGGAACTGTACAAGGAGCACAGGTTGCTTGGGGGAAGTGTATGATTGCTTCTCGCAGATGACTGATGCAGTTGAGCGAGCGAGCGGGTGGGTGGGTGGGTGGTAGCTGCAGCTCCAGGTTGGCGAGAGGGTGGGTGCGTGGAGCTCCAGGTTGGCCAGTGGATGGGTGCGTGGAGCTCCAGGTTGGCCAGTAGTTGGCGAGTGGGAGGGGGTTCTTGCTGCTTACAATGTGATTAATGCACCCCCAGGTGGACCAGGAGTGAAAAACAGCATCGCAGACGTGCTGCCCGTCCTCGCCAAGATGATTGGTGGCATGAAGGCAGGACCTCTGCATCTGTGCCACCGTTTAGACAAGGACACAACCGGGGTGATGCTGCTGGGCAAGAGCGAGGAGGCGGCCGACCATATTCACCAGCTCTTCAAAACCCACCAGGTGGAGAAGAAGTACTGGTAAGTGAAGCTGTCCTGTGTTCAGGTCAAGGGTCACCAAGGCGCCGTGACAAACGGGAGGGGTCAAGGGTCACCGAGGACTGTGACATGTTGTATACGTGGTCCTGATCAAGGCTGATCCCAGTGGCTGTTGTGTGATTCCAGGGTGCTGAGTGTTGGGGTTCCAGTACCCTCGGAGGGTGTGATCGACATCCCCATCATTGAGAAAGAAGTCGCTGGGCCTCAGCCACACTACAAGGTCAGTCATGTCACCTCCATGACAAAGCATAAGTCAAGGGAGCCATAATTGGAGTCAACCTCCTTACAACATGGTGTGATGACAACAACCTTTCCCCTCAACGTCGGCAAAACCAAGGATCTGATCATTGATGTCAGAAAACTGCAAAACGGTCATGCCCCTATCCACATCAACGGGACTGAAGTGGAAAGGGTCAGTAACTTCAAATTCCTTGGGGTTCATGTCACCAAGGACCTCACATGGTCTCTCAACTCCACTTGTCTGATTAAGAAAGCGCAACAGCGCCTGTACTTCCCAAGAAAGTTGAAGAAGAGTGAGATTCTCACTAACTTTTACAGATGCACTACAGAAAGCACACTGACAGGTTGCGTCACAGTGTGGTATGGCAACTGCAGTATTGCTGACAAAGCCCTACAGCGGGTGGTGAAAACTGCCCAGTCCATCAATGGGGTTGCTCTCCCATCCATCCTTGACATTTATGACAGGAAAGTTCTCAGCTTTTTGAGCACGCACCTCAGCTAGACTGTTTGACCCTCTATCATCTGGAAAACGGCACCGGAGCTTTCAGGGCTGGACTACCAGACTCAGAGACCGTTTTTACCCCCGCACTATTAAACTCCCAGCCTCTCCAGACTTATCCTCTCAGACCTACAGTCTGAACCCTCACAGTGCCTTCTCTCTTTATCAAAACTGAAACGCACGTTGAAATCTACATCTACCTCACGTCAAGACGTTCACTCCCCATAATTTTGTTTCCTTTATTTCATTCTGTTGACGTATGATTTTGCACAACTGTTGCTGTTTTGCACATTGCCTGTTGTCTCCGTCTTTTTCTTACACAATTGTATTGTTGTTTTTTGTACTATTTACCATCTGAGAGCTAGCTAAATAGCATTTCGTTATAACATATACTTGTGTATAAGTATAATGACAAATGAACTTGAACCTGAATTGCTGAATAACTCAGCACAATATAGTTTTTATAAATACAGTCAAAAGTCTGCAAGTCCCATGGCACCATCAGCAGTGCAGCCATCAGTCAGAAGCCTCCTGCAGCTTTCTCTTCCAGCCCTGTAAGTGCTGGTGTGCCACAGGCTGGGGAAACCCTGGACGACTTCCATCCCTCCAGACCCTGCTAGAGCTCCACCAGCTGTTCAGGAATGCAGGTTCCAGTTAGTTAGTGACTTGGGACAGACTGAGACCAGTGGTCTGAGGACAGTAGTGCTCAGCCTGTGCTCTGACTTTAGGCCTTTACTGGTTTAGCCACTCAAGATTTAATTGCCTCATTTAAAAGGTTTCTCCTCAGTCTTCTCTGTTCTCCCTGTGTCTTTTTAGATGTCTTTGAGCCCCTTGTACAGGATTTCGGAGGAAGGCCAGAAGGTGTCCCGGGTTCGAGCCAACCGGGAGGCTCACAGTGCTGTGACCCAATACCGTGTGCTAGACAGCGCTGGGGGCTGCAGCTTAGTTGAGCTTCAGCCAATCACAGGTGGGGACAGGAGCAGGTGGTCTGAGGACTAGGGTCTGTAGCCAATCACAGGTGAGGACAGAAGCAGGTGGTGTGTGGACTAGGGTCTGTAGCCAATCACAGGTGAGGACAGGAGCAGGTGGTGTGTGGACTAGGGTCTGTAGCCAATCACAGGTGAGGAGAGGAGGTGGTGGTGTGTGGACTAGGGTCTGTAGCCAATCACAGATGAGGAGAGGAGGTGGTGGTGTGTGGGCTAGGATCTGTAGCCAATCACAGGTGAGGACGGGAGCAGGTCGTGTGAGGACTAGGGTCTGTAGCCAATCACAGGTGAGGAGAGGAGCAGATGAGTGAGGACTAAGGTCTGTAGGCAATCATAAGTGAGTAGAGGAGGGGACAGTGCCAAATAGGGTCTTGAGCCTGAAGAGCCACCCTCCATACTCTTTGAAGTAGGGAATGAGAGAGAAGTAATTTTCTAAAGTATAAAACCTCAAAATTCTACATTTTTAAGCAATCTCCTTGCTTAACGTCTACTGAAACCTGTCCCTTGCCTGCCAGGGGTGAAGCACCAAATCCGTGTGCACATGGCCTATGGGCTGGGATGCCAGATCCTGGGAGACCACAAATATGCCAACTGGAGTAAACTGGCGCCGCAGGTGAGGCAGTGAATCCCGTCCAGCATCAAGCAAAAATCAGGGGTTAAAACCCCTAAGAGGTGTCCTCATGTCAGATACTACAACCCCCTAAATGTCATCGTTGTAATTAAGAACATGTGTGAATGATCGGGGATAGCTCCCTTCCTCTTCTGACAGGAGTATTAGTTTGCCACCTTTTCCTACCTAGCTGGCTAATCAAAGCCATTTCTGAGATGTAGGGAATTGCCCGTCGTCAAAGCTGTCAGTCCTCGCTCTCTCGTGTCTTCACTCATGGTCAGGAGAGGAACGCCTCCCTGGACCGTGATGCAGTTGAGCTTGACGTCCCACGTGGACACCTGCAGAACTCCCCTCCTGCCCCTCCCCCCGCTGGGGCTGTTCTGAGCACTGGCTGTGGACTGGCGCTGGATTGTGCCGCACCTGTCTCACACGTTTAAAAGATCCCTGCATAGAGATTAACCACCAGGCTCTGGGGTTCGACATGTGTGTCCTGCTGATGTGGTTCCCCTGGCTGTAAGTGTTAAATCAGTACAAGCCCATGGGTGTTTGTTTGGCGTTTCCTCAGCTTCTCTTAAAGATGTCATTTTAAAAGAGGCACCTAATTCAAGGTGCTGGAACCAAATAAAGGAGAATGTCCAGGAGAACGTGTTCAGGTGGACACGTGTGTGTCCCATGTGTGCTGCACAGCTGCATGAAGTGATGATTGCTCTCCAAAGTCGCTAGTCCCTCTTGACGTGATGAGCTGAGCAGCTGAACTGCCTGGCACACTTTATGTACTGACTCAGAATGACCTGCACAAAGATGACGCATAACATTGTTAGGAGGAGGAGGAGGAGGAGGATGATGATAAACTGTATTTTATGAAGCAACTTTCCAGCTTTTTGAGAAGTCCCTTTAAACTACAGGGAAGTGCAAACCAAGGACGTCCTTGCAAAGAGGGTGGTGGGAGTAGGGAACAAGCTGCTCAGTCCAGTTGAAACCCTGGCTTCTCTCAGGACACAGCTGGATGGGATCTTGGGATCTATGAATTACTGCTGATTCCCAGGCGGACTGGCTAGGCGGTTTGTGACGGGTCTTGTGTTCTCCCGTTCTCTCCCTCAGAAGCTGCCGGAGAAGGTCCTGCAGCGGCTGGGCCTGGAGCAGAGCAAGGCCCGACACCTCCCAATCCACCTGCACGCCCGCGGGCTCGTCCTGCCCGGCGCCCCGGGGGTCAGCCTCTCCTGCCCCCTGCCCCGGTTCTTCCTCGGCTCGCTGCGCAGGCTGGGAATCCAGCTCCCGGAGCAGTGACGGATCGGGATGGCGCAGGACTGCGGATTTGAGAAGAGCCTTTACCTCTGAGCGGAGGTCCTCCCACCTCCCTGAACTGGAATGGGGCGACTCCGGAAGAAGAGGAGTGTGCAGACGGGGAGCTGTCTGCGCTGCTGCATCGCAACCAGAACCCGACACTGTACAGTTGGACACGCCTGCGTTTTTCCCTGTGCCCTCCTGTTGGATGTAGATAAAGGATTTTCCATATTGAGCTGTAAAATGCAGAGCAATGCAGCCTGTTCCTTTGCAGATGTGAGCTTCTGTGTTTGAGCCAGGTTTGCCCAGATCCAAGAGTGAGAACTGAGTCTTGGGCAGGGCAGACCTACACAGAGAGGAGTCACTTACCATCAGACGTCATAGCTGATGTATGGCCACAGGTCTCTGTCTTTTAATGATGGGCTGTTTGAGAACGCCCTGCGATGTGCTACTGATGTGAGTTGCTGGGCAACGAGCGGTGCCAATTTTCCGGAAGGATTCGTATTCGGAACAGGAGCTGGATTATGGCTTGTGCCGAAATCGTCCGCAGTGTCTGGAGAAAGGTGACCAACTCTTTTCCCACATAACACATTCTGTGGCTTGAAATCAAAATGCTTTAAATCAGAATGTATTTTATCTTTATTAATACATAAGCGTATACTCCAGTCCATCACAGGGCAGACACACACACTCCAGTTTTCCCTACCAGTTTGTCTCTGGCCTGTGGGAGAAAACTGGAGGCACCCAGAGGAAGCCCATGTGAACACAGGGAGAACATATGAACTTCACACAGACAGCACCCCAGGAATTGAACCCAGGGCCCGAGCGCTGCGAGGCAGCAAAGCTAAACACTGCGTCACCGTGCTGGCCTGTAAGCACCAGCTCCAAGTGAAAAAGATACGTTCTAAAATCATTACAGCTGAATACTTAAAAACATGAGTTTCTGGAGAAAGGGTGTGTAGACCTTCTGTGGGCGCTGTGTATGTCACATCGTGGTTGGTACTTCTGACCCAGATTGTTTCGAACGATCCTTGACTCAAGGCGGCATGCGTCTGCGCGAACCTGGGTGCTCTGGGGATGATAATGGCAATCGAATCGGTCCAGAGTGGAAGTATAGCTGGAGCCCCATACGTGAAGGGCTATAGTCCTGTCAGTTTGACAGGATCAGTTAACCTGTCTAAACGCTCGAGGTCCTGTTGGCCTAATTCATCGGAGCGGAGTGTCCACTGTAGCAGCGTAGGTCCCGTCTCCAGTTCTGTTGGTGGTGCAGACACCAGGACCAGAGCGGCTCCCCTCTTGTCCAGAGTGAGCAGTCTGTCCCACTGACGGACTCCTTACACTCCTGTGCTGACCTGTCCCCACAATGACAATTCTTGTAGGCTTAGTTTCAGTAAAAGTAAAAGAGGCTGTGAGAAGAAGTGAAGGTAACCGTAGCCTTGTGTTGAGGTCTGATACATTCCAGGTTGTCGAGTCGGTCAGACTCCCATTGCAGAGCGGACTGATTCTCTTCACGCTTTACGAACTGCAAGCTTCCATTGTCCTGATGGGAATAACATTTGTGCCCCGTTTTGCAAGTACCTCATATTAAGAGAGACTGTACTTTAAAGCTCAGAAGATCTCTTCAGAATAAATATGGACACGCAGACCAGAGGTCAGAGGTGGAGACTACAGGGGTGGGCGTTTAAAACTGAGAACATGATGCCCTGGGACTCCTAGGATGGGAGTGTGTAACGTGCTGCCAAGCTATGTTGTTGAAGCAGAGACCCTGGTTGAAGAAAATCCTCCAATTAGGACACAAAGCACTACTTTACATGAATAGTGGGGTACACTCCAAACTGTCCACCCCTGTTGTTGATGCCGATACCCTGGCGTCTTTCAAGAAATGGCTGGATGAGATCCCGGGATCAATTAACTACTTACTCCCAAGCAGGCTGGAAGGACAAATGGCCCCCCATCATTTGTAACCTTTCATCTGTTATGATGCATTATAAGGCTGGACAGATTGACTATTCTGCTTCCACCGCGCTGTGCCTGTAAGGGCCACTGTTTGTGGAAGTAAGCAGTGGTCTGAGGCTGGAGGGATGCACAGGTGCAGGGCAGAATGAGCAGCTGAGCCGGCAGTGGGAAACGGGCGAAACCCATTTCAGAACTGTGGTCCGAGAACACGGCCAGGTAGCAGAAAGACTTCGCAAAAGCGCCGATATGCAGTCCTGTAAAAGAATCGAAGAACACAGCAGGATCCAAAGCCAGGGAACTGCAGTGTAAACCACCGAGGGGATCATCCAGAAAGTAAGGATCCAAAGCAAAAGGCAGGGAACCCGTAGAAAGAGGTAGAGGGAACCCGGGTACCTCTTTCCACAACCCAACCCAGAGCAGTCCCACGGCAGACATGAAGCAGCCTGGTGCTCCTGTGAATTGGAGTGTACCAATTTACAATGGTAGTAAATTGTGAAGAGATGGAGCAGACTTCTGTCCTGGTTATGTACCCATGGCAGCTGAGGCTGACTGACGGGTGGGAAGGGGTGTGGCCGGCCGCCACGGTCCTGCTAGCCTGCTCCTCGGCGCTCCAGTGCCCGTGAGCAGGAAAGCAGTGGCTTCGCCTCCTGCTTCAGAGGCGAGTAGGAATCTCCCCGAGTGAGGCCTGGGGGAGGAAAGCCAGTTCGGATGCCAGTACGACTGGAAAGGAAATGAGAGCCGCCAGATCTGCAGGTCTGTGACCAAGCCGAGAGTGAGGAAATCGGAAAGAGCACTTGCCTCCGAGCCAATGGAGCAATCTCACATTCGATGAACTCCGAGCTAGCACATACATTTCTGCATTTCTGAGGAGTGTGTAATGCAACCAGGTAACACTGGTTTTGAGACTTAGTTCAATGTATTCACTCTTCACATTCAGAAGATCAATACAGCATATGAAATGAGCTGTTAAAACTCATGGTTACTCAGATTGTTCTGGTATATAAAAGTGTTATTAAAAATGTTCTTGCCGTTAATAGATTTTTTGTAGTTGTTAATAGTTATAACTTGGTATGCTCTATTAAGGTGCACCCTGTTGCCCTAAATCTGAAATGTTGCCAGCACCTAAAAACTAAACTGAAATGTAAATTTCAACATTTCCAAATTTTTGCACAGTTATAAAACGGGTGTTTAATCTGGAAAGGTGCCCAAAAACTAGTGATGGGGTGAGATTGAAACTTGTATGTTAAGAGCAGTTGTGTGGCCTGGGTACGGGAGAGTTACATCCTTGAACGTGGCAGGACAAATGTTTGTCTTTTTTTCTTTTCAGTGATAAGCTTAGTCCAAAACAAGGGCATGTTGTGAGAAAACACTTTGGATGACACACCTCCCATCACAGGGCACAGACACACACACTGGCTTCAGCAAGTATTCACCCCCTTGAATTTTTTCACAGTTTGTTCCTGTTACACCTCCACTTTTTAAAACAATTTTTTTTTCTCCCTCCAATAACACAATAAATTCAACGCATTTATGACTCAAAAATATTTTTTATTCAAGAACATTCATTTTTCCAGAATGAAAGACTTCCATTTCTCAATTACAAAAGTATTCACCCCCCCGAGTCAATACTTTGTACATACTCCTTTAGTAGCAAATTACAGCCGTGAGTCTTCTTGGGTCCGTCTGTATAAGCTTTGCAGTTTAGATTGTGGGATTTTTACCCATTCTTCAATGCAAATTTGCTCCAACTTTGCTAAATTAGATATAGAGCATGGATAGACAGCAAAGTTCAGGTCATACCACAGATTTTCAATTGGATTCAAGTCTGGGCTCTGGCTGGGCCATTCCAGAATACTAACCTTTTTTTTTTTTTCAAGCCATTCCCTGATCGTTTTTGCTATGAGCTTTGGGTCATTGTCCTGCTGGAAAATGAATCTTCCCCCTAAACGCAGATCTCTGGCTGACTGAAACAGGTTCCCCTCAAGGATTTGCCTGTATTTGGCTCCATCCATATTGCCCTTGATGGCAACAAGATTTCCAGTTCCTCCTGCTCCAACCCCGGAGCATGATGCTGCCACCACCATGCTCGACAGTAGGGATGGTGTTACCTGGGTGTTGGGCAAATTTATTGTTTGCACCAAACATAGCGCTTTGCTTTCAGATCAAAGAGCTCAACTTTAGCCTCATCATACCACAACATTTTCTTCCAAAAGGTTTCAGGTTTCTAGCAAACTCCAGGCGTGCCTTTCTCAAAATTGGCTTCCTTCTAGCCACTCTCCCAAAGAGGCTGAATCTGCGAAGAGCTGAAAAGATTGTTGATGTCTGGACAGTTTCTTCCATTTCAGCCAAAGAGCTCTGCAACCCCGACAGTGTTGTAGTTGGCCTCTTGGTCACTTCGCTGACAATTGCCCTTCTTGTCCGGTTGCTCAATTTGGTAGGAGGCCCTGATCTTAGTAGTGTCTGGGTTGTGCCATGTTTTTTTCCATTTTGTTACAATGGACTTCACGGTGCTCATAGGAAGGTTCAAAGCTTTGCCGATCTCTTTATAACCTTCTCCAGCTTTTTTTCCTCCTAACAACTTCATCTTGAAGTTCCACGGGCAGCTCCTTGGTCTTCACGGATAGTAGGACTGATCTGATCTGCTGTTTTAGTTGTGAGACCTCACAGGCAGTGATATTTATTGTGCAATCAAGCAATTAAACACAGGTGAATTCAAAATGAACACAGGTGCACCTTGTTAACGTATTTAGTGTGATCTCTCAAGATAATTGAATACCTCACCCAATTTAGGTTGTTAAAACAAAGGGGGGTGAAAACTTATCAATTAAGTAATTTTCAGATCTTTATTTTTAATATAATTCTGAAGACATCTAAATACTTCATTTCATTTTAACATTATAGAGAATTACTTCTACAGGAGTGGAAAAAAATCCCATTTAAACATGCTTTAATTTGACTTTGCAACACAGCAGAATGAGAAATATTTAATAGGGGTGAATACTTTCTGAAGACACTGTATATACAGTATAAAGGGGAGCAAGACAGATGCCAAATAACCTGGACAGCACATTCACAACCTTTGTTCCAGTAAGCACATTCGTTTGGATGAATATTCAGTCTCTCAAAAAAAAGAAATATCAGCTGTCTACAAGTGGAGAAAAAAATGTTTTATTTATAAAGGTTAAGCTGGATGCTGTGCTTTGAGTTTCGCCTCACTGGTGCCTTGGTCACTCAGGCTATCAAAGTAGTTGAAAAGGAACACACCCTTGGTATGAGTACATACCGTGATCCAAGCGTGTCCCACAGGGACTCCACATGCAGGGTAGGCGGACACCATGTAGTTTCCACTTGTGTCCTCTGGGCTGTGTTTTCGCTGCTGGGCTGATGTTGTCAAGACCTCTGAGGAGTTTTATTTGGATGATGTACAGGTAGCACACCTATGGCGTTGCTTTAGGGAATTCAGTAGAGAGCCCAGTGTGTGATTGTCAGGGGTGCGAAGTAACACTCAGAACTACTTCACTGCAGCACGAACTGTGAAGGGGAACCGCAATCCATTTTTATATTTCAGGGTTAGAAAGAATCTGCGTTGAGGAGTGCATTTCAAACCGCAATAACCGTAAAATGTACAGAGCAACACGTAAAACCCCCAATTTACATCACAAACATCACTATGTGCCCATTCTAAATGAGTGTAACGAGTTCTCTTTAAAGTTCAGCCTTGAAAGGATCATTATAGGAAAAATGCAGCACCCCTACAGTAATTAAGTGCTGCACAAATTGTTAGTTGTTTACTTGGGACCAAACTCATGGGCCCAGACCTGATATGAGACAAATGTGACACTGTTTAGAAAAAAGACCAACACAGAGGAGAGAACAATTTCAAAATAGAACTATTTCAAAGTTGATAGAGCGCTTTTGTATAAATTAGTTATTGAACGTGTGTTAACATACTGTCTCGCTTGTTGGTTTGGCAATAGTTTTACAGTTGTTAATTGTAATTCTGGAGGTAGGGAAAACAAGACGGTAA
Source organism: Lepisosteus oculatus (assembly GCF_040954835.1). Lineage (NCBI taxonomy): Eukaryota > Metazoa > Chordata > Actinopteri > Semionotiformes > Lepisosteidae > Lepisosteus > Lepisosteus oculatus. The sequence continues at coordinate 16,185,577 of NC_090699.1, forward strand.
GTAATAAAGTCATGGTAACAGCAGAAAGGACGGCTACTTTTTACTTTCTAATACCTGAGTGATAAGAGGCGACACTTTTACTTCAGTTGTTCTCTAGAATGGAAACTTTTATTTTCACTGAGTGACTTGTTTTTTTGAAGTAACAGTACGTTTACTCCAGTAACATATTTGACTGCTTTTTACCTCAAAAGTGTTTACATATCTTTTGGGTTTTCTTCTTGTATTGCTCAGTGCTTCCTTCACGTACTGTATCGTTTTCACACTGGCTAGACACTACATGTTTCCTGCAGTCCTTCCACTCATATCTGTGTCGGTTACCAAGCATTTCCACCTACAGCTGTAATACGTAAGCTAATGCAAGAGAACTTTGGGCACCTGCTGCCCTTTCACCTCTCCTCTCCATGATCGCCAGGTCATTTCTGTCCGTTTTACAGCGATTCCAGGACTCCTATTCCTGAAAGACACTGGATCCCAATATTCTCCTTAAACACTTTCCCACTGGCTCTTGCTGACCGACTTATTTCTTTTCTAGGAACATTCCATTCCTGCCCAGGTTACAGCTGCCGAAGAAGCAGAGTCCTTTACTGGTGCGCATAGGGAGGATACGACCATGCAGATCTGAGAGCAGCCTCTGTAGTAGCAGACAAATAAGTTCTGGAACCCGAGACGACGTTAAAGCAACTGAGTTTATTGCATGCAAGGAACAATAAGACCAAAGTATTGTTCGAAATACAGGTATACAGGTATATTTGCTATATACAGTTTATATAGCAAATTTCAGCCTCTTCTGATGCAAATTGTTACCATGGTAATGGGGGGGAACCTGTGTTTGGACATTCCCAAGACCTTGAACACTTTTAATGGTCGGTTTTATCTTTCCTTAGTTAGGGGGTCTCTATCTTGCACTTGGAATTTCATATCAATTAACTCCCATCCCTGCCATAACTCAGAGGTGCCTGAGTTTGGAATGTTATGTGTCACAAGACATCTTTGTGCAGAAAGAACTCAGTTAACCCCTTTTTCACATCTTATATCTTTCTTCACCTCTCATACAGATCTGTGAGTAACCTCTCCAACGGGATGATAAATGCAATGAGTTTTATACAGCAAATTCACACAGGAAAGCTCATTCTAAATTTCCATATCGGGAGTTGTTTTTCTCTCTTTTTTTTCTCTCTACAAACATTTCTTTGTAATTGACCACGTTATTCTTAAGAAGCCATTTTACCCTGTGTATAGACAAAAGGAAGTATATAAATAAAAGGTGTGTGAAATTTAGCTAGACTTTCTGCAGTTTCTAGCATTATCATCAAAACATAAACTAATATTCTTACAATTGTTCTTTCATACTGTTGCTGGGTAAAAGGCATTACTATCTTACAAAAAAACGTAAATGCTAAAATTCTTCCTCACAGCTTTTCATGCCTTTCCCCCAGATCTCCCTTCGCAAGGACACTGTCTCTCACCTGCTGAGCCCACCAGCTTTCACTTTCGTTCTCCCTCCTTCACGTCCGCAAAGTTCTATCACAGAATTAAACTTTATTTGACCTTCCCGCCAGGTTTCTAAGTAACTGCATTCAGGAATTGTTTGTCTGATGCAATTTCTGCCCGTCAGTCTGCGTCATTTACTGGCATAACGTATAGTCAAAGTGTAATGCAGGGAGCTGTGGGCTGTGTATAAAAGCACCTTTCGGCAAGCAAGGAGCACAGACGAAATGCCAAGCGCCGCTGGGAGACGAGGCCACCAGCACTGGGCTGGCCTGTGGTGCCTGCTGCTTCTCCTGCAGCACTTCCACCTCGTGAGTTTGCAGAACGCGAACAGAACTGGGATCTCCTCCGACCATCCGGAGCGCGGGAGTGAGGACGAATGGGGTCTCCCGCTGCTGAACGCCACCGATTCGCTCGACCAAGAGGATGACCTGAGGGACTGCCTCCCAGACCTCTGGAACTTAACCACCGGCATAGCCGAGGTCCTCCACCAGCAGCACAAAAGCACCATGGAAAAGGTAAGGGAATGGATATCCAGCTGTAACTCCAAAGAGCAAGCCCAGTTCCGTCAGTTCTGGGAGACCCAGCCCCTGTTCGGCCCGTTATATCCCCTGGTTTCTGCTTTGCTCTATTCTGTCCTGAACTGCTCTGAAATGGGGACAGCCAAGCTGAACGAAGCTAAGAGCAAGTCGGGCTGCAGCCTTTCAGCGGCCGCCCTGGAAACCCTGCTCGAGATCGTCACGGACTTCGGCAAAGGATCGAACGGCACAGCAGAAGCAGATTCCAGCCAAGAGGCAGACGCTTCCCCGGACCCCGAGCAATGCCGACTTGCTGGAGGAGAAATTCAAGCTGCTGTCCCGGAACGTCCTGAGCCTGGGCGAGGTGATGAAACTCATGAGCTCGTTGTCGGAGGCCCAAGGAGAGAATGAAAGGTCACAGCTGCAGGAGGTGATCTTAAGCACCACCGTCACGATGAAGGACTCGTTGGATGTGGACGCAGGGAACGAGCAAGGGAAGGACGCAGATCCTGCTGACAAAAGCTTTCCTTCACCAGGCAAAATGAGAACAGATTCCATTACTTTCCACACCTCCCTGCCTGTGTCTCTGCCCCCACTTATGGTACTCAACAGTGCATTATTGGCGTCTCCAGTGCGGTCCAGTTTTTTGGAAAGGTCGTTTGCTGGGAAAGGAATAGGAGGTGTTAGCGTGAACAATGTGGCTCCAATCACCTCTCTCAGGGGGATTGTTACCCCAGTAGAAATGTCACTGGCCCGCAGCTCTACTTCCTCAAAGCACTGAACCAATGCAAGCTTCTCACCAGCAACAGTGACACGGGCTTCCCCATGAAGAGCGACTACAGCCACTACCAAATGGACAGCCAGCTCTGGTACTGGGCGAGGGGCAGCATGCTGAAGAACAGAGCCACCCAAGCCGTTGTGTGCCTGAAGAAAATGCCACCAGATCCGTGTCCCCTCACCCTCCTCCGCCGTCCCCGCCTCTCTCAGGAGGACCACGATCTCCGTCACTTGGGTAAGCGATGACGGTTACTTGCGGTTTCTCGGTAACGTCCTCCTCCTGCCTCCAAATTCTGACCCTGTTCAGAAGTGGACATTCATTAAAAAACAGGAGGCCACTAATGATACCAATCTCCTGCACTGCCGAAGCTCTGTCGCCACGGAGGCAATGTTTTCTATCAAGAGCCCGGCTCAGCCCTGCAAGTAACTGACGGCAACGCAGGAAGGGGAGAACCCCCGTTTCCAGTATTTCCAGGAAAGCAACGCTCCGATGCAGCTGTGGCACTGGAGCGGAGGGCGGCTGGTCAGCGTGGGAGCCGAGCTCGTGTTACACGTGAGGCGTGATCAGGACAGTATTGTCTCTGTGGTTCTCTGGCACATCTCTGCGTTTGCCACAGCGCAGAAGTGGACCTTGCAGGAGGGTGTCCTGACATCTGCACTGAATACAGACTGTGCCCTTTCGGTTGATGACAACACCTCAACAGGCGATGTGCGAGTCTCCTGTAAAAAACACAGCAGAATGGATGGTCAGCAGTGGAGCTTTGTTAAATATGAGGTAGCAGCACACAGCATAGAATCAGTGACCTGTTTGTACTTTATAAGGAACAGACACGAGTCCTGTGAGTATCTCACTGGCAGTTCTGAAGGAAATGTCGTATTGGTCCGTCCTGTCATTGAAGAGCTCCTGGAGGACCAGTTGTGGTTTTGGGATGGGGCCTGTCTCACTCATATGAAGAGCGGCCTGGTCTTGGATGTTGAAGACAGTCTGCCACACAATGCCATCTTGATGATGAAGAAAGGCAATGACTCTGTGGTGAACAGCCAGCATTGGGCATTCGACAAAGACGACATCAGGTCCTTGTTTTGGGCTCAGAAAGTGCTGGACGACAACGCAGAAGACGATGGGAAAGTGAAACTCAGCGAGAGGTCCAGCACAATCTTCCAGCGGTGGACACTCATTGAAATGAGGCGGGATTTCGAAAATGCCAAAGGATTGTATTGTGCCTCGGTTCACAACGATCCTGCTCTGTTCTACATCAAAAGTGAGGAAAAGCCTTGTGAATTGCTGACAGCTACAGAGAAGGGCCAGAGTCCAGATTTTCAACACTTCAGCAAAGATCAATTGCATCTGCAGCTCTGGTACTGGGACGACTTCCATCTGGTCAATGTGGGAAGTGGGCTGGCTCTGCAAGCATGACAGCCCCTGAAAAATGAACCATCCACGGTCATTCTGTGGCCTGTTTACGCCTTGGCGAACAACCAGAAATGGGTTCAAGAGGGCGACCGCTTCAAAGTCTGGGGAAGCCGGGTCTGTGTCCTGGACGCGGTGAAGGACGCAAGTGGGAGCGTCAATCTGGCGACGGCCTGTTTGGGCCGAGGAGGCCGGGCTCAGCCGTGGGAGATCATACATTTCGAGGACCAGCTGACCAACCTGGAGAAGCTGGTCTGCACCTTTTTCATTAAAAACGGCTGGGAGCCGTGTGAGCTGTTGACTGGCTTTTCCAGCGGGGAGCCGATCAAATTGAGACCGTTGCTCGAATCTCCCCACGCCCAGCTGTGGTACTGGAATGGACACCATCTGATCAATGACGCTAACCATCTGGCGATGGACTGGAACCTCAAAGGGAGCCATGTTACTCTGGCCATGAGGCGCAGTGATCGGAGGAGACAGAAGTGGGAAAAACATCACATTCGGTCGGCTTGGAATGATAAAGTCCTTGATCTTCATGGCCCCAATGCAGATAGTTTCCTCACCCAACAATAGGCCTAGTCAGAAATGATACTTCATTCCCAAGACCCAGGGGCTGAACAATCCCGACACCCTCCACTGCCTGCCCAACCGCAGTCACGTGGAGCTCTACCTCATCAAGAACGAGCAGGACCCTTGTCATTTGTTAACGCAGATTGAATGCGGGCAGGTCTCTCTCCACGAGTTCAGCGATGACCTCGTGGAGAACCAGCTGTGGTTCTGGGAGGGGAAGCACCTCCTCAGTGCTGGCAACGTCCTGGCGTTGAGTATCAAACACCCAGAGTTAAGCCATGCCCCCCAGGTGTTGCTCCGGCAGAAATACAGCTACGAACCTTTCCAGATGTGGGCACGGGAGGGTGACCTCATCAGGTCGTGCTTCCGAGAGCGACAGCTTGATGACACTGGAGCCGCGAGGTACCGAGGCGCAGAAGTGGACCTGGCTGCATCTGGAGGAGGTGAAGGAGGACCTCAACCTGGCATCCATGTGCTCTCGATGTCATGATAACCATGAATACAAGGCGGCCGACCTCATTGGCTACATCCCCGTACTCTCTGTGTTTTACTACCTCATCTGCTCCCCAGTGTATGCTGGGAAGGGATGTCACACGGTCGCGCAGGAAAGCCTCAATAGCGCCGCGCTCGATGTGGCTGTCGATTTAGCCATTGCGCTCACAGCTGGAGCGGCATCTGGGCTTGCGTACGGCATTAAAACAGGCGTGAAACTCGGCACCAAGGCCGGGATAAAGGCTTTTGGCAAAGCTATGAGGGCTTCAGCCAAACTAAGTATGCATTCGATAAGATCCAGCCTGAAAACGGTAGCTACGCAAGGACTCAGAAAGACTTTACAGAAGTCCCTCGCGAAAACGTTGAAAAGCACTTACCTGGCAGTGAAAAATACTGTTAATATTGTCAAACGTGTAACTATCAAAACACCCAAAGGTTTAAAAAGGATCGCAATTAAAAGCTATGCTGCAGGCAAGAGCCTCTCGAAAAAGCTCCAGACTGTGACATTCAGAGGGACGTTAAAGGCCTCCAGAAAAGTCATGACCCTGGACAGCCTACAAAAGCTCGGGATTAATATCGGCAGGAGCATAAAAACGAAGTCTCGAGGTTTGGCCAGGAAGTTCAAAGAGCTGGGAGATGAACTGGCGTCTCAAGCAGAGAAGAAGGTGAAGCAGCTGGAGCAGCTCGAGAAAACCAAAGGGAAGATGCCCAGACGCTGCCGGCGAACCATCAATGGGTGTCAGCTAGACCATCCTAAAAGATCCGAGAGCTTTTTACACACTTTGCCCCCAGTTAAGTGTAGAATTGTACCAGAATGGCCTGAGATGGGACATAGGGACCAGAGACACCCAATAGCTCTTATCATTTGGCATGTATTTAATCCCACAAAACTGAAACCTGCATTGCAACACTGAAATGGACTTTGGCATGTATTTAATCCCACAAAACTGAAACCTGCATTGCAACACTGAAATGCACTTTGGCATGTATTTAATCCCACAAAACTGAAACCTGCATTGCAACACTGAAATGCACTTCAGGCAATACTCTGTATACTGTATATTCAGTCTCTTTTAAAGGGTCAAATGGATACTGGGTTTCCAAGAGATACTGGGTATCAAGTTTAGTATCAAAGGGATACTGGGATACACTGTGACTGACTGACTGACATTGACAGCAGTGTCTCTAGCAGTGTCTACAGTCCACTCAGGTGTGTCAGTGTGTGAGTTCAGGGGGAGTGTGAGAGGAGAGGGACAGCAGTGTCTCTGTGAGAGAGAGGTGATCACACAGGATCTGTCAGTAATAAACACACCCAACAGGACAGGAGGCAAAGTGAGAGAGGGGAGAAAGAACAGTCCGGCCCTCAATCAGTAATGTTCTGCCAGAGGCAGTGTTGTTCTTTCAGTGCTATTCTAATCGCTCACAGCTGAAGGACTCCTGTCTCATCCAGCTGTACCAGCAAGGTTGGAATGTCGCCCCGCTGGACAGACGGGATAGTTTGGGAGTGCTGCATTCCAGAATGGGGTAAAATAGAAAACTGACTGTCCTGAACCAACCACTTCAGGAAGCGAGTCTGTCTCAGCATGACTCGAGATTTTCTTCAGTCGAGAGCTGGTATAAACCGCACTCCTCTTACTACATAAAAGAACCTGCCTGACGAAACGTGCGAGAAACTTCGCAGAGTTGACACTAGGGCTGGGAAACACACGGCACAGCTCTTTCTTTCTGTATAAGGCTGCCGTTTGTCCTGACATCTTCAACACATCTGTTCTGCATTTGTGCTTTTGATACCAGCAGATATGCTTTCCCTCTCTGTTGTGCCTTTCGACCTCTTGCTGAAGAGCCTTTTACACAAAAAGCCTCCAGGCTCTGCCCAAAGAGGTCAGCACAATGGTCCTCACAACAGTGTAAAAACATGACACTGAGAACAGGCACTTCATCGCACCAGAGCTCAGCCTCCTCCCCCTTCTGCCTTCCATTGTGTTTTCCAATATTTGTGCAAACCTGGCCATTCACTGTCCAGTTGTGTTCTCGCGCTCTGTTCATCAAGCTTGACGTAACTGTTGGGGTCAGCCATCTTGACTTAACCCTTTCAAAGATTTAAAATCTGGGGTGGCCCTTCAGTTCCATCTCTTAGCCAGGGGTCCACTATCCTGGTCCTGCAGGGGGTCAGGGAATTTCTAAAGCAGCAGCACCTGAAGCGCCTGGGAGAAGCTGCTCCAATTCAGAAAATAACGAGCCAACTCAGGCCATTAAAAGACCAGTTGGACTGCAAACCTGTAGATGCACTGGCCCTCCGGGATCAGAACCTTTCACTGTCTTTTACTAAAACCAAAGAGATCAAGTTCCTCCACTCTTTCCTCAGACCTCCTACCCTTGAGACCTAGAATGAGTCTTTTTGGAAATTCCTACCCAGTCCTTGATCTGTGTAGTGAATCAAAAGAGGCCAAACACCATCAGCACAATCCCTCCTGACCATTAGTATGCAATATTAGCACTCTTGACCCAAAGATGACACAGGCCTGGCCGGGCCAATGAACACCAGCAAGCAGCAGGACGTTTTCTCACACATGCTGGGAAGAGGCTTTAGATGTGTGGTGCACCTTTAAAGCCGGGAATCCAGCAAATCCAGAGCATCCTGGAGAAGTGGTGGAACCAGTCTCTCGGGGTGGAGCAGCTGGGGGGTGTGTGAGTAGAAAGGTTTGGTTTGACCTGATTCCTGCAGTGACTCACTGCTGAGAGGCACAGGCACACCAGGTCCAGCGTGTCTGAGAGGCTCTCCTGCACGCCACTGCTGCTGGAGCTGTTGGTGTTTTTGGGGGGTGAGGGGGGTAAGGATATTCCCATCTTCCGTACGGGCTGAGTGACAAGTTGGCCATAGATTTCTGCTGTTTAGTCGTGAGGAAGAGGACATGCACCCGGAGGTAGGATCTGCTGTCTTTTAATCCCTGACTTTCATTCTCGGTGGTCTGAGGTGAAGAAGTTGGTAGCTGCTGTTGCCTTATAAGGGCTGTGCTTATGTCTGCAAATCTATACTGACCCGGGCTCCTTCTGAGATCTGTAAGTTAATAACGCAATGAGGAGAACCCGCCTCTGGGGATGTTTCTCCTCCTGGTGCTCCTGGTCGTGCAGGGAAAGGATTCAGTGGGAGACACATGGAATTTAGGGGTGAAGCATTTTTTGTACCAGTTGAGATATCTAGTTTTTCGGCAATTAAAGCAATTAAAGCAATTAAAATGTACACAGAATAATGCTGGAGGATGGCCCTCACAGAGGCTCAGGTACCTGGTATCAATCCTGTGTTGCTCTGGGTGGGAGTTCAGACACTTCCTGTGGCCCGGAGTTCCATTTCCTGCTGGCATTTTTCTATGAATCCACTAAGCATAGACCATCGGAGCTGTCTGACTTAAAACATTAGCTAGGTGTGCTGTTGCCTTCATTGAGGTCCTGCCTTGACCTCATTCACTGCAGCCTTCTTTGCCAAAGCAGCACGTGCATGCAGGGGTGATACTGTGGTGTTGCAGTTAGCACCACTGCCTCACAGCCCCATTCCCCAGAAGAGTTCAGGGGTCGATTCTGGGTGGGGGGGTCCTGTCTGTGCAGAGCTGACGTGTTCTCCCTGTGGATTCTTGCTAGGTGCTGCAGTTTCTCCCACCTCCTAAAGGCGTGCAAGTTTGATTGGCTACTCCAAAACAGCCCTTTCTAGGAAGGGGGGGTTGAAGGGGATTCAATCTAATGGGGGGGGGGATTTTGTCCTCTTCTGGCTTTGGGCCTACAAGAGAAGAACAGAACCAGGTCAGTAGGGCCTCCTTTCACTTCTTATAAAGTTCTGATGAGGAAAAGGACTGGTCTGCTGCTACTTTACAGGCTTCGTGAAACATCCTTTGTTTGGACAGTATGGTCCACTCCTATGGTGCCTATCATTCTCTAATACCTCACTAAGGCAGACTGTGTAAACATTCAAGTGAGTCTTTTGTTCTGGATTACATCATGTTAGTCCCCCCAGGGCATCAGTGTTGACAATCAGTCAAAACATTTTTGTAGGGTTTATTTTTCATCTTATTGTTCTTGGCTGTGAACAGCAGAGGGCAGGATCTGTAGTAGATGGCACAATGTCTCAGAAAATCTTTTTGCACAGTCTCCTGCTGGGGCCTCAGCAGAACTCTGAGGTTAGTGTCTGTGGTGTGAGCACCGGTCCATCACCTCTTCTCTAGAAGAATGAGGCTGAACTAGTCTAATTCTGGTACCACTGAGTCTGGCTCTCCAGGTCTCAAGTTGGTAACAATTACCAAAAGAGGGGAGCCCCCTTTTTCAAGTGCCAATTTTCCAAAATATGTCAAAAACCATAGCCCTCAAACCTCCTTCTTGTCCCGCATAAGTCACACGAAGGAGCAGGGAGCCCAGACCCAGAACCCGAAACCTAGGGCAGACATCCGGAAGTGAGGCGTCACAATAATTGGCACCTTCAAATATCCTGTTGCAAAGAGTGAGCGCACCCGTGCCCGGCCTGGAATTAAGTCATCCATTTGTGTCTCTTTCTGCGATTCCTCTGAATAAAGAAGAGGCAAACTCTGCCCTGGACCACGACTGGAATTTACTCTGTCAATCCCCACCCCGCCCCCCCAGACTAAAATAGCTCAGCTCAGTCTCAGCTCGCTCTGAAAAGGGTGAGAGCACATTGGGACGCGCCCTGATCATCAGAGATCAGACAGGCAGACCCCGCGCAGGCAGGACGAAGGGCAGGGATGAGTACAGGGGCACACTGTCCTGGGCACTAGACAGCCAGCTGAAGGGAAGCTTGTAGGCTTTCAGGAGCTTCTTTTTACAAGGTTATCACTCACTCAGGTGAACCTTCGCTGTTCCCTCACACTGCACGCTGTTCAGTTCAGCCACAGCCTCATCCTCTCTCTTTCACTGTAGCAACCGATCCACATTTTCTGTAAGCCCCAACACTCTCCAAAGCCCTTACTGCCCTAACTCTGTATTCCAGTCCAATATGGTCACCATAAGATGCTGTTATTCACATTCATCTTCGTTCTACTTAATGTTTCTTTTTTTATCACAGGGCCTCAACTACATTCTCTCTGCTGCTTCCCGCCCCAGCTCTCTCTGAGCTTACACCACCTTTAACCTTTGACCGCTAGTCTTAAACATTTAACCTTTGACCTCAAATCGCAAACCACAAACATTTAGCATTCGACCTTTAGCCTTTGACCTTGATCTTTGGCTTTTGATCTTTGACCCTTCAACCCACCCCGGCTGCTGTTCAAGATGGCAGAGGCCCTCTGCAGCGAGCAGGAGCTGACCTGCTCGATCTGCCTGGACATCTTCTCCGACCCCGTCTCCACGCCCTGTGGCCACAACTTCTGCCAGCTGTGCATCGGGGGCTACTGGGACACCAGCGAGGTCGACAAGTGCTGCTGCCCCCTCTGCAAGCGCAGCTTCCCGCGCCGCCCCGAGCTCAACATCAACCGCATCTTCGCCCAGATCGCCGAGACCTACAAGGAGTCGAGGGCGGGGGAGGACGATGCATGGGGAGGCAACCGCGCCCAGCCGGGGGAGATCGCCTGCGACGTGTGCCTGGGCGGGAGGCGGCGAGCCGTGCGCTCCTGCCTGACCTGCATGGCCTCCTACTGCGAGGCCCACATCCAGCAGCACCTCCAGGGGGCGTCCTTCTCCCACCACCAGCTGCGGGAGCCCCAGGTGGCCTTCCAGGGCCGCATGTGCACGATCCACCACAAGCTCCTGGACGTGTACTGCCGCACGGACCAGGTCTGCGTGTGCGCCAGCTGCGCCCAGGCCGAGCACCGCAAGCACAGGACAGTGTCCGTCCAGGTGGAGAGGAGCAGCAAGCAGGTATGGGGAGGGCAGCAGGTAGAGGCCAGGATGGGAGTTTGAACTGCCAAAGGCCACACACTGGACAGGCTCAACACAAAGAAAGGAGAGGCTCACTGATGCCTGACACCAGCTCTGCACTGCCTACCCCAGCCCTGACCCCTACTACAGCTCTACACTGCCACCAAGAGTCCAACCCCGGCCCCACCCCACTGCTCAAAGCCCTGACCCCTGACCTGTCACCCCAGCACAACACTGCCTCCTAGAACCCTGACCCCTGACCTTTCACCC